>NC_059116.1:3650000-4312500 GCF_020740685.1 Jaculus jaculus | reverse complement strand
GCAGAGGCAGGAGGATCACCGTGAGTTTGAGGCCACCCTGAGACTCCATAGTGAATTTCAGGTCAGCCTGGGCGAGAGCAAGACCCTACGTCAAGGAAAGAAAAAAAAAGATTAGAGACCAAGTTTCAATGCTTAGACACCTAAACTGGAACCATTCAGGTCTAATCATTATTACGTCAAGTGCTCTCTGATATTTAATCTTTCCCCAAACTAGCACTGGCCAAATAATGCAATGTACATCTGCCACATACTGTACATACCTATGAGGGTTACACACACACACCATAAGAGAAGCCTCAAATGAATGCTGGAGAAATGGCTTAGCAGTTAAGGCACTGGCTTGCAAGCCAAAGGACCCAGGTTCAACTCCCTAGCACCCATGTAAGCCAGATGTACAAAGTGGCAAATGCATCTGGAGTTCATTTGTAGTGGCTAGAGGCCCTGGTGCACCTATTCCCCCCCCACACACACACCTTTCTCTCTCTCAAATAAATAAATAATAAAAATTAAATTAAAAATATTTTTTTTTTTGGTTTTTCGTTTTTCGAGGTAGGGTCCCACTGTAGCCCAGGCTGACCTGGAATTCGCTATGGAGTCTCAGGGTGGCCTCGAACTCACGGTGATCCTTCCACCTCTGCCTCCCGAGTGCAGGGATTAAAGGCGTGCGCCACCATGCCTGACTAAAAATAATTTTTTTTTAAAAGCCAGGCAGAGGTGGAAGAATTGCCGTGAGTTCGAGGCCACCCTAAGACTCCATAGCGAATTCCAGGTCAGCCTGGGCTACAGTGGGACCCTACCTCGAAAAACTAAAAGAAAAAAAAAAAGCCAGGCGTGGTAGTGGACACCTTTGATCCCAGCACTCTAGAGAAGTAGGAAAATCCCTATGAGTTCAAGGCCATCCTGAGACTACATAGTAAATTCCATCCAAGTCAGCCAGGGCTAGAGGGAGACCCTACCTCAAAAAAAAAAAAAAATGACAGACTCCTCCAGTGTCATACTATGCAGGGCTCACTCAGCACAAGCAGTGGCCACAGAGCAACTGCTCCAGGCTAGACACTGCTTTCATGAATACTGACAACAGACAGCAGCAGGGTGCGCAGTGCACGCCTTTAATCGCAGCACACAGTAGGCTGAGACAGGAGGTTTTGAGGCCGGCCTGGAGCTACAGTGAGTTCCAGGTCAGTATGGGCTAGAGTGAGACCCTAAAGAAAAAAAACAAGAAAGAACCTAGAAAATCATCCTATTTCAAGGGCAACTAAGAACTTTTATTCCTGGGGCTACAGAGATGGCTCAGCGGTTAAAAGCACTTGATGGCTAGGTTCAATTCCCCAGTACCCATGTAAAGGCAGATGCACAAAGTGGCGCATGTGTCTGGAGTTTGTTTGCAGTGGGTGGAGGCCCCAGTGCGCCCATAGCCACTCTCTTTCTCTGTCTGCCTCTTCCTGTCTCAAATAAATAATAATAATAAAAGAAAAAAAAATATTTTTTTTGTTGTTCATTTTTTATTTATTTATTTGAGAGCGACAGACACAGAGAGAAAGACAGATAGAGGGAGAGGGAGAGAATGGGCGTGCCAGGGCTTCCAGCCTCTGCAAACGAACTCCAGACGCGTGCATCCCCTTGTGCATCTGGCTAACGTGGGACCTGGGGAACTGAGCCTTGAACCGGGGTCCTTAGGCTTCACAGGCAAGCGCTTAACCGCTAAGCCATCTCTCCAGCCCAAGAAATTCTATTCTTTTTAGGTAAGGTCACGCTCTTGCCCAGGCTGACCAGAAATTCACTATGCAGACTCAGGGTGGCCTCCAACTCATATAATCCTCCTACCTCTGCCTCCCAAGTGCTGGGATTAAAGGCGTGTGCCACCACACCCAGCCATAAATTCTTAATTTAGGACATAAAGCCCAGCATGGTGACACTTGCCTGTAATCCCAGTATTTAGGAGGCTGAAGCAGGAGGATTACCACAGGTTTAAGGCTAGCTTGGGCTACAAAATGAGTACCATGCCAGCCAGGGTTAAATGATTAGACTGTGCCTCAAAAATAACCCCAAGAAGTAAAAATAAACAAGGACGTGGAGACACAAGGGATGGAGGACAGCCATATTCAGTAATGTACACTGGACCAAAGAAAACACAGTTCTATCAAGAGGACAGGTGACTTCCGGGCCTCAAGTCCTCCCAGCAGCCACCTCCTGGGCTTCATAATGCGCTTCCTTTCTCAGTGCCAGCCTCACAGCTGAGTCTGTCACGTGGCTTCCAGCCACACAAACACCAAACAGTCGAATCATTCAGCACCTCCCACGTGACTCCTGTCCACCAGGACGCACTGCTGCTCCCAGTCCACATCCTCAAGTCTGCCACGTGGACCAGCAGTACCTCCATCACCATCCCACATGGAGGCTGCCGGGGAGGGCTGGCTCCGATCCCAGGATCCAGTGGTCTCCCTTTATGGTCCCTCCTCCCAGCCTTACTCACCTACTGACTCCAGAAATCTAGTGGCCTCTCCTCCAGACCAGCCACACTCAGCCAGCTCCAGCTTCCTTCTGCACTTGGCCCCAACTCTGATTACTGCCCACAGTCCCACGCCCTGTCTCCAGGGCTTCCCCACAGCCTTGGTCCTAACACCCAGCCTTAACCCCAGTCCACTCCTCTGCCAACCACCGTACGCTCAGGCCCAGAGCAGAGACTCCAACCATGCTAGGCCAGGACTATACACTGAACAGGCAGATGACAGGGCTAGCCAATGATTAATAGATCACTTTCAATGTCCCAAATCCACATTGCAAATAATTCTGTCCAAATGTCCAACAGGACCTAAATCTCAACTAAGCTCACTGGGCCATGGCAGGCTCGTGTAGAGGGGGGAGGTGAACCTCATGGGACACATACAATTTTATCTCCAGAGCAACTGCATCGGCCTGCCTTCCAAAGTAAGAGACCAGTGAGGCAGTGTCATCCAGCTCAGGATCTGAGCACACCCGCTCCCTCCCTCCCCCTTACAACTCAACTTCTCATGTGGTTAAGGCTCCAGGGTAACCTCAGAACAGCGGGGCCCAGATGCTGAGGGAGTCAGCCATTTTCCAACACTGCTCCCTGAGGAGCTCTCATGCAACGCCCACCTGAGGAAAAGTCACAAGTTGCTCAGTCCCTTGTCAGGCAGAAGCAGAGTGGCAGACAACTGATTTTAAGTCCTCATCTCTCACTGTATATGAATCCTTGAGCCAACCAAACATGGCACTCACCCTAAGGCCAGGGCCAGCCCAGCCTCACAGCTCCTGGGTCTAAAGTCGATGCTAAGATTACCTTGCGCACTATTCCAGGATAGGTGTCACGTGTGCGAGGAGGAGCTCACCCAGATAATCCCAGCCTGCAGGAGGATGAAGCAGGACTGCCCTAGGCATTCACGGCCAGCCTGGTTCAAACAAGGGGGTGGGGGAGGGCTAAAGGGATCAAGACATCAAAGCTGGAGCAGTGCAGGAATGTTGGAAGAGGAATAAGTCAAGGGTCCAGTTGGAATCTCCCAGAACCGCACATCTGTAACTCACCAGCCATTGTGGCCCTGATTCCTCACGCTCACTCAGGGCAGGTGTCCCACGGAGCCTGAGCCTGAGCCCGAGGGAGAGCACTTGTGCGGTGAGGCAAGGCCGAGCAGTGAGATGGACTAGGAGCAGCAGGACAACAAGGAGGAAATGCCCTGCCCAAGAAGTGGCCCAGGGGCCAGCAGTGTCAGCATCAAAGCCACACAGAAATGCAGCCAGGCGGGTGGCTCACATCTATAATCCCATCTAAAATAGGAGGCTAGCCTGAGGCTAGCCAGTGTGCTCCATTACCAGGCATGGTGGCACACGCACTCAGGAGGCAGAGGTAGGAGGATCCCTGTGAGTTTGAGGCCACCGTGTGACTACATAGGAAATTCCAGGTCAGCCTGGGCTAGAAAGACCCTACCTAGCCCAGTCTGACCTGGAACTCATTCAGTAGTCACAGGCTAGCCTCAAACTCACAGCAATCCTCCTACCTCTGCTGCCCAAGTGCTGGGGTGCTGGAATGGGGAGCTCATTTCAATTACTCAGCTACTCAGCCACACATGGCTGGGCACTGTGGTAAGAGTGGTTCCCAACACAGGATAGATTATCCGTAGATCTCTCACATCCCTTCTCCACTAAACCTGCTATTACCCTGAATCCCAGTCACATGACAAGACTTATACTGGTCCTGTAAGTATGAGAACAAAGCACCAGAGGCATTTTTGCAAATCTAGTATATTTTCACAGCCAGGTTTTACGGTTTTAAATAAGCCTGATGAATCAAGCTCAAGTTTTCCCTGAGGACAGTGGACACAGAAGATTAGGACTACAGACGCTGGGTCAGAACTCCCACTACATAAGCACAGCCGACTGGGAGATGTGTGCTGTGCCCTCACCTAGGTCTCACCTCGTTAGCCAGAGACACGGCAGCCGTATCTGAGGCCCTGGTCGTTCTGTGTACTGTCGTGACCAACACCAAGTGCCTACTTGCAAATGAGGTAAGGAGGGCAGGAGACACAAGACCCTCTCAAACAACACGAAAATATGCCATTTTCCTAAAACACGGAAAGCAAGAAAAAGTAACAGCCATTTTAGGAGGGACTTGCTGCATGCTCTCTGCCATGCCTTCTCCTGTACTTAAGGTCCATAGCCAGCCTCAGGGAAGGATGGGTGTCTGCACTGGTTCCAGGCCCATGACTAGAAGCAGAGCTTGGGTTTGTACCACTGAAGAGTCAGGCAAACAGGTGACCTTCAAGCATATGTGTGACACCAGCATGGCCTTGCCACCCAAACACCATCATCACTCCCAAACTTCCTCTCCCATTCCTGCTATAACCAGAGCCGCTCATGTAAGGATTCATTTGATTAACTCATGGGGTCAGGGTCATCTGACATAAGGATTTTCAATGTGAGTGGATTAAATATCAGTGAAACACACATGATAATCTTGGGAGGTGAAGAGAAGGCCATGAAGGGACTCTCAGACTAGGAGTCCAGATGCTAGGTTCTAGCTCCCCATCTGCTAAAATGGCCCGATAAGCTCATGCCCTCTGAGTTCACTGCAGGAAATGAGGAATATGTGAAGTATATCAGCCTATGTGATCCTATGGGGCAGTGGTCCATGAGTTTATAACCTAATATCTTTTTTTCCTAGAGACAGGATCTCATGTAGCCCAGGCTGGCCTCAAACTTTCTATGTAGCCAAGAATGGCCTTGATCACTGAGAAATCCTGCTGGAGCTGGGCTGAAAACCATCTCCATGTAGACCAACTGACAAAAAGCTGGAACAAGCCATTCTGCACGTAGTTCAAGGGGAGAGAGAGAAATCACCAGTAAAGATACCCAACAGTGCACACTGCAAGCCTTATATTTGGCCAGTCAGGTCAAATGAGCCAATGGGTGCAATAGTGGCATGTCTGTTATGGGGGAAACCAACCACCCTCTAATTTGACTGGAGGCCCGCTCCATGGGAGGGAAAACACCCTTGATACTGAAAACCTACAACACGGGTAGTCATGATCCCTAGGGGTATAATGTTTGCTGCTGTCTGGCTAAATGTATGTACTATGCTCACCAAACTGCCCAGTAAGCACTTCTCTTAATGTTCATACCCATATATTAATGCTACTCTCACTTTTGGTAAGAGAAGCTTCTCTTTTCAATGGCAGTGACCTTGAGATGGCTCAGAAGGCATCATGGTGCTGAGAAGAAGTGACAGAGGAGTGCTCAGCACTGAAAGATCTCTATCACACCTTCCAAGGCTCAGGGTCTATTGCAGAAGAGGTGGCAGAAAGAATGTAAGAGCCAAAGGAAGGATAGGACTCCTTACAATGTGCTCCTCCAGACACAAAATGGCTTGGGTATCCATGACCTTGCAGTGCCTGACACTACCTATACAAGACTATCATAATAGGAGGAAAAGATGATGACATAAAAATAAGAGACTAATTGAGAGGGGGAGGGGATATGAGGGAGAGTGGAGTTTCAAAGGGAAATGTAGGGGGAGGGCATGGGATATTGTTTACAATTATGAAAATTGTCAATAAAAAAAATGACCTTGAGCCTAATCCTCCTGCCTGTACCTTCCAAAGGGGATATGCCACCACATCTGGTTTTATGCAATGCTGAAGACCTGACCCAGGGGCCTCCTATACACCAAAAAAGCTATATCCCTAGCCCAGATGATCTAGAATGGGCTTCTGAAATGTGTATGTGTTCCAAAAGAAGAGGCTGGCCAGGAGTGGTGGTTCTTGCCTGTAACCCCAGCACTTGGGACCCTGAGGCCTAGCCTGGGCTAGTGAGTTCCTGGTCAGCATGGGCTATAGTGAAAACCTCCCTAAGAAGGGAGGGAGGGAAGGAAGAAAGAAAGAAGGAAAAGAGGGAGGGAGGGAGAGATGTAGCTGAGGAGATAGTTCAAGGTTAAAGGTACTTGTTGGCAAATCCTATTTGCCTGGAGTTCAAGTCCCCAGCACTCATGTAAAGGTGGACACAAAAATTGGCACATGGGGGCTGGAGAGATGGCTTAGCACTTAAGGCGTTTGCCTGGAAAACCAAAGGATCCTGGTTCGGTTCTCCAGGACCCATGTAAGCCAGATGCATGGGGGTGGGGGGGAGAGGGGGTGGGGGGAGGCACGCATCTGGAGTTCATTTGCAGAGGCTGGACTCTCTGGCGTACCCATTCTCTCTATATCTATCACTTTCTCTCTCTCAAATAAATAAATATATTTTTAAAAGGATGGCAGCTAAAAAATTTGTCACATGGGCTAGAGTTGGCTTTGTAGTTAAGGCACTTGCCTGCAAAGCCCAAGTACCCAGCTTCAATTCCCTAGGACCCACATAAAGCCAAATGCACAAAGGAACATACAAATGGAGTTTGTTTGCAGAAGCTAGAGGCCCTGACATGCCCATTCTCTCCCTCTCTTCCTCTCTCTCTCTCTCTAAAATAAATAAATAAAAGGACTCTTTAAAAAAAAACTGGCACACGCATCTGGTTTTGTCTGCAGTATCAAAAGACCCTGGCACTCATGCATGCACATACAGCCACCTAACCCCCAGCAAATATACAGGTACAAATAAATAACTGTTTAAAAATAAACAGAAAACAAAGAAGCTGGGCATGGTGGCACATGACTTTAGCTCCAGGGCTCAAGAGGATCAGCATGAGTTTGAGGCCAGCCTAGCACAGGAAGGTCCATCCAATCAAGAACCACAACACCCTGATTATCTTCAAGTCTCAAGGTGGCTCAAGATTCTGGGAAGCTCAGAATACCTGACTGAAGGGAAACGATGCTAACCTGGCATTTGGGGCCCACAGACCACGCAGCAGCCAATTGATCCTCCATAGGGAACATATGGGACGGCTGAGAAAGTTACTCAGAAGTCGTCTAAAATTATTTCCTTCCTTCCATCTCTAGATCCAGATTAAACAGAACTGTGCCTCCTTCCCCCCTCCGCACTCCATTCTCAACCAGCCAGAATTTGGAACTTCCTGCCTGTGAGAGAAGATTCAATGATTTCTTTAAATAATGTTTATGTATGGTCAGATTTTTCTCATCCCACTTTTACAATTTACTTTACTTTCTTCTTTTTTTTTCTTCTTTCTTCCTCCTTCCTTTAAACCTGCACTGTCACCTCAGGGCCCAGGAAGCTGTGTGGTCCTGTCCACGTGCCGTTTCCAGAGCCTGTCCTGGCGAAGAGAACAGGTTCAGTGTGCTCGGGCCAAGTGCTCCGACCTGGCTGACCATAAGGGTCGCGTCCTACCGCATCACGGCAGTCTCACAGGGCATCATCCCCCGGCCTCGGCTCCATCAGTACTGCTAGGCACCTGTTGTGCCCTTCTCTGAGCCACCATGTTCCCAAGTGTTGCCCACCCTCCTCCCCAGGGGAGACGAGCCCAGTGAGACAGAGCACACCTCAAGTCCTGCCTCAGGCAGCATCATGACATGGGAGCCCTTGCCAAGATCAGTCTCAGTCCTCGCTGGTAACCTGGGACAGCAGCTGCTCTCACTGGTTCAGTGCTTAAAAAAAGCACCACTGGCTGGTCCGAAGGTAGTGAGTTATCTCAACTGATTGTTCACAGTCAGTTACAGAGTGAACTCCTTGTTCTACACTTTCCCCCTTCTCACCACTGCACTTGACTAGTCTAAAAAAAAAAAAGCACCACTGACTTCACTGCCTGCACGGGTGCTACTGATACCACATTCCACCTTCCAGAAAACACTCCCGTCGCCAACTTTTGTTCCCTCTCATTTTTCTTCCACTAGCACAGGCTGACCTGGAACTCACTCTGTAGTCCCAGGCTGACCTGGAACTCAGCAATCCTACTTCTGCCTCCTGAGCGCTGGGATTACAGGTGTTGCCACCACGCCCAGCCAGCCTTCAACATTTCCATCCCCTTGGTGATGGCAGAGCCCCTCCAAGCCAGCCGATCACTCTACCACTGAACCACCCCGTCCCCAGGGCTCCTGCAACACGCTGAAGGACACATCTGAAGTTCTCAGGCCTCACTCCCAGGCCTCCACACACAGGCTTTCACTAGACAAACCAGTACTGCAGGGACCTCAGAGACAATCTTTCACTCCTTGCTTCTATCATTTCTGTTCTATGCTACTTACAGCAGTCTCCCTTACCTGTAACTTCACTTTCTGAGGTTTTTCTTCTTTTAATTTTTTGTTTTTATTTTTATTTATTTGAGAGCGACAGACAAAGAAAGAGGCAGATAAACAGAAAGAGAGAAAGAATGGGTATGCCAGGGCCTCCAGCCACTGCAAACGAACTCCAGATATGTGCGTCCCCCTGTGCATCTGGCTAATGTGGGTCCTGGGGAATTGAGCCTTGAACCAGGGTCCTTAGGCTTCACAGGCAAGCACTTAACTGCTAAGCCATCTCTCCAACCCACACTTTCTGAGGTTTTAGTTATAGGACGTCAACAGCAATCTGAAGAGAATACATGGAAATTTCCAGAAACAAAAAAATTCATGTTTTCTTGAGTAGGCCATGGTGGCACACTCCTTTAATCCCAGCATTCAGGAGGCAGAAGTTGGAGGATCACCATGAGTTCAAGGCCACCCTGAGACTACATAGTGAAATCCAGGTCAGCTTGGTCTAGACTGAGACCTTACCTGGAAAAAAAAAATCATGTTCTCTTAAAGACTGTATTTTTAGTATTTATTTGTTAGAGAGAGAAAGAGAGAATATGGGCATACCAGGGCCTCCAGCTCTGCAAATGAACTCCAGACACATGTGCCACTTTGCATATCTGACCTATACAAGGGTGCTGGGGAATCAAACCCAGGATTTCAGGCCATCAGGCTTTACAAGAAAGTGCCTTTAACTGCTAAGCCATCTCTACAGCCCCCCAAAATTCATATTTATGGTAATCTTTATTACAATATATTGTCAGATTGTTATATTTTATTATTATAAATTGTGCCAGGCATGGTGGCTCACACCTTTAATCCCAGCACTTGAGAGGCAGAGGTAAGAGGATCGCTGTGGGTTCCAGGCCAGCCTGAAACTACATAGTGAATTCCAGGCCAGCCTGTGCTTGACAGAGAACCTACCTGGAAAAAAAAAAAAAAAGGAAAGAAAAAGAAAAAACCTCAGGACATAAAGGGCTCAGTCCTACCCAAGGTGTAGGTACGGGCAGGAGTGCTGCTGAAACAGGACTCCCGTGGAGACATGTCCTCCCAATTGAGACCTCTCGCCAACTAGCCTCTCAAACTTCAGTCACCAAAGTCAAGACACAACACTGCCCAAACCTGAACTCAAGCCAATCAAGCCCATACACCTCTACCCCTCCCCACTGCATGAGCCCGCCATGGATAAAGCCCTCATGGCTCTTCTCTGGACTGCTCGGGTCTGCACTTGACCTCTCCCCTCCAGGCTCGACAGTCTCAATCCCCCTCCTCCAGGGTGCTCCACGGGACCCTTGGGATGAAGGCTAATTCCTGCCAGTGCTGGTACACACGGTAGTCCCATAGTCACATGACTCTACAGAAAGCTTCCTCAGCCCAGGCCTCGCCTGCTGCACAGTGTCAGCACAGCTCCCAAGCAGGCTCCCGGAGCACTGCCGGCCATGGCTGCCGCGCACCCTCACATCCTCGGGCTCAGCACTAGAAGGCCTCTGCAGAGCTCCCCGCCGCCCTTCTCCTCTGCTGTCCTCCTGCTTCTGTCTTTCCAGGGCCACTCTCGATGCCTGGCGTTCAGGAAACAGTGAAGTGTCTAGTACCCAGCTGACAGCATCCACAGCTGATCCGGCTTGCCACTTCTTGGGCTCTCCTCCCCGACGCTTCCCCGGCCTCTGCGGAAGCAGGAGGCCATGCTATCCTGAGCCACACCTCCCACTGGAGAATGCCTCTCACTGCTCGCAGGGAAGTGAACTCCACGGACTTTACTCTTTAATTTTATTCTTTTAATCGCAGCACTGGGGAGGCAGAGGTAGAACTGCCACGAGTTCGAGGACAGCCTGGGGCTACAGACTGCGATACAGGTCAGCCTGGGCTAGAGAGACCCTACCTCAAAAAAAAAAAAAAGTCCAAGAGTGGGGGTTCGCCTGCAATCCCAGCACTATTGAGGTGAAGGAAAGAGGACCTCTGCAGGATGGGGGTCAGCCCTGCTCCACAGTGAACTCCAGGACAGCCTGGGCCACAGAGTAAAACCGTTTCAAAACAACAACAATAATTAATCTGGGGGTGGCGCACACCTTTCATCCAAGCACTCGGGAGGCAGAGGTAGGAGGATCGACGTCAGTTCAAGGCCACCCTGAGATTATATAGCAAATTCCAGGTCAGCCTGGGCTAGAGTGAGAAACTACCTCAATAAATAAATAAATAAATAAAATTATTCTGGTGGCTAGAGAGCTCGCTTAGTGGTTAAGGTGCTAGCCTGCAACACTAAAGGACCCTGGTTCAACTCCCCAGGATCAATGTAAGCCAGATGCACAAGTGGCACATGGTTCTGGAGTTCATGGTCATCCTCTATCTGCCTCTCTCTCTCTCTCTCAAATATAAATTTAAAAAAATTTTTTGTTCTTTTTGTTTTTCAAGGTAGGGTCTCTCTCTAGCCCAGGCTGACTTGGAATTCACTATGTAGTCTCAGGGTGGCCTTGAATTCATGGCGATCCTCCTACCTTTGCCTCCCAAGTGCTGGGATTAAAGGCATATGCCACCATGCCCAGCTTTAAATAAAAAATATTTTTAAAAATTAAAAAAAAAAAAAAAGAATCTGGGCTGGGGATGTGAGTCAATGGGTCCCTAGTGTGCATGAAGCCCCAAGCTCAGTCCCTAGCACAAGCCTCATACAGGCAAGCATGATGACACATGCCCATAATTGTCTCACTGGGATGTGGGTAAAAAGATTAAGGTCAGCCTCACCCTCAGCTACCTAAGGAGTTACATGCTAGGCTGGGGCTACATGAGACCCTATCTCCAAAATAAAGAAACTGTCTGCTTCAAAAGCTCCCCACTTGCCAAAAAACCAAAACAAAAAAAATTTTGGCCAGATGTGATGGCGCATGCGTTTAATCCCAGTGCTCAGGAGGCAGAGGTCGGAGGATTGCTGTGAGTTTAAGGCCACCCTGAGACTACATAGTTAATTCCAGGTCAGCCTGAGCCAGAGTGAGACTCTACCATGTAAAACAACAACAACAAAAAAGCTATTTCACTTCATTGCTAAGATGGAGCCTAAATATTTTCACTTCCTTACAAGGTTTCAAAGCTGAATAATGATTTCAAGTAGTAGAGTGCCACCAATTATCCTGGCAGCCAATAAATCAAATTGTAATGAAGAAGGTGTTTACATATAGCCCAGATTCTAACAAAGACCTTTGGCATCACTTTCCAAAATCCCAATTCTATTATTGTGTAGTGTTGCATTGCACCTGAAAACAAATGTAAGGAGAGAGGGGGAAAAAAAAAAACTATACTGCCAAATGTCTCCAAAGAGATGTAACAAATTGCTGGAGGAAATAGAGACAATTTTACCACTTGCAGCTTTGTTTCTATTTTGGCTAATTTCGATTAGTTCAGGGTTATAAAGCATGTCATTCCATTAGAGAGTGTTCTATTATCATGATCATCTCTCCACTGTCTTCCATGTTCACCCATTCTCTTCTCTAGGAAGCCTTCAGTGTAGCTGTCAAGCCAGATCTTGGGTTACAATGAACTGAATTTTTTTTTTTCATACAAACTTCAAATTCATATATATGAACCATATAAAGCCATGTACTTAACAAAAAGAAAGAAAGAAACTCATGCTGACATAAAATGTGTACAGAGATATTTACAGCAGCTTTTCTCACAAATACTCAAGACTGGGAACACTAATGTCCTTCAACAACCTGTGGTACGTCCATACAGTAGAGTACTACCTAGCGAGTAAAAGAACCAAGACTTGATTCCCAATCATTGAACCTCAGGCAAATGACATCCAGGGCTTAGCAGTTAAGGTGCTTACCTGCAAAGCCAAAGGACCTCAGTTCGATTCCCTAGGACCCATGTAAGCCAGATGCACAAGGTGGCACATGCATCTGGAGTTCAATTGCAGTGGCTGGAAGCCCTGGTGTGTCCATTCTCTCCCTCTCTCTATCTCCCTCTTTCTCTTTCTCTCAAATAAACAAATAAAAACAAAAATTTTTTTAAAGATCATTTAAGCCAGGCAGGGTAGCCGACGCCTTTAATCCCAGCACTCGGGAGACAGAGGTAGGAGGATCGCCATGAGTTCAAGGCCACCCTGAGACTACATAGTAAATTCCAGGTCAGTTTGAGATAGAGTGAGACCCTACCTCAAAAAAAAAGAGAAAAAAAAAAAAAAAGAACAGAGAGAGAGAGAGATCATTTTAAAAGAAAAAAGATGACATCTATGTGACACGCTAGGAAAATGTGAACACTGGGGGCAGAGAAGAATACATTTAAGGTAGCACTGTGGTTGCCAGGGACACAACTGGAGGAGCCTGACGCGGAGGGACAGCTAAAGGAAGGTCTGCAGGAGGGAATTACTCTGCAAGGATATGGAAGGAGATACATGACTCTACACAAATGTCAAAACCCAGAGTCTTGCACCATGGAATGAAGACTTACAGATTCTTTAACTATGACATGGTGGAGATTTACCCTAAAACACCATCAGATGTGGATTTCTGCCACATATATGGGCGGCTATTCTTTTTCTTGATTTTTTTGAGTTAGGGTTTCGCTCTAGCCCAGGCTGACCTGGAATTCAGTCTCAGGGTGGCCTTGAACTCATGGTGATCCTCCTATCTCTGCCTCTCAAGTGCTGGGATTAAAGGTGTGCTCCCCCCGCCCCAGGTTATCTGGGAATTAGGAAATGGAGGTAAGGAAGCAGAACCCTATCTTCCTCAGATCTCTTCTCACAGCAGAAGCCTTGTAAGTAAGGGTCCCAGCAAGGCGACCTCACCTCACCAGCTGTTCTACCCAGGGCACAGGCACGATGACTGGAAACCACTGCAAAGACCGTGCTCCCTGTGAAGTCCAGGGAAGAGATGCTACAAATATAAGCAAAGTCCTTCTAGGCCTTCCTCAAAATCGGGCAAGTGGCCAGGTGTGGTGGCACACGCCTGTCTGGAATCCCAGCATTCAGTAGGTTGAGATAGGAGGAGCACAAACTTGAAGATAGCCTGGGCTACATAGCAACACTCTGTCTCTAAATGTGGAGAGAAGACAAAGGTGGGGGAGGGGACTGTTTTGAGAGAAAAGAAGGGAGGAGGGAAAGCGTGTGTGGGGGAGAGAGAGGACACAAAATCTTGAACCAGGTTAGGATGAGCTGTAAAAACCCTGGATCGAATGTTCCTTAGCATGGAAAATATGACCAAATTTCAGGCAAGGGGTAAAAACAAGCAAGCTTTCACCACCCAGTTACTCTTTCTTTCCAGTGTGCTCTTGCCAAACCCGCACATTCCTGCCGCAGAGGGAAGGCCTCAGGTTGTCTCTGAGACTGCCTCAGGCACTGGGCAAGCAGGCGCCAGCCAGCTCAGGCTCCAGGGTGGGTGCCACGGGTGTTCCCTCCTGGCTCTCCCAGGAAGAAACATGCCCTGACTTATTTCCCAGACTCTGGGTCCCTCTCCCAGGCGATGAGGGCCTGCTGCCTCATTACAGCCCAGCGTGAGATCAACACCTGAGGCCAGCTCCCATCCAAGATCAGCTCGGGGGGACCAGCTCCCCAGCCCAGCAGAGCATTTGCAGCTGGAAAGACTGGCCTAAATGCAAAACAAATGCTATTTTCAGGAGACTTCTTGGGAGGAGGGGAAAGAACAAAGCTGAAAACCACCAAGACAGTAAACGAGAACATTCCATAACATGCAGTGCCCAAGAAGGGCTTTGAAACCCTCTCAAGAAATAGTGATTGCAAGGGGTGAGCTGTCGAAGTTAAATCAAAATCCCTAACTAGAAAGACAGGAACAAGGACTAAATGATAAAACAGCTTATTGTGTTAAGCTAATTAAGTGTTATCATCTCAGCCATCTGAGTTTTCGTTGGCACCAGAAATGCAGGAGCAATGCACCATGCAACAAGGATCCGGGTCTGCCTCGCAAGCGTATTTCTGCCACAGTCATCCACAGAAACTCTGACAGTCGAAAATGAGGCAGAATGGAAAACCAATTTTAGCATGGTGATTTGCAAAGAATTTTGTTCCATCATGTAAGCTATTTGCTGGTATATCCGTCCGAGATTACATTTATCTCTATTAAATACGACACAAAGTATGCCAGTATTCCAAGCTCACCATGCATACACTCCTGTTTCCCCTTTTGCCAGTGCTATCGCACAGGCGAGGTCTCTGCAGACAAATGAAAGCCATTTCAACAACACAAACCCGTGCATACTGAACACCCTCAGCTACAGACAGGCTGCCCACCACTGCCAGCATACCCCCTCACCAGTTCTAAGACGCTCAGCATTTCTGAACAGACCACTCTGCTGAACCCAGAGAGAACAAAATACCCACTTCAAAGTGAGGGACAAATGCATTTGCAATCATGTCTCCTATGGGCTCCTCTTGCCTGTACTTTTTTACCAAGCCAGCAGGAAGGCAGAACCAGTTCTGTTGCTGAGATCATGCTGGAACTGACTCTGGAGCGACTGGTTTCCTGTTTGGGGAAGTTGCAGTTCTTTTCACAAGGAACCCCAAGGCAAAACGTCTAGAGTTGCCCTGGAAGCTCACATAGCCTTTGTTCTTCTCTTTGCTACACTCGTCATCCGCTTGCTCCTTTTCCCTGCGACCTCTGCTTTGGGAGGGTGTACAAAAATGCCAGCTTGAATCCAACTGCAGGAAGGCATTAGACATTTTCTACCACCCATTACAGGAAAGCTGTGAGCTAACAGGCATCCCTGCACACATGAAGCCAGACTACTACGTTTCCTCCTGGCCTGGCACTAGCCTTCCACATTAAAATGTATGCCACAAATAATGCAATGGCAAACTCACCATCAACAGCCCCCAAGATCAATAAAAGACATTCCACCACTTGGCTGGGAGTGACACAGCTTGCAGGCCAGCTCAGAGAGGATGGAAAATGGTGACAAATGAACAAAAGGCGAGTCTACCTCCAGGCTCTTCAGATCCTAAAAAGGTGGCTAAGCTGCCTGGATCTGCTGAAGTCCTACGTTCTCTGTACAGTCATGGACAAACGCACCATGTGTATTTCTTTAGCCGTATGCAAAACAGCGCGCTCGCCACAAGGCCCTGCCGCCTACCGTTCTCTGAACAGGTCTCCTCCTTTCCAGGCCTGACTCTTCCAAACGCCCAGGCACATGCGACTTAATGAAGGCATTCAGATCTCGCCTTGATAGAAACACCATCAAAGGAGTCACTCCAACCCCCTCACGCACAGATAACATGAAGGTATTTCTTCTCCACTCTGACCCCCACTCATCTCCAGGGTACCAATCCATTTTGTCCTTCTGTGTCTGAGTGGATCTGCAAGTGAATATTTAAATTCATGCTAAAAACAGCATATCTCACCTTGTGAACCTTGACCTTTGGGGAAGACTTTGGGCCAGTGTTCAGTTACTGTCACACGGTTGCATTCTCTGCAAATATGAAAGGGTTAAAAGCAGCCCTTCAACAGGCCTACAAGGGAGAAAAAAAAAAAAGACAGCATGTATGGCTAACAGCATCGCTCTAATGCATTTATGCTCATTTCCTAGAACAGTATTGTTACCTTTGGCCTTCATAATAGTCACAAGTATCCCCAACACCCTTTAGAAGCTTCCACAAGGAAAAGCACAAAACAGAATACAGCCTGCAAGAGAAAAAGAAGGCATGCAAAGTAACATTGTCCAGCTACAAACAAACCACCACTACAAACCCATCGCTCCATTCTGGTTTGGTTTTGTTAAAAACAGAGAGAGAGAGAGAGAGAGAGAGAGAGAGAGAGAGAGAGAGAGAGAGAGACTGCACAAACCAAGTGTCCCCACCCTAGTAAGGCACATTTTTCTTTAATAAGGGTCATAAATCTCAGCTCCTTGTCCATCCCTTACGCAAAAGAAACAGGCAGGAAAAGCCCGTCATCTCCTACCTACCCTACAAACCTGCACCTTTCCCACATCGTCTACACAACGACCTCTTAGGGCTCCATTAGTCACGTACCAGTGCTGTGTGGTGTCTAAGTGTGCGTTCACATACTGTGTGGGGATGGCACCTTCCTGCAAACTCCTCTGCTTTTGGCTGCCATGAAGAGAGGAAGCTGCTATCCCACTGTAGTAGCTCAGTGACTGCATTGTGTTCAGGAGCTGATCTGCCTCAAACCAGTTTCAGCCGGTTCTGGTCACCCTACATAAAAAAGCTATGGCAACCCTCGCTGCTGAGTTGCCAACAAGTCTCTGAAAACCATCAGCACAGGGGGGAATCTCGCTGGGGGTTGCTTCTCCCTTTTAGGGTTTCCTGAAGAGGGGAAGGTCATGGTGTGTTCCCCCCACACACACACGCGCACACACACACACACACACACACACACACACACAAAGAAGAAAGAAAAAAATAAAGAAAAAAGAAACACACAAGCCCAGAGCTTTGGAAATGCTCACCTCACCTCACAAGCCCCCCACAGCCCCTCAGGGCTCATTGCCCCCTCCTCCTCCTCTTCACCCCAAGCCCACCAGACACTGCTTTCCCCCTCCTTCTCCTTCCCCCACTTACCTCCCACAACCTGGCTCAGATCTTTTGTGTGTACGTGTCAATGTGTGTGCTCTGTGTTGGTGGCTGACAAAAAGCCCCCAAGAAAGCATGTGTGTGTGTGTGTGTGTGTGTGTGTGTGTGTGTGTCTCTCTCTCTCTCTCTCTCTCTCTCTCTCTCTCTCTCTCTCTCTCTTTCTCTTCACACAGGATGCGTCGGCTTGCAGGAGCCGGCCTGGCCTCCTAAGCAGAGTGGTGCTGGCTGGGTGACCAGGCTCCTCTGAGCTTGTCACCCCCACACACACACCCACCCCACCCAGCCCCCTCCTCCCTTCCGTCCCTCTCCTCTTCTCTCCCAGCCCTTGCCACCACCACCACCACCATCAAACAGCACCCCCAGTCTCCTCCTTCCAACCTTCTCTTCTTTCAAGCACCTATGGGCTGGGGGTGGGGGGGAAGAGGAGGATTTGGGGTGGGGAGAGGAGTCCACCTCGGGTAGTGGCACACTGGTGATGTCTGGGTGGGTCGTGGGGGTGGGGTGGGGGACAAAGTCAGGGGTCAGTGAGGGGAGGGGGGCACCGAGGCCTTGGGAAAATCATCCTGTAAGAGCAGCCAGCGCTGCAGGGGAGAAGCCTGCTCTCTCACGTGGGCCCCATCACAGCCCCGCTGGGCCTAGCAGAACCTTGGGAGGGGGCCCTCCTGCCCCCCGCCCGGGGCAGCTCGAGGGCCTGCTGCCGGCCTGCCCGTCCCCGAGGCCCGCGTGGGCCAGGCCACCTAAGCCAGGCCAAGGGAGCCGAGCCTGAGCCTGAGCCCGAGCCTGCGCGACCCTCGGGGACGGGTGGCATCCTCCGGGGCTGGTGGACACGAGGGAGGTCCTCGCCGTCCCCTCCGTCGTCGCCCACCCGGCCACCCCGGGGCGCGCACGGCCGCACGCGCGCACACCCACCCCGGGCGGCGGCGCCCCGAGGTCGGTCAAGCCCGGGCGTCTTGGGCCGCAGCTCGGATGACCTTTTTGTTCAAACGCGGCGCGGCGGCGGCGGCGGCTGTGGTCGCTGCTGCGGTCGCTGCTGCTGCTGCTGCTGCTGCTGCGCTGGCGGCGGCTGTCGTCGGAGCGGCGGCGGCGGCGGCGGCTTCCATGTCACGGGCGTGTCATCCGCGTTTCCCGCGGCCGGGGTCCGGCGGTGACGACGGCGGCGGTGGCGAAGGTGTGCACGGCGGCCTCGCCGTCACCCCGGCCGCCGCCGCCGCCGCCGTCCCCGCCGCCGTCCGTCAGCGCAGCCCGCGCGGCCTCGTCCCCCCCGGCGCTTCCCCGGCCAGCGCCACGGCCGAGGCCTCGCCGTCACGCCCAAGCCCCGGCCTCGCAGTAGTCCCCGGCCCCGAGCTCCCCGGGCGCCGCGCTCTAGGCCACACCGGGGCCTACGGCTGGGCGCGCGGGGCCTGCGGGCGGGCCGGGCGCGGGGGGGACGGACTCGGGGGGACCCCGGGGGGCCCCGGGCGGGCCGCGGCGAGCGAACAAAAGGGAGAGCGCGGGCGAGGGGGAGGGGGCGGCCGTGGGGGAAGGGAAGCCCCGAGGAGGAGGAGGAGGAGGAGGAAGGAGACGACGCCGGAGGGGACGGAGGGGAAGGCGGCGGCGGCGCTCGAAGCCCCACGGCCGGCCGGAGGCGCCCCGCCGACCCGCCAGGTCTCGCCCGGGTGGGGCGCAGCCTGGCCCGCGGGGAGAGAGAGAGAAAGCGCGCCAGCGGGCGCGGAGCTGGGTGCTGCTGGTGGTGCACGATGGGGGGACCAAGCGGGGGGATGCTTTTTCGGGATTTTTCTTTTTTTCTGTCTTTCTTTCTTTTTTTTTTTTTTTCGTTCTTTCCAACATTTCAGACTCTCACCCAGTCCTTTCCATGGCCCCCAACCGTAACTTACTCGAGTAGAAGGAAGCAAGAAGGCCTCGCCCAAGATGGATGCAAAAAAATTAAAAAATAAATAAGAAGTCAAGGTGGTGTTCGGTCCTCCTCCTGATGACTGCAGTCAGTAAGGGAAGAGAGCACGCTACCTTCAGACAAATTAAATCTGAAAAAAAAGAAATTCTCCCAGGAGGTGCAAAGAAAGGGCTCTCTCCCCTTCTGGTGAGCTAGTGGTTTGGAGCCCTTTTTTTTTTCTTTCTTTCTCTCTTTCTTTCTTTTTTTTCTTTTTTTTTTTCCGCCTTAAACTGAGCCACAAAGGAATGGAAGACACCCCTGGGGTGGGGAGAAAGCCCTGGTTGGAAAAAAGACACGTTTGGCTTTCAGAGAAGAAGGAAATAAAAAAGGCCACTGGGGCCAGATTTGAAGCATGGCGTGTTCAGTTCATGGAGGGTTGTTTCTTGTTTTCAGGGGAGAATGGCAGAGAGAACGCGGTGTCATAACAGCGTCTTTCAGTTCTAGAAGGGAGATGGTGGACATACAGCAGGTGGCCATGGCTTACAGAACACACACACAAACACATACATAAACCCGCCAGAGGCCACGAAGGGGTGTGATCCTAACCCACCCAGCACAGACAATGTCTCCCTTCCTTTGCACGTGAAGAATGCTGTTTTCTAGCCCAGTGTCCTGCTTCCCACATTGTGCACAAACATGCACTCCACTGAAAGCTTTTGAAAACCAGAGGAGCCGCCATGTCGAGCTAATTGTGCTGACTGAAAATAGGACAAAATGGAAGGATCTGAAAAAAAAAAAAAAAAGTCACCATTCCCTCCTAAAAAGGCTCCCTCCTGTTTGCTTGGACTCCAGACAATAATACCACTAGAATAGCAGTGAACACCCCGAGCATAAGAAGTGTTCGTATGTGTTTTACCTTAAATTAGATTGATTGCTTAATGTCTGTAAAGCCTGCAGAAAAGTTGTGTGTGTGTGTGTGTGTGTGTGTGTGTGTGTGTGTGTGTGCACACGCGCTCAGTATTCCACTTGCATTAACTTCTCGTTGAGGAAGCCATTGTTCTCTGAGAGGCCACTGTACAATGCTAGTTTGAAACAGCACTTCTGCTATTCAAGACTTTTCCTGAAGAGTGGTCTCACACAAGAGTTGCCCTCCAATTCAGACAGCAGAATTTCGTGGGGATGCACCCTTGGAACGCCTATCTTCATCTTTGTGCACCTTAGACCTACACCATCCACCAATTTTGCCAGCCACAGCATCACATTGACCAGTTTTACAAGACGATGAAATGGAAACTCTGGCCTGCTTTTAGCCATAAAAAACAATGCCAGGACTCTGTGGGTTGAGTTTCAACTTTACCTGGGTTCCGTTTCATTTGAAAGGAAGGCTTTTTCCTCTCCCAAAGGTGGACCTTTATTAATATGCATGAAAAAAAACATGAAACATGTGCATGGACACGTACAAGGACCTGCTAATTTGAAATACTACACCATGTAGATGCCATAGGAAATCTTAGGTTGATGTGTGATCTTTGTTTACTTAAAATGCCCTCTTGCCGCTCCCCCTCCCCCCTCTCCATCTTGAAGCCAAGAACACAGCAGAGCAGCATTTGAACTGTTTACCAGAGTGGGGCTCGCTAAAGTCACACCCATCTCCCGGGCTTCCTATCACCAAAGAGCCTTGTAAGCAGAGTTCTGTGTACAAGCCCAGTGTTCTGGTCAAGGCTTGGCTAGGAGAAATCTGGTTCCAGAGCTCAATTCATTTGCACAGGGACGTGAACTAACATTGCCTGTGCTTTTAAATCCATAAGCAATCCCCCCCCCCCCCCAAGTTCTCTTCTACCACATTTTTATCTCAGTTCTATTTTTACAACGAGAGTTTCAAAGAAAGCTCTTAGCCAAGTAGACTAATAGTTAAAAGCAAATCACCCACCTTAACCCATTTTGTAAAAATCGCTGAATTTCACAGCTGAAACACAGCTTCTGAGTTTAAAAAAAAAAGACCCCTCTTTCAGACAATCAATACATAAGACTCATTTATTATTCTATATTCTATGTATGTAAGACTACCTTATGTACTGTGATGCAGGGAGCAACAATAAAACAGTCATTTGACTACAAGAGTGAAATAAAACTATTATCTGAGGACAGTAGATAAGGAAGGCAGAACAAAGGAAGCAAAAGATTCTCATGCCAAGTAGAAACGAGAGGAATTCCAAATCTTTTAGTATTTTGTTAAGGCAAACTCGATGCCTGGGTTTTTCCTCCAGTGTAATACAAATCCCAGCATCTTTCAGCTTTTGTTTTGTTTTGTTTAATCTTTTGTGGTTAGAAGCTGGGTTTGCAGAAGCCTGTAGATTCCATACTTTTCCTTCTTCCACTATGAAATTGGGAAATTCCTTTGTTAGGCAGAGCACACAAAAGGTGTGTTCCTAGAGGGAAGGGGAGGGGAGCATTTTCTCAACAAAGGCCTTGCAAACTATTCCTGAACAGCCCCATGACTTGAGCTGCTTTTTTTTTTTTTTTTAAGTTCAAAAGAAAGCTAGGCCTAAAGTGTTTATAGAGGGTTTAACATATCACATTTGTCAGCATGTTTTTTTAAGGAATCTTACAATGTTTGACCCTAGAATAACAATGGAAAACATTTGTAGCCTAGTGGCCAGCACAGGAAGTAAAAAAAAAATCAATTTAAGAATATTAGAGTATTGGTAGACTTGATATCTTTTCTAGACACTTCCAAAAACATACCCTTGAAAGAAACCATAACCAGGTTTTCACTGTATCAGAAAAGGATGAAGGGAAGGGCTAATTCTTCCCCTGCCCTTTGTTAATGATTTCATAGACTTTCCAGAGCAAAGCCACACTCCCTGCTCTGAGCCACAGCTTGGAAACCCTGGAAAATCCTTTCACTAGGAGACCTGAGGGAAGGGGGTTGGCCTCAGAGCAGAGAGCATTATGGAGGAGGCCCCTAAGTATTTGAATGACCCCAATGGGGAATGCCTGGGCCCATTAATTCTTACCTCCTGCTGTCTTTCAACCTAAATGCTGGCAAGCAGGCCTTATCCAAGGCAAGAGAAGTGTGGGGACCGAGGACAGTAGGTAATGTCTATGAATAGTACCTTCTGGAATGGTAAGGCCAGCTAGAAGTATGGGTTTTGAGAGAACTATAACAATCTTATTCAGACTGTAGCCCAAAGGACACATCAGTTGAGAACTTTAAGATCTCTAACTCTCTGCACCTGACTTCCTTAATACCTTCCTTGTGTGTGGTGGGGGTCAACCCCACTCTCAAGTCCAGGAGGAAGGAAAGAGATAAGAGGAAGGCATCTGAGAAAAGGAAAGGCCTACACCCGCTTCTCTCTCATCACTCTCTACAGCAAAAGGCTTTGGGGATGGAGAGATGTCTCCATGGTTAAAGACGCTTGCTTGCAAAGCCTGTTGGCCTCCATTCAAGTCCCAGGTAGCCACGTAAAGCCAGATGCACAAGGTGGCACATGCATCTGGAGTTCATTTGCAGTGACAGGAGAATCTGTTATGCCCAGAATCACTCTCACTCAGTCTTTCTCTATCATCTTGAATAAATAAGTAAGGTTTTGTTTTTTTTTTTTAAAGGTTTTTGTATGAGTTTCCCAAGTCACAATTCTTTCCAAGAAGCGATCTTCAGGGTGGGTCTCCCACAGTGCCAAAACTACCTGGATGCCATACTTTTGTCTTAGCATCCACATCAGCTATACCAGTTATCACGTTTTATGGGTTGGACACAAGCTAATTAAACCTACAGACACCTCAAAATGAGGCAGTTAGGGTGACTGGACCCCTGAAAGAAAAAGCAACAATGTCTTTGGACCTGTCCTTCTTTGCTACAGATCAAAGTATACCTGACTTCTTACGACTGGTCCCTCTCCTCCCCCCCCCCCCCTCTCTCTCTTTGTTGTTGTTTTCTGAGGTAGGGTCTCACTGTAGTACAGGCTGATCTGGAATTCACTGTAGTCTCAGGGTGGCCTCGAATTCATGGTGATCCTCCTACCTCTGCTTCTCGAGTGCTGGAATTAAAGGCGTGTGCCACCACGCCTGGCTAATTCTTTAAATTTTTAAGAGTCTGGGATACCCTAGATTTGTTGGTGCATTGGCAAGGAACTCCCAAAATTCCCATTACAAAAGTATGTCTCCAATGAAACCTAAGACCTTTGTCCACTGTGGTTGATTTCTTGCATCTTGTCATAGGTTATTTTCCGTAGGGAGGGTTGTTTGTTTTGCTGTTCGAGGTAGGGTCTTGCTCTAACCCAGGCTGACCTGGAGTTTGCTTTGTAGTCTCAGGGTGGCCTCACAGCCTACCTCCGTCTCCCAAGTGCTAGGATTAAAGGCATGCACCACCACAGCCGGCTTTGGTGACAGTGCTTGGAAACTGTCTATCCCAAGGGTATAACATGTCCCAAGAAGCAGCCAAAGTCTGAGTGATGGAGAGCTAGAAGTACTCCCATCTGAACCAGCCCTGAGGGCCACCCAGCTGCAGATCCCCGGGTCTCCATGCCACTGTGGGCGAACTTTCTAGTCCTGCCTTGCTCCTAAGTATGTTTCTAAACATTTCTCCATACATTATTTCCAGGTAGCTCAGCCCAAGGCCCTCACCAGGCCACACCCATCTCCTGAGAGGTTGCCCTCCCTGAAAGGGGTACTTGGGGCTAAAGAGATGGCTCAGTGGTTAAGACGCTTGCCTGCGATGCCTAAGGACCCAGGTTCAATTCTCCAGGTTCCACATTCTACATAATCCAGATGCACATGGTAGCAAATACGTTGCAGTGGCTAGAGGCCCTGGCATGTCCATTTTCACTCTCTCTGTCACTAATAACTAACTAAATAAAGATAAAACAGGAAAAAATTTTAAAAAGAAAGAAAGAAAGAAGAAAGAGAAGGGCCTGGAGAGATGGCTTAGCTATTAATGCATTAGCTTGCAAAGCCTTGCACAGGGTGGCGCATACTCGCATTTGGAGTTCCATTTGCAGTGGCCAGAGGACCTTGCATGTTCCATCTGCCTCTTTCTTTCAGATAAATAAAAATAAAGAAAGAAGGAGGGGCTAGAGATAGCTCAGCAGTGGGCTGGGTGTGGTGGCGTACACCTTTACTCCCAGCACTCCGGAGCAGAAGTAGGAGGATCACAGTGAGTTCCAGGCCACCCTGAGACTACATAGTGAATTCCAGGCCAGCGTGGCATAAAGGGAGACCCTACCTTGAAAAACATGAAAAGGCCTGAAAGCCCAGGTTCAACACCCCAATACCCACATATAGCCAGATGCAGAAAGTAGCACATGCATCTGGAGTTCCTTTGCTATGATAAGGGTCCTAGTATATTGGTATACCCATTCATATACAAACTCTCTCTTTGTTGCACACATGCGTGCACATGCACATTTGCTCTCTAGTAAATGAAAATATTTTAAAAAATAGTCAAGCCAGGCGTGGTGGTGCACGCCTTTAATCCCAGCACTCGGGAGGCAGAGGTAGGAGGATTGCCATGAGTTCGAGGCCACCCTGAGACTCCATAGTGAATTCCAGGTCAGCCTGGGCTGGAGTAAGACCCTACCTCGAATAACCAAAAAAAAAAAAAAAAGTCAAGCTGAAGGCCTAAGTTTATGTGACCTTTCTCTTTTTCCAGCTATAAACTTGAAGTTTTCTAGGAATCTCATTTATAGTAAAAGAAATGTCTTTGCCCTTTTATACAACCTTTGTGACCCAAGGTTTTATTTTACCAGATTATAATCCAGTCCATGTCTCCTTCAGAGTCATCCTGTAATCTCATTTATCAGGAAAGAGGGGGAAAAAGCATGCGTATGGGGGGGGGGGTTCTTGGCAACCCTTTGAGCTATAAGTTAAGTGCCCTCAAAAGCCAATATATAGAGCTGGAGAGATGGCTTAGTGTTTAAGGCATTTGCCTGCAAAGCCAAAGGACCCTGGTTGGATTCTTCAGGACCCATGTAAAACCAGATGCACATGATGGTGTACGTGTTAGGAATTCGTTTGCAGTGGCCAGAGGCCCCAGAGCACCCATTCTTTCTCTCTAAAATTAATTAATTAAATATTTTTAAAAATGGTAGGTTTTTTTTTGTTTTTTTAATTTTTTTTTAATTTATTTGAGAGCGACAGACACAGAGAGAAAGACAGATAGAGGGAGAGAGAGAGAATGGGCGCGCCAGAGCTTCCAGCCTCTGCAAACGAACTCCAGACGCGTGCGCCCCCTTGTGCATCTGGCTAACGTGGGACCTGGGGAACCGAGCATCGAACCGGGGTCCTTAGGCTTCACAGGCAAGTGCTTAACCGCTAAGCCATCTCTCCAGCCCTAAAAATGGTAGTTTTAAAAAAGCCTATATGTTAGTAGGGTGTGGTGGCGCATGCCTTTAGTTCCAACACTCAGGAGGCTGAGAGAGTAGGATTGTCTTGCATTTGACCTGAGCTCCAGGTCCTCCTGGGCTGGAGTGAGACCTTGCCTTGAAAATGAACACAAAGCAGCTCATGTAAGGCTACTGAGTGGACACTTGGGTGTGACTCCCTCCAGAGAGGCCGGGGTTAAAGTGAGGCCCAACCTCGAAAAGCTGGAAAACAAGAAAGTGGTGCAAGCTTCTAGGGCTTGTTCGCAAGAACAGGAGGTAGGCTCTGATATATAATTTCTTAAAATTCTTTTTAACTCTTTTATTTGTTTATTTACTAGAGAGAGAAAGAACGAGCACACTAGGGCCTCCAGATGCATGTGCCACCTGTGTTTCTGGCTTCCGTGGGTCCTGGGGAAATTGAACCACGGTCCTTTAGCTTTGCAGGCAAGCATCTCAACCGCTCGGCCATCCCTCCAGCCGTGTATATACTTTTTTGCAAATAAAAAAATAAACTGAGGGCTGGAGGGATGGCTTCGCAGTCAGGGCATTTACCTACAAAGCTGAAGGACCCAGGTTCGACCAGTTCCCACATTAGCCAGATGCACAAGTGGGTACATGTGTCTGGAGTTTATTTGCAGCGACTGGAGGCCCTGGTGCACCCATTCTCTCTCTCTTTCTCCCTCCCTCTTTCTCTATCAAATAAATAAAATAAATAAATTGAATTTATTTTTGTTTTTTTCAAGGTAGTTTCTCACTCAGCCCAGGCTGACCTGGGGTTTACTATGTAGTCTCAGGCTAGCCTCAAATTCATATCGATCCACCTACCTTGGTCTTGGGCATGCTGGGATTCAAGGAACACACCAACACACCAAGCTTTTTTTTTTTTTTTTTTTCTGGTTTTACAAGGTAGGGTCTCACTCTGGTCCAAGCTGACCTGGAATTAACTATGTAGTCTCAGGGTGGCCTCAAACTCATGGTGATCCTTCTACCTCTGCTTCCCGAGGGCTGGGATTAAAGGCGTGTGCCACCACGCCCAGCTTTTTTTAAAAAATATTCTGATTTATTTATTTTTCAGGCAGAGAGAATGAGTATACCAGGACCTCTAGCCACTGCAAATGAACTCCACATGCATGCGCCACCTTGTGCATCTGGCTTTACATGGGTACTAGGCAATCAAGCCCAGCTTATAAGACTTTGCAGCCAAGTGCAAAGCCATCTCCTGGGCCTTTCTTTCCTTCCTTATTTATTTATTTTGGTTTTTCGAGGTAGGGTCTCACTGTAGTCAAGGCTGACCTGGAATTCACTATGTAGCCTCAGGGTGGCCTTGAACTCATGGTGATCCTCCTACCTCTGCCTCCCGAGTGCTGGGATTAAAGGTGGGTGCCACCACGCCGGGCTTCTTTCCTCTTTTATGAGTCTCACTGTTCTGTCCAGGCTGGCCTTGAACTCGTGGTATTCTTCCTGCCTTGGCCTCCTGAGTGCTAGGATTACATACATGAGCTACCATGCCCCATTTCTCTCCTTTCTTCTAACATGTCTATCCCAGAGAGTAAATCAACCAGAACATGTAACATTAAACGTGCAGGGCCACATCAGTTCAAGTACCCCAAGTACACCCAGCCTGCTGCCCACAGGCCTCAGGAGATTGGCAATGGGACACCGCATAAGCTTTGAGAAGCTGCCCACCTGTCCACTCATAATTGGTCTCTCCTCCTCCTGCCCTCTAAGTGCAAAGTACTGTGTTCAAAGGAATAAAACCTCTTACCCTTGGTGCACGAGATGAAGCCTCTGGGCCCTGCGCAGCCCCCTCTCCTCCCTCAATGGGGCTTCATAACCTGGTCATCTGATGGATGTTACATCCTTGGGGAGAAGCACTTCGCACCAGCCCCTTCTGACATTTCCCTTTGGCTTCTGCACGTGACAGCCTTCCCTCCTTCTAGCTGTCATTCCTTCTCAGCAGCCCTCAGCTCATTTTTCTGCATTCCTCTCAGAAATATGTATTTTGCCCAAGGTTCTATCTTGGGCCCTCCTTCATTTCTAAATCTGTACTTCTTAAAGAAACACAGCGCCATGAGGACATCAAGCTCAATCTGATGATTTCCAGACCTGAGTTTCTAGGTGTGATCTCTGCTCTAATTGCACATGACAATAAGTTGACAAGCGTAGAGATGTCCCACTGTCACTCAACCTGGAAAGTGCAAAATGTGCCTCTATCTCCACCACATTTCGTGCCAGTCACTCACCACTTGATCTTACCATCTCCTCCTCCCGCCACGGTCGAGCGAAGGAGGCGCCATGCCTCCTTGGAATCCCTGCCCCGTCCTGACAAAGCCCATGCTTCAAAGAAGCAGTTCCCCTCACCTGAATTCCATGGGCTTGTTGTTGTTTTGTTTTAAACCAAATATTCCTTAAACCACCAGAGTTTACTTACATATTAAATACTGGTTGGAGATAAAGCTTAGTGGCACAGTGTTTCCATGACATGTGGGAAGCCCAAACCAAACAAGAAGTTGGTCATGGTGGTCCTTGGATATAATCCTAGCCCTCAAGAGGAAGACCTAGGAGGATCATTGTAAATTTGAGGCCACTCTGAGAATACACAGTGAATTCCAGGTCAACCTGAGCAAGACCCTACCTCAAAACAAAAATTGTTATTATTATTATTATTTACTATTTATTTGCAAGCAGAGAGAGAGAGAGAGAACATAAAGGAATGATATGGTTGCACCAGAGCCCCTAGCCACTGCCAATGAGCTCCAGACGCATGTGCCACTTTTTGCAACTGCCTTTACATGAGTACGGGGGATTAAACATGGCCATGTGCCTTTCAGGCAAGCCTCTTAACTGCTGGGTTATCTCTCTAGCCTGAGAACTGAGTGTCTACTTTATGATCAAACACCTTTTAATAGATTTTATTTATTTATCTACTTCAAAGGGAAAGAGAGAGAGAGAGAGAATGTGTGAATATGTGTGTGCCAGAGCCTCCTGCCAATTAACTCCAGGTACATGTGCCACTTTGTGATCCTCCTATTCCCAAGTGCTGAGATTAACAGTATGCACCACCACACCCAGTTTTAAAATATCAATTTTTAAAAATTTTTTAATTTTTATGTGTTTGACAGAGAAAGAGGGAGAGAGAGAGAGAATGAGCATGCCAGGGCCTCCAGCCACTGCAAAGGAACTTCAGACGCATGTGCCCCCTGTACATCTCACTAATGTGGGTCCTGGGGGATCGAACCTAGGTCCTTTGGCTTTGCAGACAAACGCCTTAACCAGTAAGCCATCCTCCAGCCCAAAAATATCCATTTCTTTCTCTGAAATTCAGATTTAACTGGTCATCTTGTTTTAATTTGCTAAACATGACAGTCCTAATTGTGTGGCATAGTTAATTCCTTTCTCTCCCACTTGAAGGCAAACTCCATGAGGGCACAGATGGGGTATCTTGGGTGCTTTGCCCCGAGTCTCCAGCATTGAGTGTCTGGTTTAGCACAAAATAGGCACTGTGTGAGCTGAGACATGAGGGAAGAAAACACTAGATGACATAGCATTGGCTGAGGACATTAGTGCTAACCAGACAATTCATGCCCAATTCCCATCTGGCTTCCATGGCCTCTTCAGAAATTTCTCCATTGTCACGGGGATTCCAAGGACACACAAATATTTGCTTTCTGGTCCAGATACTGGATTAAGACCACCAATGCATACCACACTGCCAAACCCCAGGCAAACAAAACACTTTACAAATCCTAGTAGCTCAAGTCACAATTGAGTCATAAAATTGGCAATAAAAGCTATTTTTTAAAAAATTATTTATTTATTCAGTTAGTTAGTTATTTAAAATTTTTTTTGAGAGAAAGAGAAGACACAGAGAGAGAATGGGTGTGCCAGGGCCTTCAGCCACTGCAAATGAAGTCCAGACACATGTGCCACCCTGTGCATCTGGCTTTATGTGGGTACTGGGGATTTGAACCTGGCTCCTTTGGCTTTGCAGGCAAGTACTTCAACCACTAAGCCATCTGTCCAGCCCCAAATCCTTCTCCCCCCCTTCCCCCCGGGAGGTGGGGTCTCTGACCTGCAACTCACTATGTAGTCTCAGGCTCACCTTGAACTCACAGTGATCCTCCTACGTCTGTCTCCCAAGTGCTGTCACTAAAAACATGCACTACCACACCCGTCCAATAAAAGCTATTTGCCCCTTGCCCACCATCTCTCCTTGTCTCCTAGAATCATTGCATTCACTGTCGCTCTGTGCCTGTAAAGCTGAGAGGCAAAACTGTGTCCATCAAATCCTACCCTCAACACCTAGTCTTTATGATGCTGAAATGAAGGGACACGGTGAGGTGATTACTCCGGCAGCCTCATCTTACAATCTGACACCTGAGTTTTATTCTCTCTGACTGGGTGCTTAGGGAACACTTAGTAACTCTCTCCCGTGACCAGTGCGCATGCACTCAGTGAGTAATGCCTGTGACCTGTGGCGCTCTTCTCACAGGTATTTTCCAGAGGCAAGGAGCCAGAAAGGAGGTTAAGGCCCTCAAAGACACACTTTTTTTTTTTTTTATTCAGTATCAGAAAATAAAAGCTTTGAGCCATGGTTTAAACTTTGAAGAGTTTTCATCAAAGGAGACCAAGTTTCCTTTGTCATCTCACATTGCTGGAAGGAGAAAAAAACCAAATAAACATGAAACATCAGCCTTCATGCAAGTAAATTGTCAGACCCAGGGCTGGAAAGATGGCTCCGTTAGCAGTGCTTGCTTACAAAGCCTATGAGCCCAGGTTCGATTCCCCAGTACCCGCTTAAAGCCAGATGCACAAAGTGGCCCATGCATCCTTTACAGCAAGAGACTCAGGTGCCCAAGACCTCTCTCTCAAATAAACACACAAATAATTGTCATGCATGGTTTATTTATTCCTTAAAACCTGCCTTTGCTGTGGCATTCGCCTGCCAAGTGATGATAAACTCAGACGATCTTGAAGCACGTGTTCAACAGGACTGCCCCAGCCTGGCGTGGCGGCTCATGCCTACAATTCCAGCTCCAGGAAGGCTGAGGCAGACAGGTCACCACGGGGTCCCGGACAGTCTGCTTTACACACTGAGTGCAAGACACCTTGGCCTACAAAGTGAGAAGCTGTCTCAAAAAGCAAAACACCAGCCGGGCATGGTGGCACCCGCCTTTAATCCCAGCACTCAGGAGGCAGAGGTAGGATCGCCATGAAATTACTAAGCCATCTCTCCAGTCCTTTCCCCCTTTCTTTACACATACCTACTTGCTCTTCCAATTTTCCACCATGCATGGAGCAGTGGAAGGTCCTCATCAGAAACCAAGTATATATAGCTATCTAGTCTTAATCTAGCCTTAAGAACTGTGAGCTTAATAAATCCCTCTTCTTCATAACTTTCCAAGTTTCAGGGTTCTGTTATAGCAATAGTAGAAATAGACAGACTAGGGCAGAAGACGTCTCAATTGTGCACATCCATGAACAATGGAGTCAGCATTCAATCCCGGCAAGGCTGAGCCATACTCTGGTGCTTGCTAGTGAATTTAGAGACCAACTCAAAAGCCCTGAGGCAGTCAGTCCTGGTAGTACACACCTGTAATCCCATCTACTTGGAGGCTGAAACAAGAAGATTGTAAATCCAAAGGTTTTCTGGGCTACTGAGCAAGTTCAAGACCAGCCTGGGCAATTTAGTGAGACCCTGTCTTGATAATAAAAAGTGAGAAGAGGGTTGGAGAGATGGCTTAGCGGTTAAGCGTTTGCCTGTGAAGCCTAAGGACCCTGGTTCAAGGCTCGATTCCCCAGGACCCACGTTAGCCAGATGCACAAGGGGCGCACACATCTGGAGTTCGTATGCAGTGGCTGGAAGCCCTGGCGCGCCTATTCTCTCTCTCTCTCTCTCTCTCTCTTCCCCCCTTTCTCTCTCTGTCTGTCACTCTCAAATAAATAAACAAAAAAATTTTTTTAATAAAATAAAAAATAAAAAGTGAGAAGAGGGCTAGAAAGATGTCTTGGCAGTTAAGATGTTTGCTTGCAAAGCCAAAGGACTCAGGTGCAATTCCCCAGGACCCACATAAGCCAGATGCACAAGGTGATGTGTGAGTCTAAAATTTATTTGTAGTGGCTGAAGGACCTGGTGTGCCCATTCTCTATCTGCCTCTCTCTCTCTCTCTTAAATAAATATTTTAAAAAATATATATTTAAAGTGAAAAGAACAGCCAGGCATGGTGGTGCATGTCTTTAATCTCAGCACTTGGGAGGCAGAGGTAGGAGCATCCCTATGAGTTTGAGGCTGGCCTGGGACTACAGAATGTGTTTCAGGTCAGTGAGACCCTACCTCAAAGAAACAAAACACAAACAAAAAGCCCCACACCATCACTCTGGCTTTTGTCTGCATTCTAATTTTATTTTGGTGGGGGCGCTGTTTCGAGGTAGGGTCTTGCTCTAGCCCACTAGGCCAGGCTAAACTAGAATTCACTTTGTAGTCTCAGGTTGGCCTTGAACTGACAGTGATTCTCCCCCCTCCCCCTCCCCAGTGCTGGGATTAAGGGCGTGCGCCACCAGGCCCAGCTATGTACAGACGGTCCAATCTTCACCTAACTTATGGACCAGGATTTCCTAAACCTTTTAAAGCTGTTTGTATAAAATCCTAAGATTTTTCGACTTATCCACTTAAAATCCAATCCTAGTTTATATTGCAGCCTTTTTGGCCCAAGTCCCTAGCAGGAATACTACCATCATTCTCAGTGTTTCATTGCTGGAGGGAAGACCTTGGGGGCATGCCCTGTGACAGTCCCTAAACAAGGCGTCCAGCTTCTCTATGGCAGTCACGGCACCTCTTGTACCTTGGAGCCCACTTCCTCTTCAAGCTCTACCTCAGTCTCCTGAGTACACCACCACGCAGGGATTTTATATGAATTGTATATTATTAATGATAAAGTCCAAAGAACAGAGCTGAGCAACTGAATGCCAGAAGCCTTGACTCACCAAAATGTTGGCTGTCCACCAGCCTCTGCTCTTTTTTTTCTTTTTTTACTTCTTAGGCATGATGGTTTGAATCAGGTGTTCCTCATAAACTCATATATGCTGAACGCTTGGTCCCAGCTGATGGCAGTTTGGGAGGTGGTGCCTTGATGAAGGAGGTGTGCTATTGGGAAAAGGCTTAGGGGTGTTATAGCCAGCTCCCCCTTACCAGAGTTCAGGTCACCCTCCTGCTGCTGTTGTCCACCTGCTGTGGCAGAGGTGACGTCCAGCCTCTGCTCATGCCATGCTGTCCCCTGACATCACGGAACTTTCCCTCTAGACTTTAAGCCAAAATAAACCCTTTCCTCCCACAAGCTGCTCTGGTCATGTGGGTCTTTCTCCTTCTTGGAGCTTTTGGAAGGAACCACATTCCATTGCCTAACTCATCAACCTATCATGAGCCCCCATGTGCATCCAAAGTTACCAACCCAATCTACCCTGACTACACACCTAATTTATATCTTTTTAAAAAACTTTTTATTAACAACTTCCATGATTATAAAAAATATCCCATGGTAATACCCTCCCTCCCCCCACTTTCCCCTTTGAAATTCCATTCTCCATCATATCCCCTCCCCATCTCAATCAGTCTCTCTCTTATTTTGATGTCATGATCTTTTTCTCCTATTATGATGGTCTTGTGTAGGTAGTGTCAGGCACTATGAGGTCATGTATACCCAGGCCATTTTGTGTCTGAGGGGAGCACGTTGTAAGGAGTCCTACCCTTCCTTTGGCTCTTACATTTTTTCCCGTCACCTCTTCCACAATAGACCCTGAGCCTTAGAAGGTGTGGTAGAGATATTGCAGAACTGAGCACTCCAGTCACTTCTTTCCAGCACCATGATGCCTACTGAGTCATCCCAAGGTCACTGCCATCTGAAAAGAGAAGATTCTCTACCCAAAGTGAGAATAGCATTAGTATAAGGGTATGAACATTAAGAGAAGTGCTTACTGGGCAATTTGATAAGCATAGTATATACATTTAGCCAGACAGCAGCAGACGTTACATCCCTAGGGCTCATGACTACCCCTGTTTTAAGTTTTCAGTATCAGGGATGTATTCCCTCCCATGGAGCAGGCCTCCAGTCCAGTTAGAGGGCAGTTGGTTTCCACCATGACAGATGTGCCAATATTGCACCCACTGTAATTTATATCTTTGTTTGTTTGTTTGTTTTGAGGTAGGGTCTCACTCTAGTACAGGTTCACCTGGAATTCACTATGTAGTCTCAGGGTGGCCTTGAACTCATGATGATCCTCCTACCTCTGCCTCCCCAGTGCTGGGATGAAAGGTGTGCCACCACGCCTGGTCTAATTTATATCTTTAAGGATACGAGGCCCCCTGGTCCAAGTCACCAATTGGGTTACCCACATGGGAGCCCTCCAAACTCAGGAGCTTTCTGCTTTACTTTCTAAAATAAAACATTGCTTAACTTACCCTTTGGCCATATTTGCAGCCAGTGTTCTTATAGGGTTAGCAAGACAAGAATTCGGGAAAGTCGGCACCATTACTCTCCAGCATGCCGAATGGTTTTTGTGATTTTCCTTATTTGCCCCTATAAGGATGACTACACTCATTCTTCATAACAATATACCAATACACTATGCAATACAGCTCATAGCTTAGGAAAGCAAAGGAGAATTTCTTCAGTTTAAAGAAAAAAAGAAAGACTGAGCATGGTGGCACACACTTTTCATCCCAGCACTTAGGAGGCAGAGATAGGAGGATCGCCTTGAGTTCAAGGCCAGCCTGAGACTACATAGTGAATTCAGGTCAGCCTGAGATAGAGTGAGACCCTACCTCGAAAAACCAAAAAAAAAAAAAAGAAAGAAAGAAAGGTGTAGACAGGTATGGTAGTGCATGCCTTTAATCTCAGCACTCAGGAGGCAGAGGTAGGAGGATCACCATGAATTTGAGACTACCCTGAGACTACATAATGAATTCCAGGTCAGCTTGAACTAGAGTGAAATTCTACCTCAAAAAAAACAAAACAAAAAAAAAAAAAAAAAAAAACAAAAACGGTGGCCAGGCATAATAACGCATGCCTTTAACTCCAGCACTTGGGAGGCTGAGGTAAGAGGATAGCCATGAGTTTGAGGCCAGCTTGAGACTACATTGTGAATTCCAGGTCAGCCTGGGCTACAGCAAAACCTTACCTGAAAAAGCAAAAACCTCAGGCATGATAGTGCATGCCTATAATCCCAGTATTCAGGAGGCAGAGGTAGGAGGATCACCTTGAGTTCGAGACTGCCTAGTGAATTCCAGGTCAGCATCCAAACCTCCTCCCCCCAAAATGGCCTAATGTCACTGTTGTAGTTTCCTTTAAAAAAATATATTTATTTACTTATTTGAGAGAAAGAGAGAGAGGAGAATGGGCCTACCAGGACCTCCAGCCACTACAAATGAACTCCAGAAGCATGCACCACCTTGTGCATCTACCTTGTGGGTACTGGGGAATCAAACTTGGGTCCTTAGGTTTCACAGGCAAATGCCTGAACTGGTAAGCCATCTCTCAACCCCTTAAGTTCCTTTTTGTTTATGGGACAAGGCACCCAAACAGAAGCAGCTGATGGGAGGAAAGGGCTTATTTGGCTTACTGTGGTGATTTGAGTCAGGTGTCCCCCATAAACTTAGGTGTTCTGAATGCTAGGTTCTCAGCTGATGGAGATTTGAGAATTAATGCCTCCTGGAGGCAGAGTATTGTTGGGGTGGGCTTATGGATGTTATAGCCAGTTTCCCCATGCCAGTGTTTGGTACACCCTCCTGTTGCTGTTGTCCACCTTATGTTGGTCAGGGGTTGATGTCCACCCTCTGCTCATGCCGTCGTCTCTCCTGCCATCATGGAACTTCCCCTCAAGCCTGTAGGCCAAAATAAACCTCCTTTTCCCACAAGCTGCTCTTGGTTGGGTGATTTCTACCAGCAATGCGAACCTGATTGCGACAGTAAAGACCCCATTCCTGGTACCATTTTACACAGTAAAGTGGTACCAAGGAGTGGGATTGCTGCTAGACACCTGACTGTGTGGCTTTGGCCTTTTGGAGCTGATTTTCAAGAGGAATGTGGAAGGATTTGAAGCCTTGGCCTAAGAGATGCCTTGCAGTGCTGTAAGTACAATTTGATGGACTATTCTCGTCAGAGTTGGAAGACCTGAATGCAGTAAGAACTATGGACTGTGAAGTTTGGTTTATGAGGGTGAGAAAGAGCTTTGCTTGGACTGGGCTAGCAGTTTGTGTGAAAAGCTTGCTGTTATGCCCGTGTCCTGAGAAGTTGTGCAGGGTTGCTTTGCGTAGTAAGTAAAGGGATATGGCACAGAAGAAATGATATTTTTGGGTGAACTGCTGCCCATTCAGCTGCACTTGAGAGATTACAACCTTTGAGATTGGGCCAGCTGACCTGCACTGGGGCAACAGGAAGAATGTGCACTCTTTTGAAGGGGCCTGAGAGCTCAAGGAGTGTCCTATTCTTCAAAGTCTGTTTTATTCCCCCGCCCCCCATTAACAAATTGGCACCCTACTTGCTATTGTGGAGTATAAGAAATGCAGGAAAGAGAGGGTCATTGAGTTTGCAATGTGGTCTTGTGTTTTGGAAACAGCCATGGGCAGTATGAAGCAGGTTTGCTGGATGCCTGCATGGAGACCCCCATGGAGCCATGAGGATAAACCTTGGGTTGCAGTGGAGACCCAGTGGAGATGCCAGGACCATGAGATGGCTGCTAAGGAATGCTGCTGGCCCAGATGAAGTTTTCCAGGACTGTGAGTAGCCTAGCTGGAGGGGCGGAATTGGAATGCCAGAGACTTATTGCTGGTTAGAATTATCAGACTTGGAGATTTGTCACTGGCTAGAGTTGTTGGATTTGAAGCTACAGAGTTTGATGTTTGCCCTGGTTGTTTTGTATTGATTGAATATTTCTTTGCTATGCCCAATGCCATCTTTAGCAGTATGAGTATTTGTTCTGTGCTATTATTTTTTTGGGGGGGGATTTTTTGGTTATTATGGCTCAGTTAAAAGATCTTGGACTATAGGAATGTTTGAATATCACTGGAATTGATAAAAACTATGGAGACTTTTAAAGTTGAACTAAATGCATTGTATTGTACATCATGTATGGATATCAGTTTATGGGGGCCAGGGGCAGAATATGGTAGTTTGATTTGGCTGTTCCCCATAAACTTAGGTGTTCTGAATGCTAGGTTCCCAGCTGATGGAGATTTGGGAATCAATGCCTCCTGGAGGGAGTGCATTGTTGGGGGCGGGCTTATGGGTGTTATAGCCAGTTTCCCCATGCCAGTGTTTGGCACACCCTCCTGTTGCTGTGGTCCACCTTATATTGGCTGGGGGTGATGTCCATCCTCTGCTCATGCCATCGTTTCCCCCTGCCATCATGGAGCTTCCCCTCAAGCCTATAAGCCAAAATAAATCTTTTTCCCCAAGCTGCTCTTGGGTGATTTCTACCTTCTCATCACCTGGGAGGCAGAGGTAGGAGGATTGCCATGAATTCGAGGCCACCCTGAGACTACATAGTGAATTCTAAGTCAGCATGGGCCAGAGTGAGACCCTACCTCGAAAAACCAAAACAAATAAACAAACAACCTAATGCAAAAAGACCTATGATAAGGAAGGTCCCCTTAAGAGACAAGTCTGTGAGCCAGACAAGAATGGGCAGTAATCTAATTGAAGGCAATAGCGTACCCCAGGAAAGACTGTGTCACTCTTTGAGAGGATGGCTTAGTTTAGAAGCTGGGAAAATAAGTAAACTCTGTTCAGAATCCTGCTTTGAGAACTTAGAACCTTCCCCAGGCAGGAACAGGAAGGGCTGTTGTAGCAGCAGGTGTGGCCTGGCGTGGGAAGGACACAGTGACAGCTGAGTCATCAAACTGCCCTGCCCCCCTCCCCTTCAGTTCCCTGGAAGCTGGCAGCCCAACTGCAGTTCCGCTTCTGCCTGTAGGGATCCCCTAATAATAGCTCCCAAGTGTTGGTCTGCATCCCTGCTAAGCACTTTCGTCTACCACTCTTTTTGCTTTTAGGACTCCAACAGCCCAGCTTCCATCCAGGGAAGCCTGGAGGGCCAGAGGGCTTGTCCAAGGTCAAGTTACAGAGATAGGAAAAAAAAAAAAAAAGCTTGAAGCGCAGTTTGGACCCAGCCTGGCCAGCTGCAGGCACAAGATGACCTCACCTCTCCTTTGGAGACCCTGCCCACACGGTTGCGTTCGGACGCTTTGTAGAAAATAACTGAGCTAGGCTTCTGGTGCACGCCTTTGCTGGGTGGCCTCCAGTCCTCCTTCCCTTCTTAGAGTGTGCAGGTTGAAGTTCTCTTGCTCAGACCTCCTACACCCTCAGCCGCTCCCTGCCAGCGAAGCAACTCTCATCTCCTGGCCTTCTCTGTCTGGACCATGCTACCCTCCCGGCCTCCCCACTTCAAAACACACAACATCATTTGATGCCCCGTGAGTCAGCTAGGAGCTCAGGTGGTCAAGCTGGATCATCAACTTGATGGGACTTGGAATCACCAGGGAAGCACACCTCTGGGTGTGGCTACAAGACTATTCTAGAAAGGTTTAAGTGAGGAGAGAAAACCCACTGTGATTGTGGGAGGCACCATCCCATGGGCTGAGGTCACAGACTGAATAAAAGGGTGTGGTGGCGCATGCCTTTAGTCCCAGCACTCAGGAGGCAGAAGTAGGAGGATCACTGTGACTTTGAGACCAGCCCGAGACTACATAGTAAATTCCAGGTCAGCCTTGGCTACAGTGAGACCCTACCTCAAAAAACAAACAAACAAGGGCTGAAGAGATAGCTTCGTGGTTAAGACACTTGCCTGTGAAGCCTAAGGACCCAGGTTTGATTCTCCAGGTCCCACGTAAGAGAGATGCACAAGATGGTGCATGCGTCTGGAGTTTCCTTGCAGTGGCTGGAGGCCCTGGGGTGCCCATTCTCTCTCTCTGTGTGTCCCGTTTCTAATAAATAAATAAAAAATAAATAAATAAGAAAAAATATTTAAAAAGACAAAAAGAGGAGAAAGCTGAGCATCATACCTGTCTCTCTCTCTCTCCATATATATATAGATATATATAGATAGATAGATAGATATAGATATAGATATAGATATAGATATATTCTCCTCTTTTCCTGCTTCCTGACTGAATTCATCATACTTAGCCACCTCGAGCCTTCCCTCAAACTGTGAGCCAAAATAATGCCTTCCTGCCTGCCTGCCTTAAATTGCTTTGTCACAGTAACAAGAAAAGTAATTTTTACAGCAGCCAGGAATGAAATAAAGAAATACAACCACTGAACAAAGCAAACCTTTCCCATTCCTAGGGCTAACTCTAGCGACTGGAACATGTTGACCCCAGGGAGTCAGAAAAATCACTGAATGTTCCCGAAACTCAGATGCCTACTTGGAAACTGTAGGGACTGAACTGAAATATGTGACAAGGGACAGGGATGTGGTTTTCTTCCAGGGTAGAGCGGGGTTAGAAGAAACAGCAACCAAACACTTTACTGTAGACATTTTCTGCCTAGGTCTACATGGACAGGATGACAGGAATGAGGGAAGACCCTGAGAAAAAGGTGGCTAAAGGTGTGGACCCCACTGTTCATTCCTAGTTCCCTGATTCTACCCACCCCCAATCTTTCAAGACTGAAACCATCCCATTAGGTACAAATGCATGGAAGCATATTCATGATTATTCAAATGAAGCCTTACAAAATAATCAGTGCTGCCTTCATACATATTCATTGTCATTATGCTAATCACCAGCAATCTCATGAGAGGGTATGCCCTTGTAATCCTTTTACCCTCTCCCTTCTCCCCCTTTTGTCTGAGCTGTATTTTTTCCAATCCTCAGTCTCCCAAGGACTTCCTAGGTCTTCATGATTTCAGTCAGGGAAGAGATATTTCTGGTTCATGACCTAAAGCTTGCTTTATTTATCTCCGTCAGAAAAAGACTACCAGAAATCTAGCTGACCATGGTTTCATAGCTCTGGATTCTTAGGCATCTGCTCTCTGTGTGTAAAAAAGAGATTTTAAATGTCTTTTTTGTTTTGTTTTGTTTTGTTTTTTGTTTTCTGAGGTAGGGTCTCACGCTAGTCCAGGCTGACCTGGAATTCACAATGTAGTCTCAGGGTGGCCTCGAACTCATGGTGATCCTCCTATCTCTGCCTCCCGAGTACTGGGATTAAAGGCGTGTGCCACCACACCTGCCATGGCTATTGATTTTTTGTTTGTTTGTTTGTTTTGAGGTAGGGTCACTCTCTCTAGCCCAGGCTGATCTGGAATTCACTATTCACTATGTAGTCTCAGGGTGGCCTTGAACTCACAGTGATCCTCCTACCTCTGGCAGAGGTTAGACATCACCTCCTGGCCAATGGCAGATGGACAACAGCAATAGAGGAGTGTGCCAAACACTGGCAAGGGGGAGCTATAACACCCATAAACCTGTCCCCCAACAATACACTGCCTCCAGGAGGCTCCAATTCCCAGATTGCCACCATCTGGGGACCTAGCATTCAGAACACACAAGTTTATGGGGGACACCTGAATCAAACCACCATGGCCTATATCATACTGCCTCAGCCTCTAGTGCCTTAGGGTTACAGGCCTCGGCATGTGACCTCCCTGACAGCCCGTGGAAAGGAGAGTGAGGATAGCTACACCACAGGGACGTCTTCGCCACAATGGAGCTTAGGCTGGGAGGTCACCCAGAAGGATCATGCATTTTAGCTGGTGGTTAGTAGATCAAGGGAAACTACTGGGCATATGGTACACATTGGTAGCTTGAACACTGGGAAGGTGGAGGCAAGGGAATTGCAAGTTCAAGGCCAGCCAGGATTTCATAGTGAGTTCCAGGTTCAAGATTAGTCTGAGATACAGTGAGACCCTGCCTCAAAACAAAACAAAACAAAACAAAAAACCTGGCCGAGCGTGGTGCTGCATGTTGTTTTCAGACAGTTATGTATCTCAGGCTGGCTTCTACATCACTAGATAGCAGAACATGACCTTGAACGTTTGATCCTCCAACTTCCAGCTCCCAGTTGCTATAATCCCAGTTATGAGTCACCATGCCACCATGCCTAGGCACTTACATTCATGAGTTTTGTTTTGTTTTGTTTTTCAAGGTAGGGTCTTGTTCACTATGTAGTCTCAGGGTGATCTTGAATTCATGGCGATCCTCCTACCTCCTCTGCCTCCTGAGTGCTAAGATTAAAGGCGTGCGCCACCACGCTGGGCCCCAGCAATCTTTTTAATAGTTAGGGACTGATGGTTTGAAGGTGAAATGTCCCTCAATGACTCATGTGTTTGAACACTTGGTCTCCATGTGGTGGTGCTGTTTTTGGAAGTTATGGAAACTTTGGGATCTGAGGCTTAACTGGGTAACTGAGGGTGGCCTTGAAAGATGCCCACCTGTGGTTTCAGCTGGAGCTCTTGGCATCCTGTACTCTGCCACTGACATGTGAGCACACTGCCCAAAGCTCCCCCCACCAAGGAGTGGAGCAGTTCCAGCCACCCTGCCTTCCTGCCACAAAAGACTGTTCTGCTTGCTGGCTGTGGTAACACACACTGGGAGGGAGTTGTTCAAGAGGCTGAGGCTGGAGAATCAGGATTGGACCTCTTTCATATATATATAATTTTTATTTGTGAGAGAGAGAGAGAGAGAGAGAGAGAGAGAGAGAGAGAGAGAGAGAGGGAGGGAGGGAGGGAGGGAGAATGGGCACAACAGGGCCTCTAGCCACTGCAAACCAACTCCAGACCCATGTGCCACCATGGGTATCCAGCTTACTTGGGTACTGAGGAATCAAACCTAGGTCTTTAGGCTTCCCTTAACTGCTAAGCCATTTTCTCTGGCCCTAGGTCTGTACCTCTTGAACTAAACTAAAATAAACCTCTACTTTCTGTAATTGTTTCTGTCAGATATTTTGTCACAAGAAACATTACTAACATAGGGACTTTGGAACTATAGAATGAGAATTAAAACAATTTTAAAGATGGAATAAAAAGAAACAATTACTACTTTTAGGCCTAGACAAAATGACCAAGGTTTGTTTGTTTCTTTCTTTCTTTCTTTCTTTCTTTCTTTCTTTCTTTCTTTCTTTCTTTCTTTCTTTCTTTCTTCCTTTCTTTCCCTCTCTCTCCCTTTCTTTCTCTTTCTTTCTTTTTTTTGAGGTAATGCCTTGCTCTAGTCCAGGCTGACCTGGAACTCACTATATAGTCTCAGGGTGGCCTCAAACTCACAGAGACCCTCTTCTCAGTGCTAGGATTAGAAAGCATGTGTCACCATACCTGGCTTTTGTCTTTTTTTTTAAATTATTTATTTATTTGCAAGAAGAGAGAGAGTGAGAGATTAAGAATGGATGCACCAAGAGCTGGGTGTGGTAGTACATGCCTTAATCCCAGCACTTGGGAGGCAGAGGTAGGTGGCCTGCCATGAGTTTGAGGCCACCCTGAGACTATATAGTGAAAAACAAAAACAACAACCAAAAAAAGAACGGATGCACCAGAGCCTGCCGTCACTGCACACCCGCTCCAAAGGCGTGCACTATGTTGTGCATCTGGCTTCACTTGAGTACTGGAGACTGGAACTCAGGCCATCAGACTTCGCAAGCAAGTACCTTTAACCACTGGGCCATTTTTCCAGCCTTACATTTAACTTTTCAAGGACTAAGGACAACCCCATATTAATCATGTCTTGCCTAAGAATCTTTTTCCTTATCAAATAAGAGGGGAATTACTCCTAAATGTCCATAACATATGCACTGAAAATGAATCAAACATAGTTTCTGGGGCCAGGTAGGGTGGTGCACACCTTTAATCCCAGCATTTGGGAGGCAGAGGTAGGAGGATTGTGTGAGTAAGGCTACACAGTTAATTCCAGGTCAGCCTGGGACAGAAAGAGACCCTACCTTAAAAACAAAAAAAAAAAAAGAAAGAAAGAAAGAGTTTCTGGCTGGGTGCAGTGGCACGAGCCTTTAATCCCAGTACTAAGGATGCAGAGGTAGGAAGATCACTGTGAATTCTAGGCAGGCCTGAGACTACATAGTAAATTCCAGGTCAACCTGGGCTAGAGTAAAACCCCACATCAAAAAAAAACAAGACAAGAAAAGAAAAAATGGTTTCAAAAGCAATGCTTTCAGGAGCTTCATTTCTTTCCTTAATGGCTTCAAAATAAAATAGTTTAACGAATGCCTGGTATGGTGACGCATGCCTTTAATCCCAGCATTTAGGAGGCAGAGGTATGAGGATCACTGTGAATTTGAGGCCAGCCTGAGACTACATAGTGAATTCCAAGTCAGCCTGGGCTAGAGTGAGACCCACACCTCAAAAAAAAAAAAAAAAGCTTAAAGAAACGGTACGCTTCCCTTCCCTATTAAGCCTACAGCATAGAGAAAGAAGACTGAGTAACAAAAACCACCATCAATTTTTCATTTTTCACAGTAGATTTGTTAGTGGTTTCAGAGAGAAATAAATATAGCTTTATCATTCAAAGTTGTATCACACCTAATATTTGCAACGTTATATAGTAAATCAACATAGATTTTTCTTGCTAGAAATACACACACACACACACACACACACACACACACACACAAAACAGGAGTCCCTGGTTTGATTGAATGAGATTTATACAAAGGGAGTTGTCAGTAACCATAGAAACAGGGCCGGGTTCTCATAATGATTGTGCTTGGATTGTATTCCCCTCTGAAAAGAGGCTTTTTAATTATAGGTTTTCGGAGTTGGGGGAGCGGGTGGTAAGAGAGTGGAAGGGGAGATGGTGGATGTAGTTTTTCATGGTAGGAGACTGAAAAGCCTTTTATCTATTGAAAAGGATAGCAGGTGGGCCCCACTAACAAGTCTTCACCCCAGGACTTGGCTTAACCCTGGAGAAAATGTTTTTCATTTCCAGCCCTAGGTAGTGGCTGGTCCTTCCTTTCCTTAAATTGCAAGCTCTTCAAACAGAGTCCAAAAAGCCTGGGGGAGTGGCCACAGGGCCTGGCGGCCAGGCCGGTTCAGAAGTTTGCAACCCCTTCGGCACACAGAAGTCCTGCAGGGAGGGACTGTCTGGACTGGCTTTCCCGTCAACTGCTCCTGGCAACACAGCCAGAGCTATATTGAAGCTGGGGACATTGAAACCTATGCTATCTCCTGGACTCCCAGCAGGAAAGATGGGATTTTTATAGGTGACTCCATCAAAATTTCTCTATTTCAATTTTAATATTTATTTTATTTATTTGAGAGAGAGAAAGAGGCACAGAGAAAGAGAAAGAGAAAGAATGAGTGTGACAGGGCCTCCAACCACTGCAAACGAACTCCAGCCATCGTGTGCATCTGGTTTACATGGGTTGTGGGGAATTGAACCAAGGTCCTTTGGCTTTGGAGGCAAGTGCCTTAACTCCTAAACCATCTCTCCAGCCCTCCCTCTATTTCAATTTTAAATTATTATTTTTATTTGAGAGAAAATGAGAATGGGCATGCCAGGGCCTCTGGCCACTGCAAACACACTTCAGACGCATGTGTCACATTGTGCATCTGGCTTTACATGGATACTAAGGAATAGAACCCAAGGCTGTTAGGCTTTGCAAGCAAGTGCCTTGAACAGCTGAGCCATCTCTCCTACTCCCAAAGTGACAAATGTAAAAGGAAAGGTGGAAAGTAGCAGGTCTGGCTTGGCATGGTGGCACACACCTTTAATCCCAGCTCTTGGGAGGCAGATGTAGAAGGATCTCTGTGAGACTACATAGAATTCCAGGTCAGTCTGGGCCACAGCAAGACCGTGCCTTAGCTGTACCTGCCTGACACAGCCGTTTATTGATGTCAGTAGGTAACCACTAGTCTTACCTATCACTCAGATCTCATTTGCAGCTTGTAGAGCTGAAGCTGTGGACATCACATCATCACATCACCATCAGAACAAAGAAGACACTGGACTGCAGAGATGGTTTAGTCGTTAAAAGCATTTGCCTGGGAAGCCTAAGGACTCAGGTTCGATTCCCCAGTACCCATGCAAAGCCAGATGAACGTGACACATGCATCTGAAGTTTGTTTGCAGTGGCAAGAGGCCCTGGCAAACCCATTCTCATTCTCTCTCTCTCTCTCTCTCTCTCTTAAGTAACTATATATATTTATTCTGGTTTTGGGAGGAAGGGTCTCACTTAGCTCAGGCTGACCTGGACTTCACTCTGCAGTGTCCAGGTGACCTCGTACTCACAGCTATTCTCCTGCCTCTACCTCCTGAATGGTGGGATTAAAGGTGTGTGCCACCACATCGGCTAAATAAAATATTTGAAAAAATGAGTAACAAAACTGTGTGTGTTGGCGCACGCCTTTAATCCCAGTACTCTGGAGGCAGGGGTAGGAGGATCGCCATGAGTTTGAGGACACCCTGAGACTACATGGTGAATTCTAGGTCAGCCTAGGCTAGAGTGAGACCCTACCTCGAAAAACCAAAAATAAATAAATAACAGGGAAGACAGAGAAGGTTTGCTCTGCTGCCACTGTTCCCTGCATCAAGGGTGGGAAGACTTTCCCAGCCACCCCCAGAGGATTCTGTCCGGTGGTCATCGTCCTGCCGTCTGACATGGCCATTCCTGTAAGACGTTGGGAAAGCGGTTGCTTAGCAGAGCTATTGTCAGTCTCAGACTTGGCCCGTTAGCGAAGGTGCTGAGATGGTCAGGGAGTAGACAGTGTGTAGGCGTGGGCCACACCTACATGGCTGCCTTTGTCAGGTGTCTGCTGGGTGCAGTGATCTTGCCATCCTCCTACTCCCTCTGAGGTTTATGTTGTTTTAAAGTGGGGTGTCCCTCTGGCCCAAGCTGTCCTGGAACTCACTCTGTAGTTTAAAGCTGTTCTCAAACTCACAGCTATCCTCCTACCTCTGCCCTCTGAGTGCTGGAATTAAAGCCGCGTGGCCTTTGGAAGGATTGATAGAGATATCTCAGTGCTGAACACTTCACTGTCACTTCTCAGCACTTTGATGAGTTTTTTTCTTTCTTTTTTTTTTTTTTGAGTCAATAGATTGGCCTTTTTTTTTTTTTTTTAATGTGTGATAGCAAGAGCAAGAGTGTGAGGAAGGTGAGGGAGAGAGGGAGAGAGAACTGGTGAACCTCCAGCCACTGCACTGAACTCCAGATATCTATACGCCTTGTGCTCATCTGTGACCTTGCAAGCTTGCATCACTGTGCATCTGGCTTATATGGGATCTGGAAAGTTGAACATGAGTCCTCAGGCTTCGCAGGCAAGCGCCTTCACCGCTAAGCCATCTCTCCAGCCCTTGATGAGTTTTGAGTCACCTCAATAGTCACCAGCATCTGAAAAGAGAAGCTTCTCTAACCACTGCCACCATGCACCAACACACCTGGATTATGTTGTGCTGGGGACGGAACCCAGGGCTTTGAGCATGCAAGCTACGCAAGAATTCTGCCAAGCAAGTTACATCCCCAGCCTTATAAAAGAGTGTGAAGTGATAACTCATTGCAGTTTTAGCTAACATTTCTCTCTCTCTCTCTCTCTCTCTCCCTCTATATATATATATATATATATATATATATATATATATATATATATATATATATATATATATAAACATGTTTATATATATATATATATGGAGAGAGATCTCTCTCTCTGTATATATATATTTAATCTCTCTGTATGTATATATACATAGGGATAATAATCTATATATAATAAAAAAATATATACTTCATTTGCAAGGAGAGAGAGAGATAGAATGGATGTACCAGGGCCTCTAATCACTGCAACGAATTCCAGATGCATGCATCACCTAGTGCATCAGGCTTTACATGGGTGCTGGGGTATCTAATCCAGGTCGTTAGCTTTGTAGGCAAGCACTTTAACTGCTGTGCCCTCTCTCCAGCCCAGCTTACATTTCTTTTTTGTTTAAAAAATTTTATTTATTTATGAGAGAGAGAGAGAGAGAGAGAGAATTGGTGCTCTAGAGCCTGTAGCCACTGTGAACAAACAAACAAACAAACAGAAAAAAAAACCCAAAACCTCCAGGTACTTGTACCACTTTATGCATCTGGCTTTATGTGGGTATTGGGGATTTGAACCCAATAGGCATTGTAGGCAAGTGCCCTAACCACTGAGCCTTTTCTCCAGCCCAGCACACTTTTTTTTTTTCTTTTGGCTTTTCGAGTTAGGGTCTCACTCTAGCCCAGGCTGACCTGGAATTCACTATGGAGTCTCAGGGTGGCCTCGAACTCATGGCAATCCTCCTACCTCTGCCTCTTGAGTGCTGGGATTAAGGCGTGCACCACCATGCCCAGCCTCAGCACACATTTCTTTAATGAAGAAATATAGCCAGGAGTGGTGGCACATGCCATATATATATATATACATACACACACACACACACACATATATAAAACCTTAAAACAGGTAGGTCAGTGTGGTGGTTTGAATTAGTTCCCCACACTCATGTGTTCTAGGTGCTTGTCCTAGCTGATGACAACTTCATAGCTGAAGACTTGCCTGGAGGAGGTACATTGTTGGGGGCAGGTTTAGGGTGTTCTAGTTCAGTTCCTTCTCTTGCTACTGTTGTCCCCCTGCTGTGGCGCAGGTGACGTCCTGTCTCTGCTCATGTCATGCTTACCCTGCCATCATGAAACTTCCCCTCGGAGCTATAAGCACAAATAAAACCGTTCCTCCCATCAGCTGCTTTTGGTTGCGTGTTTTGTGTCAGCAACAGGAAGGTAGGTATAGGGCTGGAGAGACGGCCTAGCAGTTAATTTCCCGCAAAGCTTAAGGCCCCATGTTCGACTCTCCAGATCCCATGTAAGTCAGATGCCCAAAGTGAAACAATCGTGCAAGGTCACACATGAGCACAGGGGCGCACGCGTCTGGAGTTTGTTTGCAGTGGCTGGAGGCCCTGGCGTGCCCATCTTCTCTCTCTCTCTCATAAAAAATTACAAAAAAAGCCAGGCGTGGTGACTCATGCCTTTAATCCCGGCACTCTGGAGGCACAGGTAAGAGGATCGCCATGAGTTAGAGGCCACCCTGAGACTATATAGGGAGTTTCAGGTCAGCCTAGGCCAGAGTGAGACCCTATCTTGAAAAACCAAAAACCAAAAACCAAACCTAAACAAAAATTTCTCAGAGAGAGAGAGAGAGAGAGAGAGAGAAGGTAAAATAGAGAACATGCTGCTCCCATTTTCACATAAAGAAGTCCAGGCACAGAGGCTCCACTGCCCTTATGTGGGCGCTGTGGTTGAATTCCGCTTTTGCTGATTCTCTGTACGGTGTGGGAACTGCAGGCACTCCTACTTTTAATGCACATGGTAAGATTAAATACTGGCTCCAGCAATGCGGCCGGGATTCAGAAAAGCAGTTTACGGCCTCTGTCTATTCGAAGCATCTCACAGCTGGCATGGACAGTCACTCCTGTGGTGGCTCAGAAGGCCGAGGTAGGAAAATCACATGAATCTGAGGCCCTGTCTCAAAAAGAAAAGAAGTCACTTTAAAATTCAAAGCAGGCTCACTGTGTCATTCTTTCTGTGAGATTCAGAGTATGCCAGCCAAGAGCAGTACTTGCTTTAAGAGGGAACCATCCTAGGAAAAAGAGCCAGTTTTCTTTTTAATGAAAGGAAGTGGAATATTGGAACACCCAAGGAGTCTTTAACAAGATAAAAGATTAAGAAACGTGCCTGTGTCCTCCATATTGGTGGTACACAGCCAATGCCCTTGGAACCGGCTCCTATGGGAGATTTTGACAAGTGAGGAAGTTTTCTAGGGAAAGACACAACAGGCCTGTTTTCTGGGCAGAGAAATAGTCTCCATGTGAAAGAAAACTTCCTCTAGGAGCATCAAAAATTCCACCTCACTACCAAATCATTGGAAAGCTCTAGAAGGGTGACGATGTCCTCTCCTCCTCTATCCTACCCTTCAGATTCACAAAAGGAAAACATGAATCATGCGGGATTAATCAATGGAGTAGACATGGTGGCTTGGCCCATGGTAGTGTCAGTGGAAAGAGGGACATTTTTGTTTGCTTGTTTGTTTTTGGTTTTTGAGGTAGGATCTCACTCTAACCCAGGCTGACCTGGAATTCACTATGTAGTCTCAGGCTGGCCTCAAACTCATGGTGATCCCCTATCTGCCTCCTGAGTGCTGGGATTAAAGGTGTATACCACCATGCCCAGCTCAGTTTTTTTAAAAATTTATTTGCAAGCATAGAGAGATGGAGAGAAGAGAGACCGACAGAGAGAAAGGATGCGCCAGCACCTCCAGCTGCTGCAAACGAACTCCAAATGCATGCGCCACTCTGTGCATCTGGCTTTACGTGGGTCATGGGAAACCAAACTTGGTCAATGGGCTTTGCAGGCATGTGCCTTAACTGTTGAGCCACCTCTCCAGCCATCAGTTTGGAATTTTGAGGGGAAGCTTCATTGTGGCAAAGAAAAACACGGCATAGCAGAAATCTGCCACATATCTGGGTGGAAGTAGTCTAAGTATTGGGCTTGGAGCTGGGCTCATAAACCTCAAGTTCCACCAATAAATAAATAAATAAATAAAAGCTGGGCGTGGTGGCGCATGCCTTTAATCCCAGCACTCAGGAGGCAGAGGTAGGAGGATCACTGTCAGTTCGAGGCCACCCCAAAACTCCACAGTGAACTCCAGGTCAGCCTGGGCTAGAGTGAGACCCTACCTCAAAAAAAAACCCCAAATAAATAAATCAATAAATAAACCTCAAGTTCTTCCCCTAGTGACCCGCCTCCTCCAGTAAGGCTTCCCTTCCCACATTGCAGCAGCTGGGGATCTGGTCTTGAAAGCTCACGAGCCTGTGGGGACATCTCATTGAAGCGAGTGCTTGCTGAACCCAGAGCTCACTAACTCGGCTAGACGTGCTGGTTGTCAGTGAGCCAGAGATTCCCTGTGTCCACCCCTCCAGTGCTGAGGTTATAGGCACATGCTACTATACTTGGCATTGCACTTGGGTAATGGGGATTGAACATGGGTCCTCCTCATGACTGTGTGGCAAGAACTCTACCCACTGAGCCATCATCCCCAGTCTCTCCACCCCTTTCTCTGAGACAGAGTCTCATCTAGCCCAGGCTGGCCTCCAATTCACTATGTAGTGATGTCCTTGGACTTCAGAGTGTTCTGCTTTTACCTCCCAAGAGCTGGTGTTACAGATGTGTGCTACCGCCCGATTTATTATGTGAGCTGTGCGTCAGGACTTTGTGCATATAAAGCAACATCCTCCAGTGTCTCTTCTCTCAGTGTGTGTCCTCTGCAGTGTCTCGGAAGGAACCCCACAGGATCAAACTCCAGTTTTCTGAAGAGATAACCCCCTCATGAACACACACCAGATATCTCAAGTCTGCTTCCTGGGATCACCTCCCAAACCAGCCCCTGGCACTTGGAGCAGTCCAAAAACAAAGACACCACCCTGTAGGCCACCCAGGCAGCCAGTCTAAGCGGCCGGAATGCTTGCTTTGCAAAGACAGCTCAAAGGCAGTTCTCCCTTCCCTGCTCATTTTACATAGACTTGTTGGAGTTGCCAATGTCAGCATGTGGTAGGAACTGACATTGTGGGTAGAAGTTACAGGAGAGGGAGGAGGCAAGACGGCCGATAGCCAAGTTCTACATCACACTTGGAAGGATGGAGGTGCCATCAGAGCTCGGGAATACTGACCATCGGGTAAAAAACTCGAGTGTGTTGAGTGCCCTGCTGTCTAGTCTAGCATGGCCTAGCACAGTCCTCAGTTGTTGAACGCTTACTGCATGAGTAGTCTATTACCAGGACTGACTACATCATCTTTGGGGTCTGTTGCAGTCCGGTTCGCATTGCTGTTAGAAATCACCCAACCAAGAGTAGCTTCTGGGAAAAAGAGGTTTATTTTAGCTTACAGGCTCGAGGGGAAGCTCCACGATGGCAGGGGAAAACGATGGCATGAGCAGAGGGTGGACATCACCCCCTGGCCAACATAAGATGGACCACAGCAACAGGAGGGTGTGTCAAACACTGGCAAGAGGAAACTGGCTTTAATACCCATAAGCCCGCCCCCAACAATACACTCCCTCCAGGAGGCATTAATTCCCAAATATCCATCAGCTGGAACCTAGCATTCAGAACACCTAAGTTTATGGGGGACACCTGAATCAAACCACCACAGGGTCCAAGGCAAAATGAAGATACATAGCCCTTGTTCCCACATTGAGACTTTCTAGCTGGAGAGGTGGCCCAGCAGTTGAGGTGCTTACCTGAAAAGCCTAAGGGCCCAGTTTTGATTCCCCAGTAACCATGTAAAGTCAGATGTACAAAGTGGCATATGTGTCTGGAGTTCCTTTGCAGCAGCAAGAGGTCTTGGTATGCCCATACAGTCTCTTTATCTGCTTGCAAATAAACACATAAATAATATTGGGCTGGGGAGGCGACTCAGAGCTTAAAGGTGCTTGCTTGCAAAGCTTGATAGCCTGGGTTCAATTCCCCAGTACCTATTTAAAGCCACACATAGTGGTACGTGTGTCTGGAGTTCCTTTGCAGCATCAAGAGGCACTGGCACACTCATACTCATGCTCTCTGAAATAACTAAAACTATTTTTAAAATACTGGGCTGGGGCTGGATGTGGTGGTGCACACCTTTAATCCCAGCACTCAGGAGGCAGAGGCAGGAGGATGTCATGAGTTCGAGGCTACCTTGAGACTACACAGTGAATTCCAGGTCAGCCTGAGTTAGAGTGAAACCCTACCTCGAAAAACCAATAATAATGATGATGGGCTGGAAAGATTGCTTAGTGGTTAAGGTGCTTGCCTGCAAAATCAAAAGACTCAGGTTCAATTCCCAGGACCCACATAAGCCAGATGTATATGCCTGGAGTTCCTTTGCAGCTAGAGGCCCTGGTACACCCATTCTTTACCTGCCTCTCTCTACACCCATTCTCTACCTGCCTTTCTCTCTCTCTCAAATTAATTAAGTTTTTAAAAATTATTGAAATTAAAAAAAAATGAAATCAAAGCCAGGCGTAGTGGTGCATACCTTTAATCCTAGCACTTGAGAGGCAGAGATAGGAGGATCGCTGTGAGTTCAAGGCCATCCTAAGACTACATAGTGATTTTCAGGTTAGCCTGGGCTAGAGTGAAACCCTACATTGAACCCCGCCCCTCAGAAAAGAATAAATAAAAAATACAAATAAATGAAATCAATCTGAAAAATTTAATATGAAACTAACAAGTCAAATCTCTGCTGTCTACCATGCCAGTAATTAGCTTATTGAAACAGACCAGAAAAGCCTGAGTCCCCAGGGACAGGAGAAGATAGCTTCAGTAGACAGACTCTCACCAGAGCCCTGTTATATCTCAGGACCAGGCAGTAATTAGGAGCTCCAAAGAGGAAATTCACTTGAGACTGCTCAAAACATGGAGCACTATAAAAAACAAGCAAGCCATCAGCATTATCATCACTTTTGCTGTCCACATGGTGCCTATCACTCTTGTCACTGAGTGCCACCTCCATGGGTGCCTCGCTTAACCATGTGCCACTGAATTAGTAATGGCTTGGCAACGAGTGATAGAAAACCCCAAATAACAGTTGCTTAACAAGACAGACCAATTGAAAAATAAGCCATCTGTTCCAAGAAAGCCTCAGGGACAGGCCTTGCAGTCTCACATAGCGACACTACATCCCAAGGATGAGAGAAGGGACAGTGAAGAAGAGGGAAGGTTGCAAGCCACACAGCCTTGGCCTCCATCCGTCCTGTGGGTCCAAACTTAGTCTCAGGGCCGCGCTTGTTCTGCAAGGGAAGACAGGCGGCGGGTCCGTTCTGGGTGGCCATGAACTCCACTAAAATTTTTATTACCAGGAAAGATGAGAAAAACAAATATTGCTGGGAACTGGGAGTCTTTGCTTTGTGAAATGCTCCTGGAAGTTTCTGGACTTCAGCAGTTACGCCAATCAATCAACAAGATGTGGACTGGCAGGGGTAGGAGGCCTGGCGAGATGGCTCAGCAGTTAATCTTTTTAAAACAATGGTACGCGGGCCAAGAAACAGCGCAGGAGATACATCAGTGGGTAGTTTTATAGAGCACGCCTTTGCTCCCAGCACTTGGAGGCAGAGGAAAGAGGATGGCCAGGAGTTCAAGGCCACCTTGAGACTCCACAGTTAATCCCCTTCCTTGAGAAACAAACAAACAAACAAGCAAACAAACAAACAAACAAAGGGGCTGCAGGGATGGCTTAGCAGTGAAGGCGTTTGCCTCAAAGCCAAAGGACCCCAGGTTCGATTTTCCAAGACCCATGTTAGCCAGATGCACAAGGGGGTGCATGTGTCTGGAGTTAGTTTGCAGTGGCTGGAGGCCCTGGCATTGATTCTCTCATAAACAAACAAACCAACCAACCAACCAATCAATGACTTTTGGGGCTGAAGAGATTGCTCAGTGGTTAAAGGCGCTTGCTTGCAAAGTCTGATGACCTAGGTTCGATTCTCCAGTACCCACAGAAAGCCAGAAGCACAAAGTGGTGCATTCATCTGGAATTCCTTTACAGTGGCAAGAGGCCCCAAATGCATTCTCATTGTCATTTTTTTTTTTTTGTCTCTCAAATAAATAAATAAATATTTTCTTTTCTTTCTTTCTTTCTTTCTTTCTTTCTTTTTTATTTTTTTTATTTTTCGAGGTAGGGTCTCACTCTAGCTCAGGCTAACCTGGAATTCACTCTGTAGTCTCAGGGTGGCCTTGTACTCATGGCAATCCTCCTACCTCTGCCTCCCGAGTGCTGGGATTAAAGGCGTGTGCCAACACCCCCGGCTTTTTTTTTTTTTTCCCAAGGTAGGTTCTCACTCAAGCCCAGACTGATCTAGAATTCACTATGTAGTCTCAGGTTAGCCTTGAACTCATGGTGATCCTATCTCACCCCCTCCAATGCTGAGATTAAAGGCATATGCCACCATGCAGCCCCCCCATTTTTTTTCTTTTTTTGAAATAAGGTCTCACTTTAGCCCAGGCTGACCTGGAATTTACTATGTAGTCTCAGGGCGGCCTTGAACTCATGGTGATCCTCCTACCTCTGCCTCTCGAGTGCTGGTACTAAAGGTGTGCACCACCACGCCCGACTGCAGCCCCTTCCCCTTTTAAAATACAGGGTCTTACGTTGTATCCCAGGCTGATCTGGACCTCAAGGTGATTCTCCTGCCTCAGCCTCCCAAATGCTGGGATCATGGGTGATCCACCATGCCACCTGTCACTCACTGAAGCTGTTTTTTTTTTTTTTTAATTATTTTTTTCCTGCCTCTTCACTACACTGTGTTTTCCCAGCTGCTCCAACATCTCCGGTCCCTCAGCCACGTCACAAGACCCAAATCAAACCAGGAGGCCAGGATGTTTATGCAAGGTGGTGACGTCACTTCCGGGAGATGCTCAACCCCAGTTGCGTCCCTGCCCGCAGCCTGCAGACCTCAGGGCCAGAACACATGCGCACAGAAGAACATCAAGCCGGCGTGTGTTGATCCTTGCCTGACATCCCAGCCCTTGAGAGGCTGAAGCAGCAAGACTGTAGCACATCTGAGGCCATCACAGGCTACATTGTGAAACTTTGTCTCAAAAAAGAAAAGAGAAAAGAGAGAACACCTTTGCAGCTGTGTCCATGACACTGGGCCATGGCCACTTTAGCGTATCTTAGGAGACTGATGACAGCCTCCTGCTCTCTTTGTTTAGGGAACAGTAGATAGCTGCCCCCACCCCTGGCCGTATGTCACTTCTGTTACAGCTGTCCTGGGCCAGCTTGGGCTGAAGTCCTGCGAAAGGAGCTCTGCCTACTTTGATCATAAAGTCTTCAATATTAAGTTGTTTGTTTTTTGTTTTTTTTTTCCAGGTAGGGTCTCGCTATAGTCCAGGCTGACCTGGAACTCTGTAGTCCCAGGCTGGCCAGGAACTCAGTGATCCTCCTACTTCTGCTGGGATTAAAGGTGTGCACCATCACACCTAGAAGAGAGAGAGAAAGAGAGAATGGGCACTCTAGGGCCTCTAGCTGCTGCAAAGAAAAATCAGACACATGCACCACTTTGTGCATCTAGCTTTACGTGGACACTAAGGAATCAAACTCTGGCTGTTAGGTTTTGCAGGCAAGTGCCTTAACTGCTGAGCCACCTCTCCAGCCCTGATAGGCCAGGTTTTTTTGTTGTTGTTATTGTTGTTTGTTTGTTTGTTTGTTTTTGAGGTAGGGTCTCACTCTGGTCCAGGCTGACCTGGAATTCACTATGTAGTCTCAGGATGGCCTTGAACTCATGGTGATCCTCCTACCTCTGTCTCCTGAGAGCTAGGATTAAAGGTGTGCACCACCATGCCCGGCGTTTTTTATTATTTATTTATTTATTTGAGAATGACAGACAGAGAGAGAGAACTCCAGATGCATGTACCACCTTGTGTATCTGGCTTATGTGGGTATTGGGGAATGGAGCCTTGAACCAGGTTCCTTAGGCTTCACAGGCAAGTACTTAACTGTTAAGCCATGCCTCCAGTCCCAGGAGAAGGCTTTTTGACCTGCTGATCAGAACCCTTCCCTGGATGCCCCAAATAACAGCTGGATCATCCCTTTCATTTCTTTTTTTTTTTTTTTAATTTTTTATTTATTTATTTGAGAGCGACAGACACACAGAGAAAGACAAATAGAGGGAGAGAGAGAGAATGGGCGCGCCAGGGCTTCCAGCCTCTGCAAACGAACTCCAGACGTGTGCACCCCCTTATGCATCTGGCTAACGCGGGACCTGGGGAACGGAGCCTCGAACTGGGGTCCTTAGGCTTCACAGGCAAGCGCTTAACCGCTAAGCCATCTCTCCAACCCCCTTTCATTTCTTTTCCTGCTTTTTCTAACAGTGAGTGCATAAGAGACAGAGTGGGACTGGAGAGATGGCTCAGCAGTTAAGGCATTTGCTTGTGAAGTCTAACAACCCAGGTTTGATTCCCCCGTACCCACATGAAGCTGGATGCACAAAGTGGATGCATGTGTCTGGAGCTCCTTTGTAGTAGCTGGAGGCACTGGTGTGCTCATTTTTTTATTCTTCTCTCTCCCTTTGCAGATGAATAAATAAACGTACTTTAAAAGAGAACTGGGCACATTCTTTTAATCCCAGGAGGATCTCTGTGAGTTTGAGGCCACCCTACGATTACATAGTGAATTCCAGGTCAGCCTGGGCTAGAGTGAGACCCTACCTCAAAAAAACAAAAAGAGGGCTGGAGGGATGGCTTAGCAGTTAAGGCATTTGCCTACAAAGCCAAAGGACTCAGGTTCAATTCCCCAGGACCCACGTTAGCCAGATGCACAAGGGGCGCATGTGTCTGGAGTTTGTTAGCAGTGGCTGGGAGCCCTGGCGTGCCCATTCTCTCTCTCTCTCTCTCTCTCACTCTGTCAAATAAATAAGAATAAAATAATAAATAAAACTAAAACAAAAAGGGGAGTTGGAGAGATGACTTAGCAGTTAAGTTGCTTGCCTGCAAAGCCAAAGGACCTCAGTTTGATTCCCCAGTACCCATGTAAGCCAGATGTACAAGATGGCACATGCATCTGGCATTCGTTTGTAGTGGCTGGAGGCCCTGGCGCTCCCATTCTCTCTCTCTCTTTCTCTCTCTCTGCCTCTTTCCCTCTCTCTTTACTTCCTTGGTTAGGTTTATTCCAAGGTACTTTATTTTTTATCTCTTTCCCTCTCTCAAATGAATGAATGAATGAATGAATGAATGAATAGAATATTGAGAGAGAGAGAGAGAGACCCTACCTCAAACAAAGTAAACGACGAGGCCCTTCTGTGCAGCTATTCTGTGACCTGCGGCTCTCCCTGCTGTTTGTGTCTGTCTTATCTGTCCGCTGCTCTCAGCGGAGAAAGAAGGATTAAAGGAGGAAGCAGAAAGAAAAGGATGTTTTAGAGTAGAAACTTCAACTGTTTAAAAATGCACAATCTTTCTAGAAGCTTCCATTTTCTTTCCTCCTGGGAGTCCATCCATGCCTTTGAACTGGAGTGTGTTCCTAATTCAGGCTTGTTTTTATTGTGCTCAGCTCTGGCGGAGCCTCAAAGTGAAGACTCACTAGGGTAGTTAAATTCTTCCAATCCGAGTGAGCAGAATTATATCTGAAGTTTCTTGTGATTTGCTTTTGTGCTTTCTTAACTGAGACAATGGCCCCGAGTCAGACATTCTCCAGGTTCTCTGTAGCGGGCTCGCGTTTTCCAGAGCCCGTGAGCTCCTGCTCCTCTAAAGAGCTGTTTCTGCTCAGGAGGCACCTCTACCAAGTGCTTCAAAATGTGGTGTCAGAAAAGAAGAAAAAGAAAAACTGTGGTGTTGGCCTCTTTCCTCCGAACCACATCAAAGAGTACAGATTGTTTCCTTTCTGAGAACAAAACCCTCCAATGACTACAAAGAGCGGGGCAGGCACAGCCTAGCGTCCCCATCAGGAAGACTCCAGGGACCTTCACGAACGCAATATGCCTTCGCAGTCGCTTCCCTTTTTTCAAATGTATTTATTAGAGAGAGAGGGAGAGAATGAGCATGCCAGGGCCTCTAGCCGCTGCAAATGAACTCCAGATGCATGCGCCACCATGTGCACCTGGCTTATGTGGGTTCTGGGGAGTCCAACCTGGATCGTTAGGCTTTGCAGGCAAGCACCTTAAACAGTAAGCCATCTCTCCAGCCCTCTACCCATTTTTTTTTTTTTTGTTGTTGTTGTTTTTTGAGGTAGGGTCTTGATCTAGCCCAGGCTGTCCTAGAATTCACTATGTAGTCTCAGAGTGGCCTCAAACTCATGACAATCCTACCTCTGTTTCCTGAGTGCTAGGATTAAAGGTGTGTGCCACCATACTCAGCTCTGTTTTTATTTTTTTATTTTTATTTTTTTAAGGTAGGGTCTCACTCTAGCTCAGGCTGACCTGGAATTCACTATGTAGTCTCAGGGTGGCCTCGAACTCATGGCGATCCTCCTACCTCTGCTTTCCTAGTGCTGGGATTACATGTGCCACACCCAGCTTCATTTTTTTAATTGAACTTTTTTTTATTGACAACTACCATAAATATAAACAATATATCATTATCGTAGTCCCTCTCCCCTCTATTAAATTCCATCTTCTTTCCAATTAGTTTCTTTTCTTTTCTGAAAAGTTTATCTCTCCTTTTTTTTTTTTTTTTTTAATTTGTTTTTTCAAGGTAGGGTCTTGCTCTAGCTCAGGCTGACCTGGAATTCACTATGAAGTCTCAGGGTGGCCTCGAGCTCACGGCAATCCTCCTACCTTTGCCTCCCAAGTGCTAGGATTAAAGGTGTGTGCCAACATGCCCGGATTCTTTTTTTTTTTTTTTTTTTTATCTAACATTACAGAAATTTTTATATTACAGAATTTTGAAACATACATTAAGTTTTATATGAAATCACTTTCTTTTGGGGGGGTCTTCTTTTTTTTAAATGTATTTTTTTATTTACTTGAGAGAGAGGCAGATAGAGACAGAGAGAATGGGTGCGTCAGGTTCTCCAGCAACTACAAACTCCAGATACATGTACCACTTTGTGCATCTGGCTTACGTGAGCTCTGGGGAATCAAACTTGGGTCCTTTGGCTTTGCAGGCAAGTACTTTAACCACTAAACCATCCCTCCAGCCCCATGTCATGATGGTTTTCCTCCTATTGTGCAGGTTTTGTGTAGGTAGGTAGCATCAGCCACTGTGAGGTCATGAATATCTCTACCCACTTTTGAAATTTAATCCCAAGTGTAGTAATCATGACCTAGTGTAAATTATATGCAATTACACATTCCCACTCCAAAAAATTTTGAATTTAGATTAATGCCAGTTCCTCACAGAGTGGCTTAGTAATAACTACCAAATATTTAGCATAACCACAAGAAGCAAAATGACAGGGTGAAATTAAATATGTGCACAAAAAATGCACACATTCTTTGACATGGTAAGGATGTTTGTAAGGCTTTCTCATATAGACACATATGTGCAAAATGATAGATCTAATATTTGTTGGGGCAGTATTTTTGTTTATATTTGTTATTTATTAATTTGAGAGAGAGAAATGTGAGACAAAGAGAGAATGGGCATGCCAGGGCATCCTGTCATTGTAGAGGAACTCTAGATGCATGTGCCACTTTGTGCATCTGGCTTTATGTGGGTATTGGGGAATCAAACCCAGACCAGCAAGCTTTGTAAGCAAGCATCTTTATCACCAGAGCCATCCTTCCAGCCCTTTAAAAAACAAAACAAAACAAAAAAATTGGGCTGGAGAGATGGTTTAGCAGTTAAGGCACTTGCTTACAAAGCCAAAGGACTTGGGTTCAATTCCCAGGACTCACTTAAGCCAGTCGCACAAGGTGGCACATGCATCTGGAGTTCATTTGCAGTGGCTGGAGGCCCTGGTGTGTCCATTCTCTCTATCCCTGCTCAAATAAATAAATTAAAAATATATATAGAAACCTGGGTGAAAGGATGGCTTAGCACTTAAGGCATTTGTCTGCAAAGCCAAAGGACCCAGGTTCAATTCTCCAGGACCCACGTAAGCCAGATGCACAAGGCGGTGCACACATCTGGAGTTTGTTTACAGTGGCTGGAGGCTTGGCATGCCTGGTCTCTGTCTCTCTCCCTCTCCCTCTTTTTCTCTGTCAAATAAATAAATACACAGGTGTGGTGGTGCATGCCTTTAATCCCAGCAATCGGGGAGCAGAGGTAGGAGGATCACTGTGAGTTCGATGCCACCCTGAAACTACAGTGTGAATTCCAGATCAGCCTGGGCCAGAGAGAGACCCTACCCTGAAAAACAAAGAAACAAAACCAAAAACCAAACAAACAAAAATAAACAAATAAACATTAATATATGTAGAAACTTCTTGGAGGGAAGCAAAAATTGCAAGGCCTGGTGGCACATGACTTTATTCTCAGCACTTGGGAGGCCATAGTAGGAGGATCACTGTGAGTTCGAAACCAACCTGAAACTACATAGTGAATTCCAGGTCAACCTGAGCTAGAGTGAGACTCTACCTCAAAAAAACAAAAAAAAGCCAGTCATGATGGCACATGCCTTTAATCCCAGCACTGGGGAGGCAGAAATAGGAGAATTGCTGTGAGTTCGAGGCCACCCTGAGACTACATAGTGAGTTCCAGGTCAGCCTGAGCTAGAGTGAAACCCTACCTTGAAAAAAACAAAACAAAACAAATCACATTATTTTTCTTTACTCTGGCCCCCACCCTACACTGGCCCAGAGACTTGCTGGGCAATAGGCTTTACAGGGAGCTAAATTTATAGCCAAGAGTACATTCTTTTTTTTTTTTTTAATTTTTAAAATTTTATTTGAGAGAGAGAGGCAGATCGAGAGAATGGGCACACCATGGCCTTCGACCACCATTCTTATATATTTATATGGATGACTTTCTAAGATGTATGAATAAAGCAATCCAAAGCAAAGGAGAAAAGATGAAAAGTTATTCAGTGTTTTTTTGTTTTGTTGTTGTTGTTTGAGTTAGGGTCCCACTCTAGCTCAGGCTGACCTGGAATTCACTCTGTAGTCTCAGGCTGCCCTTGAACTCATAGCAATCCTCCTACCTCTGCTTCCCAAGTGCTGGGATTAAAGACATGCGCCACCACGCCCAGCTCACAGTGGTTCTTTTTTTGCCGGGGGGGATTGAAACAGAATCTGGCCATGTAGCCTACGCTGGCCTTAAACTCACAATGATCTTCCTACCTCAGCATCAAAAGTGATGAAATTAAAGGCATATACTACTAAGCTGACTGAAAAATAATATTATTTTATATTTATTTATTTTTGTTTGAGATAAGGTCTTGCTAGCCCAGGCTGAGCTGACCTGGAGTTAAGTATCTTAGAGTGGCCTTGAACTCATGCAGTTCTCCTACCTCTGCTTCTCAAGTGCTGGGATTAAAGGTGTGTGCCACCATGCGTGATCTTAGTTTTATTTATTTATTTGAGAGTTAGAGAGAGAGAGAGAGAGAGAGAGAGAGAGAGAGATGGGGGGGGGGAGGGACAGAATAGGTGCACCAGGGCCGCCAGCCTCTGCAAATGAACTTCAGACACATGTGCCCCCTTGTGCATTTGATCATTCCAGGGGAATAACACTAGGGTCCTTTGGCTTTGCACATAAGCGCTTTAAACATTAAGCCATCTCTCCAGCCCAACAAATAATTTTACAAATAAATACTTTGAGCACACACACACATATTGTAATTGCTTTTTTAGTTTTTGTTTTTTTTTAATGAGAGTGAGTGAGAGACAGAGAGAGAGAGAGAGAATAGGTGTGTAGGGCCTCCAACCTCTGCAATTGAACTCCAGATGCGTGTGCCACTTTGTGCACATGTGTGACCTTGCACATGCATAACCTTGTACATCTGGCTTATGTGGGATCTGGAGGGATAAACATGGGTCCTTGGGGGGGAGCATGTTGTAAGGAATCCTACCCTTCCTTTGGCTCTTACATTCTTTCTGCCACCTCTTCCAGAATCTATTCTGAGCCTTGGAATGTATGATAGAGATATTACAGTACTGAGCACTGTGGTCACTTCTTTTTAGCACCATAGTGCTTTCTGAATCATCCCAAGGTCACTGCTATCTGACAAGAGAAGATTCTCTACCAAAAGTGAGAGTAGCATTAATATAAGGATATGAACATTAAGAGAAGTGCTTACTGGGCAGTTTAATAAACATAGTATATACATTTAGCCAGACAGCAGCAGATGTTATACCCCAAGGGCTCATGACTACCCCTGTTTTAAGTTTTTAGTATCAGGGATGTATTCCCTCCCATGGAGCAGGCCTCCAGTCCAATTATAGGGCAGTTAGTTTCCACCATGACAGATGTGCCACTATTGCACCCATTGGCTCATTTGTCCAGCCCTGTTTTTTTCTTTTTAAAAAAATTATTTACTAGGGGCTAGAGAGATGGCTTGGCAGTTAAGCACTTGCCTGTGAAGCCTAAGGACCCCAGTTCGAGGCTCGATTCCCCAGGACCCATGTTAGCCAGATGCACAAGGGGGCGCATGTATCTGGAGTTCATTTGCAGTGGCTGGAGGCCCTGGCATGCCCATTCTCTCTCTCTCTTTCTCTCTGTCTCTCTGTCTGTTACTCTCAAATAAATAAATAAACATAAAACCAAAAATTAAAAAATTATTTACTTATGAGAGATAGAAATCAAGAGGCAGATAGAGAGAGAAAGAAGTGCCAGGAGTGGTGGCACAGCCTTTAATCCCAGCACTCAGGAAGCAGAAGCAGGATTGCCATGAGTTCAAGGCCACCCTGAGACTCCAAGGTGAGTTCCAGATCAGCCTGGGCTACAGTGAGATCCTACCTCCCCCCCTGCCAAAAAAAATAAATAAAAGACATTGGGCATGCCAGGGCTTCCAACCACTGCAAATGATTTCTAGATTCATGCACCACCTTGTGCATCTGTGTCCAGACCTATTTTTTGAAAGTGTTTACTATGAAATCATGTAACACAGAGAGGGAAAGGGGCATATGACAATTGCATGGCTCAGTGACCAATTATGAAACACTCATGTAACCACAAATAGCAAACTCACAGAGAGCGCAAGGGGGACGGCGGTTGCTAGGAAGATGTTGATTGGGGACAGCATCCCTGCTTGTGGGCAGGAGAAAGTGCTGCGAGTGGGTGGTAACCACCACACAGCCTTGAAAAAGTACTTAGTGCCAGAAAAGCGCACGCCAAATTGCTACCATGACCACTGAGGCAGAGGAGGTGGAAAGCATGTTAGTGCCAGAGGACGGGAGGGGTGCTTACAAAGCTGTCTTCCAGACACAGAGTGGCCTTGATATTCACGACCTCACAGCAGCTGACACTACAAGACCTGCATAGTGAGAGGAAACAAGATGATATCAAAATAGAAGACTGGAAAGGGATTCAGTGGAGGGTGGGTTAGGGAGGGGGAAAAGGGAGAGGAGTGGAGGATGATGATGATCATGGTATATTATTGATACTTATTGAAGTTGTTAATACAAAGCTTTAAAAATTGTCTCCATGGGTCTGGAGAGATGGTTCACTTGCTTGCAAAGCCTGATGAACTGAGTTTGATTTCCCAGTGTCCAAGTAAAGTCAGATGCATAAGGTGGCACATGTGTCTGGAGTTCATTTGCAGTGGTACCAGGCCCTGGTATGTTTTCTCTCTCTACTTGAATATGAAAAAAAAAAAAATCAAACTGTCAAAATGGTAAATTTTATGTTATTTATGTGTTAGCCAATTTAAAAAATAGCTATTTTGGGGCTGGAGAGATGGCTTAGTAGTTAAGGCATTTGCTTGTGAAGCCTAAGGACTTGTGTTCTACTCTCCAGATCCAACATAAGCCAGATGCCCAAGGTGATGCAAGTGTGCAAGGTCACACATGCACACACAAAAACAGGGTGGTGAAGGTTGAAAATCAGTAACCATTTTAGGGCTGGAGAGATGGCTTAGTGGTTAAGGCACTATCCTGCGAATCTTAAGGACCCAGGTTTGATTCCCCAGTACCCATGTAAGCCACACGCACAAGGTGAAAAGGTGGACATGGTAGCACTTGAGAGGCAGAGGTAGGAGGATTGCCATGAGTTCGAGGCCACCCTGAGACTACATAGTGAATTCCAGGTCAGCCTGGGCTACAGCGAGACCCTTCCTCAAAAAAAAAAAAAAAAAAAAAGATGTGCAGGTGGCACATACATCTGGAGTTCCTTTGCAGGGGCTAGAGGCCCTACATACCCATTCTCTCTCTCTCAAATAAATATACAACCAGTTTCAGGGCTGGAGAGATGACTTTATTTGTGGGCTTTCCCACCACTCTCCCTTGTCTGTCTTGCTGGGGATTTTTTTGTTTTGTTTTGTTTTTTTCTTTACCTAATCTTTAAATACCAATCTTTCCTTAATTTTCAATACGCATTCCCATCATCATGCACAGATAGCTGTGGGTGTCCGCCCTGCTCTAAATTGCCTCTTTCTTTTGGAAGTTGCACCACTTGTAACTTCCAATTAACTTCTTTTCTCTTTTTTTTTTTTTTTTTTTTGGTTTTTCGAGGTAGGGCCTCACTCTAGCTCAGGCTGACCTGGAATTCACTATGGAGTCTCAGGGTGGCCTCAAACTCACGGTGATCCTCCTACCTCTGCCTCCCGAGTGAGTGCTGGGATTAAACGCGTGCGCCACCACACTCAAGTTTTCTTTCCTCTTTTGTTTTCATTATAACAAGTTCATGAATGAAAATACCCTAGTTCCCAAGATTACAAAGGTAAAATCTGCAATTTAGGGGGACATTCCCCTCCACATATGCATATCAAAAAGAAGAAAGGGCTCTGAAGTACTATTGCAAAGCCTAAAGACCCTGTTTTGATTCTCCAGTACCCAAGTAAACCAGATGCACAAAATGATGCATGTGTCTGGAATTCATTTGCAGTGGCTGGAGGCCCTGGGCATCCATTCTCTCTCAATTTTTCTCTCTCTTTATGTCTGTCTCTCTCTGCTTATAAATAATCGTTTTTTTAGATTTTTATTATTGATTTATTTATTAGAAAGAGGGGGCTGGAGAATGGGCTCACCAGGGCCTCTAGCCACTGCAAATGAACTCCAGATACATGCGCCACCATGTGCATCTGTCTTATGTGGGACCTGAAGAATTGAACCTGGGTCCTTAGTCTTTGTAGGCATGTGCCTTAACCACTAAGCCATCTCTCCAGCCTATACATTTTTAAAATGTATTTTAGCCAAGCATGGTGGCACACGCCTTTAATCCCAGCATTCAGGAGGGAGGTTGAGGTAGGAAGATTGCTGAGTTCGAGGCCAGCCTTGATTCCTCAAGACCCACGTAAGCCAGATGCATGAGGTGGTACATGCATCTGGAGTTTGCAGTGACTGGAGGCCCTGGTGTGCCCATTCTCAATCTCTCTTTCTCATAAATAAAAATAAGCAAAAAATTAAAAAAATATATATATTATATATATTACTTTTTAGTTAACATGTGAAGTTTTAGGAATCCATATGCATTTTCAACTTTTTTCTTTTCAAATTTTTTTATTAACAACTTCCATGATTATAAAAAATATCCCATGATAATGCCCTCCCTCCCCCCACTTTCCCCTTTGAAACTCCATTCTCCACCATATCCCCTCCCCATCTCAATCAGTCTCTCTTTTATTTTGATGTCATCATCTTTTCCTCCTCTTATGATGGTCTTGTGTAGGTAGTGTCAGGCACTGTGAGGTCATGGATACCCAGGCCATTTTGTGTCTGGGGGGAACACGTTGTAAGGAGTCCTACCCTTCCTTTGGCTCTTACATTCTTTCTGCCACCTCTTCCAGAATCTATCCTGAGCCTTGGAAGGTATGATAGAGATATTGCAGTACTGAGCACTGTGGTCACTTCTTTCCAGCACCATGATGCATTCTGAGTCATTCCAAGGTCACTGTCATCTGAAAAAGAGAAGATTCTCTACCAAAAGTTAGAGTAGCATTAATATAAGGGTATGAACATTAAGAGAAGTACTTACTGGGCAGCTTGATAAGCATAGTATATACATTTAGCCAGACAGCAGTAGACATTACACCCCTAAAGCTCATGACTACCCCATTTTAACTTTTCAGTATCAGGGATGTATTCCCTCCCATGGAGTGGACATCCTGTCCAATTAGAGGGCAGTTGGTTTCCACCAGGACAGATGTGCCACTATTGCATCCATTGGCTCATTTGGCCTGGCTGGTCAACTTTTTCTAAAACAATATTTTCAATATTTTATTATTTATTTATATTTTGAGAGAGAGGCAGAAAAAGAGAGAGAGAGAATGGGTGGGTGCTATAGGGCCTCCAGCTATTGCCAACTCATTCCAGATGCATGTGCCACCTTGTGCATCTGGCTTACATGGATACTGGGGAATCAAACCCAGGTCCTTAGGCTTCTCAGGCATGCACCTTAACCACTAAGCCATATCTCCAGCCCTGTTATGCAGTTTTGAAAGCAATTTGTTTTAGTGGATTCTCCTCCCCCGAATCATCTTGCCCCCCATCTTCCCTCCGCTTTCTATTCACATATCACACCTGCCCTTTTTATCCCCCTCCTGCCTTGTCATCGGCTATTACTCTGTCTCTCATCATTCTCACTTTGTAGGTTTTACCCAAGTTTGCCCTCCCTATATATGCATATTTATAAACAGTACAAGGTAGGATTGGTATATAAGAGAGAACATGCGGTTTTGGGCTTTCTGAGTTTGCAATAGAACCAGAGCATCTGGGAATCAGAGGTGAAACACGACTCCCACATCAGAAGGCAGAATTTGAGCCGCACAGCTATCAGCCAGAGTGCCCACAAGCCACACATATCAAATTTTTCCAGATGATTACCAAAATGGAAACACAAGGCTTTGAAGTTCTCAGAGGACATTCAGGGTCCTTGCTGGGGAAATTACTACATCACAAGGCTCGTTGTGAACTCTGTGGTCCTATGTAGCCACAGTTCTCTTTTCTATGTTTGGATGAGTGTCCTGCTTTAAAAAGATGATATCTAATGGAAGGAATATATATATATATATATATACACACACACACACATATATAATCTGGGGCTGGAGAGATGGCTTAGCGGTTAAGTGCTTGCCTGTGAAGCCTAAGGACCCCGGTTCGAGGCTCCGTTCCCCAGGTACCACGTTAGCCAGATGCACAAGGGGGCGCATGCGTCTGGAGTTCATTTGCAGAGGCTGGAAGCCCTGGCGCGCCCATTCTCTCTCTCTCCCTCTATCTGTCTTTCTCTCTGTGTCTGTTGCTCTCAAATAAATAAATAAAAATTAAAAAAAAGAAAAATAAACATATATAATCTGCAATGATTCATACACATTACCATGAAACACAAATGAGTGTCTGCTGACATTCTAGGCAAGGAAATCACCCTAGGAAGGGTGACAAATGTTTGAGCTGGTAAAGGCAAGGGTTTTTGTTCCCTTTTTTTCTTTTTTAAATTTATTAGACAGAGAGGCAGATAGAGAGAGAATGGGTGTGCCAGGGGCTCTCAGCACTGCAAATGAACTACAGACACATGCTCCACCTTGTACATCTGGTTTATATTGGTACTGGGGAATCAAACCTGGGTCCTTAGGCTTCTCAAGCAAGTACCTCAATCACTAAGCTATCTCTCCAGTCCCCTTTTAAATAATTTTTAATTTAATTTAATTTTTTTTGGTTTTTCAAGGTAGGGGTCTCACTCTAGCCCAGGCTGATCTGGAATTCACTCGGTAGACACAGGGTGGCCTTGAACTCATGGTGATCCTCCTACCTCTGCCTCCCCAGTGCTGGGATTAAAGGTGTGCGCCACCACACTTGGCTTTTTCTAAAAAATTTAAATATTTTATTTGTTTGTTTGCAGGAAGAGAGAGTGAGATAAAGATTGAGATTGAGAATGGGTGCACCAGAGCCTCTAGCCACTGCAAACTCCAGATGCATGTGCCATGGTGTGCATCTGGCTTTAAGTGAGTACTGGGGAATTGGACCCTAATTGTTAGGTATTTCAGGCAAGCACCTTAACCACTGAGCAATCTCTCCAGTCCAAGGCCAGGATTTGAGATGAGTGGTGTGTGGATGCTTAGTTTCTGGTTGTCAATTTGACAGGACTTAAAATCACCATGGACACAAGTCTCTTGGCAGGTCTGTAAGGATTTTTTTCCTTTTTTTAAAAAATATATTTTTTAAAGATTTTATTTTTATTTATTTACTTGAGAGAGGGAAAGAGGCTGAGAGAGAGAGAGAGAGAGAGAGAGAGAGAGAGAGAGAGAATGGGCACGCTAGGGCTCTACCCACTGCAAATGAACTGCAGATGCATGCACCACCTTGTGCATCTGGCTTACGTGGGTCCTGGGGAATCAAACGGAGGTCATTTGGCTTTGCAGGCAAGCGCTTTAACTGCTAAGCCATCCCCGGAATTTTCTTTAATAACTTTTATTTTATTTTATTTATTTGAGAGAAAGAGGCAGATAGAGAAAATGAGTGTGCCTGGACCTTCAGCCACTGCAAACGACTTCAGATACATGTGTTACCTTGTGCATCTGGCTTATGTGGGTACTGGAGAATTGAACCAAGGTCCTTTGGCTTTGCAGGCAAACTCCTTAGCTGCTGAGCCATCCTTCCAGGCCCAGCACATTCTAGATTAGAACTCCCCTCACTGTGGATGGTGTCACTCCATGGGCTGGGACTGTAGACCAGGGAAAGAGGAGAAAGCTGGCTGAGCAGAAGCGCTTGCCTCTGGCCTTCCTGCCCGTGGAGGTGCGGAGGTGCTTCTGGCTTCCTGTCTGTCCTGCTTCCCGCCACAGTGGACTCCCCTGGAAAATGGAAACCCTGGCCTTCCTGAAGCTGCTCTGGTCAGGCCTTTTGTTCCAGCCATAAGAAAGCAACCCATACAAAGCAGATGTTTACACGTGGATGATGTGTCACAGAAGCCTGAAGGGCGAATGATGTTTGCTCAGGAAGAACCTTGGATACCTTAGGAATGTGAGGAATGGACAAACATACCCATTATTCAAGATATTTTGGCAGGGTTGAGGGGGGCAAAAAGCTGTGTTAAGGACACCAATGTCTCATTAGAAGTACTAGCTTTCAGATGCCCCCTCAACCCCCTCATAAAGCAAAACGCAAGATCAAAGCCAGACATGGTGGTGCATGCCTTTAATCCCAGAACTCTGGAGGCAAAGATATGAAAATTGCTATGAGTTTGTGGGCAGTAGGAGTCTACAGAGTGAGTTCCAGGTCAGCCTGGGCTACAGTGAGACCCTACCTTAAAAAAAAAAAAAGCCTGGGGGCTGGAGAGATGGCTTAGCGGTTAAGCGCTTGCCTGTGAAGCCTAAGGACCTCGGTTCGAGGCTCGGTTCCCCAGGTCCCACGTTAGCCAGATGCACAAGGGGGCGCACGTGTCTGGAGTTCATTTGCAGAGGCTGGAAGCCCTGGCGCGCCCATTCTCTCTCTCTCCCTGTCTTTCTCTGTGTGTCTGTCGCTCTCAAATAAATAAATAAAAAATTTAAAAAAAAAAAAAAAGCCTGGTGTGGTGGCAGACACCTTGAATCCCAGCATTAGGGAGGCAGAGTTAGGAGGATCAACAAAAGTTCGAGACAACCTGAGACTACATAGTGAATTTCAAGTTAGCCTCGGCTAGAGTAAGACCCTACCTCAAAAATCTAAACAACAATAACAAAACAGGGCTGGTGGAACACACCTTTAATCCCAGCACTCTCTCTCCTTGGAAATAAATAATATTAAAACAAAACCAAACCCCTCACAGCAACATTTATCAAATAGCATATTTGTCATCTTTCCTAAGCAAGATACCAGGAAAATATAAGAATGACAGGTGATATAATTCCTTCAAGAAATGACCAGCCTGAGTGGGATTTCCCTCTTGCTCTTGAAGTGTTGTCATTGTGCCGTGGCCTGCAGGGAGTCCCAGGGAAACCAAGAGAGACCAACAAGGTCCTGTGACTTATGCTATGGATTTCAAGCAAGAATTGGTGGAGGACTTTTTAAATTTCATTTGTCTGTAAGTGTGTGTGTGTGTGTGCACGTGTGTGTGCGCATGTATACCAGGGTCTCTTGCTAACAAGTGCCAAATGCATGTACCACTTTGGGTGTGTTTTGAATATGGGCTCTATTGTTATGTAGCTATGGCGAGGTATGGTAAGATATGATGAGGTGAGGTACGGTGAGATATGGTGGTATGATAAGGTGTGGTGAGATATGATGAGGTATGGGGAAGTATGGTGAGGCATGGTGGTATGATGAGGTATGCTAAGATATGATGATGTGTGGTGACATATGACAAGGGTGAGGTACAGTGAGGGATGGTGAGGTGTCAGGTATAGTGAGGTGGTGACGTATGATGAAGAATGGTGAGATATGACAATGGTGAGGTATAGTGAGGGATGGTGAGGTGTCAGGTATAGTGAGGTGGTGACGTATGATGAAGAATGGTGAGATATGACAAGGGTGAGGTACACTGAGGGATGGTGAGGTGTCAGGTATAGTGAGGTGGTGACGTATGATGAAGAATGGTGAGATATGACAATGGTGAGGTACAGTGAGGGATGGTGAGGTGTCAGGTATAGTGAGGTGGTGACGTATGATGAAGTATGGTGAGATATGACAATGGTGAGGTACAGTGAGGGATGGTGAGGTATCAGGTATAGTGAGGTGGTGACGTATGATGAAGAATGGTGAGATATGGCAATGGTGAGGTATAGTGAGGGATGGTGAGGTATCGTGGTATAGTGAGGTGGTGATTACTGTGTGATATATAATGTGTGATCTGAGCAACTGGGGTTGAGAGAGAGAGAGAGAGAGGTAGAAAGAGATAGACATATGATGAAGAATGGTGAGATATGACAATGGTGAGGTATAGTGAGGGATGGTGAGGTATCAGGTATAGTGAGGTGGTGACATATGATGGAGAATGGTGAGATATGACAATGGTGAGGTATAATGAGGGATGGTGAGGTATCAGGTATTGTGAGGTGGTGACGTATGATGAAGAATGGTGAGATATGACAATGGTGAGGTACAGTGAGGGATGGTGAGGTATCGTGGTATAGTGAGGTGGTGATTACTGTGTGATATATAATGTGTGATCTGAGCAACTGGGGTTGAGAGAGAGAGAGAGAGAGGTAGAAAGAGATAGACATATGATGAAGAATGGTGAGATATGACAATGGTGAGGTACAGTGAGGGATGGTGAGGTATCATGGTATAGTGAGGTGGTGACGTATGATGAAGTATGGTGAGATATGACAATGGTGAAGTATAGTGAGGCCACAGCTGCTTCTGAAAGGCAGTTTCAGGTACAGGGGATGTAACTCCGTGGGTAGAATTGCTTGCCTAGCATGCACAAGACTCTAGGTTTGATCCTTGCACTATATAAACCGAGCTTTCATTACAAATGTGTGTCTGTAATTCCAGCACTTGGGAGGATGAGGAAGGAGGATGAGAAGGTAGAGGGACACACAGTGAGTTTGAAGCTAGCCTGGGCTACATTAGTCCCTCTATCCAAAGACAGTTTGATACTGTTGAGATGTTGACATCAGGCTGTTCCCTGCCCCAAGTTACTGTAACAGTGGGTGTTCCAAGTGTGACTTGTCCTGAGAGACCCCATTTCATAAGCAGAATCTGATTCCATTTTGAGGATGACAGAGACTCTACCTTGGTGGACACAAAAACCACCATGTGTCCCCACCACCCACAAGGCACAGACTGATAGGTAACTTACACCTGAGAGTAGAGAAGGGGTCACCCTATACATTTATCAAAGTAACTTGGTACTATAAGAACACATGGGTATAGCCGGGCATGGTGGCGCACGCCTTTCATTCCAGCTCTCGGGAGGCAGAGCTAGGAGGATCACAGTGAGCTCGAGGCCATCCTGAGACTACATAGTGAATTCCAGATCATCCTGAGCTCAAGTGAGACCCTACCTCAAAAAACCAAAAACCAAACCAAAACAAAAAAGAAACAGGTAAACTAAACTAAACCTGAGAACTTATTTGACATACCAGACCTGGGAAAGGGTGCAACTCCCTCACCTGGACCCCCAAAAGAGGAGGGCACTTGACAGTGTAATGTCAACAGCCCCACCAACCTGTCACCTGGCCACCCAGCATGAGTGTCAAAGGAGGAACAGGCAAAGAACTGTCCCAGGGGCTTCAGATGTGTCTGGTCCCAACTGTTGAATTGGCCCCTGGCATTGTCATCCACTCATCCACCCATGTGTCCTTCTGGCTCTTCTGCCCATCCATGCGTGACAGGGTCCTGCTCCCTGCCCCCCACAGACACCACATCCAGCACCTCCCTCCTGCAGCCTGAGGCCCTTCAACTTTGAGGCTCAGCTCAGCTCTGAGGGCAGCTCGACTAAGGCGGCAAATCCAGCATTCCTGCCACCTGATAGTCCTTATCTCACTCCCACAGACTCCACAAACCTGTAGCTTCCCAGCTCTTTAAAGCTCCTTGAACACTGCATTGCCTCGTTAACCCTTTGTAGCCATTCTCTAACCCACACGTGTATGTAGATATATATTTATTGCGTGATGTGTCTTTTCTTTTCTTTCGTTTCTTTTTTTCTTTTTATTTTAGTTTTTTTTTTAAATTTTTAATTTTTTATTTATTTGAGAGAGACAGACAGATAGAGGGGGAGAGAGAGAATGGGGGAGCCAGGGCTTCCAGCCTCTGCAAACGAACTCCAGACACGTGCGTCCCCTTGTGCATCTGGCTAACGTGGGACCTGGGGAACCGAGCCTTGAACCGGGGTCCTTAGGCTTCACAGGCAAGCGCTTAACCGCTAAGCCATCTCTCCAGCCCTCTTTTTAGTTTTTTGAAAGAGAGTCTCACTCTAGCTCAGGCTGACCTGGAATTCACTATGTAGTCTCAGGCTGGCCTCACACTCACTGTTATCCTACCTCTGCCTCCCTAGTCCTGGGATTAAAGGTGTGTGCTGCCACACCCAGCTTTACTGTGTGATGTATAATGTGTGATCTGAGCGACAGGGGTTGAGAGAGAGAGAGAGAGAGAGAGAGAGAGATTGATTTAATATTGGTAATAACAATTGGAATAAAAGTGCTGAGCCGGGCATAGTGGTGAATAGGAGGCTACTTGGCAAATTGTTGCCAATGAAATGACTGTACCTTGTGAACTGTTTTATTTTATTTTTTTAATTTTATTTATTTTTTTGCAAGGAGAGAGAGAAAGAATGGGTGTGCTAGGGCCTTCAGCTGCTGCAAATGAACTCATCTAGCCACTGCAAAAACTCCAGATGCATGTGCTACCATGTGAATCTGGCTTATGTTGGTACTGGGTCCTTTGATTTGCAGACAAGCACCTTAACCACTAAGCCATCTGTCCAGTGCTGTACTCACAACTTGAAGCAGGAGACAGAGTGTGCCACACAGGACTACATGGGGACACACCAGTTCTGATTTCAGGCAGAACGGGCAAGGCGAAGGTGTGGCTCGTTTTTAGTGGAAGGGCTGAGAGAGGCAGGCTGAGCAAGAGGGATAAGTTCAGGAAGGGCACTTTGAACGACTGAATAGGTGAGTTTTTCTACAGCGCTTGGGCTTGGGTGTGGGGTGTCACTCGTAGGCTGGTACTTGGCCTTGGCATGACTGGGGCAGAGAAACATGGCTTCCCGTGGTATAAGACCCAGGTGGCTCAGTGTGATGTCAGGATTGGTCAGCTCATTTAGGAAAGGTGTGTCAGTTGCAACCTCCAGAAAGTTCACATCCCTGGGTTGGGCAGACTTTCTCCAGGCAGGGAGGCCTCAGTACCAGAGCACAGCAATCAAAGTCGAGATAGGAGGATCACTGTGAGTTCAAGGCCAGCCTGAGATTACATAGTAAATTCCAGGTCAGCCCAAATAGTGAGACCCTACCTGAAACAAACAAAACAAAACAAAAAAAAAAACAAGCTATAGAAGAGGGCTGGGGAAATGGCTCAGCAGTTAAAGGCACTTGCTTGCAAAGCCTGATGGCCCTGGTTCGACTCCCTGGTACCCACATAAAGCCAGATTCACAAAGTGGCACATGCATTTCGAGTTCACTTAAAGGGGCAAGAGGCCCTAATGCACCTGTACTCATTCTCTCTTTCTGTATGCCTTTTTCTGTCTCTCCCTCCCATATAAATAAATAAAAATACTGAAAAGAAGAAGGGGAGCTGGAGAGAAGGTGTAGTAGTTAAGGCACTCGCCTGCAAAGCCAAAGGACCCAGATTTGATTCCCCAGGACCCATAAGCCAGATGCACAAGGTGATGTATGTATGTGTCTGGAGTTCATTTGCAGCAGCTGAAGGCCCTAGGGCATCCATTCTCTTCCTCTCTCTCACATATATAAATGCTAAAAGAAGGGGGTGCTGGAGACATGGCTCAGCAGTTAAGGTACTTGCCTGCAAAGCCTAAGGACCCAGGTTCGATTCCCCGGTACCCACATGTCAGATGCACAAGGTAGTATATGCCTTTGGAGTTCATTTGCAGTGGCTGGAGGCCCCGGTGCACCCATTCTTTCTATATATCTGCCTCTTTGTCTCGCTCCCACTCTTGCTCTTCAATCAATTAATAAATTTTGTTAAAAGAAGAGAAGGGGGCTGGAGAGATGGCTTAGCGGTTAAGTGCTTGCCTGTGAAGCCTAAGGACCCCGGTTCGAGGCTCCGTTCCCCAGGTCCCACGTTAGCCAGATGCACAAGGGGGCGCATGCGTCTGGAGTTTGTTTGCAGAGGCTGGAAGCCCTGGTGCGCCCATTCTCTCTCTCTCCCTCTATCTGTCTTTCTCTCTGTGTCTGTTGCTCTCAAATAAATAAATAAATAAAATTAAAAAAAAAAAAAAGAAGAGAAGGAGGAGGGCTGGGTTGATGACTCAATGGTGAAAGGTGCTTGATTGCAAAACCTGCCAGCCCAGGTTCAACTTGCCAGAACCCATGTAAAGCCGGATGCACAGCATGACACATGTGTCTGGAGCTCTTTTGCAGTGGCAAGAGGCCCTGGTGTGCCCATCCTCTCTCTCCTCTCTGCTTGTAACTAAGTAATTTTTTTTTGTTGTTGTTGTTTTGAGGTAGGGTCTCACTCTGGTCCAGGCTGACCTGGAATTAACTCTGTAGTCTCAGGGTGGCCTTGAACTCATGGTTATCCTTCTACCTCTGCCTCCCAAGTGCTGGGATTAAAGGCGTGCACCACCATGCCCAGCTCTAAATAATTTTTTTTAAAGGCCACAGAAGATAAGGGAAAAAGAAAAACAGTTAATAAAGATGGTGAGTGGGGAATACAGTGTTTAATAGACAAGGATTCTGTGTTCCTGAATCCCTTGCTTGAAACCTTCCCCTATGACTTAGGAAGCACTTACTAGAGAGACTGGTCATTAGGAAAATGGCCTCTCTCCAGTTCCCCAAGGATTCTACCTTCCCCCACTGCCTTATCAGCTGGCTCCTGTTGGCTCTTTTTATAGAGAAAGGTTTGAAACTCCTCATGATAAATATCTCAGAGAGGTGAAGAAAATGACCCCGGTGGCAGACCAGTAAATCCCTCCTTGGCAAAGGCAAGGTGGTTGTCAGAGGAGAAGGGAAGGGAGGCGGAGCTGGAGCGCCCCACAAGCGCCACGGTGACATGTGCGCTCCAGTCTGGGGCTGGGCTCAGCTGCGAAATCTCACCGAAGCCTAATGGTGAAAAAAGACCCTGGAATAATAAACCCAGCTTCAAATTAGGAGTGCTGGCAAATGCAGTAATTTCTACCTCAGAGGCTCTGTGTCCAAACATGTCATTCGAGATCCCGGTGGGACAAAGGAGAATGCCCTTGGAAACAAGGCAAGCATTCAGCCCCGGCCCTGGGGCCCTGGGCTTCCTCTCTGGGCTCAATGCATTTTCAGCCACATTAGGCACCAGCTTCAAACCTGGTGGGAAGCAAACTTAAGTGTCTCTTTTAGTGGGAAACAATGTGGATGCTGTTTTGCCACAAAAGAAAGGAATTCTATCACTTTTTGGATTGGCAGACCTGGGGTCTTGACGATTAAATTGAGCAGCAGCTCGTATTCCTAGACGATGATGTTTCAAGATGTCTTTGGGCTGACAAAACTGATCCCAGAGGAAGGCAGTGTCCCAGCTTCCCTAATAAGCGTAAATTCTTTAACAGCCTATGAGCATGTTTATCTTATTCATATTTATCTTTGTTTCCCCAAGGATGGATGAATGAATGAGCAGATAAATGGATCCTCAAAGTAGATAGAGGCCCTGTGGCACTGATATCTGAATAATAGAAGATTTTTTAAAAAGCACAGATGAGCCAGGCGTGGTGGCGCACACCTTTAATTCCAGCACTCACGAGGCAAAGGCAGGAGGATCACTGTAAGTTCAAGTCCAGCCTGGACTAGAGTGAGACCCTACCTCTAAAAAAACCTAAAAATAAAATAAAAACAAAAAGCAACATTAAAGAAAAGACTAAACCATGAGATGCGGTCGCGTGACCCTGCGGCAACGTAGTCCTGCAGCCTCACACTCAGGCAGACGAGGCCCGGGGATTGAGAAGCAGCCACGCTGGGCTACAGAGAGCTCGAGGCCAGCCTGGATGATGGGGCGAGACCCTAACTCAAACCAAAACAAAGCAAACATACATAAAAGCCACCACTAATGGGCTGGAGAGGTGGCTCCATGGTTAAAGGTAACTTCTTTTAATTTTTTTCTGATTTATTTTTATTTATGTATTTATTAGAGACAGAGAGAGGGGGAAGAGAGAGAGAGAGAGAGACAGGGAGAGAAAGAGAGAGAGAATGGGTGCACCAGAGCCTCTAGCCACTACAAACAAACTCCAGACGCATGTGCCACCATGTATATCTGGCTTACATAGAACATGGAGAATCGAACCTAGGTCCTTAGGCTTCGCAGGCAAGCGCCTTAACCACTAAGCCACCTCTCCAGCCTAAAGGTACTTTCTTGCAAAGCATGATGGCCAAGGTTCAACCCCCCCATCCCCCACCCTCAATGCCCACAGAAAGCCAGGTGCACAAAATAGTGCAGGCACTGGAGTTTGTTTGCAATAGTAGGAGACCCTGGGGTTCCCATTCTCTTTCTCAAATATAATAAAAACATATTAAAACTGTTTAAAAGAAAAACACCACTAAGAAACTAAAGGTTAGAGGGTACTCACCCCTGAGTAAGAATCCTCGTTCAGTCTAGAGTGTAGGTCCTAGGGGATTTCTTAACGTTTATACCCTATATTAATGTTATTCTCACTTTCAGTTAGAGAAGCTTCTCTTTCCAGATGGTGGTGACCACTGGGATGAGCCAAAACTCACCATAGTGCAGAGAAGAAGTGTTCAGCACCGAGACATCTCTATCACGCCATCCAAGGCTTAGGGGCCACTTCGGAAGAGGTGGCAGAAAGAACGTATGAGCCAAAAGGAAGGGTAGGGCTGCTTACAATGTGCTCCTCCAGACACAAAATGGCCTCGCAGTGCCTGACACTACCAACACAAGACCCTCATGATAGGAGGAAAAGATCATGACATCAAAATAGAAGAGAGACAAATTGGAGGGGGAGGGGATTCAGTGGAGGGTGGATTTGAGAGGAGGAGAAAGGGAGGAATTATCATGGTTTGTTGTGTATACTTATAGAAGCTGCCAATAAAAAGTTTAAAAAGGCCAGGCACGGTGGCGCGCACCTTTAATCCCACCACTGGAAGGCAGAGGTAGGAGGATCGCCATGAGTTCAAGGCCAGACTGAAACTACATAGTGAATTCCAGGTCAGCCTGGTCTAGAGTGAGACTCTACCAAATAAATAAAATAAAATAAAATAAAATAAAATAAAATAAAATAAAATGTTTAAAAAAATAGAAGTCAAAGGATGGATGAACCATCTCTGTCCCATCTCTTTGCTGGATGACTGCTGTCTATGCAGGGACGATCCGTCACCTTCTCATGTGGGAAGCACCTAGATCTGTTTACAACATACGGTTGTTTAAACAGATAGATGGGGTGGGAGGTGGAGAGATGGCTTAGTGGTTAAGGCACATGCCTACGAAGCCTAAGGACCCAGATTCAATTCTCCAGGTCCCACATAAGCCAGATGCACATGGTGGCGCATGTGTCTGGATTTGGTTTACAGTGGCTGGAGGCCCTGGCATGCCCATTCTCACTTTCTCTATCTCTATCTCTCCCTTTCTCTCTGTCTCTAATAAATAAATAAAATCTAAAGCCGGGCATGGTGGCGCACGCCTTTAATCCCAGTACTCGGGAGGCAGAGGTAGGAGGATTGCTGTGAGTTCAAGGCCACTCTGAGACTATAGAGTGTATTCCAGGTCAGCCTGGGCTAGGGTGAGACCCTACCTCAAAAACCTTAAAATAAATAAATAAAATCTGAAAGAAAAATAAAAATCCAGACAGTTAGGATCCTGGCACCAAGTTAGGTGTTGACAGCAGCCAGGCAAGAGGGGCATCAGGTTTGCCACGGCCAGAAGCAGGGGCAGTGTAACCCCCCAGGTGGAGATCATTCCGCTGGCTACGGCACAAATCCTGAGATGCCTGGAAATGAAGAGCCCTCACATGTCTTCCCCATACGACTGCTCCTGTCCTAACCCCAGGGCCTGAAAATCCCTGGCTAAATTCCATTAAAAGAAGGAGACAGCTCAGTGGTTCAAGGTCCTTTCTTGCAAAACCTGCCAGCCCAGGTTCAATTACCCAGTACCCACTTAAAGCCAGCTGTATAAAGTGGTACATGCATTTGTAGTAGCCAGAGGTCCTGGCATATTCATTTTCTCTCTCTCTCTCTCTCTCTCTCTCTCTCTCTCTCTCTCTCTCTCTCTCACACACACACACACACACACACACACACACACACACATAAAAACAGAATATTACTGTTGATAGCAGATGTGCAAATCAGAGAGCCTGGAACCCGAGAGGGGTGGGGTGCCCCCTTCTGAGCTGGAAGATGGAAGGAGTCAAATAGGAGCCTTTAGGAGCCTCCAGTGACCCCCTCTGACAACGCACATGCTAACAAGACCTTCATTTTGTAGCAGAACAGAACTAAAATTTGCCAATAACCTGAATGAGCTTGACGCTGGCTTTTTCTCTAGACCCCAGCATGACCAGCATGTTGGTTTTAGGCATGCAGGACCCAGAGCAGAGATTCCAGCTGAGCCTACCTGATCTTCAGACCTGCAGAACTGTGAGTTTAGGAGTTGGGGTGATCTCAACAGACAGCTCTGTGGTCTCCGTTATGCAGCCATAGTGAAGGAAACCGGCTTTCTTAGACATAGCTGCTCCCTTCTAGAATCTTCATCTTGACACCACACGATGGCTGTTAACAGAGAAATGTGGGATTAAAGGACAAATGAGAGATGCATGGAAAAATGTCCCTGTGAGATGCTCTGAGCAGAGGGCTATGGGCTGCCAGAGGACAGCGTCAAGGGTGAACTTGGTGGCTTCCATTGTAACAGGACCTCCGACACCTAGGTTGCCTTGGGACCCCAGCAATGCTCTACACACATGAGAATAATCGCTCCTTCTCTTTTAAACATCAAAATTGATGGGGAAGAAATCAAGAAGTGAGACTTTAATTAAGGAAAAGATGCATGCTTGTATTGTTAAAAACTAATGAACTGTCTCCTATGGTGTTTATCACATCAACCACGAACAGACTATCTGTTTTGCTATGAATGTGGCTGCTATTGACCAATTATCCAAAATTCTGTTTCCTCTGGAAAGTTCCTTATAAAACAAAGGTATGTGTAGGAACCCCAGGGAGGCGAAGCTGTCAGCTAGCTGAGGCAGGTCCTCTTTGGGGGACAGCTTTGGTCCTTCCCTTCTGTCTTGGCAGACTCTCCCCTCCCTCGTGGCTGGGTGACTCCCCTCCCTCTTGGGTGGGTGAGGCTGTCAGTGAAGAAGGCATCTCTACAGCGGGTGTCAGGGAATGGTAGAGGTAGACGAGATTGTGAAGGGAACCAGAATCACTGAATATGGACAAGGCTTTCCAGGAAAGTTACTCAGAGTGGGTATTTGTCCCCACCAATCCCTATTTCCCTTTTTAAATTTATTCATTTATTTTTGTGGTAAGGTCTCACTCTAGTCCAGGCTGATCTGGAATTTACTATGGTAGTCTCAGGCTGGCCTCGAACTCATAGCAATACCCCTACCTCTGCCTCTTGAGTGCTGGGATTAAAGGAGTGCACCCCCCACAGCTGGATCTATTTTTATTTAATCGAGAGAGAGAGAGAGAGAGAGAGAGAGAGAGAGAGAGAGAGAGAGAAAGTGTGTGTATCAGTGTGCTAGGGCCTCTTGCTGCTGCAAAAACCAACCAACCAAACAACCAAACAAAACCTCTAGCTGCATGCACTACTTTGTGAAACTGACTTTATGACAGGCTTGGCAAGTGCCTTTAACCGCTGAGCCATCTCCGCAGCAGCCCTCAGCGTGCATCTTGAGTGTTGTGGCACCTGGGCAGGGGTGGGAAAGCAGAGTTGCACCTGGTGTTGGCTCGGTCACTGAGGGATGGCTGTGTCTCAGAGGGGGCCCCTGCCACCATGAAGCACCCTGGAGGTAACTTTGCGCAGGATAGAACCCAGCCCAGTTTCCCTCAGTGGCTGCTTGAGGCCATTTCTTCCCCAGGGCTTGTCACAGCATGTCCTGATCATCTGTCTAGTTTTGCATTTGGAATTCTCTGCATACCGATGGCCACAATGTCTCAGCCCTGGACTGTGCTCTGCCTGGTGGGGGCCTGCGTTCTGTTGCTTTTTTTGTTTTTACTGGTTTTTAAATTAATTAATTAATTAGTGTGTGTGTCTCCAAGGCCTCTTACCACTGTAAATGAACACCCGATGCTTGCACCACTTTTACAAGGATGGCTGGGGCGTTGAACCCTGGGCCAGCAGGTTTTGCAAGCAAGCACCTTTAACCTTGCACCATCTCTCCAGCCTCATCTCTCTCTCACTTATTTTTTATTTTTATTTTTGTTTTTCAAGGTAGGGTCCTGCTTTAGCCCAGGTTATGTAATCTCAGGGTGGCCTTGAACTCATGGCACTTCTCCTACCTCTGCCTCCCAAGTGCTGGAATTAAAGGTGTGTGCCACCATGCCCAGCTCTTTTTTTTTTTTTTTTTTTCTCTTTTTTCTTTTTTCAGGTAGGGTCTCACTCACTCTAGTCCAGGCTGACCTTGAATTCACCCTGTAGTCTTAGGCTGGCCTCGAACTCACAGTGATCCTCTTATATTTGCCTACCAAGTGCTGGGATTAAAGGCGTGCGCCACCACGCCCAGCTTTCCTTCTCTTTTTAACTGTTCCTCTTCTCCTTCCCTGGTTCCTTCTTTGTTGCTGATGAATACTTTTATCTTTTTTAGTGCTAGCTCTGGAGCCCACGGCCTGAAGAATGTTCTGCCACTGAGCCACACCCACCAGCTCTGTATTTAGAAAGAAGCACAGCTATGGAACCACCCACCCCTGTTTGTACAATGAGGCTGTGTGTAAAAACGCCCCTTGACATTGTGATGGCATCCATCAGGGATCAACAGACTTCTGGCTTTAGGGGTCAAGGCAGTAAACATTTTAGGCCTTGTGAGTCACATATGGTCTGTGCTGCATATTCCCTTTATAGCCTGTAAAAACCGTTAAAGCCGGCCAGGCATGGTGGTGCATGCCTTTAATTCCAGTGCTCAGGAGGCCAAGGTAGGAGGATCACTGTGAGTTCGAGGCCAGCCTAGAACTACAAAGTGAGTTCCAGGTCAGCATGGGCTGGCATAAGACAGATCTACCTTGGGGAAAAAAAAAAAAAAGTCAAACGAAAAGTAAAGGCCGTTTGTAATTTGTGGCTTGTGGACACTATAGAAACAGGCTGTTGACATGGCTTTGCCTGTGGGCCCTTGTGTGCTACATTTCTTTATTTATTTACTTGCAAGGTTGGGGAAAAAGAGAGAGAATGGGTACGCCAGGGCCTCTTGCCACTGCCAGCACACTCCAGATGCCAGTACTGCTTTGAGCATCTGGGGCACTGAACTAGCGAGTCAGGGTTCTACAGGCAAGGCCCTTTGTCCGCTGAGCCATCTCTCCAGGCCTGCTTGCTGATTTTTGTTTTCTTCTATTTTGTTTTTTTCAAGGTAGGAGCATCTCACTCTAGCCCAGCTGTCCTGCAACTCTCTCTGTAGTCCCAGACTGGCCTCAAACTCACAGAAATCCTCCTACTTCTGCCTCCAAGTGCTGGGATTAAAGGCATGGGCCACCACACCCCGGTGCTGATTATTTTTAAAATTTATTTGTTTATTTGAGAGGAAGAGGTATACAGAGAAAGAGTATGGGTGTACCAGGGCCTCCTGACACTGCAAACAAACTGCAGACACATGTGCCACTTTGTGCACCTGGCTTTACATGGACACTGGGGAATCCAACCCAGGCTGTCAGGCTTTGCGAGCAAGCACCTTTAACCACTGAGCCATTTCTCCAGCACTGCTGATTTAAAAAAAAAAAAAATTATTTATTTATTTATTAGAGAGAAAGAGAATGGGTGCACCAGGGCTTCTTGTGACTGCAAACAAACTCTGGACACCTGCACCACTTTGTGCATCTGGCTTTATGTTGGTATTGAGGAATCAAATCCAGATAGTTAGGCTTTGCAGGCAAGCGCCTTAACTGCTGAGCCATCTCTCCAGCACCTATTTTGTTTTTACTCAGGTAGGGTCTCACTCTAACTCAAACTGACCTGGAACTTACCCTGACTGGCCTTGAACTCAGCGATTTTCCTACTTCTGGCTCTCCAGTGCTGGGATTGAAGGCCAGGCTGGTCTACATAAGGAGTACGTAGGCCAGCAGGCTACAGGATGAGACCCTATCCAAAAGAATTTTATTTACTTATTTGAGCCGGGCGTGGTGGTGCACGCCTTTAATCCCAGCACTCAGGAGGCAGAGGTAGGAGGATCACCATGAGTTCAAAGCCACCCTTAGACTACATAGTGAATTCCAGGCCAGCCTGGACTAGTGTGAGACCTTACCCAAAAAAAAAAAGAATTTTATTTACTTATTTGAGAAAGAGAGAGAGAATGGACACACTAGCGCCTCTAGCCACTATAATCAAACTCCACCTTGTGCATCTGGCTTTTATGGGCACTGGGGAATCGAACCTGGGTCCTTAGGCTTCCCAGGCAAGTGTCTTAACTACTAAACTTCTTTCCAGCCTATTGTAGATTTAATGTAGATTAATGTCAGAGCAGATACTGTTTGGGGGCTTTTGCTTCTTGTCCGATTTACAGTCTAGCAAACACCTCCCTATTTATTTATTTATTGTGGTGCTGGGAAGTGGACACAGGGCCTTGGGCAAGCTCGGCCAGTATGCTACTACTGAGCCTCTTCCTCAGCACACTTCCAACCTTTTGAGGCCAGAAGCTGAGATGCAGGATGCAGGTATGGGACATTTAGCTAGCCTTCTTTGCAGCATCCTGATGGGCAGAGCTCTTTGTTGGTCCCTGGCAAGAAGCACCCTTAACCAGCTCAAGGCATTCTGGGTAAATGCTGACAGCCTCTGATGCTAATCTGGAGGGTCCTGCCGCTTCAAAGCCACAGTGAATCTGCATAGTTTGCAGTTTTGAGCGACACAGCGCCTGCCCGAGTTCCAACCCCTACTTCCAAGCATCCGAGGCTGGTGTGGACGTACTTGGTCCCGCCCAAGGATGGAACCCTTCAGCCACATGAAACCAGAGCGGTGCCCTTTGAGCTGCTGCCCCGGGCCCCTGGCATTGCCTGCTGTCCCTCTAGGCAGCAACAATGCAAGATTCAAATTGAGGCTATTGGCAAGCGCATTTGGCAACCATTAGGTGGCCCCTGACCTCTGGGCTCTCTGACATATGACCCCAGGCCGACCTCCCAGCCTGAGACTGACTGGATGTGCATCCCCGAAACCGAGGAAAAACGTATGCATCCTATTTTAGGAAAGAAATGAACTTAGCATACGATCTCTAGAAAAGTTCTTTTTTTTTTTTTTAAAGTAATTGGGATAATTGTTTTCAGTCTGAGATCAGACACACACACACACACACACACACACACACACACACACACACACACACACAGCAAAGCAGATCTTTTTTTTTTTTTTAGCAAAGCAGATCTTTTAACCTCTTGTTCAGGGCTGTAAAGGGGCCCACCTTGTATTTCCTGGTACTTTTTATGACCTGTGGCTGGCCTCTCTCTGCACAAAGCCAGGCTAATCATGGAGCCCTTTCGGAAATGAGGGTCTCCAGTGGAATTTCCTCAACCCGCCCTCCACAGTCTTCAGCCTCATGAGTTTCCCATTCTGGAAGGCTCCTGCCCAGCTCCAGGCCGGGCTCAGAACAAAGGAGTGTTTCTCTGAGTCTTCCTTGGAGCCTGCTGAGCTTGGCCTTGTGCAGAAAAAAAAAAAAAAAAAAAAATCAGTGAAAGCCACTCTTATACTCCCTTTCCCGTCCTGTCAGAAGAAAATAAATCAAGACTTGCATATTTGTGGAGGGTTTACAATGAGCAAATCTTTTGGGGGGGGGTGAGGCCGGAATTAAAAACTGTATATTGTGGATGGGAGCCTTGCCCTCAAAGAGCTTAATGTTTGCTTGCAGTGTCGTGGCTAATCACAGCAAGGGGGAAAAGTCAAATCCTGGTTCGTGGAAGCAATCCAAGTGTGGTGACAAATGAAGGTCCCAGGCTCTGGGTGGCATCCATATGAAATGCATGTTCTCTAAGCAAGCCCGGGATGGCAGGAAGCCTAAGGTGCCACCTCCTCTCAGCGTCAGTTCCTTCCTTCCCTCTGTGTTCCTGTCGCTCCCTCTTGGATAAGGGGACGCTGTCTCTCTGCGTCCCCACCCTCTGGAGCCTGGGGTGGTGGAAAACTGGAGAGAGTGAGGCTTGGCCAGTTAGGTGCCGAGTTTTCAAGAGGCTGACAATGTCTTCCTTTCTTCTTTCCTTTCTTTTTCCCTTCCCTCTCTCCTTCCCCCTTTCCCCCTCTTTCTTCTTTCCTTTATTTTTATTTATTTGCAAGCAGAAAGAGATAAAAGAGAAACAAAGAATGGGCACACCAGGGCCTCCAGCCACTGAAAATGAACTCCAGATGCGTGCGCCACTTAGTGCAGTTGGCTCTATGTGGATGCTGGGGATTCGAACCTCAGGCTTTGTAGGCAAGCACTTTAACTGTTAAGCCATCTCTCCAGCCCAAGCCCTACTTTTCTTTTTTCTCTCTCTCTTCCTCTTTATCTCTTTTATTTTTTATTTATTTATTTATTTATTTTTGTTTTTCAAGATAAGGTTTTGCTATAGCCCAGGCTGACCTGAAACTCACTCACTCTGTGGCCCAGGCTGGCCTCAAACTCAAGGTAATCTTCTCACCTCAGCCTCCAAAGTGCTCAGATTAAAGGTATAAATCATCACATACAGCTTCAGTGGCAATTTTTAATGGCTACCCAGAAAAATCCCAGTGGAGGAAACGGAGGCTCCAGGACTGTGGAGCAGCTGAGTTACCCCGCATGGCACTGCTATAGATATTCTTACTGCGGAGTCCTTTGTCTCCTGACTATAAAAAACGTTAGCACATGGACAATGCGGAGTGAGTAAATCAAAGGAGAGTTATTGTGAAAAAGATACAAAAGCCCCAAAGTGCCAGGGCAAGCATGGTTAGGAGTTTGGTCAGCGCATAAAGAAGAGGTAGAAGGAGGAAGGGAAAGTTAAGCTCCTTGAGTTAGAGCTTCGGAAAGCGGGCTTAGCAGGATGGGTCTGTAAGCAACAGCATTGCAGGGGCATCTTGTGGGCGGGGTGCTGTCATTACCCTTTGGCTGCTGGGATGAAATCCCTAACCACAAGCAGCAAATGGGAGGGTAGCTTTTGTTTTGGCTTGTAGTCTCCAGGGAAAGCTCCATGATGGCAGGGGGCAGCATGGCATGAGCAGAGGGTGGGCATCACCTCTGCCACAGCAGGTGGACAACAGCAGCAGGAAGGTGAGTGGAGTCCTGGCATGCGGGAGCTGCCTGTTACACCCCTACTCCTGCCCCCAGTGACACACCTCCTCCAGCAAGGCTCCACCTCCCGAGCTGCCGTCAGCTAGGGAGCACACACATTTAGAACACAGGGGCGTACGGGGGACATCCGATTCAGACTACCATGGACAGTGGGGACACACCTATGTCATCTCATTGGGGGGTGACTATTCCTCCCCTTAGCATGCTTTTAGGTGAGGGGTGGCCTCTTGACCAGGAGGTAAGTGACTGACAGGCTCTACTGGATTACCTTGAGGTTTTTTTTTTTTTGAGATAGGATCTCACTCTTGCCCAGGATGACCTACAACTCACTCTATAGTCCAGGCTGACCTTGAATTCATAGCAACCCTACCCCCTTTCCAGCCTCCAGAGTTCTGGAATTAAAGGTGTGAGCCGCTGTGCTTGGCTGTGTTGATTTTAAGGGAGGGAAGCAGAGCTGCAGGGCCTCTGTCCTCCTCCCTTTCACCTGGCATCTTAAGTCCATGACAACTGTGTTTTTCTGATCAATGTTACCAGGGAGACAGGCGATGGGGTCTTCCCATGACATCCAAAAGTCTACCTGCAGTAGCACTGAGCCACCAGCTCTTCAGGTTGTAAAAGGGTGCTCAGGGTTCAGGAAGGTCCCTGAATCCCAAACTCTAGGTTCATGTCTAATTTTAATCAAATAATTGAAAAAAAAAATAAGACTGAGGGGGCTGGAGACATGGCTTAGTGGTTAAGGCATTTGCCTGCAAAGCCAAAGGATCCCAGTTTGACTCTCCAGGACTCACATAAGCCAGATGCACAAGGGGGTGCATGCATATGGAGTTCATTTGCAGTGGCTGGGGTCCCTGGTGCACCCATTCTCTCTTTCAAATTAAATAATATATATGTATATATATAAACTATCTTCTTTAAAAACTAAGACTAGAAGGATAAGTATTAAATTATTATAATTATTATTTTTTTAAAAAATTTATTTATTAGAGACAGAGAGGGAGAGAGAGACACACACAGAGAGAATGGGTACACCACTGCAAATGAACTCCAGATGCATGCGCCACCTTGTGCATCTGGCTTACACGAGACTTGGAGAATCAAACTTTGGGTCCTCAGGCTTCGCAGGCAAGTGCCTTAACCACTAAGCCATCCCTCTAGCCCTATTATAATTGTTTAGGGAATTACAGAACCAAGGAAAGACACCCATGTGGCTGGGGAGCCCACATGGAGGGCCTGGCAGAACCGTGCAGAAGACATAAAAGAAAGTTCAAGGAGCCCCCGCCCTGTAGAGAGTGGGAGGGTAAAGAGCCCCCGTGGGAAGCAAGGCCTGGGCGGGGGGGAGGGGTGTCTCCCCTCGGCTGGGCTGGGATGAGAAGAAACTCACCAGAAGCTGGAGATTCAGAGCAGCCAGGCAGCCCAGAGACCTTGCTCTCTGCTCGCAAATATTTTATAACCTGGGCTGGAGAGATGGCTTAGCGGTTAAGGTGTTTGCCTGCAAAGCCAAAGGACCTTGGTTCGATTCCCTAGGACCCAAATAAGGCAGATGCCTAAGGTGGTGCTGAAAGACCCAGAAACTAAATTAACGCCATGAAGTGATTCAAGGTGCTGCCCTGGCTGCGCCTAACTTTCAGGTTTTCCGTTTAGGCAGAAGGCAACCGCCCTGATATACGGTTAGGAAAGGTGCCCACCCAAAGGCCAGAGTCACCCCTAGCCTCGGCATGCCCAGGACATTCCTGAGGCCTGTCCTCTCTGCTCTTTCTGCCCCAGCCAATCACCTTGGGTTCCCCTAGCTCCCACCTCCGTCCTGCCTCCAATTTTGCCGGCCAAAATCCCAAGCCAATCAGAAAAATACTGTTTAAATCAAGCAATCATGTACCCATCCCCTTCTATGTTCAAATCCCTATAAAAACCCTACCTTCCCACTACTCTCTTGCATGGATCCACTGCGTTGGTGAAGTCAAGGGACCGAGCCTAAACCCGAATTAAAAAAAAGCTCCTTGCCCCTGCATACGTGTTTGGTTCTCCTTGGTGGTCAATGGGGGTGCTGAGAACTGGGGGTGCCGAGAACTGGGTGTAACAGTACATGGGTCTGGAGTCGTCTGCAGTGGCTGGAGGTCCTGGCGCACCAATTCCCTGTCTGTCTGTCTGCCTGTATTCCCTGCTCCCTCTCTCAAATAAAATAAAAAATAAATAAAATATTTTAAAAAATATATTTATAACTTTGTGGGGGTGGCCCTACCTTCTGGCTCAGGTGAGCCAGAGGGACAGCAACTGGTCTGGGCTCGGGGGCTGACTCAGGAAGAGGCCAGCCTTAACGCCAAGTTCTGGGGACTGAATTTAACCAACCACAATGTTAGGATTAGATTTAAATCCTAGGAGAGACCTCCCTCCCAGGAGGGACCCAGGTTGTTTGTGGAAAACCAGATCTGGAGAACCAGCTCATCCTTTGATCTCTAGCAATGTGGAGACTGCAAGGATAGGGCCAAAGGCATTCCTGCTGCTTCCTTTCAAGGGCCCAGTCACCCTGACTAACAACATCTACCTGACTCCCTCTGAAGATGAGCTGTTTTGCACTGGGTCCTTGTGGTGGTTTGAACCAGATGTCTGCATAAGCTCATGTGATGTGAATGCTTGGTCCCCAGCTGAGGGCAGTGTGGGATGTGGAGCCTTGCTGGAGGAGGTGTGTTGTTGGGGGTGGGCTTATGGGGGTTACAGCCAGCTCCTTCTGCCAGAGTTCAGCTCTCTCCTGCTGCTGTCGTCCACCTGCTGTGGCAGAGGTGATGCCCGGCTGCTGCTCACGCCACGTGCTCCCTGCCATCAAGAAGCTTCTCGAGGCTGTAAGCCAACATGCAACCTTTCCTCCCATCCTCCGCTTTCTGGTTGGGGGCTTTGTCCCACAGGGAGAAGGCGCGTGCAGCAGCCCTCCGGTGGTCCATCGCTGCCGGAGCTTCAGGAAGCTGCTGGCCAGCTGCCCCTGCCCAGCCTGGCCCGGTGCTAAAAGTATAAGCTGGCGAACGACAGTGCCACATTCGGGGACCTGCTTTGTCTCACAGCACCCTTCTAAGGAAGCATTGTTCACACTGCCCCCATTCTGTCGGGGGCCTGGAGTTGAAGGGGTTAAAAAATTATCCAAGGTCACCCAGGTCTTAAGTGAAGATGTCAAGGATAAAGGCTGTGTCCTGGGATTGGCACATACATCACAACTGGCAGGCACTAGGAACATGAAGTAGGAAGTTAGTGTGCTTTAAAATGGGAAGATAGATAGAGTGTGATCAGATTAAGAAGGGACCCATGGGCCTGGAAGATGGCTTAGTGGTTTTAGGCACCTGCTTGCAAAGCTTACCGACCCAGGTTCAATTCTCAACACTCAAGGAAAGCCAGTTGGTTTGTTTGCAGTGGCAAGAGGTCTTCGTGTATAGACGTATATTTTAGTTAAGAAAGAGTTGGAGAAATAGCTCAGCGGTTGTGTGCTTCCTGTGTAAGCGTGTAAGCATGAAGACCTAAGGGCATCGGAGACCGCCCGAGGTCACAACTCCAGATTCCATGAAAACAGGCGGGCGTGGCCCCAGGCGCGGGTAGCCCCGGCCCCGCTGGGGGGCACAGGCCCGGCGCCGTGCAACCCCTCCCACCTCCCGGAGCTGCCCCGGGAGCGCGGGTCTGCAGCTCGCTAGCAGCGGCGGCGGCCCCGGCGCGCCCATCCCCGCTTACTCTGCTCACAAGTAAGTCGACAGGAATATTTTAAAAATAACTTAGGCAGGGATGAAGAGAGCGAGCAGAGGCTGAAGGAGCCGGTCTGGGAAGGACTGGGCTGGTTAGAAGTGGGTTGCTGCCCCAAGTGGCAGGAAAGGGAACTGAAAGAGACAACAATCAGAAAAAGAAAGGGTGTGAAGACCCCCTGGCGGGGAGGAGGGGGGGATTTTAGACCACTGAATCTGAGTCCCCAGAGGACCCGGGTTTAGACATCTGACGAGGAGGGAAGGGCAGCAGGAGAAGAGTTTTGTTTACTCTACAGCGTTTTGTGGCGTTGGAACAGAACCCAGCAAAGGGTTCTGGGGAGATGGCTTAGCGGTTAAGGAACTTGCCTGAGAAGACTCATTCCTGGGTTTGATTCCCCAGGACCCACAAATGCCAGATGCACAAGGTGGCGCATGCGTCTGGAGTTCGTTTGCAGTGGCTGGAGGATTGGTGCACCCATTCTCTCTCTATCTGCCCCTACTTCAAATAAATAAGTAAATAAACAAATAAATAAAATTTAAAAAAACAATTAAAAAATAATCCAGCAAAGGGAGTTTGGATTTGGAGAGGCTGATAAGGACGGAGCTCCCAACGGGCCAGAGACCTTTTCCTCTTCTGCCCGCATAGTCACACAACCATAGGAAATCCCTCACAGGCACCAAGCAGAGAACGAGTCAGAGTAGTGTGTAATAAGCAAACATGCGAGATCATAAAGTGCGGGCTTCACAAGCATGAGAACCCGAGTTCTGTTATAGTCTAGAGGTTTGGGGTTTGTTTTCCCTGCAAATTAAGGAATGAAGACGTAGGAAACTATTTTATTGACAACTTCTATAATTGTAAACAATATCCCATGGCAATTCCCTCCCTCACCCTACTTTCCCCTCTGCAGTTCCACTCTCCATCATATCCCCTCCCCCTCTCAATCAGTCTTTCTTTTTTTATTATTATTTTTATTTATTTATTTGAGAGCAACAGACAGAGAGAAAAAGGGGGAGAGAGAAAGAGACAGAATGGGCGCGCCAGGGCCTCCAGCCACTGCAAAGGAACTCCACACGTGTGCGCCCCCTTGTGCATCTGGCTAACATGGGTCCTGGGGAATCGAACCTTGAACCGGAGTTCTTAGGCTTCACAGGCAAGCACTTAACCGCTAAGCCATCTCTCCAGCCCCATCTTTTATTTTGATGTCATGATCTTTTCCTCCTATTATGATGGTCTTGTGTAGGTAGTGGCAGGCACTGTGAAGTCATGGATATCCAGGCCATTTTGTGTCTGGAGGAATGCATTGCAAGGAGTCCTACCCTTCCTTTGGCTCTTACATTCTTTCTGCCACTTCTTCAGCAATGGACCCTGAGCCTTGGAGGGTATGGTAGAGATATTGCTTTTCGTGGGTACTGGGGACTCAAACCTGGGTTGTCAGGCTTTGCAAGGAAGTACCTTTGACCAGTGGGCCATCTCTCTAGCCTCCTTTTGTGGTGTTTTTAAGTCTATCCTGGGCAACAATGTGCAGCTTAGAGGTGAACATACCCTGAAACAAAGAAAGGCCCAAGTGTCTGGATATAGACTGAGCAGTCACCTGGTGGTGGGGCGAGAAGGAAACAGGAAGTGACCAAGCCAGGCTTCTCCATGAACACTGGCATCGTTCACTGGTGGAAGGTGCTTCGGTTCACATCTTTCCCTGTTCACACACATGCGACAGAAACCAAGAAAACCCCGAGCCCTCAGAGGTTTCAGGCTCTGAGAAAGATGCAAAGGCAGGCAGGGTCTGGCCCTGGCTGTCCTTTCTGTGATGGGGGAGCAAAGCTGGTGGCTTCCCTTTTGGGGAGCTTTGTGGTCTCCTTTTCTGAAGAGAGGGAGATGGAGATGGGGAAAGAGGGAGAGGTAGACGCCGGCCTGGAGCCCCTGCTTTCTCTGGGCCACTGGGAGCGGCCACTTGAGGCTGACCAGAGCTGGGCCTCCCCTGAAGCTAGGCTGTTAGGCCCATGTAATCCTCCCTGGAGAGGGGCTGGGCTGCAGGCTGCGGGTTCCCTCAGCAACCAGCGCCTGGCCTGGCCTGGCTCCACTGTGAGGAGGCCTCCGCTGGGAGGAACTCTGGGGAAAGAAGGAAAGGAGATAGTTTTTCCAGAGCTTTCCCTTCTCAGAGGTGGCGGGGGTTGTTAACACCCGAACATGGGAGCCCCAGGTTCCAGAAGGGGAGGAGACACCTCTGGGGACCTCCTCCCCTCCTGGAGCACTGAGGCCCCCCCCCTCCCTGAGCTCACTGTTTACTACGTGGGAACTGGCTGTGTTCTGGTGAGGAGGTGTGAGGAAACTGGGGAGCCTCTCCTGTTAATGAATTTCTGCTTGGTCCCTGACCCCAAGTGCTCATGCATGGTATTTTCTGACCCAGGTCTCAAAATCATTCCAGTGTGGGCTGGAGAGATGGCTTAGCGGTTAAGCGCTTGCCTGTGAAGCCTAAGGACCCCGGTTCGAGGCTCGGTTCCCCAGGTCCCACGTTAGCCAGATGCACAAGGGGGCGCACGCGTCTGGAGTTCGTTTGCAGAGGCTGGAAGCCCTGGCGCGCCCATTCTCTCTCTCTCCCTCTATCTGTCTTTCTCTCTGTGTCTGTCGCTCTCAAATAAATTAAAAAAAAAATTAAAAAAAAAATCATTCCAGTGTTAGCATTTTCTTTTTATTGCTTTTCTTTTTTGTTTTGTTTTGTTTTGTTCAAGGTAGGGTCTCACTGTAGCCCAGGCTGACCTGGAATTCTCTATGTAGTCTCAGGGTGGCCTTGAACTCATGGCGATCCTCCTACCTCTGCCTCCCGAGTGCTGGCGTGCACCACCACGCCCTCCCGGCCAGCCTTAGCATCTTCATTTGCTGAACTCAAAGGCTTCCGCCTCCACATGCCCTTCTCCAGCAGCGGCCCTCAGACCTCCGCCGTTTACTGCTGTCTTCTACCCTCCTTGTCTCATCCACATCTTTCTTCTTGCCCACCTCTCCCACGTTCCTCCCTCCCAAGCAAACAGAAATCTCCCATCCTCTTTCCAGTCTCCCTTGGGATAACAAAAATCCTCATGGCTTTGAGGGGGTCAGTGAAGCCATCCAGGTTGAAAGGTGAATGTGGGCAGTTGTAATACCAGGGAGAGGTTTTGTCAATAGTCTTTAAAAAAAAAAAAAAAAAAAAAGAAGCCAGGGCTGGGGGATGGCTTAGCGGTTAAGACATTTGTCTGCAAAGCTAAAGGACCCAGATTTGATTCCCCAGGACCCATGTTAGCCAGATGCACAAGGGGGTGCATGTATCTGTAGTTCGTTTGCAGTGGCTGGAGGTCCTGGCATGCCCATTCTCTCTCTCCTTCTTTGTCAAATAAATCAAATACGATATTTTTTTAAATGCCACACCTCATTTCTCACCAGTATTCACTGAAAAAGGTGTCAGTCTTCCAAATGTGACCGAGTCTTCCAAATGTGGCGGTGTGTGTGTGTGTGTGACCCCAGCGTTTGGGGGCCTGTGGCATGAGAATCATCAATTCCAGGTCTGGACTGCCTAAGGGAAGACCCTGCCTCAAGAAAAGAAACTTTCACTAATCCCCATAATGTCATTTTTCTTTTGTCTTAAGTTTTTTCAACATAGAGTCTCACTTTAGCCCAGGCTGACCTGGAACTCACTATGTAATCGCAGGCTGGACTCAGACTCACAATGATCCTCTTACCTCTGTCTCCTGAGGGCTGGAATTAAAGGTGTGCACCACCATACTTGGTCCTTACTGCCATTTTCTTAGGGATCATGGTTCCAGCCTGGATGACAGCCTCATTGTCAGGTTTGGAGTAGAGGACCATGTCTGGAGTGGGAGGTGAGGGGAGTACCAACTCAGAGCCAGGAGGGAAGAGGGGGTAGAAGGAAAGTCCCAGAGCCCAGGATAGAGGAGCCAAGCAAATGGGGGCGGGGGAGGGGAGAGAATATGTAAGGACCTGAACCTGGAAGCCAAGGAGAGGCCCAGTGGGTGAGTTACAGTTTTTTTTTTTTTTAGACTTTTGGGAGAAGGAATGGGAGAACATTGTACCAAATGGTGCATGGGGAGGGTGCCTACAGTAGCTAGGCTGGCAAGTCCCACTGCTGACCTCTTTTGGGGCAGTAAGTACCCCTCCCCCCCAAGCTGACCGGTGAAGGCTGGGAGGAGATAGTTTTCTCTCTAGCTCAGGTGCAGAAAAACCACATTACCATAATAGCAGACAGGGCTGCTAAGATCTCCCACCTGGACTGAACAAAGTAGCCTGGGGGAAATCAACTCTCTTTGAAGTGTCAGTGACCCGCGGTGGCTTTAGACTGGTCTAGTTAGAGCCGCTGGGGAAGTGGGTGGGGGGGGGGGCTTTCAGGGAGATTTTTACCCAAACATTCCAGATCACACCGAGGCAGCTTATTCCGCAATGTGCCTTTTCGCTGTTTGTTTGGTTTTCGAGGTTGGGTCCCGCTCTAGCCCAGGCTGACCTGGAATTCACTATGGAGTCTCAGTGGCCTTGAACTCACAGCGATCCTCCTACCTCTGCCTCCCCAGTGCTGCGACCGAGGGTGTGCACCACCATGCCCGGCTTAGCAGAGCTTTCTTTTTCCTTCCTGCTGACTCCTGACCAGCAATAGAGGAGAGGGATGTTGTTAGAGAAGGCGCGGGGGCGGGAGTAACTGGGGCAAGATGAAGCAGGCCACTGCCTTTCTGTGCTGGTGGGGGCCGGTGAGAGGGCCCAGCACGTGTGTATGCGCATGCCATGCACACCACACATGGCCGACACACGGCCCACTGGCACTCTGCCCACACCATACACTCTGCACACACACCCACCACATGCACACACCATATCTACATGCAACACACATGCACCTTCACAGTGACCTCCAGGACACCCATGCACACCAGGGGAGGTAAAGCACAGGCCATTCACGCGCCTTCAGTGTTTGCGGAGACCCAGCGCCACCTGGTGGCTGCTTTATGCGCCCCCTTCCCCACCTTGAAGTGACACCCGTTGTGTGACAGGGGCTTATTTACTCTGGCTCCCCGCCGTCCCAAGTCCTTCTTCTGCTTCCCGACCTTTCCTCAGAATTCAAGCCATCAACACCCTTCTGAGAGGCGGTTTGCAGCATGTCCAGAGGCGCTGGACCAGGGGACAGTAGCTTGGAGTGCTTCCCCACGCGCCACCAGACCCACCCACAGGGCGGCGCTTACTGGACAAGAAAGCCGCTGGCTGGAGGGGGTGGGAGCGGCCGGGGAAGCTGAGCGCCTGGCTTGATTCCAGCCTTTACCTCACACTACAGGCATTTATTTATTGTTTTGAGGTAGTCTTGCTTTGTAACCCAGGCTGTCCTGGAATCCACCATGTAGCACAGGATGGCCTGGAACCCATGGTAACCCTCTTGCCTCAGCCTCAAGTTCTGGGATAACAAGTATGTGCCATCACATCCAGCTGAGGCTGCACTTTTTTTGTTTGTTTCTTTTTAGTCATAAGTTATCAGAAGAGCAGAGAACCCTGTATTATTTGATATCAACTTCTGCTGCTCTGACCCAAGCTTGGTGTCTCCACTTATTACAGTTACTGTCTTTTTTTATTCCCTCCCCCCCCCCCCGAAGATAGAGGCTTACTCTAGCCCAGCATGACCTGGAACTCACTATGTACTCTCAGGGTGGCCTCGAACTCTTGGCAATCTTCCTACCTCTGCCTCCCAAGTACTTGGATTAAAGGCATGCACCACCACGCCTGGCTTTTTTTTTTTTTTGAGAAAGAGACATTATATATATGGCTTAACATGTTTGAGAAAACCAAGCCCGTGGAGAAGCAGCTCCGCAGTGGACCCCTCATCCAGCACCCATCCTCAGGTCACAGTTGAGGGGTGGGGCTTGGTGTGGACTCCCCAGGACCTCTGGAGAGAGCCCTGGACAGAGGTTCAGCTACTGGAGTCTGAAGTCAGCCAGCATATGCCTGACAGGGTTCAGTGAATCCAGAGTGCTATAGAGAGGAGGGAGGGAGACCCGGAGGAGGAAGGGGGGGAATGGGAGAGGGGAGGACTGACACCCTAAAAGAGGAATCTGCCCTATGCTATGTCCTGAACTGCCTTCACGGAGCCCCCATGGGCTGCCGCTGGCTCTGGCGCAGAGCGAGTGCTCAGCCCCTGTGTCTCCCTTACTGGGCAAAGTTTGCTTCTCAGCCAGGAAGGAGCAGCGGGCTGGCAGCGTGCAATGCCAGCCCGATGGCCGGGTCAACACCAGGCTGTTTCCAGCTGCTTCTTGTGCCTCAGGAAGACTGTGTCCTGGGGCTGTGTGGTCTGCTCCTTTGGTTCTGATTACCTGTGGGACCTAGAGCAGGTTATGTATATATATCTTGTAGTGTTGTCTGTGGGTTAAATGAGACTGTGTTGGTAAGCATGTGATTGAAATACCTACCACAGCAGATGGTGCCAGCTCAGGCAATGAGGTTCCTTCTCTCGCCCTCCTTTGCTTTTGCAATCTCCCTCATGTTGCTGGCAGAAAGCAAAAATCAGCTGATGGAGCTGGGCAAGGTGGCCCATGTCATTAATCCCAGCACTTGGGAGGCTGTGAGTTTGAGGCCGGCCTGGGACTAATAGTGAATTCCAAGTCAGCCTAGGATCGAGACCCTACCTCGAAGAAAAAAAAGGAAAAAAAAAAAGGCAACCGATGGGAGGAAAGTTGTCTGTTTTGCATGGAGTCTCCCCCACAGGCTTACAGACACAGGAGGGAACACCATGATGCCAGGGACGGCATGGCATGAGCAGAGGCTGGACGTCACCTCTGCCACAGCAGGTGGGCAACAGCAGCAGGAGAGTGAGCCGAACTCTGGTAAGGGGGAGCTGGCTATCACACCCCTAAGCCTTCTCCCAACAGCACACCTCCTCTAGCAAGGCTCCGCCTCCCAAACTGCCATCAGCTGGGGACCAAGCATTCAGGACACCTGAGTTTATGGGGGACAGCTAATTTCAAACCACCATGTTTACTATGCTCATAGATGTGTGGGTGCATAGTAAACACTCAGGAAATATGTCAAGTAAGTAGTGAATGAGGAATACATGTGCTGGATATATTAGTTTTCTTTGCTCGAACAAATTTGTACTAACTTTTCAAAGCAGCACACATATTCTTTTTATTTATTTTTATTATTTTTTGTGTGTTTTTTCAAGGTAAGGTCTCACTCTAGCTCAGGCTGACCTGGAACTCCCTATGTAGTCTCAGGGTGTCCTTGCACTCATGGCAATCCTCCTGCCTCTGCCTCCCGAGTGCTGGGGTTAAAGGTGTGTGCCACCATGCCCGCCTTGGGCACACATATCCTCATGCAGCTCTAAGCAGAATCTGAACTCCGTTGCCGGAAGCAATCAAGGTGGTGTGGGCCTTCCCAGCGCCTGTGTTCATTGGCTTGTGGTTTCCCTTTACTTTCGTGATCTCCCCTTCTTGGGAGGCAGAGGTAGGAGGATTGCTGTGAGTTCGAGGCCAGCCTGAGATTTCACAGTGAATTCCAGGTCAGCCTGGGCTAGAGGGAGACCCTACCTTGAAAACAAAACAAAACAACACTTAGAAAGTTCTAGGATCAGTTGGAGAGCCCAAATCAAAACAAGAACCGTCAAAAGAACAATGGAGTGGGACACTGATGTCCACTCTGGCCATTGTAGGTGAGCGCATCTCTACACAGGTGTGGTGGTTTGACTCAGGTGTCTCCCATAAACTTAGATGTTCTGAATGCTAGGTTCTCAGATGATGAAGATTTGGGAATTAACACTTCCTGGAGGCAGTGTATTGTTGGGGGCGGGCTTATGGGTGTTATAGTCAGTTTTGCCATGCCAGCGTTTGGCACACTCTCCTGTTGTTATTGTCCACCTGATGTTGGCCAGGAGGTGATGTCCACCCTCTGCTCATGCCATTGTGGAGCTTCCCCTTCAAGTCTAGAAGCCAAAACAAACCTCTTTTTCGCACAAGCTGCTCTTGGTGGGTGATTTCTACCAGCAATGCGGACCTGGCTGCAACAACAGGCAAGCTCATGATGTGCCTCAGGGTCCATACATTTGCATGCAACACACTCACACACACAATGACAATAAAAAATTCTAATCAGGATCCAGGAGTGCTGATACATGGGCTATAATCCCAGCATTCAAGAGGCTGAGGTAGGAAGATTCCAATTCTGAGGCCAACTTGGAATACATACATGCTCTCTAGGCTAGCCCATTTCAGAAGGTTTTTTTAAATTAAATTTTATCTGTTTATTTATTTGAGAGGGAGGGAGGGAGAGAGGCATATAGAGAGACTGGGTGTGCCAGGGCCACCAGCTGCTGCAAACAACTCCAGACACTTGCTCCACCTTGTACATCTGGTTTATGTGGGTCCTGGGGAATCAAACCTAGGTCCTTTGGCGTTGCCGGCAAATAACTTAACCACTAGGCAATCTCTCCTGCCTTATTTCAGAAGTTTTTTTTTGCTTTTTTTTTTTAATGGCCTTTGGTCTGTGGACTCAAAAGACAGTTATCACCTCATGGGGGATAAGTAATAGTTTATTCTGGAGACAAATACTACTGACCATGGCCTGGGAACATAGACTTAGGTTAATCCAAATTCCATGTTCCAACGTGAAGGCATCTTTCAAACACAGTGGGTGAAGCCTCAGGTGGTGGTTTCAGCAAGGGGGTGAGGAGAATGTCCACCACAGGCCATAGCTGCTACCTGATGACGTTCTCAGCCCTTAGAGTGGTGGAAGCTGATGGTCTGCCTGTGCATTCTAAACAAAGGAATCAACTGATTTTAGGAATCAACCAGGATTTTAGGTCAGACACAGAGGTTAAGGAGCTCGAGGTGATCTGGCTCAGATCCTGCAACACCCCATCTCTGTGATTACAGGCGTTCTCTCACCCACCACACTTGGGGGAAGTAGATGCACTGCTGCTGTTTCTTGAAACTTCAGTTCACAGATCCTGTTTCTGATCTTGGGCCAAGAACCCCTTGGGGCCAGCTCGATCACTTCCAGAGTAGCTTTTGTCTGGCCCATGTATGGGGTGTATGTAATCTGTCCCTCAGAGGTATTCTGGAAAGTTCAGAGGTGCAAGTTAAGGTGCTTGCCTGGAAAGCCTAATGACCTTGGGTGTGATTCCCCAGTACCCACATGTATCCAGATGCACAAAATGGGGCATTCATCTGGAATTCATTTGCAGCAGCTAGAGGCCCTAGTGTGCCTATTCTCCTCTTTCTCTCTCTCTCCTTATAAATAAATAAAAAATATATTTATAGCAGACTGAGAGAGACCTAGGAAGCTTCATTCATGCTTTCACACTGTCCCACCTCCCCCACCCACCAGATGCTCGCGTCCAGCCCGGATCCGGAGGGCCTCAAACCCCAGCGTCTTCCTTTTCACCAGGTGGGCAAATTCCACGTCACAGCCATTAACTGTGGATGCCTTTGCATCCGTGTCCTGAATGCTCCTGACTCCTGCCTCCCAGGTGGGCCCCAGGGTTGTCTCCTTGACTTTCTCAAAGCAGGAGCCTCCCATGTGACCAGGCCCCAACTGGTAGTGATATTTCTTCCACATCCCTCTGCCCTTTTGGAGCAAGGAGCCCTGGAGTTGGCTCTGCACAGGAGGGAAGAGGGGCAGGAAGGCCCCCTGTGAAGGTTGGTTTAAGTGCAGGTTAACTGCAATCCTCCTCCTCTCTCCTCCCCCAGGCTTCCCTCCTCTCTCTTCCCTCCACCCCCTTCTTCCCCTGCTCCTTCCTGGATACTCTATGCGTTTTACTTAATTAACTTTTTATTGACAGCTTCCATAATTGTAAATAATATCCCATGGCAATTCCCTTCCTCCCTCTATTTTCCCCTTTGAAATTCCACTCTCCATCATATCTCTTCCCCCTCTCAATCAGTCTCTCTTTTGTTGCGGCATTAATTTATCCACAAAAAGATTAAAAATTCCATTCTGACAATGAAGAAAAAGAGCAGGCATTATTATGCTTTACGGTTACATTTTAGATAACATTGCACACAGCGATTCCATTTTTACCAACAATTTCTTATATATTTCATTGGAATTATATATTTACTAGCCGGGAAATGATAGCAATCTCTTTAGGGACAAATCTGAGTCAAATACATACTCCTTTTTAGGGTATCCCTGTTTCATTACAAACATTTAAAACTATTTGTAAAATTGACCCATTTTGCAAACTTTTCATTTTATCTGTGATTTTCTTTTTTTGATTATTTTATTATTGTTTTTATTTTTATTTACAACTTCCATGATTGTTAACAATATCTCATGGTAATGTCCTCCTTCCCCTCACTCTTTGAAACTCCACTCTCCATCATATCCCCTCCCCATCTCAATTAGTCTCTCTTTTACTTTGATGTCATCATCTTTTCCTCCTATTATACTGGTCTTGTGTAGGTAGTGTCAGGCACTGTGAGGTCATGGATATCCAGGCAAGTTTCTGTCTGGAGGAGCATGTTGTAAGGATCCTACCCGTCCTTTGGCTCTTACATTCTTCCTGCCACTTCTTCCACAATGGACCCTGAGCCTTGGAAGGTGTGATAGAGACGTTTCAGTGCTGAGCACTCCTCTGTCACTTCTTCTCAGCACCATGGTGCCTTCTGAGTCATCCCAAGATCACTGCCATCTGAAAAGAGAAGCTTTTCTACCAAAAGTGAGAGCAGCATTAATATATGAGTGTTCCTTTTATGTCCCCTTTCTATCTTACTGGCCTCTGCTACTGAGTTTTCTTCCTACTCATACAGAAGTCCAATCATTTGTAGCTAGGGTCCACATATGAGAGGGAACATGTGATGTTTGGCTTTCTAGGCCTGGGTTATCTTACTAAGTGTAATCTTTCCAGATCCATCTATTGTCCTGTAAATTTCATAATTTCATTTTTCTTTACTGCTGAGTAGAACTCCATTGTATAAATGTGCCACATTTTCATTATCCACTCATCAGTTGAGGGACATCTATGCTGGTTCCATTTCCCAGCTATTGTGAATAGAGCGACAATAAACATGGTTGAGCATGTACTTCTAAGGTAGTGAGATGAGTCCTTAGGATATATGCCTAGGAGTGCTATAGCTGGGTCATATGGAAAAACCTATTTTAAAAAAATATTCTTATTTATTTATTTGGGAGAGAATAGACACACAAGGGCCTCCAGCCTTTGCAAACAAATGCCAAACACATGTACCTCCTTATGCATCTGACTGATGTGAGTCCTGGGGAATTGAACCTGGGTCCTTTGGCTTTGCAGGCAAACACCTTAACTGCTAAGCCATCCCTCCAGCCCAGTAAATCTATTTTTAGCTGTCTCAGGAACCTCCACATTGATTTCCACAATGGCATTCCCACCAACAGTGTGGAAGGGTTCTCCTCCCTGGATACTCTGTGGACCCCAGTGTGTGTGGCAAGTGGCAGCTTCAGGGCTGCAAAATCTCCCGCAGTGACCGGACATGGCTTGAGCTCTGGGAAGGTGCTCAGCTCCCGGGCTGAAGAGGCGAGGGCAAACACGAGCCTGTGCTGCCCTCTGCCGGCGATCCCTGCTCTCAGCCTTCCCAGAACTTGGAGAGTGACCAGCCTTGGGCTCAGGTTAGGCCCCTGGACAAGCAAGGCAGAGGTGGAGTGCCAGCCCTGAAAGGGATGCCTCAGTACCCGAAGACCCCCCACAAAGATTCTTAGCCTCTCCATTCTGGCTGGGCCCCTCCCTGTGTGGGTACACGCAGGCAAGTAACAAGCCCAGGGCTCAGGGCATCGGGATGGGCTCCCTCTTCGCACTCAGTGAGCGGCCGCTGCTCCCGGGTCACCGGACACCGGCAGCTTCACTTGATCCTGCTGTGTCGTCTCGGCGGCCTCCAATGCACCGCGCTCCTCCTACCTCTGCCCCAAGTGCAGACACTAAAGGCGTGCGCCGCCACGCCGCGTTTTACTTATTCCCACGGGGTGTGCCCTCTTTCCGATGGTTCTGCAATTCTAGTTTCTGTCCAGTATCAATCCAGGTCGTGGGTCATGACAAGAATTTCTGAAGAGCCCTCCTGTCTCCACTCATCCGGCTTTGGTGTAATGTCTGACCTCCTTCAAAGTCAGCTGACTGCCAAGAAGGCCATCCCATGACATCCAAAGCCCTTGAGGTCTGGTTCCTAGCTTCTTCTCTGTGTTGAATGCCCTCCTCCTCGGAAGCTCTGTGTTTGCTAGTTGAGTGACCTGGAGTGAGTAAACCTCTCTAGTCTCTGCACCTTCTCGGGGATGCTAACAATAGCAGGGGTGTGTGTGTGTGTGTGTGTGTGTGTGTGTGTGTGTGTGTGTGTAGGGTTACTGGGAACATCTGAGAAATACAACACATGCAAAGCACCCATAAAAGCCCACTTGTGCCAGACACTGCTCTAAGTATTAATTATCACTCTTCTTTTAAAATGTTGGTGCGGGGGACTATGGCACACACCTTTAACCCCAGCACTGGGGAGGCAGAGGAAGGAGGAACGCCATGAGTTCGAGGCCAGCCTGGAGCTGCAGAGTGAGTTCCAGGTCCGTCTTGGCTAGAGGGAAACCCTGCTTAAAACAGTTAAAATAAAAAGCAGACAGTGGGGCTGGGGAGGTGGCTCAGGTTATAAGGCACTTGCCTTGTGTGCTGAGTGCCCGAGTTCATATCCCCAGGCCCACATAAAACTTAGTTGGACTACCCTTTATTTTTTTTTTCCAGACAGGGTCTTTCTCTGGCCCAGACTGTCCTGGAATTCACTTTGTAGTCTCAGGGTGGCCTCGAACTCAAAGCAATCCTCCTATCTCTGCTTCCCAAATGCTGGGACTAAAGGTGTGCCCCACCACACCTGGGTCCCACATAAAATTTAGATGGGCCAGCACAATAGAGATGAATTTCCCAAGTATGGGGGCTAGGAAGATGGCTCCGTGGTTAAGGTTGCTTGCTTGAAAAGCCTGACTGCCGGGGTTCGATTCCCCAGTATCCACATAAAGCCAGATGCACAAAATGGCTCATGTGTCTGGAGTTCATTTGCAGGGTTAAGGGGTCCTGTTGTGCACTCTTTCTTTCTCTTAAATAAAGAAATAAAAATATTGCTGAAGACTCCATATGCTTGTGCTGTGAGGTCACTGACAAATCAAGCTGGAGCTGATTAAACCTCCTCTGTGTAGACCAGCTGACAGAAAGCTGGATAAAGCTACACTGCATGCAGTTCAATGAGGGAGAGAGAAATCACCAGTGGAGATACTCAACAGTGGACACTGCAAGCCTTAGATTTGCCCAGCCAGGCCAAATGGGCCAATGGGTGCAATAGTGGCATGTCTTTTATGGAGGAAACCAATTGCCCTCTCATTGGGTTGGAGGCCCGCTCCACAGGACAGAATACATCCCTAGTACTGAAAACCTATGATGGAGGAGGTCATGAGCCCCACGAGTGTAACATCTGCTGCTGTCTGGCTAAATGCATATACTATCCTCACCAAACTGCTCAGTAAGCACTTCTTTTTTTTTTTTTTTTTAATTTGAGAGCGACAGACACAGAGAGAAAGGCAGATAGAGGGAGAGAGAGAGAATGGGCACGCCAGGGCTTCCAGCCTCTATAAACGAGCTCCAGATGCGTGCGCCCCCTTGTGCACCTGGCTAACGTGGGACCTGGGGAACCGAGCCTCGAACTGGGGTCCTTAGGCTTCACAGGCAAGCGCTTAACCGCTAAGCCATCTCTCCAGCCCAGTAAGCACTTCTTTTAATGTTCATACCCATATATTAATGCCACTTTCACTTTTGGTTAGAGAGGCTTCTCTTTTTAGATGGCTATGACCTCTAGGATGACTCAAAAGGCACCACAGTACTGAGATGAAGTGACAGAGGAGTGCTCAGCACTGAAATATCTCTATTACACCTTCCAAAGCTCAGGGTCTATTGTGAAAGAAGGGGAGGAAAGAATGTAAGAGCCAAAGGAAGGGTAGCACTCCTTACAATGCAGTCTTCTAGACACAAAATGGCCTGAATACCCATGACCTCACAGTGCCTGGCACTACCTACATAGATCCTCATGATAGGAGGAAAAGATGATGACATCAAAATAAAAGACAGATTAATTGAGAGAGGGAGAGGGGTATGATGGAGAGTGGAGTTGTGAAGGGGAGAGTGGGGGAGGGGAGGGCATTATCATGGTTTATTATCTATAATTATGGAAGTTGTCAATAAAAAGTTAAAAATTATGAAAGGAATGTCCAAAGAACAACAAGAGGGGGGTCAAATGTGGGAATGCAACATTAGAATATCACTCACTGTTAACTTTTCCCTTACACCCATGTTTCTGTGTAATTTTGAGATTTCCTCTTTTCTCCCAGTCCATTTCAGTGGTCAAATGGCTAACCATTTAGAGGGACACGGTTCCTTGTCTCGACCACCAGGGGGTGCCAGAGATTGCAAAACAATGTCCGGGCCCCCTGAAGTTGCTGGAAGGATTACTACTAGCCTGTTTCTGTTTAAAACCACAGAAATTTATTCTGTCATAGTTTTGGGGCCCGGAAATCCCAAACCACCATCACTAGGAGGACTACAAGGTGTGAGCAGTGCTGAGCTCTCAAGAGAAGCTGTCTTTGCCTCCTCCAGCTTGTGTGGGACGCCGGGGACTCTAGCTCAGCTATGGCGGGATGATGTCATACCCTGCCCGCATCACTGTGACCATGTCATTCGCTCTGTCTCAGTACACTTGCCACCCAATTACAGCTTCCACTAATTAGGGTGGTCTCATGTCTAGATCCTTAACATAGTTATTTCAACAAAGAACCTACTTTCTTTCTTATTTTGGTTTTTCAAGGTAGGGTCTCACTTTGGCCCAGGCTGACCTGGACTTCACTATGCAGTCTCAGGGTGGCCTCGAACTCACAATGATCCTTCTACCTCTGCCTCCCAAGTGCTGGGATTAAAGGCGTGCGCCACCACGCCCGGCAAATTCTTAAATCTAGATACTGTATATGACAGAAAAAATACAGCAGTTGTTTTTCTGAGTATATTATTTCACTTACAATGATTTCCAGTTTCATTTATTTTCCTACAAATTTCATGATTTCATTTTACTGTATAAATTTGGCTGTGTAAATTCCAGTATGTATATGTACCACATTATCTTTCTTTCTTTTTTTAAATATTTTTTGTTCATTTTTTATTGATTTATTTGAGAGCGACAGACATAGAGAGAAAGACATATAGAGGGAGAGAGAGAGAATGGGCGCGCCAGGGCTTCCAGCCTCTGCAAACGAACTCCAGACGCGTGCGCCCCCTTGTGCATCTGGCTAACGTGGGACCTGGGGAACCGAGCCTCGAACTGGGGTCCTTAGGCTTCACAGGCAAGCGCTTAACCGCTAAGCCATCTCTCCAGCCCACATTTTCTTTCTTTTTAAAAAATATTTATTTATTTATTTTTAATTCTTATTGACAACTTCCAAACGTATAGACCATAACCATAATTCCCTCCCCCTCACTTTCCCCTTCACATGTCCTCCCTCCACCATATCCCCTCCCCCTCTCAATTAGTCTTTTATTTTGATGTCATCATGTTTACTTCCTATTACGATAGTCTTGTGTAGATATTGCCAGGCACTGTGGGGTCATGGATATCCAGGCCATTTTGTATCTGAAGGGAGCACGTTGTAAGGAGGCCTGCCCTTCCTTTGGCTCTTACATTCTTTCCGCCTCCTCTTCTGTATTAGACCCTGAGCCTTGGAAGGTGTGATAGAGATCTTTCAGTGCTGGACACTCCTCTGTCACTTCTTCCCAGCACTCTGGTGCCTTCTGAGCCACCCCAGTGGTCACAGCCATCTGAAAAGAGAAACTTCTTTAACCAAAAGTGAGAGTAGCATTAATACATGGGTATGAACATTAAGAGAAGTGCTTACTGGGCAATTTGGTGAGCATAACATATGCATTTAGCCAGACACCAGCATTACACCCCTAGGGCTCACGACCTCCCCCATCATAGGTTTCCAGTACCAGGAATATATTCTGTCCTGTTGAGCGGGCCTCCAATTCAATTACAGTGGTTGGTTTCCCCCATAACAGACATGCCAGTATTGCACCTGTTGGTTCATTTGGCCTGGATGGCCAAACTTGAGACTTGCAGTGTCTACTGTTGTTTTTCTCTACTGATGACTTCACTCCCATAGATCTGCATGCAGAGTAGCTTTTTCCAGCTTTCTGTCAGCTGGTCTACATGGAGGAGGTTTTCAGCTCAGCTCCAACAGGATTTCTCAGTGACCTTGCAGCCCAAGTATATGGAGTCTTCAACAATAGAGTCTTACCATCTATTCCTTGTGGTAAACCAAGAGCCTTGGCAATAGCTTGTAATGTTTTGGGGGCATCAGTGTCCTCCCTGTCCAAGAACTCCTGGAAGGTATTCTATCCCTGGCATGAAATTTTTCTAGTAACAAGATATGGCTTTTGGATGCTCCACTGTCCAAAAATGTCAGTTGTCATATGGCTTATTCACACCCTCTTAGATTTTGATTGACCCTCCCCTCCCCTGCCTTTACTTAATCTCTTCCCCTGACCTCACTTAGGCCTTTCCACCCCCAGTAATCTGTTCATCTACTTAAATATATACAATATCGTCCCTTTAGGTCCTCCCCTTTCCTCCCTCCATTTTAGCCCCTTTCTAGTTTGCTGGTCTCTACTGCTCTTTTGTTTTTGGTTTTTCGAGGTAGCATCTCAACCTAGCTCAGGCTGACCTGGAATTCACTATGTAATCTCAGGGTGGCTTTGAACTCATGGCCATCCTCCTACCTCTGTCTCCAGAGTGCTGGGGTTAAAGGTGTGTACCACCATGCCTGGCTCCTTAAATTTTAAACTCCTTTATTGACAACTTCCATAAACATAAACAATGAACCATGATCATAATACCCTCCCACCACCCAAATCCTCTCTCTGTTGAATCCCTTTGTTCAAACTAGTCACTTTTCTTTTTTTTTGAAAAAATATATTTTATTTTATTTATTTGAGAGAAAGAGGCAGAGAAGGAGAAAATGGGCATGCCAAGGCCTCCAGCCACTGCTAACGAACTCCAGATGCATGTGTTACCTTGTGCATCTGGCTTACATGAGTCCTGGAGAATCTAACTGGGATCCTTTGGCTTTGCAGGCAAACACCTTAATTGCTAAGCCATCTCTCCAGCCCCACTTTTCTATTTAAAAAAATTTTTTTTTAAATTTATTTGACAGAGAGAAAGAGGGAGAGAGAGAGAATGGACACACCAGAGCCTCTATCCACTGCAAATGAACTCCAGATGCATGCGCCATGCCACTTTGTGTATCTACCTTACATGGGTCCTGGGGAATTGAACCTTGGTCCTTTGGCTTTGCAGGCAAGCACCTTAACTGCTAAACCATCTCTCCATCCGACTTTTCTATTTTGATGTCATCATTCTTTCCCTCCTATTATGCAGGTCTTGTGTTGGTAGCATCAGCCACTGTGAGGTCACAATGTCAAGGGCACTTGGTGTCTGGAGGACGGTATTATAAGCTCTCCTCCCCTTCCTTTGGCTCTTACAGTCTTTCCACCACCTCTTCCAAAATGGTCCCTCAGACTTGGAGGGAGGGATACAGATGTCTTAGTGCTCAACACTCCACTGTCACTTTGATGAGTTTTGAGTCTCCCTAGTGGTCACTGCCACCTGACAAGAGGAGCTTCTCTAGCCAAAAGTGAGAGTAGCCTTAATAGACGGGCATAACCATAAGTATTTAGAAGGCAGTTTGGTGGTCATAATATATCCATCCAGTCAGACAACAGTAGTAGTTTACCCCTATGGCTCATGACCTCCCCAGCCCTAGGCTTTGGATTAGGTTTTCCATGATCAGGCAGGAATTCCCTCCTATGGAGTAGGCCTCAAGTCTAATCAAAGAGTAGTTGGTTTTCCCTGTGACAGACATGCCACCGTTGCACCACTGGCATATCTGGCCTGGCTGGCCAGCCATAGAGTTGCATGATCCACTGGTGGTTAAGACTGTTAATGACTTTTGCTCTCCAACAGGCCACACGAGTCTTCCCAGCATCCTTACAGCTAGCCAACAGGGAGGAGGCTTCCAACTCAGCTCCAGCCTGATTCTCCACACCTGTATTCCAAGCATGACGTGTCTTTAGCAATAGAGTCTTATCATCTAGTTCTGGGGGACAACCAAGAGCCTTGTATGCCCAGATTTTTATTTTATTTTTATTTTTTGGTTTTTTCAAGGTAGGGTCTTGCTGTAGCCCAAGTTGAACTGGAATTCACTATGTACTCTCGGGCTGGCCTCGAACTTACTGTGATCCTCCTACCTCTACCTCCCAAGTGCTGGGATTAAAGGCGTGTGCCACCACGCCCTGTTCTATGCCCAGATTTTTATGTGTGTTGGGTCAAACTCATGCCAGCTGAGGTCATCTTAGTCCTTCGAGCTTGTGCAGCAAGTGCTCTTACCAACTGTTGCAGTCAGGTTCACATTGCGATAGAAATCACCCGGCCAGAGAAGCCTGTGGGAAAACGAGGTTTATTTTGGCTTACAGACTCAAGGGGAAGCTCCACGATGGCAGGGAAAACGATGGCATGAGCAGAGGGTGGACATCACCCCCTGGCCAACATCAGGTGGACAACAGGAACAGGAGAGTGTGTCAAACACTAGCAAGGGGAAACTGGCTATAACACCCATAAGCCCAACCCCAAGACACTGCCTCCAGGAGGCGTTAATTCCCAAATCTCCAGCAGCTGGGAACCTAGCATTCAGAACACCTGAGTCAAACCACCACAGCAGCTGAGCCAAATCTCAGGCCCAGGGCCATCACGTGGTCTTTGCTGGTCCTCAGCAGCTGGAGCTGACTGGCTAAGGAGGGGACTCGGCCCCTCACTGCCCCGCGGGGATGTTCCCCTGCTCCCCTGCTCCCCTGCAGCACCAGTGCGTACCCCACCTGTGTGCCAGAGGAGACTCACCATGCGGAGTCTGGGCTACTGAGCAAGACTAGAAACTCCCTGGCTGAGAGACTACCAAACCACAGCTTACTTGGAAAGGCAGCGGCACAGATCAAAGCAGAGCTGCTCTCTAGGCGAAGCGGAGGGGAAGCCCGGACCTGCCCACAGCCCCAGGCAGCTCCTCTGCAGCCTCTGGGCTCCCAGGTGAGGTCAAGTGCTGACAGAGAAGGGAGGACAGAAGATGGGAGGACAAGGGACACTAGAGAACCGGCAGCAGACAGCAAGAGGAATCACATCTGCTACAAATGTACGTCATATAGCCCGTCAGCCGTCAGAGAGACACCAGGTCTGTAAAATTCCCAAAAGAGCATTCTACACAATGTTGGAAGTGGCAAAACGTTATTTCTTACTTTTTTTTTTTTTTCCAATGTAGGGTCTCACTCCAGCCCAGGCTGATCTGGAATTCATTATGTAGTCTCAGGCTGGCCTTGAACTTACAGGATCCTCCTACTTCTGTCTCCTAAGTGCTGAGAATAAAGGTGTGTGCCACCACAACTGGCCACTTTTATTTTTTGTTGTTGTTGTTGAGGGAGGGTCTCACTCTAGCTCAGGCTGATCTCACAGGAACCATCTCATAGTAATCATCCTACCTCAGCCTCCTTAGTGCTGGGATTAAAGGCATACACCACTATGCATGGCTTTTAAACCTTTAAACAATTTCTTTCTCTTGTGTGCATCTGTAACCCGCTCAGGCCCATCAGGGTGGACTGCATAAGCATGGGTGGGGGGTTATTTACACAGCATGAGCTGCGCCCGTGGCTATACCACCTAGGAGAATGTCGCCAGGTGCTCTGGTACACAACTTGAATCCCAGCACTCTTGAGACAAAGGTAGGAGGATCACTGTGAAACTGAGGCCAGCCTGAGACTCCATAGTGAATTCCAGGTCAGCCTGGGCTAGAGTGAGATCCTACCATGGGAAAAAAAAACCCCGCTTCTCATAGAAGGTGAAATAATGACAGTTAAACGTGATCACCAAGAGCCATGGGCTCTTCCGTTGTGGTTGGAGAACAAGATTGAGCACTGGAGTTATCTGGTTCAAGATCTTACTTCTATCAAACTGGGGCCCTTCCTGTAAACTTCGAAGGGTCACATTTCTTAGACATGATGTTTACCTACTACTGCATTACACACTTACACACGAACGTTTGTAGCGCTGCCAGTGCACTGGCTGACAGTGGTCGCGTGCTGCTCTGTGGTGAGGCAGGGCAGCCTGGTGGTGGGAACCCTGGGCTGTGGTCTAGGTTTGACTCATCCTGGTACGCTGACATCTGAGCTTAGCCTGACAATCAGTTTCTTCATCTATAATCACAAGGCTGTTGAGGGTTAAATGAGACTTAGTATGAAGTGTTGATTCATAGCATATAGAAAGTGGTAGGTATATCTATTGCTCTTGTGCCTAGCAATTTAATGTAGGAATACTTGCCATTTAAAAAAAAATTATTTATTTGGCCCTTATTAAACTTTTAGTAAGTCACCCACCTCTCAGTGCTGTTCATGGGAAAGTTGGTGTAATATATATTTCTAAATTATTTATTTATTTATTTGATAGAGAAAGAGGGAGGGAGAGAGAGAATGAATGAGCATGCCAGGGCCTCCAGCCACTGTAAACAAACTCCAGACTCGTGCGCCCCCATGTGCATCTGGCTAAAGTGGGTCCTGGGGAATTGAACCTGGGTTCTTTGGCATTGCAGGCAAATGCCTTAACCACTAAGCCATCCCTCCAACTCTAATATTTTATACATAACATTAGCAATTAGTGTGATGTGATGCCTGTATTTTAATTTTTTTTGTTTTTCAAGGTAGGGTCCTGCTCTAGCCCAGGCTGACCTGGAATTCACTATCTAGTCTCAGGCTGGCCTTAAACTCACAGTGATCCTACCTCTGCCTCCTGAGTGCTAGGATTAAAAGTGTGTGCCACCACTCCTGGCTCACCTTTGCATTTTTTATCACATGTATTCTAACTTCTTCTGTAAGATCTTTCCTCCTTGCATGAGCCTCTTTTGAGTTGCACGATCTATACTCACAATTGCTCTCTTGTTCATAAATACACATGCATAAAAAAAGCATCCTGAAACTACATAGTGAATTCTAGAGCTAGGGTGGAAAACCCTACCTCAAAAACAAACAAACAAACAAAAAAAACAGTTGGTAGATGGCATGTGAGGACAGCACCCAAGGTTTTCTGCCTCCACCTATGAGCAAACACAACGCACGCCGTGGACGTGCACGTGCACCTCCATGCACACACACCTGCATACCCACACATGCACAAAAACTTCAGTTTTTTAATATTTTTTTGTTTATTCTTACTTGACAGCAACAGAGAGCGGGAAAGAGGCAGAGAGAGAGAGAATGGGCGCACCAGGGCTTCCAGCCTCTGCAAAGGAACTCCAGACGCGTGCGCCCCCTTGTGCATCTGGCTAACGTGGGTCCTGGGGAATCGAGCCTCGAACCGGGGTCCTTAGGTTTCACAGGCAAGTGCTTAACTGCTAAGCCATCTCTCCGGCCCAACTTCAAAGTTTTTAAAACTTAAAGGTTAAAATAATGCAAGCTTAAACGAGCAACGCGATGAATCAGCAGGTGGTAGTAGGTTCACTGTCAGCTCTTGCTGGTTAGGAATGGTCCGCCCGCTTTACCAGAATTCTGACCATGAAGTTGTGTCACAAATTTCCTGAGACCCATGTGGCTCCTCCTTGCTGCTGCTGGGGTGGGATGTTGAGCAGCTCTGCTGGACTCCCTCGCTGCCCCCCACTGCTGCTTCAGCCTGTGTCCCATCAAGATGCTCACTATTCTCACAACCCTTCCTTGCCCCTTTGGGTGATGGCAGAATGGGGCTCTGCCTTCCTCTGGGCACAGCATGAACACCTCTCCCAGCCAGCACCTGGTGTCCTCAATGCACTGCCTGGCAGGCGTCAGCTTGGAGCCAGCCAGCTCATTTAAGATGTACAGTGATTGAGCTGGGCATGGTGGCTCACAACTTCAACTCCAGAAGTCTACCTGAGGCTGGAGGATCCCTGCAAGTTTGAGGATAACCTTGGATAAGTTTCAGGTCAGACCGGGCTACGGTGAGAACATTCCTCAAAAACAAAAAACAAAGACGAATGCTTCATAAAGACTTTAATAACCATTACATTGCAGCACAGATGAGACAACAGACTTTATATATAAAAAATATAAATATATACATACATAATATATATTGGTTTTTCAAGGTAGGGTCTTGCTCTAGCCCAGGCTGACCTGGAATTCCACTACTTAGACTCAGGGTGGCTTCGAACTCATGGTGATCCTCCTACCTCTGCCTTCTGAGTGCTGGGATTAAAGGCATATGCCACCATACCTGGTTGTTTTTTGTTTTTGGAGGTAGTCTCACTTTAGCTCAGGCTGAACTGAAATTCACTACGTAGTCTCAGGAGGCCTTGAACTCATGGTGATCCTCCTACCTCTGCCTCCCGAATGCTAGGATTAAAGGCGTGCACCACCATGCCTAGCTAATGTTGGTATCTTTGAAAAAAGTTGGAACACAGGCTGGAGAGATGGCTTAGTGGTTAAGGACTCAAGTTCGATCCTCCAGGTCCCATGTAAACCAGATACGAGAGCACAAGGTCGCACATGTGCACAACATGGTGCATGCATCTGGAGTTAGATTATTGTTGCTGGAGGCCCTGCATGCCAATTCTCACTGATTAAAAAAAGTTGGAACATTTTTTTGAAACAGGATCTTGCTTTGTAGCCCAGGCTGGCCTCAAATTCATGGCAACCCTCACCTCAGCCTTCTAAATGCCAGGATTATAGGTGTGAGCCACCATACCTAACAAGTTGGTACTTTACAGTAAAGATTTTTTTGAATACTATCAAGTCTAGAAAGTACTGTTAGCCCTCTGATGTCATACAGGGAAGTGCTACATTCAAGTCACACTGTCCATGAGAAGTGAAGCCCAGAGCAGTACCAGACTCAGCAGTAAAGCCAAAGTTGTGTCTGATGTTGAAGTGGTTTTAGTACTGTCCAGCTGGGAAGATAAGACACATGTTTACACATGCTCATGTTCTGGGTATATTTTGTCAATATGTGAAATATGTCATGTAGGTGAGGTTGCAAAAAATTAAGTAATATACTTTAGTTAGGCCTAGATAAAATGCACAGTATCAAACTGAATTCAAATTCATTGTTAATTTGAAAAACAGACCATGAATTCACAAAGGAATGCACAAATTCTGAGTTGAGGGGCTGGGGAGGTGGCTCAGTGGGTAAAAGCAATTGCTATGCAAACGTGACTAGAGGTCAGATCCCCAGAGTTCACATAAAACACACAGTAGTGAACGTCTATGATCCCAGCTCTCCTACACCAAGATGGGAGGTGGAGACAGAAGAATTATGGTTTGTAAGTATTGTTTATTTGAGAGAGAGAAGCAGAGATAGAGAATGGGCATGCCAGGGCCTCTGGCCACTGCAAATGAGCTCCAGACACATGTGCCAACTTCTGCATCTGGTTTACGTGAGTCCTGGGGAATCGAACGTCCTTTGGCTTTGCAGGCAAGTTCCTTAACTGCTAAGCCATCTCTTGCCTGAGACAGGAGAATTCTGAGGTTGTGCAGCAGTGAACACGGGTGGAAGGTGAGGACTGATACCCTAAGTTGCCTCTGACCTCCACATGCACGGGCCACAGGCACATGCGTGAACACACACCAAGATAAAAAAATTCCAATTGATCCATAAATTCTGATGACTGACCATCAACTGATGACAGTAAATGACCAGCAGGAGGTTCAAATAGGAAATAACTTGTAATTAACCCACCTAAGAAAAACTCATAAAAGTAAAAAACACCCACCATTTTATCTTTGTATAAAATTTGTGCACATATTAGTTATCTAAGCTCTCATCATGTGAGTTTCCTGAACTTTACATCAAAAAACTTGCAGACCTTACTGGAGGCCCGGTTGCTTCATGTGCAGGTGACGGCACTGAGGTCACAGATGCAGTTGGTGGGAAAGCGACTCCAGCACCTCACCGTCAAGTCCGTGAAATAAAATCTCATTCAGGGTGCACAGGGAAGACGCCTTGGTCAGTGTCTTGAGGTTAGCCAGCCTTGCCTCTGCAGCAGATCCCACTTGATCACAGCACGCCATCGCTGGGTGGGCGACTCGGCTGCCGAGCGCTCTCTGAAGGGCCGGGTGACTTCTGTGCCTGTGTGCACAGTGTATTGGTCTGCAGCGTCATGACGGTGTCTTTGGTTTTAAGGGACACTAGGAAGTGGCTTTTAGAGCTGATGGTTATAATCAAATTGGTATAATTTAGCAGTGAAGCCATCTGGCTGTGGGATCTTCTTTGTGGGACTTTTGGTTTTTCGAGGTGGGGTCTCACTCTAGCCCAGGCTGACCTGGAATTCACTTTGTAGTTCCAGGCTGCCCTTGAACTCACAGCATTATCCTACCTTTGTGTGCACCATCATGTCCAGCTTTAATTCAATCTTTTTATGAGCAGTTCCCTGATATCCCGTTGGCTTTAAACCTGCTTATAAGGAAAAACCAAAAATGGTAAGGACATTATCTACTGAGGCCACTGTCAGCAAGTGAGACTGCTCAGAAGACCGAGCTGGGCAGCTGCCCACTGTCCAGCCTAATTTGTTCCTGGCCCCTGAGGGTTTAACACACATCTTCAGCCCCATGTGGTTCATGAAAGTCAGAACATCATCAGGTTTACATGACTTCCTATCACCTGAAGCTCCGTAACCACAGCGTACAGGTCAGCATCTACTCTCAAAGGGTTACACACGCGTGTACATATTTCTCTCTTCCTGCCTATCTTTCATCTAAATACTACCTGTCTGAGACCTTGTCAGGAAGGCAGTGTACAGTAGAAAAATCCCAGAATACAAATCTAGAATTCTTATTTTCTGGTTTTAGCTCCAACTTAAGACAAGATGGCTCCATCTCTTCCTTCCACTGATGAAACTAGTTCTTACACCTGACGACCAAGATGGTTCTTCTTGGTGTTAAAAATAAAGTAACATTGGGGGTTAGTGGTTCACACCTTTAATCCCAGCACTCTGGAGACAGAGGTAGGAGGACCACTGTGAGTTTGAGGTCACCCTGAGACTACACAGTGAATTCCAGGTCAGCCTGGGCTAAAGCAAGATCCTACCTTGACCAACAAAATATAGTAACATGTTTTAAAACAGGTTTAAAAATTATAAACATTTGCACGTGCATGCGTGCGTATGTGTATGGGTGTGAAGGGGTTCTTGCTGCTGCAAATAAATGTCAGATGCTTGGGCCACTTTTTGCATATGGCTTTTGTGGGTGGCTTGGGAATTGCATCTAAGCCTGTAAGCATACGCCTTTAACTGCTGAGCCATCTTTCCCACTCCTCAAATATTTTTTACAACAATGTATTTTACTGCTATTACTTCTGTGTGGTCAAAATAAAAAACACATTTATTATACACACACACCCCATTTTCCCCCAGTGCTAGGGAACAAGCCCACGGTCTCCTACAAAGTAGGTGAGTGTTCTAGCACTGATCTTTCTCCTTAGCCTTGCCTCATGGTTCATCTTACAGAAAAGTCAGCCAATTCAATCTTTTCAGAGACAAAGAGCGGGCGGGGCCTGCTAGGAAAATAATGCTAGCCCAACATCTCATCATCCCGAGCCTGCTAGGGAAACAGTTGTCACAATTTCCTTTTTATATACACAAATTTATCTTTTTACAGTGCCTCACTTTATGTAAGTGCTGACTCCTGTGAGGCAACCAATAATTATGCTGATGTCACTTTTCAGAAACCCCGAGCCTGTCAGAAAAACTGAAGGGCACTTCATCCGTCGTCTCCACGGGCCCGCTGCTTCTACCAAACCGACAAGAGGACCGGTGGGGCGGGCAGCTTGACGTAAACGCGTTCGGAGTCCGGCTGCAGGGACACCTTTCTGATGGCACAACAGTGTCCAAATTCCCAAGCTGGGAATGATAAACAGCACGAAGTGAGTCCTGCGATGAATGAAAATGTCCCGCTCCTGCCGAGGTGGCTGTAGAGCTGTGGTAAGTCCCATCAGGCACGAGACAGGCCTGAAAGCGCATCTTCCTGCCCAAGCCTCGGTGCATGTCTAGCTTGGCAATGAGAGGCTTGCCGACATTCACTTCCTGCTTCTCCTCCACAGGCTCTTCTAGCCCCAAGTACTGATAGGACAGGCACACCGTGAAGGTCAGCTGCTCCTACAAAGGAAAAGACCTTTAACATTTCAATCAGCTGTGAAAGCCCATCGATCTTCAAAGAGGCCCTCCTCCCAGTGACAGGTCCACGCAGCCCTTTCCCAGAGCCCCTCATCCTCATCTCCCTGAACACAAGCCAGGACAGGCTGTGGCCACGTCCTTCCTTCACTCAGTCCTGTAGTTTAACAGAGCTCTAGTTCTTATAGCGGAAAAGTGGTCAAAACCACAGACATGTCCTATAATATTCCTGAGGAAGAAGAAAAGGTCCTTTCCAAGCAGCATGGCTTTGGAAAGTCTTCATACCACCACCAAAGTTTAAGCAGTTTTCTTTTTTTAAATAAAAGCTAGTAACCTAGGTGTGGTGGTATGCACCTTTAATTGCAGCACTCAGGAGGCAAAAGTAAGATCACCGTGAGTTTGATGCCAGCCTGAGACTACATAGTGAATTATAGATCAGCCTTGGACAGAGTGAGATCCTACCTGGAACCCCCCCCCCCCCCAAAAAAAAAGCTAAAGCTGTTAGCTGAATCATAGCATCTCTGAGAGACTAGGTGGACTGGCTCTGAACAACTTACAGCAGGTGGGTGTCTGCTGTTCCCATGCCAAGCGCCCATTCCATTTTCTGAATGTTTGGCTGCATTCTAGCCATACAATTATGAAATAATCTAAAAAAATTTTTTTTTTTGAGGTAGGGTCTCGCTGTTGCCCAGGCTACCTGGAATTCACTATGTAGTCTTAGGGTGGCCTCAAACTCATGGTGATCCTCTTACCTCTGCCTTCCAAGTGCTGGGATTAAAGGCGTGTACCACCATGCCCAGCCAAAAAAAAAAAAAAAAAAGTTTTTGAGGGAGAGCAGAGAGAGAGAGAGAAAAAAAGAATGGGCCTACTAGGGCCTCTAGCCACTGTAAACGAACTCCAGATGCATGTACTACCTTCTGCATCTGGCACTACGTGGTTACTGGGGAATTTAACTTGGGTCCTTGGGCTTTGCAGGCAAGTGCCTTAATCACTGAGCCATCTCTCCAGTCCTTTTATTCCCCCCGCTTTTTTTTGTTTGTTTGTTTTTAGAGGGAGGGTCTCATTCTAGCCCAGGCTGACCTGGAATTCACTATATAATCTCAGGGTGGCCTTGAACTCATGGTGATCCTCCTACCTCTGCCTCTTGAGTGCTGGGATTAAAAGTATGTGCCACTACACCTGGCCCTTTTCCTTCAATTTTTAAAAATTTATTAATTTATTTGCAAGCAGAGAGAGAAGAGGGAAGGAGAGGAGAGGAGAGGAAGAGAGAAAGGAGAAGAGAAAGGGAGAGGAGAGGATAGAGACAGAATGGGTGTGCCAGGACCTGTAGCCACTGCAAACGAACTCCAGATGCATGCACCACCTTGTACATCTGGCTTATGTGGGTCCTGGGGAATCGAACCTGGGTCCTTTGGCATTGCAGCCATACGCCTTAACTACTAAGCCATCTCTCCAGCCCCTTCCTTCAATTTTTTAAGGATATGTTTTTGTTAGCAGGCTTAGCCATGTAGTTACTTATTTGTAAGTCAACTATAACTTGCTGTATGTTTTGTGAGGATGTCACCGAACAAGGAAGTCATTATTTGAAATAACAAGATATTTAAAAGTTGATATGCTCTATGTCCCTAACTTCTCAAAAGTGTAGAGGGCAAAAGTCATTCATTAGGCCACTATCAGGGGCAGATTTGAAAGCAAATAGGGGCACTGAGCAGACCTACTGAAGATGGGTGTCACTCAGTGAGGCGTCAGCAGGGAGCGAGGCTGATGTTCTAGATGGTTCTCTACCTTCCCTCTAACACTCGAGGAGGCGTGCTCCAGGCACTGTGTCACTCAGTGAGGCGTCAGCAGGGAGTGAGGCTGATGTTTAGATGGTTCTCTACCTTCCCTCTAACACTTGAGGAGGTGTGCTCCAGGCACTGTCACTCAGTGAGGTGTCGTCAGCATAGAGTGTGGCTCACCTTCAGCTTCTGGAGGGAGCTGAGTCTGGTGCACAGGCAGTGCTCAGGAAGCTCCTTGGATACCAAGTAACTGCAAGTTTCTTCAGGACTCCTTTTATTGGCATGTTTTGGATCAATATCAAGGTCCTACAAGATATGATTATCAATAATGAATCAGTGGAAATCATGACATTGTCTACAACTTCAAGCATTTAAATTTTTAAAATTTTATTTATTTTCTAGCAGAGAGAGAGAGAATGGGCACATCAGGGCCTCCAGCTGCTGCAAACAAACTCCAGATGTATTGCTACTTTGTGCATCTGGCTTTATGTGAGTACTGTAGAACAGAACTCAGGTCATTAGGCTTGCAGGCAAGAGCCTTAAGCACTGAGCCATCTCCCCAGCCAGACATAAAGCATTTTACAGGTGTTGCTCTCTCAAGACTTTTGCTTGAGTGGGCAATCACCTAAGCAGGACTATAGACACATTACCCACAACCCACGTAAGCAAAATGCACGGGGGTGGGTGGTGGTGGTGGTGGTGGGCGCATGCATCTGGAGTTTGTTTGCAGTGGCTGGAGGCCCTGGCATGCCCACTCTGTCTTTTTCTCTGCCTCATTCTCTCTCTCAAATAAATAAATAAAAAAAATAAAAAAAATTATGTTTAAAATGGGAAGTTATCTCTGATAGTTTCCTTTCAAACTATGCCTTAAAACATCTGCTTGGTTCCTGTTTGGTGGAGTCCAGTCTTGCTGGGCGCTGGGTTCCTTCTCTCCTCTGCGTCTCATGGTGAAGCACTGAGGAAAGGATGAGCAGGTTCCGCAGGCCAGTCCCTGAAGGACAGGAAGCAACATGCTCCCCACAGGGAGGCCCACGGCTCTGCGCTGCCCCGCCTGGGGAGGCCTGCCCTGGACAGCGGAGCTGAGACTGGGGAGGTTGTTCCTGTGTCAGTCAGAGGCTCTCATATGAAGCTCTGTCCTCCAGGAAGCCTCCACAGTAGTAACAGTGACAGTCCACATTTCTCTTAGTCCTTGCTTATTTCTTAATTTGTCACATAAGAGGGCAAATATTGGTTTCTTTAAACCAATGCAAAATAAGCATCAGAATTAAAGATTTGGAAAGAACAGACCTATATTTCTATCCAATAAACTGCCATAATCTGGCAAGTAATATTTTTTGTTATGTTATAGAATATTAAACATATTTAAATATATTAAATTACTCTAATATATGAAAGTATATTATGTATACTATACATATGATTGTTACATAAAGCACTGTTATATAAAGTAACCTGGCTTGGACATAAAGCTTTTATTTATATATTTAAAGATTTTTTTAAATTTATTTTTTTGCTTTTAGAGGTAGGATCTCACTCTAGCCCATGCTGACCTGGAATTCATTCTGTAGTCTCAGGGTAGCCTTGAACTCACAGCAATCCTCCTACCTCTGCCTCCCGAGTGCTATAAAGATTTTATTTTTATTCATTTATTAGAGAGAGAGAGAGAGAGAAAGAAAATGGGCACACCAGAGCCTCTAGCCACTGCAAACACACTCCAGATGCATGTGCCACCAAATGCATCTGGCTTACCTGGAGAAATGAACTTGGGTCCTTAGGCTTCGCAGGCATAACTGACTGCTAAGCCATCTCTCCAGCCCCTTATTTTATTTTTTGTTTTTTTGAGGTAGGGTTTCACTCTAGTCCAGGCTGACCTGGAATTCACTATGTAATCTCAGGGTAGTTTCGAACTCACAGTGGTCCTCCTACCTCTGCCTCCCAAGTGCTGGGATTAAAGGCGTGTGCCACCACGCCCGGCTCCCTTATTTTTTTTAGGAGCTTTTAAAACAAAATTATTCTTGAAATATGTATAGCATATTTTATTCTTTCATATTTGATATCCTAGAGCATGAGAAATTAAAGATGTCTTTCCTGAGTGAATTTAAAAAAAATATTAATTTAAGCTAGGTGTGGTGGCACACGCTTTTAATCCCAGCACTTGGGAGGCAGAGGTAGAATTTCTGTGGGTTTGAGGCCAGCTGGAGACTACATGGTGAATTCCAGGTCAGCCTGGGCTAGAGTGAGACTCCACCTCAGTAAAAAGATTAAAATATTAATTAACACAAGTGGGAGTGTTTACACGTGGGTATACCATGGTCTCTTGTAATTGTAAATGAACATCAGATGCTAGCATTCCTTTTTTTTTTTTTTTTAAACTTCTTTCTTTCTTTCTTTATTTGAGAGTAACAGACAGAGATAGAGGCAGAGAGAGAACGGGCGCACCAGGGCCTCCAGCCATTGCAGACAAACTTCAGATGCATGTGCCCCTTTGTGCATCTGGCTTACATGGGTCCTGGGGAAACAAGACTCGAACTGTGGTCCTTAGGCTTCACAGGCAAGCGTTTAACCACTAAGCCATCTCTCCAGCCCCCTAGCATCCCTTTTTGTGTTCAGCTTACATGTGTGGTTTGGGAATTGAACCCGAACTAGCAGGCTTTGCAAGCAAGCACTCCCTAGCTCTCCCTTCCTGTATGAATTTTAGACATTTATATTATGATCAGTGTTGACACAAACATACATACTCATAAAATTATATATTTCTAGCTGGGCGTGGTGGCGCACGCCTTTAATCTCAGCACTAGGGAGGCAGAGGTAGGAGGATTGCCGTGAGTTCAAGGCCACCCTGAGACTCCATAGTGAATTCCAGGTCAGCCTGGGCTAGAGTGAGACCCTACCTCGAAAAACCAAAAAAAAAAAAAAAATATATATATATATATATATCTTAGCATTAACTTTTTTTACTTTTTACTTTTTTTTTTCCCCCAAGGTAGGGTCTCACTCTAGCCCAGGCTGACCTGGAATTCACTATGTAATCTCAGGGTGGCCTCTAACTCACGGCGGTCCTCCTGCCTCTGCCTCTGGAGTGCTGGGATTAAAGGTGTGTGCTACCATACCTGGCAACTTTTTCATTTTTAAAGGTTTATTTAGATGACTTCTTTCCTTTTGTTAGGTTAGGGCCTCACACATGTAAGCAAGCACCCCAGCACTGAGCTAGCTCCTCATCTTCAGTTTGGTCTTCAGTCAGAGAGTACAGAACATATCACTGTATTTTATCTATTTAGTATTTTATTTGTTTGAGTGAGAGAATATGAATGGGTGTGCCAGGGCCTGCTGCTGTGGCACATGAACCCAGATGCATGCACCACCTTGTGCATCACTGTATTTTAAATACAAGACAGACTTACAAGCGGGAAATCAGTCACATAGGCGTCACACATGGTCATCTCAGGCGGCTTGTGCACTATGCGTGTGTAGATGATCATGACGTTGGAGAACTCCGCCGCAAAACCTAGCTGAATCTGGACACCACACTGGAACTTAAGGCTCATACTTTCGGGAAGCTCTGGAAATCAATAGCAAGAGCAATGTATTAAAGTTGCTTAAAAAGAATTTAATAAGTTTTCAAAACATTTTAAAAGTTTACTGTAACATTCAATATAAGCACGAGCAAACACATATCTAAACACCATATCTACTACTCTTACTATGCCAAAGGTCAAAAAAGCAGATCTCATTATTGCCTATTTCACTGAAGTTCTTTGAATAAACAGAAAATATCCTATATAGGGCAGAATATGGTTAAGATTATTTGCTAAAAATATTTCTTAACTATTATTGCTAAAACATATATACAAAATTAGGAAAATGTCATTCTGCTGACCAAGCAATCAAGTCTCTCATTAGTACAGGTTATCTGTCTGCACACATAATTTTTCTGACTGGTAACCAGAAGTATACATGTTTTTTTCTGATGCCTCAATCTTCACGTCAAAATCTTTTCATTTTCTATGGTTCTAGGATAAAGAGCAGGGCCTTTCATCTTCTATATGCTTGCATCTGACAATTTAAAAAAATTTTTTTTGTTTATTTATTTGAGAGCAACAGAGAGGGAGGGAGAGTGAATGGGCGCGCCAGGGCCTCCAGCCACTGCAGATGAACTCCAGGTGTGTGTGCTCCTTTGTGCATCTGGCTAATGTTGGTCCTGGGGAATTGAGCCTTGAACCAGTGTCCTTAGGCTTCACAGGCAAGCGCTTAACTGCTAAGCCATCTCTGCAGCCCTCTGACAAATTTGTAATAAAGTAGATTGTTACCAACTGGTTACATGACAATTTCTTAACTTTAATGTTCTGCTACTCCTAAATAATCACAGTATTGCTAGGGCTTAATATTTTTCTCAGTCAGCATTTCATATGTTTAATGCATTAGGTCTGTTGGACATAGCTACTTGATGGTTATCCTTACATATGGGACATGCTGTTTTATTGACATGGAATATAAATGCAGTAGTTTATAACGTGTGTGTGTGTGTTTGGGTTTTTGAGATAGGGTTTCACTGGACCCAGGGTGACCCGGAACTTACTCTGTAGTCTCAGGCTGCCTTGAACTCACAGTAATCCTCCTACCTCTGCCTCCTGAGTGCTAGGACTAAAGGGGTGTGCCACCACACCAGGCGTTTATAACATTTCTAAAACAGAATATTACTTAAGATATCTCCTCCTCCCCTCAGGATTATACCTCAGGTTGGCCTGGAATGCCAAATATAGTCTAGGCTAATCTCAAGCTTCCAATCCTCTTGCCTCAGCTTCCCAAGTGCTAGAATTCCAGGGTTACACCACTATCTATTAGCTTAATTTTGCTTTACAAAAAATTTATTTCACTGTCTTCTTTACTTTGTGGTCTGGGAATCCAACCCAGGGCCTCATATTTGCTAATATATGCTAGGCAAATGTCCCATCTCAGAGCTACATACTCCTCCAGCCCTTAATGCTGATCTTTAGAGTTGTCATTTTAGTCTTGTTTATATTTTGTGTGTGTGTGTGTGTGTGAAAGACAATTTCAATTATTTTACACTTATCTGGAATGCTATGATAATATATTTGTAGTACTTTACCTTTTAATGTATTCTAGCCTGTTAATTGACAAAAAATGTACCTTAGAGCACTAAGAATTATGCAAGGAACGATATTCAGGGCTGCCGGGGCTATGGCTCAGCTGGCAGCATGCTGCCCTGTCCCGCATAAGCCCTGGGGTTGATCTCAAGACCTGCGTGAACTGGGCGTGGTGATGCACGCAGGGGGACCCGACGTGCAAAGTCATCCTCAACCACACAGTGCGTCTGAGGCCAGCTTGGATTACAAGATATCTTGCTTTAGAAAACAAAGCCCAAATCTTAATTTCAGTCAATAATCTAAACTTTTTTTTCTCATTAAATCATGTGAACTTGTCACAAGGTAATTAAGGCACAGGCATAATTTCCTCTTTATTTCTTCTGCATCCCCTCCCCCACTGATGGAATGAAAGGCAGCAATATTCATGAGCCACGCAGGTCTTCACAGAGCTCTTAGTCTCAACAACACTATGCAGCAGGGCTATTTCTTACTGACTTTATAGAAAATACACAGTGGTTTACAGAACCACGTTATAGAAAACAAGTTTAGGCCAAGATAGAACACAGATGTCTGACTTGATAGCTGCACATGTCGCCAGCTACAATGTAGTTGAGAAGCTAAAATACTGCATAAATACAAACTTACTTATTTTAAAAGCAGGAGAATTAAACACGATCTTTTGAATTTTATTAATGGAGTTACAGGCCTTTTTGGGCCACGTAGTGAGACCATGTATGACCCACCCCCGAAATTATTACTTTACTAACAGTTGCATAAATCAGTATACAATAAGTGAATTTGCTTCCTGGCCTTTTTTTTTTTTTTTTTTTTTTTTGCGACAGCATCTTGCTATGTACCCAGACTGGCCACAGACTTGTGAACCTCCTGCCCTGGCCTCCTAAGTGCTGGGATTCTAAGCATGTACCATTATGCCTAACTAAAAGTTTCCACTATAAATTTGGGAATAAGACTGTTTAGTCAGAAGAAAAGAACCACTTTATATTAAAAGATCTCACAAGAACAGTTTTTCCCATACCATGCGCTTTGGCCCACTGCAGATTGCGCACCAGAGACTCCGCAGAGCATGCCGTACCCTGAATTGGATCCGTAAGTGCTCTCTTCTCAGACAGACTACTCCGGATCTCCAGGGCCTGCTTGCCCTTGGTGAGGTGACATTTACCCATATCTAACAGACAGAAAGGTAAACACAGATTTTAAGAGCAATTCTTTTTTTTTTTTTTAAATTTTTTTTTTTCTGATTTATTTATTTATTTGAGACAGAGAGAGGGAGAGAGAGAGAGGTAGGGTGAGAATGGGCACACCAGGACCTCTAGCCACTGCAAACGAACTCCAGATACATGCCATCTGTGCTTACGTGGGACCTGGAGAATCGAACTAGGGCCCTTAGGCTTTGCAGGCAAGCGCCTTAACCGCTAAGCCATCTCTCCAGCCCTTAAGAGCAATTCTTTTGTTGTGTTTAAGACACTCAGGTCAAGCACTCCATAGTAAGTGAGAGTACAGTGTCAAGGCTCTCTGTTATCAAGTATTTACTGAGCACCTCCCACGTGCCAAGCACAGCTCCCAGCACTAAGGACGCAGCTTCAGGAAAATGCTGACCAATTCTAAAGACCCAAAAGCATGTGGATGTTCTTGTTTTTGAGACAGGCTGTCACATAGTCCAGGTTGGCCTCAAAGTTACCATATAGCTGAGGCTGGCCTCCTACCTCCACCTCACAGGTGCTGACATCACATGCATGTACCACCATGTCCAACACAACACACTCTTTATTTTTAAGTTCTTTTATTTGTTTGGGGGGCAGATAGGGACAGAATGGGTACTCCAGGGCCTCTGTGTGCCACCCTGTGCACCTGGCTTCCGTGGGTACTGGGGGATTGCACCTGGGTGCTTAGTCTTCGTACGCAAGTGTCTTAACCGCTAAGCCCTCTCTCCAGTATAACATGCTCCTTTTCTAAAAGAGAAGCCATGGTAATTTTATAATTCTACATCTGGGGATCCAGTAAGAGAGGATGGCATTGTGATCAAATTACATTATGGACATATGTGAAAATTGTCAATAAAACAGTTAAACAAAGACACAGTGCTAGACCTCTACGGTCATGTCCTAGGTACAAAAGTGACCATGTTCAATAGGAAAATACTGGGTTTACCTTCTTCCCAGCAGTCTCAATATTCCTATAGTGCTAGTTCTCTAATCTTTCTTTCTAATTGTGGCAGACGCTGCTCTTTTTTTCTTTTACTTTTTGAAAGAGAGTGAGAGCAAGCGAGCACTGGTGCACCAGGGCCTCAGCCACTGGAATCGAACACCAGACACTTGCGCCACCTAGTGGGCATGTGCAACCTTGTGCTTGCCTCACCTTTGTGCATCTGGCTTACACGGGATCTGGAGAGTTGAACATGGGTCCTTAGGCTTCACAGGTGCATACCTTAGCCACTAAACCATCTCTATAGCCCAGAAGCTGTTCTTAAACAAGCAGACTGGGCAGCAGGAAGCAACAAGCTCAGAGTTATGCAGCTAAGTCAGCAGGGAAAGACAAAGAACAAAATGGAAGGAATATTGCTGAACGTTGTATCAAAAATTGTTTTTACACAAATGATCATAAATGTTGGCGGGGATGTGGAAAAAGAGGAACCCTTCTACACTGCTGGTGGGAATGCAATCTGATCCAGCCATTGTGGAAATCAGTGTGGAGGTTCCTAAAACAGCTAAAGATTGACCTACCATATGACCCAGCTATAGCACTCCTAGGCATATATCCAAAGGACTCATCTTATTTCCTTAGAAATACGTACTCAACCATGTTTATTGCTGCTCAATTTATAATAGCTGGGAAATGGAACCAGCCTAGATGTCCCTCAACTGATGAGTGGATAATGAAGATGTGGTACATTTATACAATGGAGTTCTACTCAGCGGTAAAGAAAAATGAAGTTATGAAATTTGCAGAAAAATGGATGGACCTGGAAAGGATTATACTAAGTGAGGTAACTCAGGCCCAGAAAGCCAAGCGCAACATGTTCTCTCTCATATGTGGATACTAGCTACAGATGACTGGGCTTCTGTGTGAGAATGAAAATACTTAGTAGCAGAGGCCAGTAAGTTAAAAAGGAGACATAAAGGGAAGAGAAAGGAAGGGAGGAGGGTACTTAATAGGTTGAAATTGTATATATGTAAGTACAATTATTGTGATGGGGAGGTAATATGATGGAGAATGGAAATTCAAAGGGGAAAGTGTGGGGGGTGGGGAGGGAGGGAATTACCATGGGATTTTTTTTTATAATCATGGAAAATGCTAATAAAAATTTTAAAAATTAAAAAAAATTGTTTTTACAGGGCCTGGGCAGATGGCTCAATGGCTAGGGTGCTTGCTCCACAAACCTGACAACTAGATCCACATTCTGGATCCCTTGCACCCAACTAAAGTTAGGAACAAGCAGCACAGGTGTCTGCAATCCCAACACGCCTCTCAGCACTGGGAAGTAGCCAGGAGCAACCTTCAGGCCAGACAGCTTGGCCTTTGCAGGGGCAAAACAAGAGACCTTGTCTCAAGCAAGATGGAAGGAGAGAGGACCGACACCCGTGGTGGTTCTCTGACCTCAACACACGTGCGTTGTGCACACATACGCAGAACTGTTTTTGCTTTTTCGAGGTAGGGTCTCTCACTGGCCCAGGCTGGCCTGGAATCCACTATAATCACACAGTGCCCTCCAACTCACGGCGGTCCTCCTACTTCTACCTCCCGAGTGCTGGGATTAAAGGCATGTGCCACCACACCCGGCTTGCACAAAATTGTTTTTATAAAAGAAAAACCAATTTCAGGGCTAGAGGGATGGCTCAGCAGTTAGAAATTCTTGCTTGAAAAGCCTGATGGCCTGGGTTCAATTCCCCAGTGCCCATGTAAAACTAGACACACAAGGTAGTGCATGCATCTAGAGTTCATGTGCAATGGCAAGAGTCTTGGTGTGTCTATCTCTCTCCTTCTCAAATAAATACATAAAATTATTTTAAATAAATAAAAAACCAACTACTACTTAGGCTAGAGTGATGGCTCAGTGGTTAAGGCGCTTGTCTGCAAAACCTAATGACTCTGGTTCGATTCCTCAGTATCCACATAAAGCTAGATGCACAAAGTGGCACATGTGTCTAGAGTTTGCTTGCAATGGATAGATATCCTGGTGAACCCATATTCTTTTTTTTTTTTTTAAGTATTTGTATATTTATTTATTTTGAGGGAAAGAGGCAGACAGAATGGGTATGCCAGGGCCTCCAGCTGCTGCAAACAAACTCTAGACGCATGCTTCACATTGTCTCTGGCTTACATGGGTCCTGGGGAATCGAACCTGGGTCCTTTGGCTTTGCTGCTTTAAATGCTAAGCCATTTTCAGCCCTACACATATTTTTCTCCTTTTCTTTCCTCCCTCCCTTCCTTTCTCTCTCTCCTTCCCTTCCCTTCCCTGCCCTCCCTTCTTCCTTTCATTGGTTTTTCAAGGTAGAGATTCACTCTAGCCCAGGCTGACCTGAAATTCACTTTGTAGTCTCAGGGTGGCCTCGAACTCACAGAAATCCTACCTTGGCCTCCCAAATTCTGGGATTAAAGGCATGTGCCACCACACCCAGCCTCTCTCTTTTTTCTGTCTCTGCCTGTTTGCACATCAATCAATCAATCAAAACAAATGCTAATTCCAAGCCCATTCAGTGCAATAAGAACAAAGCAAGCACTTAACAGGGAGTTCCGAGTGTGTCTGCTTCCTCGCTCCCTCCTTTCCAAGTGGGTTATTCTTTTTTAAAATTTTACCTTCTGCAACTTCATCTAGTAACACAGTAATTTTCTTGTCTTCTAATAATCTGTCTTTTAAAAATTTCATGAAAATTCCATTGGCCAATCCAGAATGCTGGATTTCAAAAGCTTCTGCTCCTTGACACCTTAAAGACATGAGAAAGAAGTGAAGTGAGGCAGACACAGAGAATGGACAAAACTGAACACACAGAAGACAAAGGCAGAACGGTGGTCACTACAGCTGGGAGGCTGCGGGGGAAGAGACAGACGCTGGCCAAAGGGCGAAATGCTTGTTAGGCAGGAGGAGTAAGTAAGGTGACAGATGCGCTCATCAGTCTTATGCAACTCTTCCATGTGGTGTGTACTGCAGTACTCCGAGCCTTACAGACATATACACTTAGACTCTGTCACTACCTGATCAGAAGAAGCTAAAAATGAGAAAAAAATTAAAAAATCAAACACTTGCTAGTGGGTGTTCATACCTACCAACAAGCTTCCTCATCTCTGCCCTTTGAGTGCCCCCAACTCAAATGTTAGTCTGCAAGCAGAAGCCAAATACTCAGGTGCTAGGTGCTAAGGTAGAAGACTGACTATCACCCATGAAGATGGGAAACGTAAGACTACGTGTCTGCGGACAAACCCTGACTGCTGTGTCCAATCTGCAGTAAAGCAAAGGCGTGTAAGTATGAGGTTTTCTTACGTGGCGTATCCAAACACAATGTTGGCTGTGACTTTCAGTGCATCCAAGATTGGAATGGTGTCATCATAGTCATTTCTGCTCATAGGTTGGGGAAGGAGAGAAGGATAGTTAAACAGCTTCAAAGGAAATCACGAAAACATACTACTACTTTAATATACATAATTTAAAATTAGATTCAAAAATCTTTTAGTCAGGTACATATTTACCAGAAGTAATTCAGTCTCCTCATAAATTACGACGACAGCTGGGATTAAAGACGTGTGCCACCACGCACAGCTTCAATTTTTTTTAAAGTTTTTTTTTTTTTTCAAGGTAGGGTCTCTCTCTAGCTCAGGCTGACCTGGAATTTACTCTATAGTCTCAGGGTGGCCTTGAACTCATGGTGATCCTCCTACCTCTGCCTCCCAAGTGCTGGGATTAAGGGTGTGTGCCACCACGCCCAATGATTTACATCTTTTGAGCTCCCACAGGGGTACTGCCAGTTTATGGTTGCTGGGGGAGTCATGTTCTTCAGGGACTTGGATTTAATTCCAACAATTACTAAATGAGAATAGGAAGTTTGTGCAAGATTAGGTCTATCATCATCTGACAGGGATGGATGGGGAAGGGTTCAAGAGCTCCCTCCCACAGGGACGCTGGCAGTTTATGGTCGCTAGGAGAGCCACATTCTTCAGGACCTTGGCTTTAGCCCCGTAGGTGCCCATGCTTTAGTAACTCACTCCCCACCCATGCTCATGCGAGCCCCCTAGCGAGACTCGGGGGTCACCCCGAGAAAAAATAAAAGACACAGACTAGGAGGTGGATGAGTTGGCACAAAGCAGGGGTTAGTGGGAGTAGAAGGGGACAAGAGAGGTGCATGGCATCAAAACAAACACAAGTATTAACAACTGTACCTTTTCCTGCACATATCCAGCAGGAACACGTTGAGCCCTGTCTCCTTCTCCTGCATGAGCTTCAGGATGCTCTGCACACACAGGCAGTTTTCAGACCTGTACGGATTCGGGGCATCAACAGGAACCATGAAGCTGTTCCCAAAGTTTTCGTAGCCGTGCCCTGCATAGTACAGTAACCCTGGGGAGAAAGAAGACCTAAATGTCCTCTGGACATAAAGATGGCACACTTAAACAACCTGTTTCCTTCAGGCTGGTGGAAGTATATTTAAGAAACACCCAATTACTAACAGTCAATTTGATTTGAATTTTAAATTGTTTTGGCGATAGTCTTCATTAAAGTTCTGTCTTTAAAACAATGTCAGGATGGTATCTGACATGTATAAATTCAGAATCATATTTTCATTTAACAGTATCCTATGGAATGCGATGTCATCTCATGGTACAGGAAAGGCAGCTAAGAACACTCCTCTGTGAGGCAGACATCTCCTACCTAGGTGGGGCAGTCTGGCATTTGTCCATGTTCTCCTGACTGAGAGTCCCTGATAAATGGACATTGCACAGATGAACGCACACAGCAAACACAATTCACGACGCCCGACACCATCCCTAGCGGGTCAAAGCACTCTAAGGTACCATTTCCAGTTTACTAGGAGGCTGCCACAGAAAGACAACAAGTGTCAGTAAAGATAAAGTGGGAAAACCACCTGGTGTGAGAGCTGAAAGAGTCTAGCAGCTCCTCAGGAAGTTCAACACAGAACGACCATGCGCAGCGTTGATCCCACTGCTGGGTGCACACAAGAGGCCTGAGAGCTGTGTGGCATCATTCGTAATGCACCGAAGGGGAAAACAACCCACACACGCAACTGCTGGCGAGCAGACGAACAAGCCATGGGCACTAGCAATGGGGCTGTATGCAGCCCTCAAGTCCGTCGTTCTGATACATGCTCCAGTGTGGATGAATTTCAAGAGTGCAGCTAAAGAAGCCAGACATAAAAGGTTACATGTTCTTAAGAAAAAGTCAACAAATTAGAACAAACAAAAGGTTCCACGCTACACGAATGGCCCCGTTCATATGAAGTGCGCACAGTGAGCAAGCTCACAGACAGAAGGCAACTCTGTGGAGCCAAGGGCAGAGAGGAATGCACACGGACCTGACCCGTGCGCAGTTATGACTTAGGCACAACTCCAGCAGTGTCCTGGTCCACCGAACTACACACTGTAAGAGCACACTTCACACTCCAGCCTTTCTAGAGCAAAACAAGCTCCACGACTTTGCTGAAGTGATACTGAGTCACAGCCTCAGCTAGTTACTCTTCTATCTTGGGGCCTTGAATTTAGACTCCGGGGAATGTTTTATGGGCTGGGGCATGCTCTCTACGACACGCCTTGAACACTGCAGCACCACTTTCTGACACGTGTGCCTGGGTTCTGATAGACAATGCTCGTGTAGACATTAACACTCATTTGTGTAACATGTTCCAGGTTTTTAAAGCTCTTGTATATATATGTATAATCTAGTTTTAATCAATATAGCAGAATTTACAAAGGATGAATTTACATTCATCCATCTCTATATATGTATTCTCTGAGACAGTCTCATTTTGTAGACCACGCTGGCTTCAAACTTGCAGCAATCCCCCTTTCTCAGCTCCTCAAGTTCTAAGATTACAGTACGAGCCACCATGCCTGGCTTTATTTTATGCCCCTACTTTATAGATGAGAAAACGTAATGGTGACTCAGTCACATAGTTGAGGTGTTTCCATTAAAAGACTGCAATCTTCCTCACAGTTCTTTTTTAAAATATATTTACTTATTTATTTGAGAGCGAGAAAGAGGCAGGGGGGGTGGTGGAGAAAGAATGAATATGGGCATGCCAGAGGCTCCAGCCACTGCAAACAAACTCCAGATGCATGTGCCTCCTTATATATCTGGCTTATGTGGGTCCTGGAGGATTGAACCTCAGTCCTTTGGCTTTGCAGGCAAACGCCTTAACCACTAAGCCATCTCTCCATTAACCCCCCTTCTTAAAGATACTTTATTTATTTGAGAGAAAGAGGCGGGGGGGGGGGAGGGAGGGAAGGAGGGGGAGGGAGGGAGAGAGAGAGAGAGAATGGGTGCACCAGGGCCTCTAGCCACTGCAAACGAATTCCAGACATATGCGATCCCGTGTGCAGCTGGCTTACGTTGGGTTTGGGGAATCGAACTGGGGTCCTTAAGCTTTGCAGGCAAATGACTTAAACACTAAACCATCTTTCCAGCCCCACGTTCTTTATCCCCTATTATCTTCCCCATGATGTTAACCCATTGCTACCTGGACTATGGACACAAAAGGAACTTGTAAACACTAAGCACCAGCATCAAGGCACAGGGAGCCCTTTTGCAAAGGATCTGACTTTCAGAAGAAGTCATGCCATCTTAACAAGTGGTATTACTTAGACAGCCACCAGAAACACAACACAACAAAACAAAATGCCTATAGCTAGGAAGGTCATAAGCCCTGAGGGAAACTACTACTGTTGTCGGGCTAAACAGATGCATAAGCCCACCATACTGCCTACTACTTATGTTTATGCCATGTATTAATGCTACTCTCTTTTTTTTTGGAGTCAAGTCCAACAGACTGGCCATTCATTTATTTTTATATTTTTGAGGTAGAATCTCACTCTAGCCTAGGCTACCCTGGAATTCAGTATGTAATCTCAGGGTGGCCTTGAACTCACAGTTATCCTACCTCTGCCTCCCGAGTACTGGGATTAAAGGTGTGCACTGCCATGCCTGGCTAGCCCCATCCCCCTTTATTAAATGTGAGAGTGGGGAGGGGTGTGGGGGAAGAGAGAGAGACTGTATAGAAGGGCCTCCAGCCACTGTCATCGATCTCCAGATGCTTGTGCCACCTGTGAGCACGTATGGCCTTGTGTACCTGCGTCACCTGTGAGCACGTATGACCTTGTGTCCTTGCGTCACCTGTGAGCGCGTATGGCCTTGTGTACCTGCGTCACCTGTGAGCACGTATGGCCTTGTGTACCTGCGTCACCTGTGAGCGCGTATGACCTTGTGTCCTTGCGTCACCTGTGAGCACGTATGGCCTTGTGTACCTGCGTCACCTGTGAGCGCGTATGACCTTGTGTACCTGCGTCACCTGTGAGCACGTATGGCCTTGTGTACTTGCAATGGCCTTGTGTACTTGCGTCACCTGTGAGCGCGTATGGCCTTGTGTACCTGCGTCACCTGTGAGCACGTATGGCCTTGTGTACCTAAGTCACCTGTGAGCGCGTATGACCTTGTGTACCTGCGTCACCTGTGAGCACGTATGGCCTTGTGTACTTGCAATGGCCTTGTGTACTTGCGTCACCTGTGAGCGCGTATGGCCTTGTGTACCTGCGTCACCTGTGAGCGCGTATGGCCTTGTGTACTTGCGTCACCTGTGAGCGCATATGGCCTTGTGTACGTGCGTCACCTGTGAGCGCGTATAGCCTTGTGTACCTGCGTCACCTGTGAGCGCGTATGGCCTTGTGTATTTGCGTCACCTGTGAGCGCGTATGGCCTTGTGTACCTGCGTCACCTGTGAGCGCGTATGACCTTGTGTACCTGCGTCACCTGTGAGCACGTATGGCCTTGTGTACTTGCAATGGCCTTGTGTACTTGCGTCACCTGTGAGCGCGTATGACCTTGTGTCCTTGCGTCACCTGTGAGCACGTATGGCCTTGTGTACTTGCAATGGCCTTGTGTACTTGCGTCACCTGTGAGCGCGTATGGCCTTGTGTCCTTGCGTCACCTGTGAGCACGTATGGCCTTGTGTACTTGCAATGGCCTTGTGTACTTGCGTCACCTGTGAGCACGTATGACCTTGTGTACGTGCGTCACCTGTGAGCGCGTATGGCCTTGTGTACCTGCGTCACCTGTGAGCGCGTATGGCCTTGTGTACCTGCGTCACCTGTGAGCGCGTATGGCCTTGTGTACCTGCGTCACCTGTGAGCGCGTATGGCCTTGTGTACCTGCGTCACCTGTGAGCGCGTATGGCCTTGTGTACCTGCGTCACCTGTGAGCGCGTATGGCCTTGTGTACCTGCGTCACCTGTGAGCGCGTATGGCCTTGTGTACCTGCGTCACCTGTGAGCGCGTATGGCCTTGTGTACCTGCGTCACCTGTGAGCGCGTATGGCCTTGTGTACCTGCGTCACCTGTGAGCGCGTATGGCCTTGTGTACCTGCGTCACCTGTGAGCACGGTGTACCTGCGTCACCTGTGAGCGCGTATGGCCTTGTGTACCTGCGTCACCTGTGAGCGCGTATGGCCTTGTGTACCTGCGTCACCTGTGAGCACGGTGTACCTGCGTCACCTGTGAGCGCGTATGGCCTTGTGTACCTGCGTCACCTGTGAGCGCGTATAGCCTTGTGTACCTGCGTCACCTGTGAGCGCGTATGACCTTGTGTCCTTGCGTCACCTGTGAGCACGTATGGCCTTGTGTACTTGCAATGGCCTTGTGTACTTGCGTCACCTGTGAGCACGTATGACCTTGTGTACGTGCGTCACCTGTGAGCGCGTATGGCCTTGTGTACCTGCGTCACCTGTGAGCGCGTATGGCCTTGTGTACCTGCGTCACCTGTGAGCGCGTATGGCCTTGTGTACCTGCGTCACCTGTGAGCGCGTATGGCCTTGTGTACCTGCGTCACCTGTGAGCGCGTATGGCCTTGTGTACCTGCGTCACCTGTGAGCGCGTATGGCCTTGTGTACCTGCGTCACCTGTGAGCGCGTATGGCCTTGTGTACCTGCGTCACCTGTGAGCGCGTATGGCCTTGTGTACCTGCGTCACCTGTGAGCGCGTATGACCTTGTGTACCTGCGTCACCTGTGAGCACGTATGGCCTTGTGTACTTGCAATGGCCTTGTGTACTTGCGTCACCTGTGAGCGCGTATGACCTTGTGTCCTTGCGTCACCTGTGAGCACGTATGGCCTTGTGTACTTGCAATGGCCTTGTGTACTTGCGTCACCTGTGAGCGCGTATGGCCTTGTGTACCTGCGTCACCTGTGAGCGCGTATGGCCTTGTGTACTTGCAATGGCCTTGTGTACTTGCGTCACCTGTGAGCACGTATGACCTTGTGTACCTGCGTCACCTGTGAGCGCGTATGGCCTTGTGTACCTGCGTCACCTGTGAGCGCGTATGGCCTTGTGTACCTGCGTCACCTGTGAGCGCGTATGGCCTTGTGTACCTGCGTCACCTGTGAGCGCGTATGGCCTTGTGTACCTGCGTCACCTGTGAGCGCGTATGGCCTTGTGTACCTGCGTCACCTGTGAGCGCGTATGGCCTTGTGTACCTGCGTCACCTGTGAGCGCGTATGGCCTTGTGTACCTGCGTCACCTGTGAGCGCGTATGGCCTTGTGTACCTGCGTCACCTGTGAGCGCGTATGGCCTTGTGTACCTGCGTCACCTGTGAGCGCGTATGGCCTTGTGTACCTGCGTCACCTGTGAGCGCGTATGGCCTTGTGTACCTGCGTCACCTGTGAGCGCGTATGGCCTTGTGTACCTGCGTCACCTGTGAGCACGGTGTACCTGCGTCACCTGTGAGCGCGTATGGCCTTGTGTACTTGCGTCACCTGTGAGCACGTATGATCTTGTGTACTTGTGTCACCTGTGAGCGCGTATGACCTTGTGTACTTGCGTCACCTGTGAGCGCGTATGACCTTGTGTACCTGCGTCACCTGTGAGCGCGTATGGCCTTGTGTACCTGCGTCACCTGTGAGCGCGTATGGCCTTGTGTACCTGCGTCACCTGTGAGCGCGTATGGCCTTGTGTACCTGCGTCACCTGTGAGCACGGTGTACCTGCGTCACCTGTGAGCGCGTATGGCCTTGTGTACTTGCGTCACCTGTGAGCACGTATGATCTTGTGTACTTGCGTCACCTGTGAGCGCGTATGGCCTTGTGTACCTGCGTCACCTGTGAGCGCGTATGGCCTTGTGTACCTGCGTCACCTGTGAGCGCATATGGCCTTGTGTACCTGCGTCACCTGTGAGCGCGTATGGCCTTGTGTACCTGCGTCACCTGTGAGCGCGTATGGCCTTGTGTACCTGTGTCACCTGTGAGCGCGTATGGCCTTGTGTACTTGCGTCACCTGTGAGCGCGTATGGCCTTTTGTACCTGCGTCACCTGTGAGCGCGTATGGCCTTGTGTATTTGCGTCACCTGTGAGCGCGTATGGCCTTGTGTACCTGTGTCACCTGTGAGCGCGTATGGCCTTGTGTACCTGCGTCACCTGTGAGCGCGTATGGCCTTGTGTACCTGCGTCACCTGTGAGCGCGTATGGCCTTGTGTACCTGCGTCACCTGTGAGCGTGTATGGCCTTGTGGACTTGCGGCGTCATCTGTGAGCGCGTATGGCCTGTGTACTTGCGTCACCTGTGAGCGCGTATGGCCTTGTGGACTTGCGTCACCTGTGAGCGCGTATGGCCTTGTGGACTTGCGTCACCTGTGAGCGCGTATGGCCTGTGTACTTGCGTCACCTGTGAGCGCGTATGGCCTTGTGGACCTGCGTCACCTGTGAGCACGGTGTACCTGCGTCACCTGTGAGCGCGTATGGCCTTGTGTACCTGCGTCACCTGTGAGCGCGTATGGCCTTGTGTACCTGCGTCACCTGTGAGCGCGTATGGCCTTGTGTACCTGCGTCACCTGTGAGCGCGTATGGCCTTGTGTATTTGCGTCACCTGTGAGCGCGTATGGCCTTGTGTACCTGCGTCACCTGTGAGCGCGTATGGCCTTGTGTACCTGCGTCACCTGTGAGCGCGTATGGCCTTGTGTACCTGAGTCACCTGTGAGCGCGTATGGCCTTGTGTACCTGCGTCACCTGTGAGCGCGTATGGCCTTGTGTACCTGCGTCACCTGTGAGCGCGTATGGCCTGTATACTTGCGTCACCTGTGAGCGCGTATGGCCTGTGTACTTGCGTCACCTGTGAGCGCGTATGGCCTTGTGGACCTGCGTCACCTGTGAGCGCGTATGGCCTTGTGTACCTGCGTCACCTGTGAGCGCGTATGGCCTTGTGTACCTGCGTCACCTGTGAGCGCGTATGGCCTTGTGTACCTGCGACACCTGTGAGCGCGTATGGCCTTGTGTACCTGCGTCACCTGTGAGCGCGTATGGCCTTGTGTACCTGCGTCACCTGTGAGCGCGTATGGCCTTGTGTACCTGCGTCACCTGTGAGCGCGTATGGCCTTGTGTACCTGCGTCACCTGTGAGCGCGTATGGCCTTGTGTACCTGCGTCACCTGTGAGCGCGTATGACCTTGTGTATTTGCGTCACCTGTGAGCGCGTATGACCTTGTGTACTTGCGTCACCTGTGAGCGCGTATGACCTTGTGTACTTGCGTCACCTGTGAGCGCGTATGACCTTGTGTACTTGCGTCACCTGTGAGTGCGTATGACCTTGTGTACTTGCGTCACCTGTGAGCATGTATGGCCTTCCGCACTTGCGTCACCTTGTGCATCTGGCTTACGTCGGACCGTCTCTCCAGCCCTACTCTCACCTTCGATTCGAGAAGCTTCTCTTTCCGGTGACCACTGGGGAAACTCAAAACTCACCCAAGTGCTGAGAAGAAGAGACAGTGGACTGTTCAGCACTAAGGGACACATCTCTCACACCCTCCAAGGCTCAGGGAGAAAAGTGCAGAAAGTGGTGGCAGAGGTAAGAGCCAAAGGAAGGGGAGGAGTACTGACAATGTCTTCCAGATGCAAAGACTGGTTAGACCTGTGTATAGCTCAATGGTAGATCCCTTGCCTAGCAGACACAAGGCCCTACAAGCTTTAATGATCACGTCAGCATCAGGTGGGTGTGAGGGTACAAAATGCTTTCATGTGAGGCATCCCCAACAATACACCCTTATTAAATTCTAACTCCTACTAGACAATATCATGCAATAATTTGAAAAGGGAAACAAATACAGTCTACACTGTTACAATCTTTTATAATAAAAAATGCTCACACAGTGTACTTAGCATATATGAATGTACATACTAGTATCTGGTCATCAAGCATTACAATATGGTAGTTCTTATAGTCAATAAAATGTAAAATCATCAAACTGGCTGGCTTCAAACTCAGTGATCCTCCTACATCTGCCTCCATGGTGCCGAGATTAAAGGCATGACCCACCATACCCAGCAACAGGTAAGGATTCTAATTAGAACAGTATTATTTTGTCAAAATAAGAAAAAAGTAAAGACACCAAGCTTATTAGCTATTCACATGGGATATGATCAAGTCTGTACTTCTTATTATAAAAACAAAGACCCTTCAATAATGTTTACCTTACCTTTATCTGATCTTCAACTCTTTTTTAAAAAAAAGATATTATTTATAAGAAAGAGACAGAGACACAGAGAGAGAATGAGAATGAATGAATAAGATATGGATGGGCACGACAGGGCCTCTAGCCATTGCAAACAAATTCCAGATGCATGTGCCATCTTGTGCATCTGGCTTCATGTGCGTACTGGAGAACTGAACTAAGGTCCTTAGGCTTTGTAGGCAATCGCCTTAACCACTAAGCTATCTCCCCAGCCCCAGATGTTCAACTCTTAACCTGTATAGTAACAATGGTAGACATGAGTCTGAGAAGTATCTTACCATACACTCCTTTGTCTAAAAGTAGTAAGAACTCGTCCACAGCATTGCACATCTCATATTCAGTCAGGTCCAGCAATGAGACGACCTTGAAGTCCAGCTGTCTGAGTAAGTTGGTCAGCTCGTACACGTCTACCAAAGGGGCTTTAAGCCTGGGATGCTCCCAGTAGCCCATATTGCCTATCAAGAGGGCGACCTTGTCCTTTGCTGTGAAAAAAGAAGGGTGTCAAGATTAATCTACAGGAATGATGGCAATAGAATGAAAAACTCTGCCTTAAGACTACATTATTTCATTTCAAATAAGAGTGCATTACTACTAAATTTCCTTTCAGAACTATTATCAAATATAGACCAGGGACATGACAGGCTGAAGCATCAAACAACTGAAACTAAACTTATGGACGTGTTGAGACTCACAACAGGCTATTACTAGTCACATAATATGATGGCAATGAACACTAACATGCTTTTATTGAATCATAACAGAAGTCAGGAATTTAATATCCAATTACATTTTTTTATGAGAGGGAGAGGGGGAGTTTGGTTACAGGGGCCTCCAGGTGTGTGTACGACCTCGTGCGCTTGCATCACTGCGTGTGTCTGGCTTACATGGCATCTGGAGAGTAGAATCTGGATCCCCAGGCTTGGCAGGCAAGCACCTTAACCACTGAGCCGTCTCTCTAGCCCTCAACTCCATTTGTTTTAGAGCAAATCTAAGCAAGGAAAGTTTGGAATTAATTTTCTGTCAAACTAGGTTTTGCTGGGTAAGAAATGAGATGAAATAAAAGAAAATACTACAGAGGGAAGAGCTCACATCAGAGTGATTAAGGAAGTGGCATGAAGAAAAAACAGGAACTTCATGAGGCAGGAATTTGACTCTACAGTGACTGGGCGGACTGTCTCCTTAGGGTTGTTTTGTTTTTTTGAGGTGGGGTCTCACTCTGGCCCAGGCTGACTGGAATTCACTATGTAGTCTCAGGGTAGCCTTGAATGATCCTCCTACCTCTGCCTCCTGAGTGCTGGGATTAAAGGCATGCACCACCACACCTGGTTGCCTTAGGGTTTTAAAATTATTTTATTTATTTGAGAGACAGAGAGCGAATGAATGAATGAATGAATATGGGCATGCCACCTTGTGTACCTGGCTTACGTGGGTACTGGGAAATTGAACTTGGGTCCTTAAGCTCCATAGGCAAACACATTAATTGCTAAGCAATCTCTCCAGAACTTCTTCAGAATTTTTAAAAAATATTTTATTTACTTGTTTACTTATTTGAGAGAGTCAGACAGAAGCAGATAGAGAGAATGGGCACACAGGGCCTCCAGCCAATACAAACAAACTCCAGACACATGTACCACTTTATGCATCTGGCTTTATATGGGTACTAGGGAGTGAAGCCTGGGTCCTTACGCTTCACAGGCAAGTGTCTTAACCATTGAGTCATTTTTCCAGCCCATGATATTTTGTGTGTGTAGTGTGCATATGTGTGCACGTGTGTGGAGGCCAAAGTTTGAAGTCATGTGTCTCCTACACTGCCCTCCACCTTACTGAGACAAGGTCCCTATCTTGCTAAACCCAGAGCTCACTAATTTGTCTAGATTAACTAGCCAGTGAGCCCCACCCTGTCTCTGCCTCCCCAGTGCTGGGATTACAGAGGTACACTGCCATACCTGGCATTTATGTGGGCTCTGAGGACTTGAATTCAGCATTTTAATCAACTGAGTCATCTCTTCAGCCCCTCCTCCTAGCTTTACAAACACACATTTTCCATTTACCTAGGAAAAGACTACTTGAGGGATCGGTGATGATATGACATAAAACTTTGTTATTCGATAGCTAATTTTCTTTGTTTTAAAATATGGAAGAGAGAGAGAGAGAGAGAGAGAGAGAGAAAGAGAGAGAAAGGGAGGAAATGAATGAATGTAAAAGCATGCCAGGGCCTCTAGCCATTGCAAACAAAATTCAGATACATGTGCCACCTTGTGCATCTGGCTTTTGTGGGTCCTGAAGAAGTGAACGTGGGTCCTTTGGCTTTGTAGGCAAGGGCCTTAACTGCTAAATCATCTCTCCATCTTGATAGTTCATTTTCTGAAGTTGGCTCAACAACAGTGGGCTCTGACAGAAGCAGGTTTTTTTTTGTGGGGGTGGGGAGGATATAAAATATCTATATCTATGCCTTACAAAGTACCAGTTAGTTTAATTAGGGGTATGGCTTATTCTGGACAGCTGTGAAGGCTGGACACAACTCAGTACTCAAGAGGCTCCACACTGCACCTTTCTGGATAGACTGGGATCAGTATGGCCAAAGGGTGTAGCAGATCGACTACAGTGCTGGTCACATAAAATCACAGCAGGTGATTATACACAGTACTTGATAAGATGATGAACAACTATGTCATTGGCTTATCCTCCTATTGTACTATACTTTCCATTGTTATTTTCTACATTTGTTATATGCCATATTCTTCCATTGTTATTTCATATATATTACTATCATTTCCAGTGTTATTTTACTTGAAATGTTAAGTTCATCGGTATTTATAGCTTATATGCCTACTCAGGAAAGAAGTTTACTACTCAGCGGTGTGTGTGTAACGCCAGCAGCAGTCTCATGCATTGGGTGTGTACTGCATTTCTTGAACGCACTGCAGGAATACTGAGAACCAGGCCTAAAGTCTGTAAAAGTGCATTTCTCAAGACAGAGCTCCATCCTTCAGTAATATACAACTGCATTTGGGAAAGAATGGTTTATAACATGCAAGAGTTCATCAATTTGAGAACGATGGGTATTAAAATGCATGAATCAATAATTGTCCATAACTTGTAAATTTTCCCCAAATGGTTTTTTGTTGGGGGGGGTGAATTTTTTGAGGTGGGTCTCACTTTAGCCCAGCCCAACCTGGAACGCACACTGTAGTCCCAGGCTGGCATCAAACTCAGAGCAATCCTCGAACCTCTGCCTCCCAAGTGCTGGGATTCAAGGCACGTGCCCCCACACCTGGCTGCAAATGGTTACAGCTAACTCAGAGTACATTCTGAAAGACAATGGGTAGCTAGGTCTGTCTTACCTCGCCTAGTAGACAGGTAGTATGGTGCAGCTCACAGGCGGTGGGGAGCTGGGGGATTTAGAACAGAGAAGCAGAGACTGTGGCTGAAATCAGATGACAAAGGCCCATTCCAGGAAACTGTTTGTAGCAAAGAGAGAGGACAGAGACAGAACAGTGAAATCTGAATTAAGGAAAGAAAAGAGAAGAATAAAGAAGAATTCAAAAGGACAATGAAATAAGTAACTTATGACAGTTTTCTGATGACAATGTAAAAAGCTCCTATAAAAGCACTTACTGTAAGAGCCACCCACAAGGCTTTGGACACAAACCACTTACTGGAAAAGGAAACACTGGGGTGCAGCTCAGTGGCTGAGTGTGTACTTAGCTTATGAAGGTGCTGGGTTCAGTCTCCAGCACCAGGGGCAAAAAAGCTGGTTGATTATGCAAAAGAACAATCAAACCACTTCAGAAAAAGATTTAACTACAGGGTCCTAGACATCTTCCAAAGCTTGCTGCAGTACAGTCTTTAAAACTTGGTACAGTGTTATACTGCTAATTTCATATCTAATAATTCTAATTATTGTTACTTATCCAAAATGAGTTCATATTCCCAAACACCTAGAAAAGTGCCTGGAACATTCTTGGTGCTATGCAGCAACTGCTAAGTCAGTCTTTGGATAGTCATGAGTACTGGAACACTAGCCTTCAATCTGACTAGCAGAACTGAGCCTCCTCGTTATGCTGGTGCCTTACACGGTGACTCTGCCCTACAAACTCAAGCCTCACTTCCTCAGTTAAGCACAAGGCCTTTTGTAGTTGGGCCCATGCCTCCTGCCCAGCTGCAGTAACAGCCCAAGGGATCATGGTGTCTCTGCCCTTGTGTGGTCATCAGTGCACCTCAATCCCACGACCAACAACACAGTCTGCTATGGCACTGCCAGCAGCTCTGAGCCTTACGAAGCCCTGTCAGCTTTCACTGTGGGGTGCAGCCACCATGTAAGAGAGCAGCAGCAGCTGTCAGGACAGGATGAAGACAGTGGGGATGAGTCTTCTCCAGTGAGATGCCAGGAATGCAAACAAAACCATCCTGAACTTGTACCTCCCCTACCAACTGCCTAAAACCACACAATCCTAACAGAACCTATCTAAGAAATCCAGCCAACCCACAGAATTGTCACACAATCAAACACACTGTTTTGTGAGTCAGGTTTTGAGTAGTGTTATTAAAGTAGCAGATGAAAGCACCAGTCTAGGCCCCCAGTCCTTCCCTAGGACTCTGCTCTGCACAAACACCGACACGGTTATTCCACCCACACCGCCTACTTCACGTGCCCGCCTCACTGCACCTTCCCTTCTGCCTCACTCTCATGTACCGTGTCTACACGGGCCCCTCCCACTTACCCTCGACACAGATCTTTCTGACTCTCCTAGACGGATCTCATCAGCACCTTTCCGGAACAATTTTAGACTCTTTCCTCTTTCTACTATGGCATGCACTCACACTGCTGCTCATGCACTAGCTGCCCAGCTAAGGCACCAGCACTGAGTCCAGGAAGTACGACTCGTTTTCTCTTGTTACAAGGGTATCACAGACAAAATAAATGTTTGGTGAGTTTCAGGGAAAAAGTTCACCTGACCATCAGTTATCTTGATTCAGTGAAGACAAGTTTGAGAAGCACCACTCAACAGAACGGAGCTGACAGGAGCCATGGAAGCACGGGCACCTGGGACCAACCCTAGTCTACCTGTCAACCATGTCGTCCTAGCAAGCTCTATTCAATACCTACCTAAACCTTCATCTGCTAAAACCAAGGAAACAATTTCTATCTCAGGGGTTAATTATACATTTCATCAAAGGAAAACAAGTAATTATTTTTATTCAACCATTTTAAATAATGAATCCAGTTATAATCCGAGTTTCTGTTTTCTTCCAACGAACTCAGTGAATCGTAAAGCCTTGTCTCCTTATTTTCTCTGTTCACTAACTTTTTCAAGGGCCCCCTTCCTGCGCCCTATGAGTCTTTTATTCCGTGGTTAATTCCTCCAATTCCCAACTCTTTCTCTCCAGAAGTGATATCTCTGTAAAACTCTACTATAGTGCCTGGCACGTTCACATGGTATCAGCCTGCCTTCATCTCAAAGCCTTGTTTTGCTACAGAAAAACCACATAACTGATCTATACCATATACTCTTTTTTATTTTTTTATTTTTGGTTTTTTGAGGTAGGGTCTCACTCTGGTCCAGGCTGACCTGGAATTAACTCTGTCATCTCAGGGTGACCTTGAACTCATGGCAATCCTCCTACCTCTGGCTCCCGAGTGCTGGGATTAAAGGTGTGTGCCACCACGCCCGGCTATACCATATACTCTTGATTTTAAAAGTTTTAAAAATACCAGGTGCTGGGATCAAAGGACTACATGCCCAACTCAAGGGACTTTCTGCCAGGATCAGGATGCTGACTACTTCTGCTCCTTTAAATGTTAATCTGCTAAACTGTTTTGCATGTGTGCATATCTGTGCTCACATGCATGTGCACACCTGTGTGTGAAGGCAGAAGGTCAACACTGAGTGACTATCACTTCTGTACTGTTATGAAACAAAAGTTTCTCACTGAGCCTGGAACTTACAGATTCTGCCAGATAAGCTATCCAGCAAGTCCAAGGAACACCATCTTTGCCTCCCCAGTGCTGGGATTACAGGTGTGTGCCCCACCATGCCTGGCATTTTGTATGGCTGCTGGGATGCTCACTTATATGGCAAGCACTTTTTTTTACCCACTGAGTTATCTCCAATTCCTGTGCTAATCTTGTATGTGTGAATGCCCTGAAGCATCTCTGCTTTTGTTGGGTTCTCTTCTATTTTCTTCTCCATGGCATTCCTTAAGTGCCGCTGCCCATCACAGCAGATTCTACACCCTCGCCACTCAGAAAACGGGGAAGCAAGCCCCAAAGCTGCAGCCGCAACAGCACTTCCCTCCTATCTACCCCACTGGGAGATGGCGAGGGCATGTCTTCCTCTACTCAGCTATACAGCATGCATAATTCTTCTTGTTTACATGTCAGAAACACAGAAATCACTCCACAGATGTTGATCTGACCCCAGAAACAAAATTAAGTAGATCCAACATTGTCCAAATGCTTATAAAAACAACCAAGTCAAATACCTTAAATCCCTTCATAGTTGTCACAAATTTGGAGTTAAAGCTGGGTGTAGTTAATCTCAGCATGTAAGAGGCTAAGGTAGGGAAACTGCCCTGAGTTCAGTACCAGCCAAGTACTAGAGTGAGACCCGGCCTCAACCACAACAAGAACAGGAGGCGGCGGCAAGTAATGTAACTGTATTTGATTATGGACTTGAAACTCTACTCACCAAAAGGCTGGTCAGCTGTTTGCTCCTTATCATCTAAATGGAGACCACAAAGCAAAACAGATGCTGTTACTCTCCACGCATGTCCAGAGCTGGTGACAGACACAGGACGAGCAGTGGATGCGCACAGCAGGTCAGACAGCAGAGGGGACTAAGGGGATGACGGGCACTAAGGCAGGTTTCATGTCACACAGCACAGAAGGGCAGTGTAAGCACAATTACATGCTTCAACACAGGAAGCACTGGAAGGTCCTCAACAGTCGTAATATCTGGGACAGAAATGCTAGTTACTCAAAACTTGATCATTATACATGATACTTTATATGTGTGTCAGGTTACAACATTGCACTTCATAAATACACATAATAAGAGAAAATATAGAATATAGTAGCTAATAGCTCACTCAGAATGGGAATCTTTGACAAAAACAAAGATGGACAGAATTGGAATCTAGGAGACTTACTCAGGAACTAGCGGGGTGATGCTCATGTGTGTCAGCCACAGTCTGAACAAGGCAGCAGCTTAAACAAGTGGCAGCAGTAGTTGTCAACACTTACTGACACCGTGGCTGGCACGGCCCTGTGTGCTTTATGTGCAGCAGATTTAACGAAGCCTCGCTCTCCTGGTGAAGCATGCCTTATTAACTCCATTATATGTTAAGGAGACTGAGGCATGGAGAGGTTAAGTCACTTACCCAAAGCTGTCAGATTAGTAGTGATACGTGGATTCTGACTTAGCAGTCTCAGTCCAGAGTCTATGCTTTCATCATTATTATATTTAGAACGGAATGGCACTCAAGTACCACCAAAAAGAGATGCTTGGGAAGATGCAACTCAATCCACTGTGTGTCCACTCTGGGGAGGGGAGCTTATTTGCACGTGTAGTAATCTAATGCTAAGGGAGCTGTGGGGGTTAGAATCAGGGGTCCCCCATAAACTCAGGTGTTCTCAATGCTAGGTGCCCAGCTGATGGAGACTTGGGAATCAATGCCTCCTGGAGGGAGGGTATTGTTGGGGGCAGGTTTATGGGTGTACAGCTAGTTTCTCCTTGCCAGTGTTTGGCACACTCTCCTGTTGCTATTGTCCACCTTATGTTGGCCAGGGGGTGATGTCCACCCTCTCTCTGCTCATGCCATCATTTTCCCTGCCATCATGGAGCTTCCTCCTCGAGCCTGTAAGCCAGAATAAACCTCTTTTTACCCCGTAAGCTCCCCTTGGTTGGGTGATTTCTACCAGCAAAGCGAACCTGACTACAATAGGAGCCTATTATTATTTTGAGGTAGGTTCTCACTGTAGCTCAAGCTGACCTGGAATTCACTATGTAGTCTCAGGCTGCCTCAAACTCACAGTGATTCTCCTACCTCTGCCTCCCAAGTGCTGGGATTAAAGGCATGTGCTAACATGCCCTGCTTAAAAAGGTTTTGTTTTTTCCCAAGGTAGGATCTCACTCTAGCCCAGGATGCCCTGGAATTCACTAGGTAATCTCAGGATGGCCTCAAACTCACAGCAATCCTCCTACCACTGCCTCCTTCAGCAACATCCTACCGGCGTGCACCACAACTGGCCACTGCCTCCTGAATGTTGGGATTAAAGGTGTGTGCCACCATGCCTGGCTAAAAAGGTTTTTTAAAATTCATTTTCATTTATTTAGTTGAGAGTGACAAAAAGAGAAAGAGGCGGGGGGGGGGGTAGGGAGAGAATGGGCACATCAGGGCCTCCAGGTACTGCAAACAAATTCCAGACACGTGCGCCCCCTTGTGCATCTGGCTAACATGGGTCCTGGGGAATCGAGCCTTGAACCGGGGTCCTTAGGCTTCACAGGCAAGTGCTTAACCACTAAACCATCTCTCCAGCCCTAAAAAGATTGTTTTAAAAAAGTATTTTATTTATTTATTTTGAGAGAGAGAATATAGGCATGCCAGGACCTCCATCCACTGCAAACAAACTCCAGATGAATGCACCACTTTGTGCATCTGGCTTACATGGATTCTGGGGAATTGAACCTGGGTCCTTAGGCTTTGCAGGCAAGCACATTAACCACTAAGCAATCTCCCCAGCCCTTAAAATAGTTTTTTTTTTAAAATTATTTTTATTTGTAAGGATAGAGAATAAATATGAATGAATGAATATGGGCACACCAGGGCTTATTCCCACTGAACATGAACTCCATATGTAAAACCACTTTGTGCATCTGGATTTATGTGGGTACTGGGGAATCGAACTCAGGCTATCATGGTTTGCAAGCAAGTGCCTTGAATCACTGAGTCTCCTCCCCAGCCCCCACACGCAGCTTTTTCTGTGAGTGCTAGGGATTAAATTCAGGCATCTTAGGCCCTCAAACTTGTACAGCAAGCACTTTTACCAGTTGAGCCATTTCTCTACCCTCAATCATTCTCTTTTTAAACTCAAGTATTTGGTCTCTTAGAATCTTGGAAATAAGGAGAATAGGGCCCAAAAAGTGTTATAGCAGTCATAAATATGTCTTTATGCAATAATTTTGACAATGTTTGATAGGAGCCAAGCAAATACAAATTTAGAAAAATAGATTCTATCCAAGCCAAGGAAATGATTACTAGAATGGTTCTCCACAAACAGTATTTGGCTTTGGGTGTTTGAGGGATTATCAAGATCGGGGTATGTGAGGGGAAAAGACCCTCGTAACTATGGGTGGCCTCAATTCACGAGCTTGAGTTCTGTACTGTTTAAAAAGGAAAGAGCTGGCTGTGCAAAACCATCCACTTCTCTCTGCTTCCTCGCTACTGTAGCTCAATGTGATCAGCTTTGCTTCAAGCTCCTGCCTCCATGTCTTCTCCACCATGATGGACTGCAACCTGGGAATACACACTGAGATAAACCCTTCTTCCACTGATTTGTGTCAGGTATTTTGCCCCAACAATGAGAAGGTAACCAGTATAGAAATTGGCACTGAGAAATAGGTCACTGCTGTGATGAGCCTGACTATGCGGTCCATATTTTTAGAACTGGTTTGTGGGGAAAAATGTGGGAGAGTTTAGAATTTTGGGCTAAAAAAGCCTTTGAAACTGGGGGTGGGGGTACATGCCTTTAATCCCAGAACATGGGAGACAGAGATGGGAGGATCTCCATGAGTTCAAGGCCACCCTGTGACTACAGAGTGAATTCTAAGTCAGCCTGGGCTGAAGAGAGACCCTACTTCAAAACAAAACAAAAAAGCCCTTGAATACTATAGGTAAACTTCAGTGGGTTATTCTGGTAGAAGCCTAGCTCGTGTGTTTTCAGAGGAGGGCAAGGGCTTCTGATCAGAAAGGTCACAGAGTTCTGCAGACTCCTGTCACTGTCAAGTCTCTGCTTCAAGTGAAGGGTCCTTCTCAAGCACTTCTGAGGCCTTCCATGTCTGACCAGTTAAGACGTGATGTGTCATTCCTTCAACCATGCTTCCTGTCTTTTGAATTAAAGGTCACGAGCTGCCTTTATTAACAGGGACAAAGCACTGATATTTTGTTACCTGTAATATGCTTTAGTTACATGAAATTGAACTCCCATAAGTAGTGATTTCAACTCCACTATACTTCAACAAACAAAAAGTGACTAGGATTATATATATAGCAAGAGAGTCTATGGCATGTTGATAATAATCTAAAACTTTGTTATAATACTTACCAGAATGTCCAAAATCATTTAATTCATCTAAAACAAAAGAGAAAATAGATGAATCTTACTTCCAGGCTAGTGTAAATCATAAGACTAAGCAAAGCAGTGTTTGAGCTATTAGGTCAAATTACAATGTTTCATCACTTTAGAACTTGTCAGAGTTAATGAAGATGCCATAGTCATACTGAACAGGCAAGAATACTGCTGTAGACATCATTCAGGACTTCTACGCTGCTGGTGCTTCGATTAAATTATGAAAGGCTAAATAAATAACTCATAATTTGTTCAAAGTTTTGATTCTGGACAAATACGGACAAAAGCAGCCAAGACTGGTCTATCAGTGGTCTCAACTACAAACTTCTCGAAACAAGTAACAACCTCGAAACTGCCTTTTTCTTTAGAGTACCTGAGGACAGCGACGAGATGCTGGGGGTTTGCTTCGGGGAGGGTCCTGCGCTGTGGACACTGCCGAGGGCCCTGGACATACATGCCCATCTTGGCTTCTCTACTAACTACAGCACCTGGCATTAGTACACTGTATTTACCACAACTACTGAGCCATTCATTTCTTTTGTTCCAAACTCTTACTTAGGATACATGTTTTCTGTCTCTCTAGATCCCTTTTGGTTTGACAAGTGCTCAGATACCCCTTGATTTTGATGACTCTTGACAGTTCTGAGGAGTAACTGTCGAGGTATTTTATACAATGTTCCTCAACTGGGATTTGTCTGGTAAGTTAGACCAATAGATTCTCAAGGTATGGTGTGCACTGGAGAGGTAGAACTACTTCAGAATTAACCTATATGTCCCAATCATCTTATTATACCTAAAAGACAGTTAAAATAATCCAAGCAAATGTTTATATTATAGCTACTATCATTTTTCTTTGTAAATTTTATGAAGATTAAAAATGATCATGAATAATAAATTGCAAATGTTAGAGTGTTCATAAAGTCTTATATAGTAACTAGTATTTATATTCTTTGGTTTATTTATTTGAGACAAGAGTCAATATTTAGCCCAGGTCGGCCTTGAACCTGAAATGCTCCTGCCTCAGCCTCCCATGTACCGAAATTACAGGAATGAAACCACCATTGCTTTCTAGGAATATATTTTCATCTTCATATATAAAATCAGTCTCAACAAGTCCCTCTCAGCCAGCACATAGCATGTGTGCAATTTTTTCTGCCCTCAGCTATATAGACTTGATGCATTTCTAGACAGAAGTCAGCACTTCCTCCCACTGCTCTGAAGTGAAGGCTGTGGCACACATCTAAGAACCTTGCTGCTTGTGCCACCCTCTGCATTTTGTCCTGGGTCTCCTCGTACTCAGCCTGTGTGCACCCCCATTACAGTCACCGCTCGTGATGCTCCACTCGCCTAGACACCCCCTGAGCTGCACCTACTGAACCCCCCTGTCCTAATAACTTTTAATACGATGCCCAAAATGAAATGGAAGATGCTGCAACTTTAGGTGAAGAGAAGATGCGATATGAGATACTGTTTGCAATATATGTTGATCAACAACTAGAAAAAGTCTCAATTTTGTAGGCTTTTGAGAAAAAGTGAGATCTAACTGTTCCATCTAAAATTTCTGGAGCAACTTCATAACTAAATTTTCATCTCTGTGTTCTAAAAAGAATTATTTGAAAATGATTAATAGTTTTTACTGCTGGAAAGAAGTGCACGCTGAATCATGGTGGTGCACCACTAACTCTGACACCAACTGCCCTGCTCCCTTACGTTCATTCTCAGAGTCGCCAGTGCTGGATGTTTACAAAGAAAACACATAATTAGGCAAAAAAGAAGAGATAAGAAGGGTTTGATCAGAATTTATTTAGAGGATTTCCCTCTGTAGGATTAACAGATTGTGGGATTGGAACTCTTTATTCATGAGAGAATGACTGTTCACAACTATAGGTTAAGAGAAAATCAGTAATTATTAGTATTTTTAAATGCTACTATAGAGATGTGCAAGACAGGAAACCCAAGAAACATGATTTAGCATAATTATTTTACTTTATTCAACAGAGTCCAAGATTATGTAGTAATCTGAAGAGGCAGCAATTGAAAAAATACTTTGCTATCCATGATCCTTTTTGCAAATCAGCGTGACCTCACACTAAGGGAAAGTACTCTCATCTTTAGAATTTATTCAATACAATTCAAATACAATGTTCTAGTTAATTGAAACAAATTAGAAGTTCATGTTCAAATAGATTCCTGGTTCTCTTTCCACAGTGAAGGTAACATGTAGACTAACCTAAAACTTCAGCTTCAAAGATCCTTCACAATATTATTTTCTGAATATTTAATGCTTGATAAAGTATGCTGAATGATATATCTATCCTGGAACTTTACTACTCTACTAAACTACTAAACTACATTTGCATTTTGGGAGAATCATATCATGGTTAAGAAAATAGTCACGATAAGACCACTATTATTATGAATTTTACTGAGATTCAAAATTAACATTAAAAACTGCTAATCATTATTCCAAACATGTTATGAAGGAGCTTTGCTTCTTATGTATAACAGAAAATCAACTGAAGACTATTGCACTAGTGTGTCAGTTTAATAGTATCTGTAGAAACTTATAAGACATGATATTCTTCAATCAAAATAATTTCTTAAAGCTAGTATTTTTTCCATCACTGCACTCAGTGAATTAGAACACTCCACCAGTCCCCAGAGCATGCAGGAGGCTTGGTCTCGAACCAAAGGATCACACTACCTTCAGTGCACTCCACTGCCTCATCTGTTCTTCCTTGTGTGTCAGAGAAAACAAATTTGAACATGCTGTAACTCGTCATGTCAGGAACAGCAGCCATTATGCAAACAGAGATAAGAATCACAGCCCAACACATGCATCAACATTTCTTACTAGCAACATAACTATGACTTCAAAATTCACAATTCAGTGCGGAGAACGCTAATGACCAAACTTTCCTTTATGTGTCTGAGTTTTTCTTAGGTTTATTAAAGACTGTTTCCCCAAGTCAAGCTTTTTGTAATATATAGTCTTAAGAAATATATTTTGATACAAATATTTAAAATAAATCATCAAATAATCTGAAAAACTTGCTTTATTCAGTTTTTTACTATTTATATGTGAACTTAATGATTTTAGTATGCATTCTCTAAAATTTTTAAAAAATTTTTAAAATATTTATATATTTGCAAGCAGGGAGAAAAAGAGAGAGAGAGAGAGAGAGATGGGGGGCAGGCGCACAGAATGGGCACAGCAGGGTCTCCAGCTACTGTAAACAAACTCCAGATGCATGTGTCACCCTGCACATCTGGCTTTATGTGGACACAGGGGAATGGAATTCAGGCTGTTAGGCTTTGCATGCAAGCGCCTCAGCACCAAGCCATCTGCCTGCTCTAAAATTTCTTTTTCTTTTTGGATTTCCGAGGTGGGGTCTTGCTGTAGCCCCAAATGACTTGGAATCCACTCAGGGTGGCCTTGAACTCACAGTGATCCTCCTACCTCTGCCTCTTCAGTGTTGGGATTAAAGGCATGCCCCACCATGCCTGGCTGCATTCTCTAAAATTTCTATGTACATAATATAACTTGATATTCAACATACTATTAAATGGTACAGGGTAAATAGCAGACTCTCCTTACTTAAATGTTTCAGGTTATATCGCTTACATTATGTCCTACATATCCAACACTACTTAATACTGCTTACCTACGACGACTTCTACCTTCTTACTATCTTGACTGTCTTGATCATTATATACACGACACCAGTAGGTTCCCTGATGTTCGAAATCCACATAAGGCACCTGGATCAGTGTCAGAACACATACATACGTATTTATCTTCAGTGGTCTTAGAGAAAAAGTCAATTTGTGTTTTAAAAAAATTTATATATTTCGTGAGTGTGCATGTGTGAGAGGGGAGCCCCAAGGCCTCTTTCTGCGGTGAATGAACAGTAGATGCTTGTGCCACGTTCTGCATCTGGCTTATGTGGAGCTTGGGAATTGAATCTGGTGTGTAGTAGGCTTATTTGTTAGCAAATGGCTTTAACTGATGAGCCCTCATCTTGTGTTTAAAGATATTTCTAAAATACGTATGTAATATTTCTAAAGACTTTAGATATTCTTAGATTCTATCTCCATTCATTAGGCTAAATATTAGCAAACAAAATGATATAATGATTCTAATTGTTATGTTTGGTGTGACAGTATTTGATCATTTATACTAAAACTTGGGTTGAAAACCTAGCACTTTTACAAATATTAGGAACCAAGTAATAGTATATCATAAGGGCCTTAAAAGTACTGAAAATATTTAAATACTCTAAATAATGAGTTTAACTATTCTCTTTCCATTTTAATTGTACCATGTCTTACATGATAACTAAATCAACTACCTACCATGTACAGCCTTTTTGTCTCCTGGGTGAGTGGTGATTCATTTTTGAACCATTGGTAGTGAGGAATAGGGCTTCCAACAGCAACACACTGCAAAACTAATGTGCTGCCTGGCACCAGCTTTTGTGACCTTGGTTCAACACAGATTTGCAACTTGGATTCTGAGATGCCATCCCAACTTCCTTTAATTAAAAGAAAATGAAAATCTCTGGGTTACACAAATTAAAACTTTCCTATAATTTAAAGCAAACAGTTTATCTAAGTTTATACCTCAGGTTTTACTTTTTGTTGCTGTTGTTTGTTTTTCGAGGTAGGGCTTCACTGTAGCACAGGCTGACCTGGAATTAGTCTCAGGGTAGCCTTAAACTCACAGTGATCCTTCTACCTTGGCCTCCCAAGTGCTGGGAATAAAGATGTGCATCAGCATCCCCAGCAGGTTTTACCTCCTCCTAAACTATTCACCAAACTCTACTCCTTGAAATACTAAGATATGTTCCACAGATAAAAGAATGTTGTGGGCAGAAACACTTAGAAATTCTGGAGTAAGCAACGGTAACAGGCAGGCATCCTCAAGAATATAGAAATGATGGAGAGAAGCTTGAGTTATAGACGCCACTTATAAAGCTACAGGGTCATAAAAGCCAGCAGGTTTGACGAGCTCAGTATCAGGGAAGAGGCAGAGGTCTCATCTTAAGGGATTTTCAGTCACTTACCCTGGGAAGTTTCTGTTACTTCTGTCACATCATAAACATCTAGCTGTGACCACTGGCTAAATTCAAAGGTGGAATTATTATTAACTCGACAGACATAAAAACCAGCGTCTTTTACTTGCACTGCATTAAAAATCAGTTCTGAAGAATTTCCATATGGAATCTGTGAAACAATCAGTAAGAGGATGTGAGTGAATGATTCGCAAAAGCACACTTACGAAACATGCTGAGCAGAATCTGTGACTTCATTATAGTTTTGGAAGCATGTTATTTTTAAGTTCTCACTGGCACATGCCCATCTGTTGTGCAACCAGACAGTTCAACCGCGCAGACGGAAGGCACGTGACTGCGCTTTTGTGAGGAACAAGGAGCACGACAATCAATACAGTGCAGGACACAACAGTCAGACCAGTTACTAATTTCAGTTCTGACCAGCTATGAATGCATGGACGAGAAATTCTTTTACCTCGGGATCTCCTGTTCTCATCCACAACATTCTGTAAGCCCTCCTTGACCCAATCCTGCGCAGCTTCTTTCAAATCTCCACTTTGTGGCAAGCACAGCAGGGATGGGAGGAATGGCTCTCCCCAGAGAAGAGCTGTCGCCAGAGCCGCAGCATCGACTTTCGCTGCACCTAGCACTTTCTCAGCTCTGCTAGTTTGAGCACACTGCCAGGGGGCTTCCTCATCATATGCAGCCCCTTGCAAGTCCAGCAACCTTCAAGCTTTCCTCTCCAAGCCTCAGTATGTCACAGGAGCATAGCAGCTCACTGAAGACAGTACAAGTTCAGGTTTAGTCTGCACTGCATTCACTTTCCAGGGTGATGACTAATGTCTCCTCAAATCTTCGCAGTCCAATCTTAAATTTTTTTAGTCACTGACTGCAGAGAGAAATTCTATCTCTTTCTGCTTCTGAACCATAAACTTGTACATGGTTGCACGTATTTAAAATGCCTACTTTCTTCCTGGTTAAGATGGAAGCGGCATCTTCTCAACAAAGGCTCTTTGGGCTCAAGATGGGGGGGGGGACTGTAAGGAAAGTGTAAGAGAAAAGCCAAGGGAACAGTGGACTTGATCTCTACAGACAGTTTATTGAGAGAAACAGCAAGAGGCAGCAACCTTTCTGCCAAATGGAGGCTGAGGCACTGAGCCAGGCTGGGACTCAGACTTACATGGAGGATCCTAAGAAACAGACTGTAGCAGGTGCAATTGAAAAGAAAATTACAGCTTTTATGTCCTTGTTCAGAATGGGCTTCTTCAGCCAGGAATGTCTAAGGGAAGATAATCAGTCTCTGGTCCTTCTAGGCCATCTAGGCTAAGGGGAGTACATCAATTAGGGAAGGTGTCAAACTTAATGAGGCCAAAAATCCCTGTGCCTTCTTTATTGCCTGAATAGTTATTAAATCTTTAGTTCCCTTTGGTTTTCAGGGACCAACTCTGAATGACAGATCTGGTATGAAGACTGTATTAAACTGAAGACATCTGGATTGCAACAGAGACAGAATGAAATCTATTGAGCCTCTTATTTGACTATAAGAACTGCTAAGAAATGAGGCTATCATAGGTTATTCAACCTACAGGTAAAGTAATTTGTCCATGTTCACAGCTAAATTGGGTAACGGCCAGTCTGTATTCTCCATGCTACTGTCTCAAGTCAGAGTAATCTATTGTAAATCCTCTCTTCAGATAGTTTTATGGTCATGGTGAATATGAAAGACCCCTGGGCCTACAAGAACAAGTAGTATCACAAGCTTTCCTAGCCTCCTGTGTTCTTCTAGAACCTTCTTGTCTTTAAAACTTTTTTTTTTTTTTAAATTTGAGTTGGGCATGGCGGCACATACCTTAAATCCCAGCACTCAGGAGGCAGAGTTCGAGGCCACCCTGAGACTACATAGTAAGTTCTAGGTCAACCTCAGCTAGAGTAAGACCCTACCTCAAAAAGCCAAAAATAAATAAATAAATTTAAGGAATTTATTTATTTATTTGAGAGAGATAAAGAGGCAGATAGAGAGGAATGGGCACATCAGGGTCTCCAGCCACAGCAAATGAACTCCAGATACATGTGCCACCTTGTACATCTGGCTTATTTGCAGACAAATGCCTTAACTACTAAGCCATCTCTTCAGCCCTCTTCTTGTCTTTTATAAAGAACCTTACTTATCTTCTCAGAGACGCTCTCTTTTCAATGGTTAAGCCTCTAACCTTTTTCATTCAGCAAGCTGACTCCATTTAAGGGAAGATCACAATCTCAGAATGGCTCTGTGAAAAAGCTTTTTCGTGTCTTCCTTGATTTCTCTTTCTGGTTCCTCATGCTCCATAAGGAATACATCAGTCTGGCTACTGTCAGTTCCAAATCATAGTCAGGTCTGCCCTCCTTCAGCCACACTACCTATTTAAGCTAGCGTAGGCAGTAGACACCTGACCTTTATACTAGTCTCTGCCTGTTCAAACAGCAAGTCTGTGTATGAAACAAACCAACCAACCAACAAACCTCTAAATCCTATGTTGTTACTGCCCTTGCTGGGAAAAAAAAAAAGATCTACTGGCTTCTCACGTGCTGTCACCATCTGGCTTAGTGTCCTCTTTGCTTCTCTCATCATGTGGCTTACTTTTTCAGCTCTTACCTCACAGGAGTAAGGTCACACCTGTGGACTGTCTCTCCCAGAGGCAGGCTCCTGTGTGTTACTATCACATTAGAACATCATCTGACACAAAACAGGTGCCCACAATATATCTTTTATATGAATATCCCTCCTTAGACTGAGAAAAACAAGGTCAGTCTCATAAAACGCAACTTGTTAAGAATTTTAAACTCATGACCACTCTTTAAGTCCAAGATGTATTCCACATCCCCATGTTCCTTTCTCCAGTCACAACATATGTTACCATGATAAACTTAAGTTTTTTTCATTATGTCTTATGTAAAAGGAGTTTATTTTTAAAAAATGAACTGGAAAATATGGTAAAAATGTATGGTTACCATTTCTTAAAAGCCTAGACACATATTCAATTCTCATAGCTCTTAATGATAGGAATTCACATGCCCGGTAATGATAATCAGAGACCATCAAAATTTCCATGCATACTCTGGTTTTTCTTTTCAGACTGAATAAATCTTTTGCCTTTTACTAAACAAACAAACAAACAAACAAAAAACAAAAAAAAAACCCATGCAATCTTTTCACTGTCTCCCATAGCAGCTCTGTCTGATGTGCATGGAGGAGGAGAAATCACAACTTCTTCTCTGGGAGGAGGTGACCCACTTAAGGAAGTATCATAATCTCAGGATGGTTCTTATTTGGTTTCAGAATTGTATATGGGCACTAGCAATGAGTTTGAAAGAAAGCTGAATTACGACAGGTGGAAAAGAATGTGGGGTTTCAAGACTTCATGTAGAAGGGCAGGGCAAGGGGATGGGGTGAGGCGACAGGAAGGGAAAAGCCCATGCTGGTGGGACACAGAGCAGCCTGGAGGCAAGAATCCTCACCACACTCAAAAACCTTTCAAGCAACAAGAAGTTAATGGCACTGCGCATAGTGGCATATGTCTACCACCCCAGTACTTGGGAGGCAGGGTTTGAGGACAGCTTGGGCTACATAGTGAGGTCCTGTCTTAGAAAACACAAGAGCTGGGATGTGCTCAGTGCTAGACTGCTTGCCTACCATGTACAAGGCTCCTGATTTGATCCCAGCACATTAAAAGAGAGAATTCTAATTTGCAATCTAAAGTAGTAGGTACTGCAGAGACACAGCCCTTCCACAACTGGAATGAACACCCACGTTGTGACCTGCATCAGACTTAGAATGGCCCAAACCTTTTGATATAATATAGTTAGGCAATTTCTGTTGTTGTTTTTTGAGGTAGTTTTACTCTAGCCCATGCTGACCTGGAATTCACTATATAGTCTCAGGGTGGCCTTGAACTCATGGTGTTCCTCCTACCTCTGCCTCCTGAGTGCTGGGATTAAAGGCATGCACCACCACGTCTGGCTTGGTTAGGTAAAACTTTTTTATTTTATTTTATTTATTTTAATTTTTAAATTTTTATTAACATTTTCCATGATTATAAAAAAATATTCCATGGTAATTCCCTCCCTCCCCAGGTAAAACTTTTAAAATAACAATGAACTAGCTTTCTACATAGGTTTGAAAATCATCTAGCTAAAAAATTTTGTTGGGGGCTCTAGAGATAGCTTAGTGGTTAAGGCATTTGACCTGCAAAGCAAAGGACCTAGGTTTGATGGCCCAGGACCCACGTAAACCAGATGCACAAGGTGGCACATGTGTATGGAATTCATTTGCAATGGCTGGAGGCCCTGGTATACCCATTCTCTCTCTCAAATAAATAAATAAAAATGTGCTAAAGCAGAATTTTTTTTTTTTTTTTTTTTTTTTTGGTTGAGCCAGGCGTGATGGTGCACACCTTTAATTTCAGTACTTGGGAGGCACAGGTAGGAGGACCACTATGAGTTTGAGGCCAGCCTGAGAACACAGTGAGTTTTAGGTTAGCCTGGGCTACAGTGAGACCCTACCTCAAAAACAAAACAAAAAAAAATGGTTGGAAAAGAATCTTTTGTTTAGAATTATTAGAACTCCATTAGAAAAACTGGTTCATACGCACTTACATTTCTACCCTAAGCAACTGCACTGGTCACAACTGTTTTCATCAGACTCTTTTGGCCAAATTCCTAAAATCACAGGACAGTATCAAATAACTTTTTATTTTCCCTTTCTTGGGGGTGGGGCAGGATCTTGCTCTTGAATTCATGATGCTCTGCCTCAGCCTCCCAGACGCTGGGGCTGCAGTCATGTGTCACCTGTCAAGCCTTTTCTTTCTTTGGTAGTAGTGGAATAGTCAGGCATGTTGGTTCACATGTCTAAATCCAGCCCTTGGGAGGCTGAGGCAGAAGAATGGCCATTAGGTTAACTCCAGCCTGGGCTGTGTATTAAGTCCTAAGCCATCCTAGGATACAGAATGAGACCCTGTATCAAAAATAAATAAGCAAACAAACAAAAGAACCAGTGTAGTTAAAAGACATTTAAGTTACCTCCATGCTCATCTTGAACCACTGATACTGTACAAAAGGATGTCCAGTTGCTCGGCAACACAGCTTCACAAACTGTCCAGCCAGAACTGCCTTTGATTCTGGGTTTACAGTGATCTTTAATCCTTTAATAAGAAAAAAAGACAAAGCCACAGAAGAGGGTTTTCCTTGTTAATACATGTGAGACACCAACAACAAAAACTAAGTTTTACAAGGTAGGGTCTCACTCTGGCACAGGCTGACCTGGAATTCACTATGGAGTCTCAGGGTGGCCTCGAACTCATGGCAATTCTCCTACCTCCGCCTCCCTAGTTCTGGGCTTAAATGCGTGCACTACCATGCCCAACAAAAGAAATGTTTTGTAACTAGAATTCATCTTTGTCACACATCAATCATACTCTCACATCTCCTTTCCTATCCATTGAGTTCTTGAGTCACAGGCTTTGCAAACCCACAAGGAATAAACTCAGTACTGAACTCTATTTTGCATGATTGGGAAGAAAAATCATTTGCAATGTTTCTCCAATTCTTAGAAACATTTTCACCATAGTTTAACCTTTGAAATCAGGGTAAGTTTTATAAAATTTTGTCAACCAGGCAGAAGTCATAATGCAGTTCTCAATGCTGGCTCATACAAACATCTAATCACAAATGCTCACATGGTCAGGACTTCAGCTGAGGTAGGTGTGCTGTGAATTAACACTAATATAAAGTTTAAATGGTTGCAATGGGCTGCATGTGTTTCCAAAATTCCTATGCTGAAAGTTCAATCCTTAACTCAATCATGGTGGAAGGAGAGCTGCTCAGTCATGGGGCTCTGCCCTCATAAATGGACTGAGGCCACGATACAAGTCTGCTTTCTTTTCTGTCTTCTGCTGTGTGAAGACACAATGTTCATCGCGGTTTGCCCTTCCACTTTGCGGCCTACTTAAGGACACATGATGAAAACCCTTGTCATATACAGTGCCTTTACCTTGTACTCTCCTCACACCTAGTTCCTCTTCCCACAAAACTGACTCCTCTGCTTACCCTGCGTTTCTTTTTTTTCTTTGCTTATTGGTATATATGCGAGCACCAGGACCTCTTGCTGCTGCAAATGAGTATGAGACAGTTGCACCATTTTTGTTCTAGCTCCACGGGCAGCTTTAGAATTGAGCCTGAGCTGGTTGGCAAGCTCTACAAGTCTTTCACTGCTGAAGCATCCCCCCTACACACCTAGAAGTCCTTTTACAAGATAAATGAATTCATACCACTCCTGTGATTAAAATTCTTTAATTGCTTTCCATTGTGCTTGGGATAAAACCCCACCTTCCCGCCATGGCTCATGAGACCCTTCGAGGCGGCATGTCCCCACGCCCAGCTGCCCTCTGTCCCCTGCTATACCCAGCTACAGGACCCACTTTCCTCCCACAGAAGAAGAAGATACCTCCCAGCTGCCAGTCCTCTCCTGGGTACCCCACCTCAATCTCCAGGGTTCCATAGTAGGCTCTTTCTCATCATTTGAGTCTCTTGAGATATTGAACAAAGGACCTTGTATATGCTAGGCAGGTAATCTTCCACTGAGCTATACCCCTAGCCCTTGTTTTAGTAAGACAGGGTCTTATGATATGTAGCTGAGGCTAGCCTTGAACTCGAGATTCTCCTGCCTTTGCCTCCTAAGGGATAAGATTGCAGGGGTGCATCACCATGCAGGAGCACCTTAACTTACGCCTTGGCCTCAATTTCAAATGTAAATTTTCCCTCTTTTTAAAAAATTTATTTATTTTCTCAATTTTACTAAACATTTTCCATGATTTTAAAAAATATCCCATGGTAATACTCTCCCCTCACCCCATTTTCCCCTTTGAAATTCTATTCTCCATCACATCCACTCCCCATCTCAATAAGTCTCTCCTCTATTCAGATGCCATGATCCTTCCCTCCTCTTATGATGGTCTTGTGTAGGTAGTGTCAGGCACTATGAGGTCATGGACATCGAGGCCATTTTTTGTCTGGAGGGAGCACGTTGTAAGGAGTCCTACCCTTCCTTTGGCTCTTACACTTTCTGCCACCTCTTCCGCATTAGAGCCTGAGCCTTGGAAGGTAATTTACCGTCTTTTGTATCCTTCACATACTAATCATTTTCTGAATTCTTTTTCTTTTTTTGTTTTTTTCGAGGTAAGGTCTTGCTCTAGCCCATTCACTATGTAGTCTCAGGCTGGCCTTGAACTCATAGCAATCCTCCTACATCTGTTTCCCAAGTGCTGGGATTAAAGGCATGAGCCACCACGCCCGGTCTGAATTCTTTTTCTTATGGCCTGTCTTACTCCTGAAATAGAAGCTCTGAGGGTTGGGGGGAGAGCAAGGACCATGTTTGTTTTAGTCACCAGCTTACAGAACAGTACATGTCATACATGGCAGGCAGCTGACATGTAGATGTTGAACGGATGTGTGCAATAACAATAAATCACCGTAGCAGCAACTTACTGTCTCTTTCATATGCACCAGACATGTTTCACCTTTGAACTTCAAAACAATCATACATACAAGGTAGATATTAATTACATCTATGTTACAATAAAAAAGAAGTAATTTGCAGGTGACCCACATCTCCTTGGGCAAATTACCTAATCTCACTGACACTAATTTTTCTCATTGTATACAAGCAGAACCTAGGATGCAAATCTAGGATTCTTAGCTTCAGTAGCTCTATGCTTTTGCTATTCCATGATCCTTTTAAATTTTTCTCATTGACAACTTCCATAATTATAGACATAATTCCCTCCCTCCTCACTTTCCCCTTCACAACCTCACTCTCCATCACATCCCCTCCCCCTCTCAATTAGTCTCTCTTATTTTGATGTCATCATCTTTTCCTCTTATTACAAGGATCTTGTGTAGGTAGTGCCAGGCACTGTGGTCATGGATATCCAGGCCATTTTACATCTAGAAGAGTGCATGGTAAGAAGTCCTATGCTTCCTTTGGCTATTAACTGTCTTTTGCCACCTCTTCAGCAATGGACCCAGAGTCTCGGAAGGTGTGATAGAGATGTTTCAGTGCTGAGCACTCCTCTGTCACTTCTTCTCAGCATTATGGTGCCTTCTGAGTCATTTCAGAGGTCACTGCCATCTGAAAAGAGAAACTACTTTAACCAAAAGTGACGTCATAGTTGAGTGGGATGGTGTGTCTCCTGATGCCATGGTGGTGTGGGATGGTGTGCCTCCCTGAGGCCATGGTGGGCGCCTGCTCCTGATGACACATGATGAGACACAATCAAGTGAAGCTGGACAGGAGCAGGGCATCCTTGGGGGCAATAGCAGGGATGCATCTGTCTTCTAGTTGTGGGGCCAGCCAGCCTGACTGATGGGTCCACCACTCAGTACAAGGACGCCTCTATCTCTGTCTGGTTAGTAATGAGATGACATGCCAGCTTAACTGATGGGTCCAAAACTGCTGGCGACTATATTACAATCCCCCAAAGTACCACCTATGGTACATAATCATAAACAGGCTCTGCCATCAGTTACATGGCTTTTTTCTTTCTTTTTTTCTGAGGCAGGGTGTTGTTCTAGCCCAGGCTGACCTGGAAGTCACCCTGTATTCTCAGGGTGCCCTTGAACTCAGTGATCCTCCTACCTCTGCCTCCAAACTGCTGGGATTAAAGGTGTGCACGACCACCCCTTGCTAACTGCGTGGCTTTTATTGTGGGCAGTAAGACACAACTGACACTGGACTGTCTTCCCAGAAAGAGCGCGCCCATCCAGGGAAGAAGCGCAGTGGGAAGGAGTCACGTGCAGTCCTCCTCATCAGCCTGGCCCGGCGAGGAGTGGAAAGGAGGGTGAAGTGGGGGTGTTGGCTGGCACTCTGCACAGCTGCTAGGATGCAAGGGAGAGCGCAGGATGGGCCTGTGCTTAAGAGAGAAGGTGTGAGGTCCAAGTGACACAAGATACTCCTCAGATCCTACCTTTAATACAGAAAGAAGGAAAAATCCATGATTTGGCATGCAGATGGTGGCCTTAATAATGGTCCAATTTTTTAAAAAAAACTATGATAATCAAGGACTACTCACCATTTGAACTGCTTGAACTGGGAGATGCTTAAGCAATAAAGGAGCCTCTCATAGCCTGGCTTGTGAGGCTGCGGGGCAGGGGTGAAGGGGGTTTGTATGATGTTGAAAAGATTCCTCCTTGACACCAAGGCTGCCTGCACACATCATCTGAGACAACATGCATCCCATACTCATGAGAGTCATTAGGGCCACTTACTTATGCTGGCTGAGATCCTCATAAATACTAGGGACTGGAAGACAACGCATGAAGGGCAGGCACCGCTAAAGGAACTGGTACGAAAGAGGCAGTGTCTGATGTCCAGTTTAAGTACTAGAGCATGACAGTAGGTCCCTACTGCCATAGGGATCATGTGTCAGCTGCAGAACCAATTTGAGTTTGGGTTCTGATACAGGTCGTTGACACCACTGCAGAAGATAACTCTACCTGCAGCTCTAGTGAGGATGCTGGAAATGAGATGCTTCATTCAATACTGGCATATGTGAGAAAAATTACTATGGTTAACTAACACTTCAAAGTATCACAATGGTAAAATAAGACCAGTACAGTATGACTTATTTGCCTTACCTCATCCATCCATCCATCCATCCATAAAAATGTGCACTTGGGCTGGGGAGATAGCTCAGCAGTTAAATGTGTTTGCCTGCAAAGCCTGCTGGCCCAGGGCTCAATTGTCCAGTACCCATGTAAATCCAGATGCACAGAGTGGCACAAACATCTGGCATTTCTTTGCAGCAAGATACCTTGGCACAATCCCCTTCCACATGTCAAAATTTTAAAAATGTACACTTGTCTTATTGGCTATACTATTTCAATGTGTTACAGACATCTTATCCTTAACTACTTCAGCATGAATCTTCCTAGGACACTCCTCTAAGAATGACGAGTTCATGACGTGGAAATTCCCTACTAACAAATACATGGGTTATATTTGATTTTTTTTCAAATTGCATTTTTCAAATGTTTCCGATAATTGGTCTTGAACAATAATCAAATCAAGGTTCATACGCTGTTACTAGCTTTTAACATGTCTGGGGAGAATGAGGCTTGACACATTTACATTTTCCAAAAATATTTACCACAATTTACCTGGCCAAAGACAACATACCTGGGGGGTTGAGGAGCTGAAGAACCTGGGTGTGCTCCATAGACTGCAGGAAGTCACTCAGCTCTGTGACTGTGCACCCTTTCTCACCCAGCAGTCTCAGCAGACACAGGCTTGGGCTTCCCTCTGGCTCCAACACCTTAAGAGAACACTGCTCCAGGTCCAGGCAACTGAAAGCAACAGATGCGACTCCAATCAGCAGTGCTCTTCAGCACGCTAGGCTCACTCTACCTGGCTCAGTGCAGCTGCGGTAAGGAACAAACCCTCGGTGGTGAGAGACTCTTACGTTAGGAAGGCTAGTCCCCTCCTCTCCATCTACTCTTTTCTCCCACATGGATCCATCATTATTAAACCAGGACTATGTGAGCAAAAGGTAGCCTTGATACCCTATCAATAAAAATTTTTGTCTTTAATTTGAAAATGGGAACTAGACCAGAAAAATGTCTTTCTTTATTTCTTTGAAGTACAGGGTGACCCAAACAAAATGAGGACACTAGCTAGCAGGCTAGATTCTGCTGCCTTCTGAAAGGAATGTGCCCTCATTCCATGAGGGGCCCAAACAGTTTACATTACAACACATAAACTTTAGGAATAGTGCAAGCGCTACTCTAAATGGAGAGAAAGAGAAACCATGTCTCAAAATTCAGACTGGATGGGACAACCAATGTCACAAAGTCAGTAGCTGGGAAGGCTTCAAATGCCTGTTACAAATCTTATGTTAGAAGTAGTTCAAGGGTTACTAAGTGCCCCAATAAACAGAATATGAGGTACATAAATATATAATTATTGTAGCAAAACATACTTTAAAAAAATTATGCTGGGTGTAGTGGTGCATGCCTTTAATCCCAGCACTTTGGAGGCAGGGGTAGGAGGATCATTATAGTTCAAGGCCAACCTAGGACTAGAGTGAATTCCAGGTCAGTATGAGCTACAGTGAGATTCTACCTCAATAAAAAATTATTTGCACATGTGTGTTTAAGGGTGCACCAGGGTCTCTTGCTACTACAATCGAGTTCTTGTCTGGCTTAAGTAGGTGGCTGGGGAACTGAACCTGGGGAGGCAGACTTTGCAAGCAATTGCATTTAACTGCTGAGCTATCTCCCCAGGCCCAGCTTCTTATGATTCAGAAGTTTACTAAGTTTTTAACACATAAAATTAAGGCGCCATCTCATCAACTACAACCAAGAGATGCTTTAATTGTTGTTAACATTGACACAGAAAAAAAATCTAATGTGATTTTCCTTCCTCCCAAAGAACAAAGATCAAATTAAAATAGATTCTTTCTTCCAAAACAAGAGGTACAGAGAAAAACAAGACTATGTCTCTTCTTTGATTTTTCTGATTTTCCACATGGGCACTGACTTTCAACTAAGGTGATGTGTAAATATACCCAACTTCCATCTTTCCTGTTTTAGTTTCGTTCCTGTAAGAGCGTGCTTTGAAGTGGTTTCTACAAACACTAGCTTGGAATTTCTTAACTTTAAAAAGTGCTTTATTACTGAAACAAATGGGCTTTGCTTTTACAAATACCTATTTACAGGTTTAGAAATATATAATCAAATGAAACGTACTATATACCTTTTGGGGATAAATCACAGACATGCTGTCAGGTTTTTTGCTTCTCCACTTGGTACATTTACTCTTTGGTATCTTTATTCACACACTCAATTTTTAAAAAAATATTTTATTTGTGAGAGACAGAGAGAGAATGTGTATGTGCATACATACACACACCCATCCACCCACCAGGGCCTTTTTCTGCTCCATGAATTCCAAATGTAGGATTCACTTTGTGTACCTGGCTTTATGTGGGTACTAGGAAATCAAACCCAGGTTGTCAGGTTTTGCTAGCAAGCACCTTTAACCACTGAGCAATCTCTCCTCCCCTCAATTTCTTTCTTTCTTCTTTTTTTTTTTGTTGTTGATTTTTATTTACTTATTTGAGAGCAAGAGACAAAGAAAGAGGAAGGAAGGGAGGGAGGGAGAGGGAGGGAGGGGGAGAGAGGGAGAGAATGAGAATGAATGGGCACTCCAGGGCCTCCAGCCACTGCAAATGAACTCCAGATGCATGTGCCTTGTGCATCTGGCCTAGGTGGGTCCTGGGGAAATCAAGCCTCGAACCAGGGTCCTTAGGCTTCACAGGCAAGTGCCTAACTGCTAAGCCATCTCTCCAGCCCCTCTCAATTTCTTTTTAGTCACCTAAAATAGACCGTTGTCTCTAGGCATTAAAGACAGAGCAGTGAACAAAATTCCTTATCCTGCAGTTTTCTATCTAGAGAAGAGGGACAGGTATGACACACATGAAATATTTGTGTGTGTATTACTATCCAATGGTGCTAAGCACTGTAGAGAAAACTAAAGCAAAGCAGGACAGGTGACGCTGGAACACAGTACAAACCAGCAGAGCCTTCATGAAGAGAACAGCTTTTAAACAGCTGAAAAGGTGAAGGGACAAATCATAAGGTTCTACAGGGAGACCCTCCCAACACAAGCAGACAAGTACACAGGCCCGACTCTGTTACATGTGCCCACTGTCACACCTCACTGTTTTTTTGTTTTTGTTTTTGTTTTTTCGAGGTAGGGTCTCACTGTAGCTCAGGCTGACCTGGAATTCACTATGTAGTCTCAGGGTAGCCTAGAACTCATGGTGACCCTCCTACCTCTGCCTCCCAAGTACTGGGATTAAAGGTGTGCGCCACCATGCCTAGCTCTCACTGACATTTTAATTTTTTATTTATTTGAAGCAGAGGGAGAATGAAGAATATGGGCACGCCAGGGTCTCCAGGTGCTGCACATGAACTGCAGATGCATGTCCCACTGTGCATCTGGCTTTACATGAGTACTGGGGAATTGAACTCAGGTAGTAAGGCTTTGCATGCAAGCACCTTAACCACTGAGTCATCTCTCCAGTGTGATGGCTTTTTTTTTTTTTTTTCTTCTTCAAGGTAGGGCTTCACTCTAGCCCAGGCTGACCTGGAATTCACTAGTCTCAGGGTAGCATTGAACTCTCAATGATCCTCCTACTTCTGCCTCCCAAGTGCTGGGATTAAAGGCGTGCGCCACCATACCCGGCTTGATGGATTTTTTTGTTGAGGCAGGCCCAACAGATTGCACCCTATTTTTTATGAGGGGGAACAAGAGAAAGAGAAAGAGAATATGAATTGGCAGGTCAGAGCCTCCAGCCACTGTAATAGAACTTCAGACACATGTGCCACCATGTGCGACCTTGTGCAGAGGGTTTTTACCTTAGTTCATGTTTTACATTCCTACAACTAAGCACCCTACTTAGAGATTTTTAGAGTCTCCTGAGAGCTCTGCCAATCCCTGGAGTTCAGATGCTCTAGTCACCACTACACTGACATACCTTGGGCAAACTCAAGAGAACCTGTGTCTAAAGTGGCCACAGAAGTGTCCAACAGGAGCAGAGAAGGAAGGCTTGTACTGGGGTGTACTGGAGATGTGACTGCAGCAACCTAGAGTACATGCAAGGATTCCACCCGCGTCATCAATAACTATCTGAAAATTTTAACAAATATTACGAAGCTCTGAAGACAGTTCAGAATGGAATATTCTTATGAATTCTTTTCTTTTTAAATACTTTGCTCTTTTACCCCCCCCCCCACACTCAGAATATGAATGAATAATGAGTGAGTATGGGCATGCCAAGGCCTCTTGCCACTGCAAGCAAACTCCAGACTCATGCACCACTTTGTGTAGTATCTGGCTCGATGTGGGTACTAGGGAATTGAACCTAGGTCATCAAGCTTTGTAAGCCAGCATGTGTGATCCCTGAGTCATCTCTCCAGTCCTGACTTTTATTCTTAAATAAATTCTCATGTAGTTTGAAGAACAATGCATAGTCAAGAGAACAAAACAATGAAATAGGCTGGGCTCTGATTTACACAGTAAGACCATGCTCAAACCAAACAAGAAAACAAAGCAACAGGAAAAGAAACAGGCAAACTTCTGAGATTCGGGCTGAGAGTAGCGATGAGAGGCACTTCACCTCTCCCAGGATGGTGACAACCTGGCTCAGGCTCACTGTAGTCTTGACACCTGACATTTTGGGGGCCTTAAGTAGAGTAAGGATCACCAGCTGACCCATCCATCATTCTGGTTGCTGCTCTCTGGGCCCCAAAATTTCAGTGCTATCTTTTCTTCTGAGCTCAACTTCTTCAAGCCTCTTCACTCAGCTGACCTAGGTGGTATTATCATCTTGGAAGACTTATGAAACATACCCGTCTCTTATCAGACTCCTCAACCAGAATTCTAATTCCATAAATGCACATTTCACCAAGCAACTGCTCTGTCTACAGTGCTCTGTAAAAAATGGGTTCATGGGCTGGAAAAACAGCTTAGCAGTTAAGGCGCTTGCCTATGAAGCTGAGGGACCTAGGTTCGATTCCCCAGTACCCACATAAAGCCAGATGCACAAGGTGGCACATGTGTCTGGAGTTTTGTTTGCAGTGGCTAGAGGGCCTGGTGTGCTCATTTTCTCTCTCTTCCTGCATCTCTCTTTTACAAATAAAATAATTTTTAAAAAATGGGTTCAAGGCTGGGGAGATGGCTTAGTGGTCAAGGCCATTTGCTTACAAATCCTGACATATTGGGTTCAATTCCCCACTACCCACATAAAACCAGATACACAAAGTGTAACATGTGTCGGAAGATCATTTGCAGTTGCAGGAGGTACTGCCATGCATTCACTCTCCATCTCCCTAATAAATAAGAATAAAAAAGGTCCAAATCTTCCTCTAAGTTCTCCTAATGTAACCCTATAATCTGTGTACTGCATTTGTCTGATGGGCTGGGGAGCGGGGCACAATGCCCAGCAACAGGCGCTCACTCTTTGAGTCCAGCAGCTGTGCTTCTTAGCAGAGCCTTGCTTCTACTTGTTGGGGAGATCCAACAAGCACAAAGACTGTGTCAGTCTATACTATGTGCTCAATCAATGACAAATATTGTCAGTGAAGTCTAATATTTAAGATGTTATTGTGAATGTCCACAAATGTCACTCTATTGCTGGAAGCCTTCATGGTGAGGAAGAAATACTCTACTTTCATCTTCTGGAATCTCTGGCTAGTAAGAAACACTCAGTAAATAAAACTGTGAAAGAAGGATGTCTCTTCCAATACTTGCTAAGGGAAGATTTATGCATGGCACAGAATAGGAAAGGAGCCTTTTTATTCTTATGAGAGAGAATCAGTTCACCAGGGCCTCCAACCACTGCAATTGAACTCCAGATGGTCATCTTGTGTATCTGGCTTATGTGGGATCTGGAGAGTCAAATGAGTCCTTAGGCTTGGCAGGCAAGCACCTTAACTGCTAAGCCATCTCTCCAGTCCAAGGCTCCTGTTATTAATGAAGTTTATAAAGATGTCTGTAAATTATAGTAAAAGACAGTGGTCATTTGACAAGTTTAAAAACTGAACAGGCCCAAAGGTAGGCTGAGATCCTAACAATGATATAAAGTAGTGATTCTAAATTCAGTCTGGGAACGCTCTTTAATTTGAGACCCTTTTAGAGGGTCAACAAGGTACACCTTTTTTTCCTAATAATACTAAGGACTGTTTACCTTATCTACTTGTTCATTCAGGAGAGTACCCTGAAGCTTCCAGAGATCTGTTACACATGATACCGGGAGACTGAATGCAGAGAAACATGTAAGGAGAACTCTGCTGTTAAATCAACACATTAAAGAGATTTTCAAGGCAGGCATGTGGCTCACACCTGTAATCCTAGCTCTCAGGGCTGAGGCAGTAGGACTGCCCCAAGTTTCAAGCCAGCCTGGGTTACACAGTGTGTTGTAATCCATCCCAGGCTACAGTGGGATCTTGTCTCAGGGTAGGGGTGGGGAGCAGCAAAATGGAGAGATTTTCAAGCTGGATAGGGTGGTGCTTGTCTATAATGCCAGCATAAGAGAGTCTGAGGCCAGCCTGGACTACAAAATGAGATCGTACCTCAATAAATAAAAACAAACATAAAACAGATTTCCAAAATGTAAACTAATGTTCCATTTAGTTTTTACTTGTTTTTTGGGCAAGTTTGTTTTTCTGCAAAAACTATTTCTCTTACCATATAAGAACTGCTATGCAGATAAATATTTTAAGATGCACTGGTTTTGATTTTTAAAAATATTTGAGAGAAAGAGGAAGATAGAGAATGGGTGTGCCAGGGCTTCCAGGCACTGCCAACGAACTCCAGACCCATGTGCAACTGGCTTTATGTGGGTATTGGGGACTCGAACCTGGGTCCTTTGGTTTTGCAGGTAAGCGCCTCAACTGCTAAGACATTTAAATAGTAAGCATCAGGGCGTCTGTAGTATTTGTTGAACCCATAATGACAGCCCTCCGTGGTCTTGGTACCAAGCCTTCCCAAGTCAGCCGCTCCTTTCCTCATTGGGAACCTAGTCTGACTTTTTATTTATTTACTTTTTGGCGAAGTCAAGGAGAGAACTCGGTAAACTGGCTTGAAGGCGGCAGGCTGGGTTAGGCTCAGTCTTCCTCTCCCCCTTCCTTGCCTCTGCTTCAGGGGTCCCTCGCCCTCACTCCCACCCTTTTCTCTCCCCATTGCGTCTTCACCGGGCAGGCAAAGCCGAAGACGCCAGAGGGTCACTGCTGCTTCCGGGGCCCCTCGGCACTCCCATCCCCGGGACTCGCCGTCCACCCGCGGTCCCTCGGGCTCGCGCGACCCTCGGCCCAGCATGCGTCCTCCCTCCCGGTCCCTCGTCCTCCCCGGCCCCGTGCGCTCACCTGAGGCGCAGGCGGCCCCGGCTCCCCGCCATCTCGGCCAGCCGCCTCCAGCCGCGGCCCTCGGGCGCGCGGTCCAGGCCCTCGCTGAGCCTCCGCAGCAGCGACTCGGGCAGGCGGTGCAGGGCGGCTCCGGCCGCAGGCCCCGACGGAGCGGCAGGGGACGGCGACCCGGCCGGCGGCGGCGAGGCCCGCAGCGGCTGTGCCCACAGCGACATGGCCCCGGCGCGGGAGCGGACGGGCGGAAGAAGGACGCCGCGGCACAGCCGGGACGCCCAGGAGGAAGCTCCGCTCGCCGCCCGCGACACCGCTTCGCCCGCCGGGCCGCGCGCAGGGCCAGCGGCGGGGCGGGCGCGGGGCGGGGCCGACGCAGTGAGAGCGCCTCGGGGGCGGGGCCTGACGCAACGTGGGCGGGGCCTCCGCCTCTCCAGCCGGGCTGAGGGCGCCCCGAGGGCGGGCCTGACTCCATGTGGGCGGAGCCTAGGCCTCGCCGGTCCCACTGAGGGGCGTGCTCGGGGCGGGGCCTGGAAGAGCATGGGCGGGGCTTCCCCGCGCGCGTGCGCACTAGGCTCACCCCCGCGGGTCCGGCGCGCGCTTCAAGTCCGGCGCTGGATGGGTGGATACCTGTGCGGGAGGAAGCAGCGCCGGAGCTACGCCTCGGCGGCTGCTCCTCGGCGAGGAAGCCTGCGGCGTCGGGGCTTCCCGGGCCGTGGGAGGATGAGCTTTGCATCTCTCCGGTGACACACGGCCGCTCTCAGCTGACGTCCCTGCTCCCCGCTCTGGGCAACCTCAGCCGACGCTTCCCCGCTTGGGGTTAGCTGTGTGCACCGTCGCCAAAGGGAGGCTGTGGTTGGGGGCGTGCAGACTTCCAAAGGGATTTTGGCCCCAGTCTTTGGAAGGTACTGAGCTGTAGGGCTGGAGGCAGGACCCTGGCCTAGCATGCCCAAGGCTCTGGGTTCTTTCCACTCTGCAAGCCCAACACAAGCAAATCCTGGAGAGCTCCGGTTTTAAAATATTTGTATTTATTTATTTGACAGAGAAAGGGAGAGAGAGAGAGAATGGGCGCACCAGGGCCTCCAGCTACTGCATACGAACTCCAGACGTGTGCGCCCCCTTGTGCATCGATCTAACGTGGGTCCTGGGGAATTGAACCTGGGTCGTTAGGCTTTGCAGGCAAGTGCCTTAAAGCCGTTAAGCCATCCCTCCAGCCCTAAATATTTATTTCTTGGTTTTTCGAGGTAGGGTCTCATTCTAGCCCAGGCTGACCTGGAATTCACTAAGTAGTCTCAGGGTGGTCTCAAACTCACAGAGATCCTCCTACCTCTGCTTCCTGAGTGCTGGGATTAAAGGCGTTCGCCACCATCCCTGATGTTAATGATTTTTTTTTGTTTCAGTCTAGCTCAGGCTGACCTGGAATTCACTATGTAGTCTCAGGGTGCCCTCGAACTTATGGCAATCCTCCTACCTCTGCCTCCCAAGTGCTGGGATTAAAGGCTTCTGTCACCACGCCCGGCCCCAGTGATTTTTTTTTTTTTTTTAATCTCTAGTTTTCTTGCGGCAGAGTCTCACTGTGGCCGGGCTGACCTGGATCTCACTATGTAGTGTAGGCTGGACTCAAACACACAGCAGTCCTCCTGCCTCTGCCTCCCAAATGCTGAGATTTAAAGGCATGCACTACCACGCCCGGCTATAGCGCTGGTTTATTTTGACTGATAGATCTGGGGAGTCATTTCTAGTAGCAATGCTCTGCTTGCCTTCTCCACATCACACTGCCATCCACTATCCTCATATTCAGAAGGCTGCCCTTCCCTCGAATGATCTGGAATTGTAGTGATAGGTGAATTACACTTGACTCTCTTCCCCATCTTATTTCGTTCAAGGCCATGCTCCCATTGAGAACTAGGTTAATTTGGGACAGAAGTAAATAACTTTTATGAAGGGTGACCAGCAAAGCAGCTGCGAGACACAAGCTTTCCTGGCCCAGTTTCTGGTGTCTGTAGCTGGGCAGTATGGTTTCCTGCAGTGATAATTAGACCGCCCAGATCCTTGCAGAGGGTGGTGAAGCAGTACTCCATACAAGCCACACCTCACTCTGGCACGATCAGTCACTGAACTTTTTCCTCGCCCAGTATTAAGTCTAGAGTTTGGAATGTCTAAGAACACCAATTTGGTTTAAGAAAGATCTGCCAGGTTCAGGTTTTATGACCGTGGGTGAGTCCATTTCCGTGTCTCATCTTTTAAGATGGGACTGAGATGCAGTTTATCCTAGAGGTCTTGCTAGGATAAAGGAATTGGTGCACCTAAAACACTTAATTCAATAACAGACACAGGGCTCGGCAATTAAAGGTGCTTACTTGCAGAGCCTGCTGGCCTGGATTTGATTCCCCAGTACTTGTGTAAAGCCAACATTGGCAAGAGGGCCTGGTGTGCCCATACTCACTTTCTTTCTCAGATAAATAAATGTTAAAAAAAATAACAGAGCTGGGCCCGATGGCACATGCCTTTAATCCCAGCACTTGGGAGGCAGAGGTAGGAGGATCATTGTGAGTCTGAGGCCAGCCTGGAACTAACAGAATTGTCAGTTCAGCCTGGTCTTTAGTGAGACGCCGCCTTGAAAAAACAAACAAAAATAACTGGCACATTGTCGATGTTCATTGCTGGCTTTTACCCTAACCAACACAAGCACGTGTTCACACTCTATTTGGGAAGCTTTTCCTAGTTGCTTTTAGTGCCTTCCAATCTGTCCTCAGCCATTGGGCAGGTATTTTCCGTTGCCCACGCATGCCAATTGTGGAATTTAAGTCTAGTTAATTGAAATCCTAACTTTTAATTTAAATTCAGTAGACTTCTTCCCTGCTCCCCAACTTACCTTGTGCAAGGTGGTGTTTACCCACACAGCTTCTCCTGTATGGGAAGGGAAAAGATGGATGGACATGTAGTCAACCTTGTTTCCTCCTGTACATCCTAGTATGCTTAGCCAGGCACCGTGTTGACCTTTGCCCAGTCCCTTTGAAAGTAAGTGACCTTCTCCTTTCACCCAACTCCCAATTCTATTGTCTACTTTATTTTGGTTTTAAAGAATATTTAATGGCTTATTTAGAAGCAGAGAGAGAAAGAGTGGGCATACCAGCGCCTCTTGCTGCTGCAAACGAACTCCAGATGCATGTGCTACTTTGTGCATCTGACTTTTTTGTGGGTACTAGGGAATCAAACCTGAGCCAGCAGGCTTTGCAAACTAGCATCTTTAACCACTGAACCTTCTTTCTAGCTCCTAACCATTTTAGAATCCATCCAGACACCCTACCCACCATCTTCCATCTTGTACCCTGGAAAGACATTGCGTTTTGCGATTGGTTTGTGGCTTCTCCTAATAACATATTGATATTTCCATTAGATAATTTTTAATTCTGTTCTGGGGCAGAAGGGCATCGTAGAAAGAATGTGACCTTTGAAATTATCACTGCATTTAAATCATGATTTAATTACTTACTAGTTAATGGTGTCACCTTAGGTGAGTGACTTAACTGCTCCGAGCTGCTGGTTTTACGCTTGCAGAAAGTAGATAAGTAGTACTTACCCGTTTGATATCTGGGACAAGTCGTTACGCTGTGTACCATCATGCATTGCTCAAGGGTGGGGATCCGTTCTGGGAAGTGCATCAATAGGCGATCTTGTTGTGTCCACATCCACAGGTAAACTGAGCTGGCTAGGAAATTACTAGGTGGCATAATAGTAGGCAGTGGTATGAACAGTCTCTTGTTGGACACGTTATGTGGTATGGGACTGTATAGTGCTCTCAGAATTGCCCTATTAATTCCGGGTACAATGAGATTAGTACTTTAGACTCCTTTTCTATATCAACAATTATGTCTTAAAGACAGGAGAAATACTGAGAGTGGAGATCTGGCCTTTACAGATCCTTTAAAAGTTCACCCGTGTGTAGATAACATCTTTCAGAGCTTTTCCTTGTTAGTTGAAGATGATAAAGATCTTTGTGAATCCAGACCATTTGCAGGAAACTTGTGGTTTCATTGTATAAAACTCTTCTGATGTAATCTAAAAACACCCATCATTGTGGAAACTGACTCATAGATTTGTAATTTTCCTTTATATAATTCGACTGTAGATACCAACTAAAATGGAAGAATGATCTATACTATAGTTGAACAGGTTTTAGAAGACCTGGTAGAGAATACATACAGGTTATTGGGTCTGTGTATGATTTGGGTTGGGGGGTGCGACAAAAGCTATGTGACTAAGAAGGCATTGGCTGTCTCCGTCCCTTACACCATGCCCCCAACCCTTAGTGACCTGTGTGACTCACCCCTGTTGTGAGGCCACTCAGGCCCGCCTCACTGAGACAGACACAAGACTGGTCAGATCCCCTGTAGCTCATTCTCAAAAAGAACGGAGGGAATGTCCTCGTTTCGATTTCAGCTTTGGAATGGCTCAGGATCTTCCACAGCCGGATTTCGGGAGGAATCACCAAGGCCTAAACACTGTTAACCATGGCGCAGACACTGGATTCATTTGTCCAGTTATTAACAAGCATTTATTTGGTGCTTGCTTTGTGCCAGGGTTCATGGCAAATCCTGCAAGAGGACAGTTTGGTTTTATAAAGGGAAGGTTAAGTCATGACTCTCAACAAATACGCGTATCTTTTGTAGTTTCCTTTGCGTTGCTGGAACAAAACACCGGACCAAAAGCAGCTGATGGAAGGGAAGGGCTTATGTGGCTTACAGTCTTAAGGAGAAACTTCATGATACCAGGGGACAACATGGCACGGGCAGAGGCTGGATGTCACCTCCTTGCTACACCAGGTGGAGAGCAGCCACTAGAGACTGAGCTGAGCTAGGGGAGCTGGTTGCGATGCCCCTAAGCTTGCCCCCAGCAACGCACTTCCTCCAGCAAAGCTCCGCCTCTCAGGTTGTCACCAGCTGCGGATCAAGCATACAAAACGCATGAGTTTATGAGCGACATCTGACTCAAACTACCATGGTGTCAAAAGTTTTATTTAATTCAGTAATTAGTGAAGGAACCAGAAAGGTGTTAAAACCACTTCAGAAGAGATTCCTAAGACACAGAAAATAAGTCTTCCCATCAGAAATACTGGGATGTATTTGTTTCCTGGAGGCAAAATGGCTTCTCCCACAGTGGAAGAGCTAAATCAGTTGAATAACCACTTGGTAGAACTTATTAATAAACAAAAATTACTTGTATTACAGTTTGCTTCTCTTCAAGTTAGTTTCTATTTCTCTACATTGTAAAATATGTTAGTCAGAGACAAGCACTTCCAACCTTGTGGAAAGATATGAAGAGATGTTTACAGGGACTGGAGAGAGAGCTCAGCGGTTAAGATGCTTGCCTACAAAGCCTAATGACCTGGGTTTGATTCCCCAGTGCCCATGTAAAGTCAGAGGAACAAAGTGGTACATGCATCTCGAGTTTGTAGTGGCTGAAGGCTATAGCATGCCCATTCTCTCTGTCATTCTTTTCTCTCTGCTTCATATATATATTTATAGATATATATATTTAAGCTTTTTTTTTTTAAAGGCAGTGTTTACCAAAGTGTGCTAGGAAAGTTAAGAGCACAGCACCACACATTGCAAAGTGAGACTACAGAAAGAAGAAAGATGAGCTTGTGTCATCCCCAAAGACTAAGTTGTTATCTTGTAGATCTGTGCCTCCTATAGGATCCTTGGATTATACAAAATACCTTTACATAGTGCATGAGTATTTTCAGCTTCATAATTCTAAATTAATTTAGTATAGACAAGAACATGATCCAGGTGGGGACAGTGCTCACTGCTTAAGAGTGCCTGTGGCTTGGGCTGAGAGATGGCTCAGTGGGTAAAGGCACTTGATTACCAAGCCTGGAGGCCTGGCTTTGACTTCCCAGTACTCACGTAAAGCCAGATGGCACACATGCCTGGAGTTCCTTTGCTGTGGCACAAGGCCCTGGCATACCCATCCTCATTCTCTCTCTCTCTTTCTCTCTGTGCTTGCAAATGAAATATTTTTTATAAGAAAAGAGTGCTTATATCTTAAGCATAAGGGTCTTTCAGGATGGAGATTGCTGCTGAGTTTGACTTCCCCAGAACCCAAAGGCTCCACTAGCTGGGGAGTAGTTAAGCTCGAGGTTTAGTCACAAACACATGAGGCTGTGGGGACCATTCTATGTTTGAACCTCCACAGTCCCGATAAAACACGAGTTGGAGCCCCTCCCTGTCCCCACACAGTGTTTTCTGCCACACTAGGATTCTCAGCAAAGTCTTTACCAGATGCAGCCTCTCTATTGGACTTTCGAGCCTCCAGAACTCTAAGCCAAATACATTTCTTTCATTAGAGATCGCTCACTTTGTACTCTGGGTATGAATGGCTGTTACCATCTTGAAATCAGAGTAGCTGTGATTGGCTGCCAAAGTCTCTCACATGGAAGGGGAAGGCTGCGGGAGGGTCACTACACCATAACCTGAGATTTCAGCCACTCGTCTTCAGCTCTAAGTCTGCCTCAGTCTCGAGAGGTGATAAAGAGTACGTAAGAGGGAGAACGTTAACTGAAGGGGGACCCTGGGCAGCTTAGAGGAGGTTGTCAGCAGGGCTGGAGTGGGACTTTTTGGCATGGCAACTGTTTTGCAGTTACCCACACTGCTATATGTCACCCCTCACCCATGCTCCTGAAAGTAAATCCAGTAAAATCATTGGTTTTCCAAGCTGAACTTGGATAGGGTCATTTCTGTGTCTGTGTTGGCACTCTGAGCAGTAGAACAGACGTTTGCTCATGTTTCCCTAGGAAAGGTCACATATCAGTCTTTGTGTGTCCAGCACAGAGCCGACTATAACAGGGACCATAGAGCTCGTGAATGAAAAATGAGTTTTGTTTTTTTTTTTTTTGGTTTTTCAAGGTAGGGTCTCACTGTAGCCCAGGCTGACCTGGAATTCACTCTGTGTTCTCAGGGTGGCCTCGAACTCATGGTGATCCTCTTACCTGTGCCTCCCCAGTGCTGGGATTAAAGGTGTGCGCCACCACTCCCAGCATGAGCTAATTGTTTTTAATGGACTACTGAAATACACACCATTTCCATATCTTCCTTAATACTTGTATTTCTGATCTGTATGGATTCCGGTCAGTTTGCTTACTATTAGATTGTATCACATTCTTGCTGTCCTGTGTGGGAAAGCCCTAGGTCTTCAGAATCAAGGCCAACCAGACGGGTGGAATGGGGATTAGACACAATTGGAAGGCAATTTGGAATCAGGGTGGCACTGGAAGAAAGGGACTATGGGAAGAAGTGGCGAGGCCAGCCCTTTGGAGGTTGCACCTTTGATTCCTTGTTACCTGTCCCATTCCCTAGTCTATTTTCTGTCAGAGTCAGAATACTCGACACCAATAACTTACAAGTTTTATTTTGGCCCATGGTTCTGGAGGCTGGGAAGTGCACAAGCGTGGCTCCAAGCTTTTGGTCTTACACTGCTTCAACTCATGCAAAAGCAGAATGCCAAGCAAAGATGTGCCAAGGGGGGTTGGGCACAGCTTGGAAAGATGGTTCAGCCACTAGGAGTACTTGCTGCTTAGGCATGAGGGTCTCTCAGGCCAGAGATGATCACTCAGTTTCATTTGACTCCAGAAGTACGTAAAAAGCTGGTACATATCTGTAAGCTCAGTCCCCAGGGTGCAGAGACTGGAGAATTGTTGGGGATTGCTGAAGGACAGCAGCTCCAGGTTGAGGAAAGACCCCATCTTCAGGAGAGAAATACAGATGAGTGATAAGAGGGTACCTGATATTCTCTGTTGGCCTCCACATGCATGTGCATGGGACACACGTACCTGTATACACCTGTGCATATAACACACACCCCACATGAGGAGACAAGGAGCAGCTCCTTGCCTTATAACATGCACTCTCAGGAGAATGGACCAATACCCAGGAGAAAATGTCAGGCCTTCAATGACCCAATTACTTCTTAAAGGCCTCACTTCCCAACACCAACATCATATAATTAATTTTCAACAAGAGTTTTGGAGAGTATAAACAAAACCCAAACCATCAGTAAGATTTTTGACTGTTTCACCCAGTGGTAAAGAGAGCGAGCACATTACTCAGCAGTATCTCCATGGAATACTCCCTTTTCCATATGTAGTATATGTCCCTTGAGAACCAAGCAGGTCTTGTCACGGGGAACTGGAATTCTGGATGTGGCTCTCCACTCCCACTCAGCTGACAAGGGGCACAGTTACAAAGATGAACTCATGGGGCTGGAGGAATGGCTTAGTGTTTAAGGTGCTTGCTTGCAAAGCCAAAGGACCCAGGTTCGATTCCTCAGGACCCACATAAGCCAGATGCACAAGCTGGTGCATGCTTCTGGAGTTGGTTTGCAGTGGCTAGAGGCCCTGGTGTGTCCATTCTCTCCCTCCCCCTTTCTCTCAAATTAAAAAAAAAATTTAGGGCTGGAGAGATGGCTTAGCGGTTAAACGCTCGCCTGTGAAGCCTAAGGACCCCGGTTTGAGGCTCGGTTCCCCAGGTCCCACGTTAGCCAGATGCACAAGGGGGCGCACGCGTCTGGAGTTTGTTTGCAGAGGCTGGAAGCCCTGGCGCGCCCATTCTCTCTATCTATCTGTCCTTCTCTCTCAAATAAATAAATTAAAAAAAAATTTTAAAGATGAACTCATGGTTCCTAGGATCACGGTCTTATAGAAGAGATGTTACACAAACATGTGACAGAGCAATCTTTGACTTGGGTTTCTGTGTTAACGTGTCTGTAACTCAGTACCTTTCCAGACACTTTTATCAGAAAGCCCAAAGATGGGCTTAGAACGAGGAGAAATGTTTCCAGGGTAAACAGTGAAAGGATTTAAGCACTGAAGACATGGTTATTTCTTTTGTGTGTGTGTGGTGTATGCACGCGTCTGTGCCTTCGTGACCCCCCCCATACCAGCGTTCACAGCTGTTCCCTGACTGGATGCGGAGGGGCCGCCGCCTCCCACTTCTGCCACCGCGATTTCTCCGTCAGAATGAACCGCTTCCCCTTCAAGTGTAGGACGAAATCAACCCTTCATTCCTTAAGCCACATTTGTCAGGTATTTTGTCACAGCAATGAGAAAAGTAACCAAAGAAATGACTGCGTGCTTAGTCACCTGTCTGTCACTGGTGGTGGCATGTCAGCTCTAAGAAGCAATTTAGTGTGGTCTGAACATTTTTGGTTCTGGACAGGAATCCCGAGGCCAAGAGAGACATCTTTCTTCTTCTTTTTTTTTTTTCCTCAAATTTTTATTAACAACTCCCATGATTATAAAAAATATCCCATGGCAATACCCTCCCTCCCCCGACTTTCCCCTTTGAAACTCCATTCTCCATCATATCCCCATCTCGATCAGTCTCTCTTTTATTTTGATGTCATGATCTTTTCGTCCTCTTATGATGGTCTTGTGTAGGTAGTAGGAGACCTTTTCTTCTTTAACCCTGATTGCACTGGTTCTCAAAGTGTGGTCCAGGGCCACTGGTGACACGGGAGCTCTTCAGAAACGCGCATTTCCAGGCCCCAGCGCAGAAGGCCTGAATGAGGAATATCTGGGGAAGGGTCTGCACCGGGAGGCCCCACAAACCCTCCAGGGGATTCTGGTGCTCACTGACGGAGGAGAACTGCTCTTCCACCAGGCATCCACTGCTCTCCGATCACTCTCGGCCGCATAGAGATTACTTCCTGTTTTATGTCTAAATTTATCTCCGTAGAGCTTTGAAGGGCGGAGCACCCAGTCTTCAAGAGCTGCTCTGCGGGTAACAGCCCCGGGCGGCTCTCAGCAGCAGGAGAGCTGAGGGGGACTTGAAGACTGAGCTGGTGCTGGGGACACCAGGGCTGGTTCTTACCCTCTTCCCGTTAATCACCATTTGGTAACTGAATAACGGAGTGGCCGAGCCGTTCCGCAGATGCCGCGAGGGGGAGCGTGTGCGCACGCGCAGGCATATCCAGGTAAATTCTTCAGGAATGTCGTCCAACCGCTGGAAGACAATGTGTAGAATTTGGCCAACTAGTCTAGACTGGCTGGCCAGTGAGCCCCAGAAACCCGTCTGTCTCCACCTCCCCGGTGCTGGGATTATAAACTTGTGCCACCCCCAAGCCCAGGTTCCCCTCCCGCAGTGGGTTCTGGAGATGGAGCTCAGCTCCCCAGATCGTTCAGCGAGCGAGAACTTTCCCAGAGGAGTCTCCCCAGCCCATGCGGCTGGAGTCGAAGGAGTCCAGGATTGTAGTGGCGGTTATGAGTCTTACATATTGGCCAACATTAATCCTTAAATTATCTGAATAAAGAAAAAAAAAAACACTCAAAACAAACCTAGAAGATACAGTTTTCCAGGAATTTGAGTATAGACAAGGAAAAAATATCCTCAGATGATTGCAATATTCATTTCAGAGTTCTGAGATACAAATTTCATCTTAGCATCCTGTTACTTTTATGTTCCTTCACTTGACATTTTTCCCTGAGCTCACTGATATCCACAAACTAGAAAACTAAAGTTCACACGCTTGCAGTCCTCGGCTGGCTGCTGACACAAGCTTACAGTCTCGCGGGCAGCTCCACGATGGCACGGGCAAGATGGTAGGGCAGGGGCTGGACATCATCTCCCCCAGGAAGGCTGCACCTCCCAAACTGCCCTCAGCCGGGGACCAAGCATCCAAACACATGAATTCATTGGCGGGGGAGGGGAGACACCTCAGAAACTTGGACCCTGGAAGGTTATTAACTTACTAACTTCTTCCCCTAGGGAGGCATTTTCCTTTGTACTCACCCTGACACCAGCCCAGTGCCTGGATCTTTGAACATTTCTTAATTCCGCTTTTTTTTTTTTTCTTTTTCTTTTTTTGCCAAAGCAGGTTCTCACTCTAGCTCAGACTGACCCTGGAACTCACTCTGTAGCCCCATGATGGCCTCAAACTCACAGTGATCCTCCTACCTCAGCTTTTTGAGTGCTGGGATTAAAGGTGTGTGCCATCATACCTGGCCTATTCTTTTATTGCTTTTGGTAAGATAGCAACCAAATTATTTATTAATTTATTTGACAGAGAAAGAGGGAGAGGGAGGGGGAGAGGGAGAGGGAGAGAGAGAGAGAGAGAGACAGAGAGAGACAGAGAGAGAGAGAGAATGGGCACGCCAGGCCTCCAGCCTGCAAATGAACTCCAGATGTGCGTGCTCCTTATGCATCTGGCTAACATGGGTCCTGGGGAATCGAACCTGGGTCCTTTGGCTTTGCAGGTACATGCCTTAACCACTAGGCCATCCCTCCAGCCCCTGGCCCATTCTTTAATTGTAATTGTGTGATGACTCTGGGTTTAGAAAAATGTTTCTCTCTCTCTCTCTGTGTATGAAGAACTTTCCAAAAGAATTTTATTACTGGAAGTAATTTTTATCCCCTAATTTGTATAATATGAATCATAGATTATTTGTTTCATGCATTCAGATGTCCTTAACATTTTATGGAAGATTTTATTAGGTTATCCTCTGGGACAAGAAAAAAATTTAATTTTTAAGATATCATTTATTTGTTAGCTTATTTGATTATTTCTTTGCTTTGTTTATTTGCTGCTTAAAAGCCTTTTAAAAGCTCACAGTCATTTTTAGCATCAGCTTGACAAAGGTAACTTGATTTCCTCTTAGCTGCTTTCTGTACTCTTCAATGAATAGTGCCTTGTTCTGATGAAGTAACATTTAGTTATTTAAATGTTTTTATTTATTTGCAAGGAGACAGAGAACAAAATTGGGCACACCAGAGCCTTTTGCCACTGCAGTGGAACATCAGACACACAGACGACTTTGTGCATCTAGCTTTAAGTGGGTATTGGGGAACCAAACCCAAGCCATCAAGCAATTACAAGGACCTTGAACCACCGATCCATCTGTCCAGCCAAAATTTAGTTTTAAATGGCTTGTGTTTAATCTAATGCTTCAGAGCTGTTTGCTCCAAAAGACACCAGGAACAAGACTATTCCTACCACAGGTGGCACAGAGCGGAAGAAAGCAAGCGCGAATGCTCGGTACTGGACTCCTGGATGCAGGCTTGCTCACACTGTGCAACTCTAACCAAGTGTATGCTCTGGGCTCTAAGCTTTGGCTGAGAAGTTCTGGTTTCACCTGCTCTGTTTCCTCTCTTTGTGGTTTGCTACCTGGGAGGGGACTTCCGGAGATGCACACACTTCAATTTGTTTCCCAAAATATTTTGTATTGTCTTGAGTGAGAAAGCATATTGCCTGCTCTGTGATACCTAAGATGCGGAGGCCTAAAGTATAAACATAGTCACATGACCGTCATTTGTTATGCTGGCAAGGGAGGGTGCTTCTGTCAAGAAAATGTGTGGTAAACATAAATAATGGAATTTACCACTCCAGTACAACTCCAAGCACCCTGCACGGCCTCCTTCCCCCAAACATCAGTGTTGGGAACCAACCAGAGAAACACCCCCAGCCACACAGCGTCCAAAATAGCAGTTCAGGACACCAGATCCAGTGACCCAAACAGTCTGAGTACATAGCACAGCAGAGGGGGTTGGAGGGGGTGCTCAGCATAAGTGAGGTTGGAAGCTATCCCAGGATGCACTTATACAAAGCCAGGTACATAGGCCTGCACAGGAAGTGCTAATCTCACCTTCCATGTGAGGGCAGGCTATGTGTGACATTTGATTGATGTATTCTTGGTCAGCTTTACCATTCTTTTTTTTTTTTTAATTTTTTATTTATTTATTTGAGAGCGACAGACACAGAGAGAAAGACAGATAGAGGGAGGGAGAGAGAATGGGCGTGCCAAGGCTTCCAGCCTCTGCAAACGAACTCCAGACGCGTGCGCCCCCTTGTGCATCTGGCTAACATGGGACCTGGGGAACCGAGCCTCGAACCGGGGTCCTTAGGCTTCACAGGCAAGCGCTTAACCGCTAAGCCATCTCTCCAGCCCAGCTTTACCATTCTTAAGCAGCATTTTGGTGTTGACTGTTGTTGCCTTTGATGTTTCCTGATTTATAGGGACTTTGTCATTTTCTTCTGTCATTACTGGGGGCAGGGTCTCACGCAGCCTCAGGCTGATCTGGAACCCATTTCAGACCAGAAATTTCAGCCTGCCAGGTGACAGGATTAAGGGTGTAGAGCAACACATTCCCTTAGGAACTTTGACTTTATTAGATTATCTGCTTGTTTTGATTGCCACTCGTGCATAAATACTCCCTGCTGGTTTTAACTGAATGTGTATATTGCTCAGTTGAATTTTAGAATTTGCCAGTAATTTATTCTACCCAGCCTACTAGAATACTTGTATGGCAGACAAACTCAATACCGAGGATCACTTCTGCTTTTACTGTGGAAGCAATATAAGAACCACACCTGGCACTTTAAGCTCCTACCCTGAAGATATATGAAGTTGTAACATGTCTAAGAATACCGCAGATAATTAAAATACCCAAGCATCAAATTAACTTAAGTTGCAAAAATCTCTACATTATAATACAAAGAAACACAAAAATCAAGACAATACAATTCCACAAAAAATTAGAAATCCATCAGAAATGCCCCCCAATGAGACTGATTTAGATGAAATGCTTGACAAAGAATTTAAAAACACAATTATATTCGAAGAAATCAAAGAAGAAAAGAAATACCTGAAGGAACTCCAAGAGAAGACAGAAAACTGACCGAATGAAATAAGGAAGTCAATACAAGACATGAGTAAGGAAATAGAAATAATGAAAAAATACCAACCAGAAATACCAGAAATGTAAAACAGAGTAAATAGAAAACTCTAGAAAGTCTCACCAGTAGAATAGATCAAAGAGAGGACAGAATATCTAAATTAGAAGACATGGTTGCAGATCTATTACAGTCCAACAAAGAGAAAAACAAACTAATTGGAAGGTGTGAATAGGAATTTCAAGATATTAAGGACACTATAAAGGGATCAAATAAGAATTTAGGTCAGAAGCCAAAACCACACAAAGACAGAACAAAAAAAGAAAAAGAAAATTACAGACCAATCTCCCTCATAAACATAGATACAAAAATTCTCAACAAAATATTGGTAAATAGAATACAAGAATATATCAAAAAGCTCATTCACCCTGACCAACCAAGTAGGCTTTATCCCAAAGATGCAGGGATGGTTCAACATACGCAAATTAATAAGTGTAATACACAATATAAACGGACTGAAGGACAAAAATCACATTATCATCTCATTAGATGCAGAAAAGGCATTTGACAAAATCCAACATCCCTTCATGGTAAAGTCCTACAGAAACTGGGAATAGAACAAACATATCTCAACATAATAAAGACTATTTATGACAAACCTACAGCCAGCATAATACTAAATGGGGAAAAACTTGAAGCCTTTCCACTAAAATCAGGAAAAAGACAAGGGTGTCCACTGTCCCCACTTTTATGTAATAGAGTACTGGAAGCCTTAGCTATAGCAATAACACATGAAACCTTCATAAAAGGGATACAAATTGGAAAGGAAGAGATCCAGTTATCACTAGTTGAAGATGGTATGATTCTATACATAAAGGACCCTAAAGATTCTACCAGCAAACTGTTAGAGCTGATAAACACCTATAGCCATGTAACAGAATAAAATATAAACACACAAATCAGTAGCCTTCCTATATGCTAACAACAAACAGAGAGGATGAAATCAGGGAATCTCTCCCATTCACAATTGCCTCAAAAAATAAAATAAAATAAAGTACCAAGGAAGTAAAGGATCTCCACATTGAAAACTTAAAAACACTCAAGAAAGAAATTGCTTAAGACACTAGGAAATGGAAAGACATACCTTTCTTGGATTGGAAGAACCAATATTGTGAAAATGTCAATCTGCAATCCCTATTAAAATTTAAATGGCATTCTTCATGGAAATAGCAAAAACAATCCTAAAATTCATCTGGAAGCCCCCCCCCCCCCCAAACCCTCAAATATCCAAACCAATTTTGAGCAACAAAAATAAGGCTGGTGGTATCACCATACCTGATTTTAAGCTATATTACAAAGCCATAGTAACAAAAACAGTATGGTACTGGCACAAAGACAGACACGTAGAACAGTGGAACAGAATAGAGGACCCAGATGTAAATCCAGGCTGCTATAGCCATTTGATTTTCAACAAAAATGCCAAAAACATGCATTGGAGAAAGGACAGCCTCTTTAACAAATGGTACTGGGAAAACTGGATATGTATCTGTAGAAGGATCAAAATAGATCCTTATCTCTCCCCATGCAAAAGAATCAAGTCCAAATGGATCAAAGACCTCAACAACAGAATGAAACTCTGAAACTGCTAGAGGAAAAAGTAAAGGAATCCGTTCAACATATAGGCATAGGCAATGACGTTTCTGAATATAACCCCAGTTGCTCAGGAAATAAAACCACTAGTCAACCACTGGGACCTCATGAAATTACAAAGCTTTTGTACAGCAAAGGACACTCACTAGAGCAAAGAGGCAACCTACAGAATGGGAGACAATCTTTGTCAGCTACACATCTGACAGAGGATTAATGTCTAGGATATACAAAGAACTCGGGAAACTAAATAATAAGAAATTAAACAACCCAATTAGAAAACTAAATAGAGAGTTCTCGAAAGAAGAAATACAGATGACATATAAATATTTTTTTAAAAGTTCTTCATCCCCATCCATCAGGGAAATGTAAATTAAAACTGCTTTGAGATTCCATCTCACTCTTGTCAGCATGGCTATCATCAACAAATGACAATAAATGTTGGTGAGGATGCAGAAAAAGAGGAACCCTTGTATACTATTGGTGGGAATGCAATCTGGTACAACCATTGTGGAAATCAGTGTGGAGGTTCATGAGACAGCTAAAAATAGATATACCATATTACCCAGCTATACCACTCCTAGGTATATATCCCAAGGACTCTTCTTACTACCTTAGAGATACTTACACAAGTATGTTTATTGCCACTCTATTCACAGTATTTAGGAAATGGAATCAGCCTAGGTATCCCTCAACTAAGAATAGATAATGAAGATGTGGTACACTCATACAATGGAATTCTGTTCAGCAGTAAAGAAAAATGAAATTATGAAATTTTCAGGGAAATGGATGGATCTGGAAAGGATTATAGTAAGTGAGGTAACCCAGACCCTTAAAGCCAAACTTTGCATGTTTTCCCTCATATGAGGATCCTAGATATAAATGTTAAGACTTGTTAAGACTTGCCTCACAGTGCCTAGCACTACCTTTACAAGACCCTCATAATAGGAGGAAAAGATGATGACCTCAAAATAAATGAGTAAAGCCGGCCGTGGTGGTGCACGCCTTTAATCCCAGCACTCAGGAGGCAGAGATAGGAGGATCACCGTAAGGTCAAGGCCACCCTGAGATTACCTAGTGAATTCCAGGTCAGCCCGGGCTTGAGTGAGACCCTACCTCGAAAAACAAAAACAAACAAACAAACAACAACAACCACAACAATAAAAATGACTAATGGAGAGAGGGAGGGGATATGGTGAAGTGTGGATTTGTGAAGGGGAAAGTGGGGGAGGGTAGGGAATTATTATGGTTTATTGTCTGTAAATATGAGTTGTCAATAAAATAAAAAAGAATGTAAGAGGCAAAGGAAGGGTAGGACTCCTTACAATGCAATCTTCCAGACATAAAATGGCCTGGATATACATGACCTCTCAGTGCCTGGTGTTACCTACACAAGACCCTCAAACAGGAGGAAAAGATGATGACATCAAAATAAAAGCGAGATCAATGGATGGGGGGAGGGGCTATGATGGAGAGTAGAGTTGTGAAGGGGAGAGTGGGGGAGGGGAGGGCATTATCATGGCTTATCATCTATAATTGTGGAAGTTGTCAATAAAGAAAGTTAAAACAAGAGCGAAGGAGAGACACCCTTCCAGGAGGAGACAGTGTATCCCCGATACCTCCAGCCATCTCTCGGGACTATGATTTCAGTCAGGAGAAAGGCAGGCTTCTGGGAGTCACAAGGAAATGAAATGCATATTGAGAGTGATGTTTGTTTCAAGACATTGTTAAAGAAATAGTTGCTCTATCAGTAATAAAAATGGAGAGTAAAGCCAGGTGTGGTGGCGCACACCTGTAACCCCAGCACACTTGGGAGACTGAGGCAGGATTGTGAACTTCAGGCCAAACTTAGCCACATAAGGAAAGCCCTATGGGGGAAAAGAAGGACATTTTGTTTTTCTATTTCAGCTTTACTATATGGGGGAAAGAGTGGAGAAATTAAAAATGCTTATAGGGTTTAAATTTTTTGTTTGTAAATGAAGAGTTAGGGAAGCAACTGATAATGAAGCACTATGACACAAGTAATGCTCACCAGCAATATCAACGATTCACACCCTCAGAAATGAACCCCTTTTACTGGTATGGTCAGCAGAATGTAGCAGAATTCTTCTCCACTTCCTCCTGTTGTGAGGACTGGTCTTGTCTCTGCATCCACCAGCTGGGCAAAGTGAGGAAACTGGATTGAACAATAGTGAAGGATTCTTGAAGTTGTTCTTTCAGAAAAGAGATTTCTTTCCTCTCCATTAGATTGGATGGAAAAACATCCAGTATATATCTGAGATCAGACCAGATGTATCAAGAGAAATGTCCTGCAGACCACTGGAGGTAAAGATGGCCGAGTATCACCTTTGAAAACCTGTTTTCTTCAGTCATGTAGACTCTCGTGTGTAGTTGGACTTCTGAAACATGGCTCTTCAGGAACATGATAGAGTAAATTGTCCCCTGTCTTGTGAGCCTAGCTGAGAGTTGATAATTTGGATGCTCTGAAGAAAATAAATTCCAAGTTCCAGGTAGCACTTGTAGGTTTGGAAAACTTCCTCTCAGATAAGCCAACTCTGATAAAATAATATGTTTTATTATTGTGTAAATACTTGTAAATGTCATCTTCTTGGGCAGAATTTTAGAAAAATCACCTGAGATGAAAAACCTATGAAGACGGTGAGGTGGGAAATGCCCACTGATTGTACCTACCTGAGTGGTGGCAGTTAATTAAATAGTTGAACTGACAGAAGTTGTAAATGCACACTTCAGGTCATGTTCACGAAACAGCACCCCTGGGCCCTGGGTATGGGAGACCCTCCTCAAACATTGGCAGCTTTCTGCAGCACACGTGACCTCCGATTGGACATGTGATTGGTACTAAGCCTCAGCCAGGAATGTGCTCAGCTGGGGAGAGCACATCATTTGTGCCGTCCTACACCAGGATTCACAGATGTGCAGTGCCAGGAGGTTGAGCTGAGCAGATCAACTCCTCAGGTACCAGCCCCAACCCACGGCATGGAAGCAAAGAGCAGTGCAGAAGCCCTACTGCGTTTGCTCCGTCTTCAGATGGAGCACAGTTCAGATGTACCCTCTGCAAAATGCTTGGGATGTCCACTGAGCACAGGGCCACCCGTTCATGTGTGAAGCCAAGACAGAAACTGATGGAATTTAGGAACACCCGAAAGGCATTTGAGAGGGGGAATTGCAAAACATCTGATATAAAAATACATTCCTAGCCAGGTGTGGTGGCACACACCTTTAATCCCAGCACTCGGGAGGCAGAGGTAAGAGGATCGTCGGGAGTTCGAGGCCACCCTGAGACTCCACAGTGAATTCCAGGTCAGCCTGGGCTAGAGGGAGGCCCTACCTCAAAAACCCAAACAAACAAACAAACAAAAAAAAAAAAAAAAGAAAAAGAAAAAAAAACATTTCTTGCCAGGCGTGGTGGTGTGCGCCTTTAATGCCAGCCCTTGCGAGGCATCACTATGAGTTCAAGGCCACCCTGAGACTACATAGTGAATTCCAGGTTAGCCTGAGCTGCATTGAGACCCTACCTTGAAAAACAACAACAACAAAAATCCTAACACTACTCCCTAGAAGGAAAAGCTCCCTGTGTGCATTTACAACTTCTGTCAGTTCAACTATATAATTAACTTCTGTCAGTTCAACTATATAATTAACTGCCATCACTCACAATCAGCAGGCATTTCTCACCTCACCTTCCTTATAGGTTTTTCATCTCAGGTGATTTTTTATAAAATTCTGCCCAAGAAGATAACATTGACAAGTATTTACAAATAATAAAGCATAGAGTGTTATCAGGTATTTTTCCTTCTACAGTGTCAGAAAAACAAATAATTTAAATGTATTTTCTTTGTTTTGTTTTATTTTTCTGACAATCTAGTATTTATTAAATGATAATTTAAAAAAGTTTATTATTATTAATTAATTAATTTATTTATTTGACAGAGAAAGAGGGAGAGAGAGAGATTGGGAATGCCAGGGCCTCCAGCCACTGCAAAAAATCTCCAGATGCGTGCGCCCCCTTGTGCAGCTGGCTAACGTGGGTCCTGGGGAATCGAAACTGGGTCCTTTAGCTTTGCAGGCAAACACCCTAACCGCTAAGCCATCCCTCCAGCCCTAAATTATAAATTTTTTAATCAAAAGGAAAAATGCAAAAAAAAGAAAAGAAAACTGCAGACTCAGAGGAAACTCGAATGCAAGGACTAGATGGCAAAGCCTATGGGAAGGAACCATACGAAGTGTTACAAAGTCTGACCATGGGTTATGAGCTATTTTCGTTACATTTCCATACTTTCTTCTATTTCATTATTCTGAATGGTGCTCAATACTTTATGCATTTTTATTTATTTGTGAGAAGAAAGACAGAGAGAGAGAGTGAACGTGGGTGTACTAGGATCTCTTGTCACTGTAAAACAACCAGAGGCAGGGGCCACTTTGTGCATCTGGCTTTATGTGAGTACTGGAGGGGAACTGAACCCAGACCAGCAGGTTTTGCAAGCAAGCATGTTTGACCACTGAGCAGTCTCTCCAGGCCTATGTCTTTATTGTTAATCACAAACTTACATTAAAACATATTTTATTTATATCTATTTATTTGCAAGCAGAGAGAGAAATAGAGGGAGGAGGGAGAGACACACAGAGAGAATGGGCACGCCAGGGACTCCAGCCACTGCAAACGAACTCCAGAAGCATGCACTCCTTTGTGCATCTGGCTAACGTGGGTCCTGGGGAACCGAACTTGGGTTCATTGGTTTTGCAGACAAGTGCCTTGACCACTAAGCTATCTCTCCAGCCCTAAACTTACTTTTTTTTTTTTTTTTTCGAGGTAGGGTCTCACTCTGGTCCAGGCTGACCTGGAATTAACTCTGTAGACTCAGGGTGACCTTGAACTCACAGTGATCCTCCTACCTCTGCCTCCCAAGTGCTGGGATTAAAGGCGTGTGCCACCACGCCCGGCTATTTTTTGCTTTTTAATGTAGTAAAAGTACACCAACAAATACACTCCTTTTCTTCAACATCTTACCTCTTTCACCCTTTCTGTGAATAATCAAAAATTCAGAATAAGTGTCCTGGCCTAATTGAACCTAATTTCATGGCTGTTTTTTTTGTTTGTTTGTTTGTTTTGTTTTGTTTTTCAAGATAGGACCTCTTTTGTGTTTGTCTATCCATACTTTCTAAAACCCATGAAAAAAACATTCTATGAGCTGTGGGTTAACTAGGTGAATAACAAAATAAGCACAGTCATAGCTAATATCTGCCCCTTACATTTATTTTGCTTTCTTTAGTATGCTACTGGCTTCCTCACGGTGGACTGAACGGGAACAGTCGTCTCCAGCTCTTGCTGCCATACTTAACCCCACGATGGTGAGCTCAAACCCCTTCTCTGCAGCTGAGAGCAGAATTAACGCTCTTCCCTAAACTGCTTCTGGTCAGATACTGTCTCTCAGCAGAGAGAAAATAATGGACGCTTGCATTTTGGTTACTTTTCTCATTGCTGTGACCAAGGCCCTGACAAGGAGCAACTTGCGGGAGGAAAAGTTCATTTTGACTTACAGTCGGAGGGATACGCCTGCGTGGCGGGGTGGGCAGACGGGCGGAGGGAACACGAGGTGGCGAGCCAGGAGGCAGACAGAGGTGAGCGTGGGTGCCCAGCTCGCTTTCTCATTTCTTTCTTTTCGAGGGTCTCGCTCTAGCCCAGGCTGACCTGGAACTCACTCTGTCTCCGGCGGGCCTGCAACTCCCGGCGATCCTGCTACCTCCGCCTCCGCGCGCGGGGTGACGGGCGCGCCTCCACGCGGCTGCCCACCCTTCTTCCTTCAGCCGGGGGCCGCTGCACGAGGAGTCGTGCTGTCCACCAGGGAAGGACGTCCACTGTAGGCTAACTCCGGAAAGCCCTCACCCGGGGCAGTGTCTGCATGGCGATTCTACATCCGATGAACTCGTCAATGAAGAGAGACCGCACACTTGTTTTTGTGAGGCTGGCTTCTGTCCCTTAATGGGATGACCTTTACTTTCCTCCAAATGACATCACTGCTTTTTTTTTTTTTTATTGTTCTTTGAGGAAGGGTCTCACTGTAGCCCAGTCTGACCTGGAATTCACTATGGAGTCTCAGCATGGCCTCGAACTCACAGCAATCCTCCTACCTCTGCCTCCTGAGTGCTGGGATTAAAGGCGTGCGCCACCACACCCGGCTTCATCACTGCCTTTTTTATGGCTAAATAAACAGTCTATTGTATACAAATATACTTTTTTTTTAAAGTTAAAATATTATTTATTTACTTGCAAAGAGGGAAGGGAGAATGGGTGTGCCAGGGCCTTCTGCCACTGCAAATGAATTCCAGACAACTGGGCCACTTTGTGCATCTGGCTTTATGTGGGCACTAGGGAATTGAACCTGGGCAATTAGGCTTTGCATGCAAGCACCTTAACCACTGAGCCATCTCTGCAGTCCAAATATCAAGTTTTCTTTGTTTTTAATTAATTAAATTTTAGTGACAACTTCCATAATTATAGACAATAGACCATGGCAATTTCCCTCACCCCCACTTTCCCCTCCACAACTACACTCTCCATCATATCCCCTCCCCCAATCATTCTGTCTTTTATTTTGATGTCATCATCTTTTCCTCCTATTATGAGGGTCTTGTGTAGGTCCTGTCGGGCACTGCGAGGTTGTGGATATTCAGGCATTTGGTGTCTGGAAGAGTGCATGGTAAGGAGTCCTACCCTTCTTTTGGCTCTACATTCTTTCCACATATCATGTTTTTCTTTTTCTTTTTTGTTTTGTTTTGTTTTTCGAGGTAGGGTCTCACTCTAGCTCAGGTTGACCTGGAATTCACTCTGTAGTTTCAGGGTGGTCTTGAACTCATGGTGATTCTCCTACTTCTGCTTCCGAGTGCTGGTATTAAACGCGTGTGCCATCACGCCCAGCTAGGTAGTTTTTTTTTGTTTGTTTTTTAATCCATGCATCTGTTGATGAGAACCTAGGTGATTCTATAACATAATGTGCATAGTGCTGGAATAAACATGGGTATGTGGGAATCTGTATAACTACATAAATTTTATCAGGAGATCAATGCTAGGAATTCAAGGAATTAGTCCTGAAACAAACGTAAGTATCAGCGTGAGTTTCAGCTGCTCCATATAAGAACTTTCAGGCAAGTTTTCTTTTTTTAAATTATCATTTACTTGAGAGAGTGAGAGAGACGCAGATATATATAGAGAGAATGGGCATGCCAGAGCCTCTAGCCACTGCAAACAAACTCCAGATATGCACCACCTTGTGCATCTGGCTTACATGGGTACTGGGGAATTGAACCTGGGTCCTTAAGCTTCACAGACAAACACCTTAACTGCTAAGCCATCTCTCCAGCCCTCCCACATCTTCTTTTGTAACCACACCTCACTTACCCATCACTTTGGGGTGCTGGCTCATGTTTGGATTCACCCTCTCCCGCTGTGTGGCATGCTTGCTTATTCTTCATCACCATGTTTCTTTTTCAGGCTCATCTTCAAGTTTTCTCTTCTTCTCTGAAAAAGGTCTTAAACTGAGAAGACCCCAGCTTGACATCAAAACAACCCATACCCACAGCCACAAAGATTGGATTATTTCTCTGTTCCATTGGAGTGTCTGGATGTGCACATAAAGAACCAGGCGTTATCTTAGAGTCTCTCAGATTCCCAGATCTGCCCATAGGAAGGTAAAACTAAACACACACAGAGAAAACAAACAACCCTCCCCCAAAACAGAACTCATTTCTTGGTATCTAATTACTTCAGATAGTGACATTTTTTTTTTTTTTTAATCTTGTGACAAGCGTCTAATTCCATCAAGGGGTACTGAAGAACACACTGTACTGAGTGAAAAGTTCCAGTTATGTCCTTTTCAAAGTCACCCACTTGGAGTTGCTAATTATAGCTGTCTCTGTGTCTCACAAGAGGTTTCTTTCTAAGCTCTCTGTTTCCAGGTATTATGCATTAAAATACTTTTTTAGTGACGCAAAATAGTTACAGGAGGGTGCCAGGTTCTTTTTTGGATTTGGAGAATATCCAACTAGAGAAATACCCATATTAGATGTCTTCTCTGCCATCAGGAACAATTCTTGATAATCTGAAGGAATAGGACTCATGGCATTTCTTCTATGGATTTATTCTGGTCTTTGCTTATTTCTTATTTATTTATCTGCTCATTTATTATTTATTATTTTTATTTTTTTCCAAAATGAATCCTGCTTTAATTGAAGCATGAGAAATAAAAATCCTACAAAAACATTCCAGAGAATCCCTCCTTCTAGGAGGAGGGGAGTAATTCATAGCACATCAAGGACTCCTTATTTTAAAGACAGGATCTTATGTAGTGTAGGCTGGCTTTAAATTTACTATATAACCAAGTATGTCCTCTGCCTCCAATTCTTAAGTGCTGGGATTACAGGCATGTATCAACACACTCACTTTTTTTTTTTTTTTTTTTTGAGAGAAAGAGAGACACTGATACATTCTGTCACCCAGGCTGGTCTTTGAATACTCAACAATCTTCCTGCCTCAGTCTCCTAGGTACTGGGATTAATAGGCATGTACCTCCACACCTGATTTTTCTCTTATTTCTTACTACTGCAATCAAAAGGAAGAGGATGCATGTGTGTGTGTGTGTGTGTGTGTGTGTGTGTGTGTGTGAAGGGGAGGAGAAGGAGTCCTAAGTAGCTGCTGTGGCTTCTGTTCAGAGAACTTCAGAGGACAGTGCCGTGTCATTTCTAAGTGAGCAGCGCACACACTTTCATTTTCTCCTCTCCCCTCCCATGGGCTCCCGATGGGGACTTCAGTACCGAGTCCCCCTCAGCGTAATTGCTTTCCCTAGAGGACAGCAGTCCAACCCCAGCCTCCACAGGCTTTGCAAACAGCCACTCTATCACCACAGCAGCTCCCAATGACAGTGCATCTGGGTTTCATCAGCTCTCTGAGGCTGAGTTTCACCAGGTCCCCTTGCCAGGGCCTCCCTGCCAGCGTCAACAAGTGTCGCACCTACTGCAGAAGCAGCCTTCAGGTTTCGTTACAGTGATGCTGAAAAACACCCGCCAGCCTCAGCAATGACCTAGTTCCTTCAAGGACAGCAGAAAAATGCTCTTCTTCCAGATCCTGCCTGGGCACGGGAGGAATTTCTCTTAGAAAGACATGAGCTTTTCTGGAAACAGATCCAACTGTGTCTTGACCCTTTTGTGGAAAAGACCCTGTACCTGAGTCCCTGATCCAGGGACAAGGACACCCAGTCAATGTCTCAAAGACAGCCTGGGGAGCCCACCATGGAGCCAACCCTCCAGTAAGGTCTCTTGGACAAAGCGTACTGAAAAGTAAGTATGGAGACTTTTGGCTTTTAGTAAGGAATGACTGTGCTTTCAATATGTAATCATGTGCCTTTTCCATCAATGAGAAAGCAGACTACTTCCTTATGAAACTAACAGAGGCTGAATGGGATACTGGGGGCATACTGAGGTTCAACATGGCCAAGGCTCAAGGTTTTGTACTTTAAGTCCACTCTGACTCTTGAAAATGTAATTATAAGTTTGTGATTATGTTAATATCTGTTTTAGTTGGCTTATAATTAAAATGGTTTCTTACATTGTGTGTAGTCTGTCTTAATAACTGGAAAAACACACATAAAAGATGGCTAAATGAAATAGCTCTTAAAGGCTTTGCAAACAGGAGAAACTGAGGCAGCTATTCGGGTAACACCAGGCATAGATATTTCTACCTGAAATATTTGAATATTTTAGTCAAACACTCTTCTTTCTCTATTGGATCATTTGGATGACTAAAAAAAAAAAAAAATCTCAGCTTTCTGCATGGACATGGTAGTGCCTTGTGTGGTAACAGAGCAGATTGTTGGAAAGCTGTCAGGTATTTCAAAATGGCTTAAGCAAACATTCACCCAGTCACAAAGTAGATTAAAGTTTTTTCTCTGGTAACGTAAAACGTCAGCCAAAAAAGAATCATTGAATAAAATGGCACAACTGTCACATCACATTTGAATGAAAACATCTAAACTTTAGAACTACCTATGAAGGGTATCAATTACAGACATCTGACAACCACTTAAAAATAGATTAAAGCAACAACAGCATTCACAGCCACTGCTGCTCAAATTATTTTCTTCCCACACACTTTGTACAAAAGTAGCCTTCCTTTAACCAGGAATGGTTAAATAGTGAAGGTTCCTCCAAAGGCCTACGGTCCTGTGATCTCTCAGCATGTCAGCTAAGGGGAAATAGAACCAGCCGGGTTCTGACTCGAAACTGAGGGTGTTGTGAGCTATCTTCTGAATCAACAGCTTGACCTATCCTGTATTCTAAACTGCTGACAGCCAATAAGCAGGCTCCGATTTCGGTAGTTAGGATGTAAAGACATTTTAGTTTCTAAAGTACATTGCTCCTTAGAAGGCTTTACAAGCATCTGGTCCCAATTTGGGGACCTTCTTCCATCGTTTTAGTTTTCAGCAGCCTCACTTACGAGTAGGCACCCTAGACAAGAAGAATGCAGTTGATCCTAATCTGGAGCAAGTAGAGAGGTCCTTAGAAAGAAAGCCCGGGATTTAAGGTTAAACTTGAAATCAACTTCTGACTCCAGCTCAGTCTTTCCAGGCATTTGAACCCGGTCTTCTCATGTGTGAAATGAAGATAGCAAACATTCACTTTAGCAGGGTTGATGGGGACTAGATGAGCACGTGTGCTTCAAAGTTTCTGTCTCACCAGTTTCTCAGCAAACGCCGGGGCATTTGGAACAGGGGAGATTGTTCAGGGTTTAAAGGCGCTTACTTGCAAAACCTGGGGTTCAGTTCCCCAGTACCCAAGTAAAACCAGATACACAAATAGTGCATGAACTTGGAGTTTGTTTGCAGTGGCAAGAGACCCTGAGTGCCCGTTCTCTCAAATAAATAAATAAAAATATACAAAAAGTGGGTACGTTCATTAAAAGCATCTCCCCTCTTTTCCACCCTCTTTTCCTATCTTCCCATTTCTCTCTGCCAAGACTCAGGATATGACTGAATTAACTATAAAAAGTAGTAGAAAACACTCCTTATCGACACCAGTACAATGGCTAAACAAGCATAACAGGAAATTTGATCCTTGGAGGAAAAGTCTGGACTTGAAACATCTATTTGAAGGAAAGAAAGAAAAAAAAGATTCTCTTTAGAACCTACCTATGATAAAGGAGAGAAAAATGAGCCAGGTGTGGTGGCATATGCCTTTAATTCCAGCACTCGGGAGGCAGGGGTAGGAGGATTGCCGTGAGTTCGAGGCCAGCCTGAGACTACATAGTGAATTCCAGGTCAGTCTGGCTGGGCTAGAGTGAGACCCTACCTTGAAAAACCAAAAGCAAAGCAAAACAAAACAAAAGGGCTGAAGAGATGGCTCAGCAGTTAAGGCACTTGCCCTTGAAGCTTAAGGACTCAGGTTCAATTCTTCAGTACCCATGTAAGCCAGATGCACAAGGTGGTGCATGCATCTGGAATTTGTTTGCAGTGGCTGGAGGACCTGGCAAGCTCATTCTCTCTCTCTTATTCTGCTTCTCTCTCAAATAAATAAATAAATATAAAATCTTACAACAAACAAAACACAGCTCAGACAAATGAAAAATGTTCCACAGAGCAGCTGTGTCAATTGAATGAGACCTTGGATACAGTACTATTACCTAGAGGCGTTTTCCACTGGACATGATGTTCTTTTTTTTTTTTTTTTTAAACTTTATTTATTTATTTATTTTTTGAGAGAGAGAGAGAGAGAGAGAGAGAGAGAGAGAAAGAGGGAGAGAGAGAGGGAGGGAGAGAATGGGTATGCCAGGGCCTCCAACCACTGCAAACGAACTCCAGATGCATACGCCACCTTGTGCATCTGGCTTATGTGGGTCCTGGGGGAATCGAACCAAGGTTCTTTGGCTTTGCAGGCAAGTGCCTTAACTGCTGAGCCATTTCTCTAGCCTGGGCATGATGTTCTTTATCCTTAAGGAACACCTTATTCACTAAAACGATATTAAATAAAGAATAATTAAAAGCAAACAACAATAAATAGCCCCTTCATAGCCTATGCCTGTGATTCCAGGAATTGCGAGGCTACAGCAGGAGGATGGTGAGCCTGTGGTACACAGTGAGATCCTGTCTCAAAAACAATTAATCAGACAAATAAAGCCTTCAGAAAGTTAGGGCAGTGGGGGTAGTTTAGGCAAAGTCTTCTCCTAACTGCCGCGTTAGAGGAGGACGCCGGGGAGCGGCCGTGAGCGCCTCTCTTCTTCACCCATCTTGTGTCCACTCTGCTGATGCCCTTTGGTTAGTTTCACACAGTGAATTCAGGCTCTGTTCATTCTGCCCAGAGGCTGTTTGTGGCTGTTTGTGAGTAAGAAGAGAACACAAGATGTCTTGGTTCTTTCCCTGTTGCAGTCAGGTTCACATTGCTGGTAGAAATCACCCAACCAAGAGCAGCTTGTGGGAAAAAGAGATTTATTTTGGCTTACAGGCTCGAGGGGAAGCTCCACAATGGCAGGGGAAAATGATACATGAGCAGAGGGTGGACATCACCCCCTGACCCACATAAGGTAGATGACAGGAACAGGAGAGTGTGCCAGACACTGGCATGAGGACACTGGCTATCACACCCATAAGTCCGTCCCCAACAATATACTGCCTCCAGGAGGCTTCAATTTCCAATTGCCCTCAGCTAGGGAACTTAACATCCAGAACACCTAAGTTTATGGGGATACCCGAATCAAACAACCACCCCCTACCCACCCAATGGCCTGAAGTTCAACAGCCATTACCTTCCAGGTCCTGGTCAGAGGGATAAATCAGGAATGCTCTGGGGGTTTTGTTATAGGGGGTTGGGATAGGAGGACTCAGGGAGCCAGGGTGAGTGTGGGCAGGAGGAGCCAGAGAGAGTGTCTCCCTCCTGGAGTGTTTTCTTCATAAGGCCCTAGTGATATGTTCCAATATTGGCCATGACATTCAACTTCAAAGTAAAGTGCTGATGACCAATGAACTTGCTGGTTGCTGTCATTACAGCACTGTCATATTCCCTGCCCCCCCCATTTCTCTCTCTTTCTCTCTCTCTGTACACGCATGTGTGGTATTGGTAATTAAGACTACAGCCTTGTCTGTGCTAGGTCAGCTCTCTACCACTAAGGTAATAGGCATTCACATAGACCCATTTAACCTTGAGCTATTTTTTAAAAAATATTTTATTTATTAATTTTTTTTTTTGACGTAGGGTCTCACTCTAGCCCAGACTGACCTGGAATTCACTCTGTAGTCTCAGGTGGCCTCAAAATCATGGTGATCCTCCTGCCTCTGCCTCTTCAGTGCTGGGATTAAAGGCGCCTGGCAAAAATATTTATTTATGTATTTATGTATTTATTTATTTATTTGTTTATTTGACCGGGAGAAAGGGACACAGAGAGAATGGGTGTGCCAGGGCTCTATCCACTGCAAACAACTCCAGACACATGCACCCCCTTGTGCATCTGGCTTATGTGGGTCCTGGGGAATTGAGCCTGGGTCCTTTGTCTTTGCAGACCAATGCCTTAACTGTTAAGCCATCTCTCCAGCTTTATTTTTAAATCTCTTCCTTAAAGACTTGGAAATAAATTTTTTTTTTTTCGAGGCAGGGTCTCACTCTGGCTCAGGCTGACCTGGAATTCACTATGTAGTCTCAGGGTGGCTTCGAACTCACGGCGATCCTCCTACCTCTGCCTCTCGATTAAAGGTGTACGCCACCATGCCCGGCTGGAAATAATTTTTATTTATTTATTTATTTGAGAGTGGGGTGGGAGGAAGAGAGGGAGCTAGGCATGGTGGTACATACCTTTAATCCCAGCACTTGGGAGGCAGAGGTAGGAGGATCACTGTGTGATGGAGGTCAGTCTAAGACTACATAGTGAATTCCAGGCCAGCTTGAGCTAGAGAGAGACCTTACCTCAAAACCCCCCAAAACAAAAAACAAAAAAGCAAAAAAACAAAAAAGAAGAGGACACAGAGAAAGAATGGGCATGCCAGGGTCTCCTGCCACTGCAAATGAGCTCCAGACACATTCACCACTTTGTGCATCTGGGTTTTGAAGGGGAATTGAACCTGGGCTGTCAGAAATTACAGGCAAGCACCTTTAGCCACTGAGCCAGCATACGTATATGTATGTATGTGTTTGTGTGTGTGTGTGTATGTATATATATAGATTGGCCATCTCATGTAGATGGAGTCATGTACTATATGGTCATCTGGGTCCGGCTTCCTTCACTGAGTCTAAGGAGGGTGTTCTTGCAGTTCATCCATGTCACACCATGATTGTGTCCTTTGTTACTCAGCTGTATAACTGCATTTTCTCTCTTCATTTACCAGTTGGATATTAAGGTTGTTTCCAATTTTTGGTTACTCTGAATAATCTTGCAAAGAATGGGATGTCATTGTAGAGATAAACATATTTGTCTTATTTATTTTATCCTATTTATTTATTTACACACGCACCCACATATCCACACCAGGGTCTTGTCAGCGGTTTAACAGTGATTAAGGGTACTTGCTTGAAAAGCTTACTGTTCTGGGTTCGATTCCCCAGTACCCATGTAAAGCCAGCTGCAGAAAGTGGTACATGCATCATAGTTCCTTTGCAGCAGCAAGAGGCTCTGGCATGCACCTAGTGTCTGTCTGTATGTCTCTCTCTCTCTCTCAAATCTGGGTGTGGTGGTATACAACTGTAATTCCAGCTCATAATCTTCACTCAGGAGGTGAAGGCTGAAGGGCCATCTTAGAAAATATTTTTATTTATTATTAGAGAAAGAGAAAACAGGTGTGCAAGGGCCTCTACCCACTGCAAATGAACTCCAGACACATGCATCACCCTGTGCATCTGGCTTACATGGCTTCTGGGGAATTAAACCTGGGGCCTTAGGCTTTGCAGGCAAGCACCTTAACCACTAAGCCATCTCTCCAGCCCATTACTTATTTATTTATTTTAAAGATTTATTTTTATTTATTAGAGACAGAGAGGGAAAGAGAGAGAGAGAATGGGTGTACCAGGGCCTCTAGCTATTGCAAACAAACTTTAGACGCATGTACCACCATGTACATATGGCTTATGTGGGACCTGGAGAATTGAACCTTGGTCCTTAGGCTTGCAGGCGTGCACCCTAACCACTAAGCCATCTCTCCAGCCCTATTTATTTATTTATTTATTTTTTAATTTTTTTTAATTTATATTTATTTGAGAGCAACAGACACAGAGAGAAAGACAGATAGAGGGAGAGAGAGAGAATGGGCGCGCCAGGGCTTCCAGCCTCTGCAAACGAACTCCAGACACGTGCGCCCCCTTGTGCATCTGGCTAACGTGGGACCTGGGGAACCGAGCCTCGAATCGGGGTCCTTAGGCTTCACAGGCAAGCGCTTAACCGCTAAGCCATCTCTCCAGCCCCTATTTATTTATTTTTAAGGAGAGAGAGAGAGACAAAGAGAGAGAGAGAGAAACAGAGACAGAGAAAGAATGGGTGTGCCTGGGCCTGCAATGACTAAATATGAGCCCCACACCCATGTACCACTTGGTGCACCTGGCTTTACGCGGACACTGGGGAATTGAATCTGGGTTGTCAGGCTTTGCGGGCAATTGCCCTAACCGCATCATATATATAACCGTATATATTTTGAGCACACCTCTCCCCATTATTCTCTTATCTTCCCATTGAACCCCTTCTCCCCAACAAGCCCTTCATTTCCCTTCCTACTTCCATGTCTTCTTTTGTGTGTGACCCACTGAGTTACTTAGGGTGCCTTACCTGAGCATGCGAGGGCATTATTCTCTAGCATAGGGGCAGAAGAGCATGACCCCTCCTACCCTGGCCATCAGCTGCCGTGGTTTGTGAAGTCCTCACCCTTCTTGGGGCTAAACTGCTGCAGGCATCATAAACATCATTTTGCTGTTGTTATGTCTCCTTCTGCTGTCGTTGCTCTTCTTCCTCCTCTCGTTCCTCCTCTTTCACTACCGCAGTCTCGCTGTCCAGCCCAGGCTGGCCTCAAATTCTTGACCCTCCGGCCGCAGCCTCCTGGTGGTAGGTCCGTAGGCATGCTGCCCTGCGCTTTGCTTCTGAGATATCCGACCGTCTTCCCCTATGCGTTCTCGTCTCCAGCACCGCCACCCGCTTCTGAAATGCCATTCTGGGGAGGGCACTGGCCCCCACAGGACTGAGTACCAAGTGGCAGCAGGTGTGACACCAACACCTACACTAACGCAGTGTCAGACTCACGACCACAGCTGCCACTGAGTTAGCCTGGGCGGTCAGGGCTAATCGCGCCTGTCCCTAGTGACAAGGCCCTGCGACGCTGGCTCTCGTGGCAGGCAGCTCTGTAGAGCTGGTTCTCCTGCTCTGCCATAGGCTGTGACAACTTCCCCTGGTCCTGCCGACAGCAGCCACGCGGCCGGCTATCCATAGGGAGCAGATGAGCCCAAATAAAACTTGACTTCCTTTGTTCAAGTGTTGAATTGTGCCACGAACATTCCTATATAGCCTTGCACTTTCTCTCCACCAATTCAAGTGAGACACTAGTTTGATAATTTTGCACATGTTAAAGCCAGAGCCTGTGACAGGTGACAGTCCCTGAGCAGGCGGGGAGCGTGGGGCTGTCGTCCTGTGACAGGTGACAGACAGTCCCTGAGCAGGCGGGGGAGTGTGGGGCTGTCGTCCTGTGACAGGTGACAGACAGTCCCTGAGCAGGCGGGGGAGTGTGGGGCTGTCGTCCCGTGACAGGTGACAGACAGTCCCTGAGCAGGCGGGGAGCGTGGGGCTGTCGTCCCGTGACAGGTGACAGACAGTCCCCGAGCAGGCGGGGAGCGTGGGGCTGTCGTCCCATGACAGGTGACAGACAGTCCCCGAGCAGGCGGGGGAGCGTGAGGCTGTCGTCCTGTGACAGGTGACAGACAGTCCCCGAGCAGGCGGGGGAGCGTGGGGCTGTCATCTCGTGACAGGTGACAGACAGTCCCTGAGCAGGCGGGGAGCGTGGGGCTGTCGTCCCGTGACAGGTGACAGACAGTCCCCGAGCAGGCGGGGAGTGTGGGGTTGTCGTCCCGTGACAGGTGACAGACAGTCCCTGAGCAGGCGGGGAGCGTGGGGTTGTCGTCCCGTGACAGGTGACAGACAGTCCCTGAGCAGGCGGGGAGCGTGGGGCTGTCGTCCCGTGACAGGTGACAGACAGTCCCTGAGCAGGCGGGGAGCGTGGGGCTGTCGTCCCGTGACAGGTGACAGACAGTCCCTGAGCAGGCGGGGAGCGTGGGGCTGTCGTCCCGTGACAGGTGACAGACAGTCCCTGAGCAGGCGGGGAGCGTGGGGCTGTCGTCCCGTGACAGGTGACAGACAGTCCCCGAGCAGGCGGGGAGCGTGGGGCTGTCGTCCCGTGACAGGTGACAGACAGTCCCTGAGCAGGCGGGGAGCGTGGGGCTGTCGTCCCGTGACAGGTGACAGACAGTCCCTGAGCAGGCGGGGGAGCGTGGGGCTGTCGTCCCGTGACAGGTGACAGACAGTCCCTGAGCAGGCGGGGGAGTGTGGGGCTGTCGTCCCGTGACAGGTGACAGACAGTCCCTGAGCAGGCGGGGAGCGTGGGGCTGTCGTCCCGTGACAGGTGACAGACAGTCCCTGAGCAGGCGGGGAGCGTGGGGCTGTCGTCCCGTGACAGGTGACAGACAGTCCCTGAGCAGGCGGGGAGCGTGGGGCTGTCGTCCCGTGACAGGTGACAGACAGTCCCTGAGCAGGCGGGGAGCGTGGGGCTGTCGTCCCGTGACAGGTGACAGACAGTTCCTGAGCAGGCGGGGAGCGTGGGGCTGTCGTCCCGTGACAGGTGACAGACAGTCCCCGAGCAGGCGGGGGAGCGTGGGGCTGTCGTCCCGTGACAGGTGACAGACAGTCCCTGAGCAGGCGGGGAGCGTGGGGCTGTCATCTCGTGACAGGTGACAGACAGTCCCCGAGCAGGCGGGGGAGCGTGGGGCTGTCGTCCTGTGACAGGTGACAGACAGTCCCCGAGCAGGCGGGGAGCGTGGGGCTGTCGTCCCGTGACAGGTGACAGACAGTCCCTGAGCAGGCGGGGGAGCGTGGGGCTGTCGTCCCGTGACAGGTGACAGACAGTCCCTGAGCAGGCGGGGAGCGTGGGGCTGTCGTCCCGTGACAGGTGACAGACAGTCCATGAGCAGGCGGGGAGCGTGAGGCTGTCGTCCTGTGACAGGTGACAGACAGTCCCTGAGCAGGCGGGGAGCGTGGGGCTGTCGTCCCGTGACAGGTGACAGACAGTCCATGAGCAGGCGGGGGAGCGTGGGGCTGTCGTCCTGTGACAGGTGACAGACAGTCCCTGAGCAGGCGGGGAGCGTGGGGCTGTCGTCCCGTGACAGGTGACAGACAGTCCCTGAGCAGGCGGGGAGCGTGGGGCTGTCGTCCCGTGACAGGTGACAGACAGTCCCTGAGCAGGCGGGGAGCGTGGGGCTGTCGTCCCGTGACAGGTGACAGACAGTCCCCGAGCAGGCGGGGAGCGTGGGGCTGTCGTCCCGTGACAGGTGACAGACAGTCCCTGAGCAGGCGGGGAGCGTGGGGCTGTCGTCCCGTGACAGGTGACAGACAGTCCCTGAGCAGGCGGGGAATGTGGGGCTGTCGTCCCGTGACAGGTGACAGACAGTCCCTGAGCAGGCGGGGAGCGTGGGGCTGTCGTCCCGTGACAGGTGACAGACAGTCCCCGAGCAGGCGGGGAGCGTGGGGCTGTCGTCCCGTGACAGGTGACAGACAGTCCCTGAGCAGGCGGGGAGCGTGGGGTTGTCGTCCCGTGACAGGTGACAGACAGTCCCCGAGCAGGTGGGAGAGCGTGGGGCTGTCGTCCCGTGACAGGTGACAGACAGTCCCTGAGCAGGCGGGGGAGTGTGGGGCTGTCGTCCCGTGACAGGTGACAGACAGTCCCTGAGCAGGCGGGGAGCGTGGGGCTGTCGTCCCGTGACAGGTGACAGACAGTCCCTGAGCAGGCGGGGAGCGTGGGGTTGTCGTCCCGTGACAGGTGACAGACAGTCCCTGAGCAGGCGGGGAGCGTGGGGCTGTCGTCCCGTGACAGGTGACAGACAGTCCCTGAGCTGGCGGGGAGCGTGGGGCTGTCGTCCCGTGACAGGTGACAGACAGTTCCTGAGCAGGCGGGGAGCGTGGGGCTGTCGTCCCGTGACAGGTGACAGACAGTCCCCGAGCAGGCGGGGGAGCGTGGGGCTGTCGTCCCGTGACAGGTGACAGACAGTCCCTGAGCAGGCGGGGAGCGTGGGGCTGTCATCTCGTGACAGGTGACAGACAGTCCCCGAGCAGGCGGGGGAGCGTGGGGCTGTCGTCCTGTGACAGGTGACAGACAGTCCCCGAGCAGGCGGGGAGCGTGGGGCTGTCGTCCCGTGACAGGTGACAGACAGTCCCTGAGCAGGCGGGGGAGCGTGGGGCTGTCGTCCCGTGACAGGTGACAGACAGTCCCTGAGCAGGCGGGGAGCGTGGGGCTGTCGTCCCGTGACAGGTGACAGACAGTCCATGAGCAGGCGGGGAGCGTGAGGCTGTCGTCCTGTGACAGGTGACAGACAGTCCCTGAGCAGGCGGGGAGCGTGGGGCTGTCGTCCCGTGACAGGTGACAGACAGTCCATGAGCAGGCGGGGGAGCGTGGGGCTGTCGTCCTGTGACAGGTGACAGACAGTCCCTGAGCAGGCGGGGAGCGTGGGGCTGTCGTCCTGTGACAGGTGACAGACAGTCCCTGAGCAGGCGGGGAGCGTGGGGCTGTCGTCCCGTGACAGGTGACAGACAGTCCCCGAGCAGGCGGGGAGCGTGGGGCTGTCGTCCCGTGACAGGTGACAGACAGTCCCTGAGCAGGCGGGGAGCGTGGGGCTGTCGTCCCGTGACAGGTGACAGACAGTCCCTGAGCAGGCGGGGAATGTGGGGCTGTCGTCCCGTGACAGGTGACAGACAGTCCCTGAGCAGGCGGGGAGCGTGGGGCTGTCGTCCCGTGACAGGTGACAGACAGTCCCCGAGCAGGCGGGGAGCGTGGGGCTGTCGTCCCGTGACAGGTGACAGACAGTCCCTGAGCAGGCGGGGAGCGTGGGGTTGTCGTCCCGTGACAGGTGACAGACAGTCCCCGAGCAGGTGGGAGAGCGTGGGGCTGTCGTCCCGTGACAGGTGACAGACAGTCCCTGAGCAGGCGGGGGAGCGTGGGGCTGTCGTCCCGTGACAGGTGACAGACAGTCCCTGAGCAGGCAGGGAGCGTGGGGCTGTCGTCCCGTGACAGGTGACAGACAGTCCCTGAGCAGGCGGGGAGCATGGGGTTGTCGTCCTGTGACGTGCTAATACCCAGTGGGTTTCGTTTTTAATGGTTGGGGCCTTTTGTGTTTGGATCAGAAGCCTAAGTTTCAGGAATCATAAGTATACATTTTAAGCTTCCTGAAACTTAGGCTTAAAGATGAGATGGCTCGTGGGTTATAGACACTTGCTTATAAAGCCAGATGGCTCATGGTTGATTTCTATAACCTATGTAAAGTCAGGTGTACAACGTGACACACTTGTGTAAAGTTTGTTAGCAGTAACAAAAGCCTTAAAATGCCTAGTCCCTTTCTGTCTCCTTTCCTCTCTCAAATAAATGAATAAATGAATAAATAAATATATGTTTTTTTTTAATGATTCCTAAAACTTATAAAAGAGTAAAACAAGAGGGCTAGAGAGATGGCTTAGCAGTTAAATCACTTGCCTGTGAAGCATAAGGACCTAGGCTTGATTCCACAGTACCCATATTAGCCAGATGCACATGGTGGCACATGCATCTGGATTTCCTTTGCAGTGGGTAGATGCTTTTCCATGCCCATTCTCTCTCTTAAATAAATAAATAAATAAATAAATATATGATTTAAAGAAAAAAAACCAAGAGGTTGGAGAAATGACTCAGCAGTTAAGGCACTTGCTTCCAAAGTCCAATAGCCTGGGTTAAATTCCCCAGTACTCACATAAAGCTGGATGCACAAAGTGGCGCATGTGTCTGGAGATCATCTGTGGTGGCAGGCACCCATTCTCTCTTTCTCTCTCTCTCCTTGCAAACAAATATAAAATATTTTCTTTAAAAAAGTAAAACAAGCCAATTGCAAGAAATGTATGTGCAATGTAATGCTGTGTATGCAGTATTATGTGTATGTAATGAGTCAAAACGTACTTGAAATGTTACCAAATACTTCCTTCTTGGGCATATATGGTGATGTAAGGATGGTGTCCGGAGGGGCATTGTATGTACTTGTACAGAACGCAAATGTATTCATTTTGGGTCTGTATCACTAAAGTTACACTTTTTTTTTCCTTTTTGAGACAGGGTCACATGTAGCCCAGGCTGAACTGTTAAGCAGCTGAGGTTGGCCTCTGCTTTCTAGGTGCAGGTGACACGGATTAGAGGCGTGTGCCGCCACACCTGCCTTTAAGGCAAATAGAAGTTTTTAAAAAGTGAAAAACGTGCCCTGAGCTACATAACAGGGAAAGAAAGAAGGCAGGCAGGAAGAAGAGAGAAATGAATAAGAGGAAAGGAAAAGAAAGAAAAGGAGCCGGGTGTGGCGCACGCCTTTAATCCCAGCATTAGGGAGGCAGAGGTAGGAGGATCGCCATGAGTTCAATGCCACCCTGAGGCTACAGAGTGAATTTTGGGTCAGCCTGGGCTGGAGTGAGACCCTATCTCAAAAAAAGAAAAACAAAGAAAACAATAAAAAGAAAGAAAGAAAGGAAAAAGGAAGAGGAGAGGAGAGGAGAGAAGAAGAAAGGAAGGAAGGGAAATCCAGGTGCTTTCTGGGTAGCATGTCTTCCCTTTTAGCTTCCCTTAGCCTCTTTTGCTCATGCTAATAATTCGGTGCTGGTTCGCCATCTCCAGCAGGGATGAGTGATGCTCGTCGAGCATATCACCTTCAGAAGCCCCGGAACGTGAACCACAGCCCCGCTTAACTGTCCTTTCCTTTCCAGAGAACAGTCAGTGCCCTGCGGCCCAGCTGCTGAGGTGGTAACTCAACTCAGTGCGTTCACGTATGAGGTGACACTTTCAGGAAGTGGTCACCCAGGGAGGAATGCGAGGACAAACAGGCTCCTCACCACCAGCCTGGTCCCTGCCAGCTTTGCGTACCTTCCCCATGCCACCCACAGCTGTGGGCCGGGGAACAGGAGTGGGAGGGAGGAGACATGCTCTGTAAATCGCGGTCCTGGGCACGCATGACTCTGCGAGACATTCACCTGTTAATTGGCCTATCACTTTCAAAACAAATCACTGTGGTGACCCACAGCAGAAAAGGAAACTGAAGAAAAAGCAGTCTTTCCTTCAAGCCCACTGATTGCTATTATGCAAATCAATTATGTAACAGAGTCTTAAGAGGCAACTGATGTACATCCCTCCAAGTCTACAGAATGTTATCATTACCTCCTTATTCTTCTTTTTCTTTCTTTCTTTCTTTTTTCTTTTTTGGGTTTTCAAGGTAGGGTCTCACTCTAGCCCAGGCTGACCTCGAATTTACTCTGTAGTCTCAGGGTGGCCTTGAACTCACAGCAATCCACCTACCTCTGCCTCCCAAGTGCTAAGATTAAAGGCGTGCACCACCACACCTAGCCATCATTAACCTTGACAGATGTGGACAAGGGTTCAATACCTTGCCCAGGTAAGTGACAGATCTGATGTCAGCTTGTTCCTGACAGCCTGGGCTTGGTTCGTGAGCTGAGGGTGTCAACTGACAGCCGCCCATTTTTCAGCCCTGAGGTCCCCCCAACCTGTTGGGTAAGCCTGTAGGATGCAGAGGAGCAGGGTGGTCCCCCTTCTGCCCAAGTGTGCCTCCTGCAAGTGTTGCCGGCCGGCCTAGAAGACAATGAATCTCATCATCTCCCCGTACAGGGTGGATGGACCCTGACAATACTATACTAAGGCAACGGGAAAGATCTTCTGATGTGAAGTGTTCAGAAAAGAAGAATCCACAGAGACTGAAAGTAGATTAACGGTTTCCCAGGGCTGCACGCAATGGGTCTGGATGTGGAAATGATGAATGGGGAGGTGTGGAGATTTGGGGGATGATGAAGACATTCTAAAATTGATTATTTGAGAGAGAGAGAGGGAGAGGGAAGGAAAGAAAGAGCACACCAGGGCTTCCAGCTGCTACAAACAAACTCCAGATGCATGTGCCACCTTGTGCATATGGCTTACGTGGGTCCTGGGGAACTGAACCTGGGTCCTTTGGCTTTGCAGGCCATCACTCTAGCCCTGTACCACCAAATTATAATGAAAGCCATTGAGTCACAAACTTTAAGTGGGTGAATCATATGGTATGTGAATTGACTTAGAACTGTGTTTAAAAAAAAACAAAAAACCAGGTATTAGAGAGATACCATCTCCTTGGGTCAAGATGTGACAGAGTTGGCATTTCCCACATGAAGCCACTCTTTAATATATTTGCCAACCCTTATTCCTTCCCAGGGCCACGTTAGTGACAGCAGATGAAAATGGGCAATTTACTGCACTTGTAAAACATTAAAAGTTAAAGTCAGAGGTTGAGGAGATGGCTCAGTGGTTAAGGCACTTGCCTTCAAAGCCAAAGGACCTGAGTTTGATTCCTAGTATCCATGTAAGCCAGCTGCACAAGGTGGCACATGCATCTGGAGATCGTTTGTAGAAGCTGAAGGCCCTGATATGCCCTTTCTAACAAATAAATAATAAATAAATGTTATTTTTAAAACTAAAATTAGTGTCTGAGGATGTAACTTAGTGGTAGAGCACTTGCCCAGCATGTGTGGAGCCCTGGGTTTGATCTTTAGCACTGAAAAATAAAAGAAAATATTTAAAAAATTATTTATTTATTTTTTATTTATTTGAGAGCAACAGACAGAGAGAGAAAGTGGGGGAGAGAGAGAGAGAGAGAGAGAGAGAGAGAGAGAATGAATGGATGCACTAGGGCTTCCAGCCTCTGCAAACGAACTCCAGACGCGTGCGCCCCCTTGTGCATCTGGCTAACGTGGGACCTGGGGAGCCGAGCCTTGAACCGGGGTCCTTAGGCTTCACAGGCAAGTGCTTAACCACTAAGCCATCTCTCCAGCCCAAAAGAAAATATGTTATATAAAGGGCTCCCGCTTTAGAATTTGGTATCAAAGGGGGACCCTGGAGCCAAGCCTCTGAGGCTGCAGAGGGAGGGCTAATCACAAGAATTGCATCAGGCTTTTATAACAACTGATATCAATTCCTCAGCCACTAAGTGTACTCGTAGGCTCATCTGGAACGGAGACATCTACTGTGTTACAATGAATTCTCTTCCACTTCTGTGAGGGCAGACGACAATCTGCCCTGCCACGGGCTTGCCTGACTCTTAAATGTAACATTCAGCATTCAGGAACTCCATCTGATCCCGGCTCCACACAGCTGTTTGCAGAAGTCCTGTAACCAAAAGTAATTGGAAAAGCGACGGAATCTTACAGAACCTCAGAAGGCCTAGTTCACAGTCAGAAGGCAGCATTCTTAAAACCTTCCAAGACATCTCTCCCGGCAGGTCCCTATGGCTCCTCCACTTGTCAACCTTCTCTGCTAGCCCAGCTGTCCATTCCCCACCTGACCACTTGTCTTGTTTTTTTTTTTTTTTTTGGAGGGAGTGGGTTTTGGGGTTTTTAGTTTTTTTTTAAAAAAAATTTTATTTATTTATTTGAGAGCGACAGAGACAGAGAGTAAGACAGATAGAGAGAGAGAGAGAGAGAATGGGCACGCCAGGGCTTCCAGCCTCTGCAAACGAACTCCAGACACGTGCGCCCCCTTGTGCATCTGGCTAACGTGGGACCTGGGGAACCGAGCCTTGAACCGGGGTCCTTAGGCTTCACAGGCAAGCGCTTAACCGCTAAGCCATCTCTCCAGCCCTGGTTTTTAGGTTTTTGAGATAGCTCACTCTAGCTCAGGATGACCTGGAATTCACTATGTAGTCTCAGGCTGGCTTTGAACACACAGTGACCCTCCTATGTTAGCCTCTCCCGAGTGCTGGGATTAAAGGTGTGTGCCACCACACCAGGCTTGTCTTGCTTTTGATACTAATGTGGAACCTCTTTAGCTTTCCACCCATTGTGTGAAGCCTAAGCACCCAGCTACTTCCCATAGTGCCTTGGGGAGGGCAGCGTTTCTTTCCTCGCTGTTCAGAGAACATGGCTGCTCCATGCAGAGGTGGTTTGGGAATGTCTTCTGTTGTCAAGGAATTGCCTTATTCCAAACAATGTGGTTTTATTTATTTATAAGCAGAGAGAGAGAGAGATGGAGAGAGAGGTGTGCTAGGGTCTTCAGCCACTGCAAATTAACTCCAAATACATGTGTCACTTTAAGCATCTGGCTTTACATGGGTCCTGGGGAATTGAACCTGGGTCATTAGGTTTCTCAGTCAAGTACCTTAACTGCTGAGCCACCTCTCCAACCCCAAACAGTGGCTTGAGGAGTAGTTGGGGATGCTTCGGAGGGACACTATCTGGCAGTGAAATGTTCCAGTGTGCATGAGCTGGATGTTCTAAGAGGGCTATCCAGAGGCTCCGGCCTGGGTCTTCATGTTGGTACCATAATTGGATTGGAAGGGCCTTGCACTGGTTTGATAATTCTACTGTTTCCATCATAAATGTCCTAGGCTTATGAGAGAGAGAGAGAGGGTGGTGGGGAGAATGGGCACACCAGAGCCTCCAGCCAGGGCAAATTAACTCCAGACGCATGTGCCACCTTGTGCATCTGGCTAACCTGGGTCCTGGGGAGTTGAACCTGGGTCCTTTGGCTTTTCAGGCAAACGCCTTAACTGCTAAGCCATCTCTCCAGCCTGAGTTTGCATTTTAGATCAGCCTCCCCTGTTATAGGCTTAGCTCAGGTTTCTGTCTTGGGGCTCCCAGCACGGCCATATTCACCACTCATAGCTCTGACCACCTCTTCCCTGTTCTTGCTCACCACACCACGGTTCTTTGTCTTTTCTTCTGAGCTCTGTGGTGTTTGAGGGTGGCTGAAAGAGGAAGTGAGATGCTGCTGTTTGGACGGACTGCTATGTCATTTCCAAGCTCGGGCCCCGTAGAGGACGGATTTGGGTGAGAGGCATGCTGGCAGGCAGAGTGGAAAAGACGAGTCCTTTGGATTCAGACTGACTCGCCTGCGTTTTTAGGGCTGCCGGATCTGTGCGCGCTGCACCCATGGTGCGCTCAGCGCGCACAGTCCTGAAGGCAGGCAGGCGTTTGCTGTACTTCCTCAGGCTCACACTCTGCCTAGTGAAACGTGGGTGGTTAATAGCCATCCAGTAGGCACTTTAAGATGGAGTAAGTGAAGTGGTAACTAATCAAGTACTTTATGCTTATTTCTATTAATGTAGACATGCTCACTCAAAAATGTAAGCATAGGGCTGGAGAGATGGCTCAGTGGTTAAGGTGTTTGTCTGTAAAGCCTAGAGACCTGGTAGCCACATCGAGCCAGACATGCAAGGTGGTGCATGCCTCTGGAGGTCCTTTGCAGTGGCTAGAGGCCTGGCATACCTCCTTTTCTCTCTCTCTTGCAAATAAGTGAATAAAAATATTTTCAAAATGCAAACACGGTCCTTGCCCTCCCTCTGGTGTCTGTGTGGTGCCCAGACGGAGCTGTGGTTTCCCAGGTTAGTGCCCTTGTACCTGAAGACTCATTTGCATGTGGCTGACTACTCTTTTGCGGGGCATCTATGGCTACCCACTTTTTTGAGTCCAGTTTGAACTGTTCAGGAGAAAAGAGTGAGGAGGAGGCTGGAGCGCCAGGCCAGTGGGCTTCTTGCCTCTCAGCCTGGGTTCTGGCAGTGCCCCACCTGGCAGTGCCATGGAGGGATAAGGAGCGCTACTGGCACCTCGTGGGTCAGGATCAAGGCCGCTATACACATCCCATCACGCGCAGGTGGCCTCTCAACGCATTATCCCAGCGGTTTTGTGGTCCAAGAAGGCTGCTCAGGACTTCTGCCTGCACACTGGCCCCAGCGCGTGGCTTCTCGCCATCCAAGGGAGGCCAGTTTGATCACAGCTGACTGGTGACGGTGGCCATGTTTGTGTTTCAGATCTCATGGCATGACAGGATGACAGAGCCAGGTGAACAGCAGAGGCACAAGCTATATTTTTTATCTACCTTGCTTTCCCAGAAGGTTCCAGAGAAGGCGGATGCTGTGCTTCGCTGCATGATAGCTGGTAAGGATCTCTAGATTAGCCACTCACTCTCCAACACCTCCCTGCAGACCACATTTCTTGGCTGTCAAAGACATAATGAAAATATTTCAGTAAATTGCCTAGGATTTTTTTCCCTTGAGTAATACATTAATCAGCTAAATCCCGCATGATTATTTAGTTATTTGCAAACCAAGAAAGAGAGAGAGAAGAGACGCCCTTACACACATATAGAGAATGAATACACCATGGCTTCCAAACACTGCAAACAAACTCCAGATGCATATACCCACCACTTTGTGCACCTGGCTTTATGTGGGTACTGGGGAATCAAACCCAGATGGTTAGGCTTTGCACGTGAAAGCCTTAACTGTTGAGCCATCTCTCTAGCTGCTCCCTCCCCCATGACATTTTATTGAGAATTTTGATAGAGGAGTTACTGTAATTTGATCATAATCCCCTCCCGTTACCCTTTTGTCCATCCTCAGACACAGAACCCCATCCTCTTTCCAAGTAGTCCATCTTGTATTTTGATATCTCTTTCTTTTTGTCCCCCTCCATCATCTGCATCATAATGTCAATCTTTCTTGTGGAGGTGACGATTCCCACTATGAGGTCATCAATATACCATTTATATCATGTCTAAAAGACAGTGCCCCAAAGTCATCCTTTCCACCCTTGACTCTTTCATGTTCTCTGTTCCCTCTTCTGCAATGTACTCTGAGGGTGTGATAGAGATGTCTCATGTAGCATGGAGCTCTTACTCAACAGCATCTTATTTTCATTATTGTGGAGACTACGATTTTTTTTGAGTGGCTTTCTGGACACTGTGGAGTGGTCTTCCTCCATGTTGTGGAGCTTGGGTAGGCAACCGTCACACTGGTTTATTCCATAGGTAATCGGCCCTTCACTTCTGTGCAACCCAGGAATGGCATGAACGACTTCACTTCATAAAACTGAATCCTTCTGCTGCCCTAACGATGTCCTCGCATTGGCTACATTTATTGCCTACTGCTTGCCTTCTTCAAGCGTGCTAGTAAGCGGAAAAGATGTTAAGCCCAAAGTAAACAGCGCACAGTGAAGGGTTAGCCAAGGACTGGAGCTCTTCCTGGACTGGAGAATAGATTGCCCAGACTCAATGAGGAACTAGCGTCCCAATGGCAAAACAAAACAAAACAAAACGAAACCCCCAAAAACATTTCATTATAAGAAAATAAAAAACAGTAAATAAAGAAACAAAACAAAATAAATAAAACAATAAAATGACAAGTGGCATCTTGTTTATAGGGTGGTTCTCTTTCTTATACCTTTACACTTGAAAACAGGAAGGCACAGCTGCCTTCCCCAAAGACAGGTAGAAATCCTGTGTCCCTCACCCTCTCTTCCTAACTCTGGAGTGGAGTGCAGTGGCCACCGAAAAGGCTGTCCTTTGTCAGCCAGAGTCACCATACACCTTGTCATGGCTCTGGAGACTGGAGCACCCGTCCATGCTTAGCCTCTCTAAGCCCAGAGCTGGTTTCCTCTGTGTTCTTTGTTGTGTCTCTGCCATCCAGACAGATAGAGAGACCCAAGATGATCTTCAGTCTCCCAAGAGACCCCTAACGAGTTCAGAGAGACTCTAAACTTGGCAACCTGTCCTCATGCACATTAGCTAAACTATGCTGAATATTTAGGCAGTGGCTCTCAACATGTGACTTGTATGTAGGAAGGTGCAAAAACAAAAGGAGAGGACTGGAGAGATGGTTTAGCAGTTAAGGGCAGTTGCCTGCAAAGCCTGATGGCCTGATTTAAACTCCCCAGTACCCACATAAAGACAGGCATACAAAGTGGCACGTGTGTCTGGGGCTCATTTGTAGTGACAGGATGAAGGGCTTGGGGAGGGTAGAGTGCTTGCCTAGAATTCACAAGACCCCGAATTCCAACCCCATCATGGTAAAAAAAGAGAGAGAGAGAAAGAAAGAGGGCTGGAGAGGTGGTTTAGCAGTTAAGGCACTCGCCTGCAAAGCTGAAGGACTCAGGTTTGATTCTCCAGGACCCACATAAGCCAGATGTACAAGGTGGTGCATGCATCTGGAGTTCATTTGCAGTGGCTAGAGGCCCTGTCCAATCTTTCTCTGCCTCTTTCTCTCTCAGATAAATAAATAAAATATCTTAAAGAAAGAAAGAAAAAGAAGAATTTGTCAGGTGAGGTTTCCAGAGGGAGGAAAGAGAAACGCTCACCACACGCATTATCCCACTTCCCCAGGCAAGTCTCGCTGTGGGCTGACCATCGCAACCTCTCCTGTGCAGAGGGAAAGACCCTGGCAGCCACTGGGGGCCAGGGAAAACGGAGCAGCCTTGATCAGTCTGGAGGAGCTGCGGGAGGTCAGAAGGTCCCTGTGGCCCAGCTCACACGCATTTTATATCCTTTCCTTAAAAAAAAAAAAAAAAAAAAAGGGCTGGAGAGATGGCTTAGCAGTTAGGCGCTTGCCTGTGAAGCCTAAGGACCCTGGTTCGAGGCTCGGTTCCCCAGGTCCCACGTTAGCCAGATGCACAAGGGGGTGCACGCATCTGGAGTTCGTTTGCAGAGGCTGGAAGCCCTGGCGTGCCCATTCTCTCTCTCTCCCTCCATCTGTCTTTCTCTGTGTCTGTTGCTCTCAAATAAATAAATATTAAAAAAAAAAAGTTGTTGGTGGTGCACGCCTTTAATCCCAGCAGTTGGGAGGCAGAGGTAGGAGGATCACAGTGAGTTTGAAGCCACCCTGAGACTACATAGTGAATTCCAGGTTCGCCTGGACTAGAGTGAGACCCTGCCTTGAAAAACAAAACAAAACAAAAGAAATTAAAAAAAACCCAAAGTCACGTACACAAACCAAAGGAACAGTACTTCTTTCTTTTTCTTTTTCTTTTTTAGAGACAGCTAGAGAAAGAGAGAGAGGGAGGAGAGAGAATTGGCATGCCAGGGCTTCAGCCACTCACCTTTGTGGGTCTGGCTTATGTGGGATCTGGAGAGTGGAACATGGGTCCTTAGACTTCACAGGCAAGTGCATTAACTGCTAAGCCATCTCTTCAGCCCAGGAACAGTGCTTTAGACAGGCACCTAATACAGCTGACTGACTGGTGGTCACAGGCTGAAAAGAATAGTTAGAAATGAATTCTGAGCAGCAAACTGTGGTGGTTTTTCAGGGAAGCCCATCTTGGATGGCTTAATCATCTCTCTGCCTGTCCGAGGATGAGGGGAGGGGTCTGTGTTTGCATGTGGGTCCTTCTGCTCCCAGCCCCAAAGACAGCTGCCCACTTGCAGGAGTCAAAAAGAATCCACAGTCGGGAAAAGACACATTCATGTGGCCTTGACCCAGAGACAAGGAGGGAGACGGGCCTCGCGTAGCCTCATGCCCTGTCACGATCCAGGCGTCGCTGACTTCCCTCACTCCTTTCCTGGGTTCTTGGACCTCCCCCCTTCCTGTGGCTGTTAGGGGAGTAGTGCTGCCTTATCTTAGGGGCCTCTGGGATTGCTTTTCCAAAAATTATACAAAGAAAGAAGACAAAACCTAAGAATATTCCTGGGATGGATTCCACATGGCATGTTGGTTCCAGTGATGGACTCTCCCTGCAGGGTGCACAGTACACTTAATGCTTCTCAGCAGCGTGGAGAGTGGCAGGAAAGCTCTTCGGGAAACACGGCAAACTTTCCTGTGTAATGACAAAAGGGAGAAAAATTTCGAAGGTGTGGGCAAATTTCCTCAAGGTTTTACCTTATTGGACCCATGGCATCACACTCAACTAATGATTGACAGGGAAGGACGAACCCTTCTAAGACAGGGACAGTTTGGGTGGCCAGGTCAGTCACGGTCCGTAGCACTGCCTGGAAATTCTGTGCCCAGACTCCTTCCTCCAGGAACAACATGGCATTTTTGTTCTTCTCATCTGCTTTGTTCTTAAAAAAAAATTTTTTTTTTTCCTGAGGCAAGCCCAAAAGACTGGCCTTTTATTTATTTTTTAATTTTTAATTTTAATTTTTCGTTTTTCGAGGTAGGGTCTCGCTCTGGCCCAGGCTACCTGGAATTCACTATGGAGTCTCAGGTTGGCCTTGAACTCACGGCGATCCTCCTCCCTCTGCCTCCCGAGTGCTGGGATTAAAGGCGTGCACCACCACGCCCGGCTGCCTTTATTTTTTATGGAAGACAGTGAGAGAGAGAGAGAGAGAGAGAGAGAGAGAGAGAGAGAGAGAGGGAGAGATGGCATGGCTTGGACTCTAGCTGCTGTAATCGAACTCCGGACATGGACACCGCCTTGTGCACATGTGCACACTTGCGCTTGTGTCACTTTGTGCATCTGGCTTATGTGGGATCTGAAGAGCCGAACATGGTCTTAGGCTTCTCAGGCAAGCCATCTTGCCAGCCCTGCTGTGCTGTTCACACCATAGTGCAGCCTCAACTCTGAGCACGGCTCAGGTCGAGTTTTCACTGGGTTGGCGGCATAGTGCTTGCTCAGCCAGAGCGAGGCCCTGGGTTCAATTCTTAGCCCCCCACACAAGACTTTTCACAAAGGTAAAGGGATCTCCATGCAAGTATGAAATTGACATGCCAAGGTTTATCAGCTCATGAGTGAGGACACAAGAGAGTACTGAGACCTGAAAAGAAAGATATATGTATTACAAGCATCTAAAAGCATTAAGAGAAAGTTGCTAGGTGAGGTAAAAAATAACTTCTGGGATTATTTTCTCTGCTAAACATAAACTCCCTGCATCTCTCGATAGTACCTACAAGTTGCATATAACTTCGCTGAATCTGGGGTTTTAGCCTTAACTTCTGAGAGAAATAGAGCAAATTCGCCAAGTTCAAGGCTCTTGGATGAACCTTTGACCCTGTAGGGCAATGAACATGAGATACCACCCATATCTTTGCCTATTGGATAATTCTTTTTCATGTGGTCTTCTCTAATGATCATAATTTTTAAATTTATATATTCTATTTATTTATTTGGGAGGAAGAGGCAGAGAGAGAGAGAGCAGGAGAGAGAGAGAGAGGACACACCAGGGCCTCTAGCCACTACAAACTCCAGACGCATGCACCCCCTTGTGCATCTGGCTTACGTGGGTCCTGGAGAGTTGAACCGGGATCCTTTGGCTTTGCAGGCAAATGCCTTAACTGCTAATCTCACTCTCTAGCTCATGATCATAATTTTTTTAAGGATGATTTTAGTTTTGATATTTTATTTTATTTTTTTTTTAATTTTTATTTTTTTAATTTTTATTAACATTTTCCATGATTATAAAATATATCCCATGGTAATTCCCTCTAGTTTTGATATTTTAAAAAATAGCTCCTTATGGACTAGTGATGGCATTTTCATTTTGTATATATGCCCCAGCACAGTACCATATTAGACACATAACACACTCAATGGTATTTTCATTATTTATTTTATTTATTTATGCTGAGAGAGAGAGAAAGAGGAAGAGAGAGAAAGAGAGAGAGAGAGAGAGAGAGAGAGAGAGAGAGAGAAGAGAGGAGAGAGGAGAGAGAAAGAATGGGTACACCAGGGCCTCTAGTCACTGCGAATGAATTCCAGATACATGCGCCACCTTGTGCATGTGGCTTACGTGGGTCCTGGGGAACTGAACCTGGGTCCTCTGGTTTTGCAGGCAGGAGTCTTAACTACTAAGCCATCTCCCCAGCTTTTTATTTTATTATTTATGTTGAGAGAAAGAAAGAAGCAAAGAGAAAGAATAATTTTTTTGTAAAGAAAATCTTTGCAACTTTCCTCCTTCCTCTTCCTCCCCTCTCTCTTTCTTTGTTCCTCTCTCTTTCTTTGTTTCTCTCCCTCTCTCTCTCTCTCTCTCTCTATATATATATATATATGTATATATATATATATATATATATATATATATATGTACCTATATAGTGTGTGTGTGTGTGTGTGTGTGTGTGTGTGTATGAGTGTGCCAGGCTCTCTTGCTGCTGCAATAGAACCCCAGATGCATGTGGCACTTTGGGTTTGGCTTTATGTGGTTAGCAGGGAACTGAACCTAGGCCAGCAAGCTTAGCAAAGCAAGTGCTTTTAACCACTGAACCATCTCCTCAGCCCCCTAAGAGTATTTTTTAAAAACTTATTTGCAAGTAGAGAGAGAGAGAGAGAGACAAGGAGTGAGAGAGAGAGAGAGAGAATGGGTGCACCAGGGCCTCTTGCTACTGCATTCCAGCTCCAGATTCATGTGGCACTTTATGTATCTGGCTTTATGTGGTAATGGGGAATCAAACCCCAGCCAGCAGGCTTTGTAAGCAAGTGCCTTTAACTGCTCAGACCCCAATAGTATTTTCCAAGTGACGCATTTTGTACTCTTGTGAGAGGAAGCTTTTCAACTCCTCAGCAGACATAATCCATTATGCTTATCCCTATGGCTTCTCCAATCTCATTCATAGCTTTAGGACTTTGTTTTAACTAAAAAATCAAAAAATACTTAAAGTAATTAAAAATATTCTTTTTTTTAATCACCAGGTCAGCCCAAGCCAGAGGTAACTTGGTATAAGAACGGTCAAGCTATAGACAAGAGTGGCAAGGTTTCCAGTTATGAGTTCTTTGAGAATCAGTATATCCATTTGCTTCAACTCTCATGGTAAGTGGCTTTGATTAAACTTCTGTATTCTGTCATGTTACGGTTCCTCTGAAATACGGCTAAGAGATTGGCTTATGTTGGCTTCAGGAGTCCCATCCTTAGATGTGACCATTGCGCAACAGCTAAAGCCTCCAGAAGTGACTACAGCGACACTCTAGATCCACAGGGTGGCTTCAGATCTAGTCAACCATGAGTTGAAAATATTTGAAAAGAATTTCTCTGGACTGAACATGCATAGACATTTTCTTTGCTTCCCTAAGCCATGCGATGGCCATTTACATATCACTAACATGTACTCAATCAGAGTTACAGGTAATGCGGAGATGACTCGCAGTCTATGGGAGGATGTGCACAGGCTCCACGGAGCCGGAAGGTACCGCAAACTATTTACATATCATTTACATATGGAGATGACTGGAATCTATGGAGGATGTGCACAGGCTCTGAGGAGCGGGAAGGCACTGCAGGCCGAGATGAAGAAGAGTGGGAGGCATGAACATGTGACAGTCGTCCTGGGTCTGAGGAAAAGAAATAAGACTTGGGTCTGAGTTCTATCTGTGTAATTTCCTTGGGTGACTAATTTACTTATTTATTTGAGTTTTTTAATTTACTTGAGAGTGAGAGAGAGAGAATGGGCACACCATGGCCCTCAGCCACTGCAAATGAACTCCAGACACATGCACCACCTTGTACCTCTGGCTTATGTGGGTCCTGGGGATACTGAACCTGGGTCTGAGTCTTTTTGACTTTGCAGGCAAGCGCTTTAACCACTAAGCAATCTCTCTAGCCCTCTTGAAAATTTTAGTTTTATAAACTCCTAGGTAAAATCCTAAGCCTGGAGAAAAGTGGTTTTCCTTTTCCATCTCTCTGCACATCATTGGCACATTAAATCTGAGCCTGAAGGACTCTGTTTTCAAGAGCTTCTGCAAGGATTAACACACGCAGTCAGTAGTCGTGCGTGGAGGTCGCATGAGCTGCCTTTGCATCACTGTGAGGGACACTGACAAGAAGCAACCATGGAGGGAAGGTGTGGCAGAGCAGGCGGGTGGGTGTGAAGTTGTGAGAACTTCTCCCATCCTGGGAGATCAGGAAACAGACCAGGGCCCGAGGCCGGGCTGGCCTGTGTCTCTGAGGATGGTCAATCCCGGGTTGTCGACTTGACAGCATTTAGAATCGCCATGAACACAAGTCTGGAACTGTCTATGAGGTCTGTTGCAGTCAGGTTCACATTGCTGGCAGAAATCACCTGACCAAGGGCAGATTTCGGGAAAAAAGGGTTTATTTTGGCTTATGGGCTTGAGGGGAAGCTCCACGATGGCAGGGAAAAAGGTGACATGAGCAGAGGGTGGACATCACCCACTGGCCCACATAAGGTGGACAATAACAACAGGAGAGTGTGCCAAACACTGGCAAGGGGAAACTGGCTATAACACCCATAAGTCCACCCCCAACAATGCACCACCTCCAGGAGGTGGTAATTCCCAATCTCCATCAGCTGGGAACCTCACATTCAGAACACCTGAGTTTATGGGGGACACCTGAATGAAACCACCACAAGGGGCTTTTCTAGATTAGGTTTATTGAGTTGGGAGGATCCAGGCTAACCACGGATCCACTCCTCGGGCTGGAGTGACTGGATAAAAAAGTGAAAAACAGCCGAGCATTGGCACTCATTCCTCTCTGCCTCCTCACTGGGCACTGAATGTGACCAGCTGCTTCAAGCTTCTGCCACAGACTTTCCTCTGTCGTGATGGGACTGTAGCCTGGAATTGTAAACCCAAATGAACCCACTTTTCCTCCCTCCCTTTCTCCTTCCTTCCTCCCTCCCTCCTTCCTCTACTCTTTCTTCCCTTCCCTTCCCTTTCTTCTTCTCTCTCCCTCCTTCCTTCCCTCCATTTCTCCTTTTCTTCCTTTCTTCCAAGTTTCTTCTTGTCAGGTCACACCAATGATAAAATAACCAATGCCTCCCTCAAAGGCCTGCCCACCAGTGGGCCACTTTCACCAGTCAGGCCCACAACCTCCCCCAACCCTACCACCCTGCAAACATAAGAGCTTGTTGTTGGTGGAGGGGTCTTTTCCGATTCAAGCTGTAACGGAGGTGCCATGGTTTTCAGCCTTTACTTTTGCCTTTTCCTGAACTGGGGCACACCCCTTTCTCATCCTCCTGACATCCTACTCCTCCCACTCATTTGTTTGTTTTTTTAAGAGGTAGAGTCTCACTCTGGCCCAGGCTGACCTGGAACTCACTTTGTAATCGTAGGCTGGCCACAAACTCACAGTGATCCTCGTACTTCTACCTCCCTAGTGCTGGGATTAAAGGTGTGCACCACCATACCTGGCTCCTTCTCTCACTCTTTTAAGCTATTTTTATTTATTTATTTGAGGGGAAGCAGATAGAATGGACATGCCAGAGCCTCCAGCTACTGCAAACAAACTCCAGATCCATGTGCCACCTTGTGCATCTGGCTTATGTGGGTTCTGGGGAATTAAACCTTGGTCCTTTGACTTTGCAGGCAAGCACCTTAACTGCTAAGCCATCTCTCCAGCCCCTCCTCCCACTCTTATTGGCAGGTTTACATCAGTGCTTACGTGGCAACAGTTCGAAGATGGTAAGGAACAAAGATGAAGAGATAAGAAAATACTAGAAGGGAGAGAAAAACAAAACAAAACAAAACCCAACCATACATAACAGACCTGCACATAGTTTGAAAGATAGTTTTTGTTTTTTTTTTTAATTTAACACAAAAGATGTGGGAGTTTGAAGGTTGGGAGGACAGCACTAATAGATGTTATCTACCCCATAGTGAAAGCAAGTGGCACTGCTGTGTGCGCAAATGGGGGAACTGTGGCCTTTTATGGATACAATTAAAATCTGTTCAGGGACCTGCACCTACACCTAGAGAGACAGACTCCTTTCTGTAGTAAGAAGGTCCTTCTGAAGGGCACAGTCATGTCCTGCTGTGGAGACAGCATGTGTGGGAGAGTGAGAGCGAGCCAGGTGGGGGAAGAGCAACCATGTACCACGTTCAGCCAGCAGCTGGTCAGAGCAGAGCACAGTACACCCTGTGGCATGCTCTACTCTCAGTTCTGGCCTTGGCTGGGCAGGGGCAGTCCTTGAAGATTACTGGGTGGGGTGATGGTCAGGGTAATGGCCAATGTGCTCATGTGGAGTACAGAGGTTAATCTCATCCCTCCAAATCTTTGTCTTCCAGGAACCTTGGAGTAGGACCTCGTTTGGAAATAGTGTCTTTGCAGGTTATGTGGTAGAAAAGAAGTTAAAAGTTGAATTGATTTATTGAATTTCTGTAAGGGTTAATAGCTGAGGAGCTAAAACTTATCTTTGTCAGCAGATGAAAAACCCCCCAAAGAAGGAACTGTCCAGAAAGAGTCCAAAGGGATGACAAGAAGGAAAGACAGTTTAAGCTAGAACAAAGTAAAATGGAGTGCATTGTTATTGTGGCCTGACTGCAGAAATGATTGATATGCAAATTGCCACAACTTGTTTGTTCACTTGCCCCTCCCCTTGGCTATGAAAACTATAAAATAAAAATAAAATCTCAATTCAAAACTAAAGCTTCTTTAAAAAAAATACTTCACACTTAAAAAGTATTTATTTATTAGAGAGAGACAGAGAGACAGAGAGAGAGAGAGAGAGAGAGAGAGACAGACACAGAGAGACAGAGATAATGGGCGCACCAGCGCCTCCATCCACTGTAAACAAACTGCAGAAGCCACCATGTGCACCTGGCTTGCGTGGGACCTGGAGAATCAAGCCTGGGTCCTTAGGCTTCTCAGGTGTGCACCTTAACCACTAAGCCATCTCTCCAGCCCTACTTCAAACTTTTTAACCCCCAAATAATAAACTCTTCTACTTTCATTCATTCTAATGTTAAAATAATCTTTCCAAAAATTTTTACAAGTTATCATTGGTTAAGTAGAGTTTGCGTTGTAGAGGAGTGAACCCTGATCTAATGACTGGTCCTTAGAGAAAGATCACAGAGACGCAGAAGGGGGAAACGGCTAGAGGCCATGCCGGCAGGGAGCGGGGTGAGGCGACTGCAAGCAGAGTCCTCCCCAGAGGCTCAAAGGCTTTGGTGGCGCTTTGACTGGCCTCCAGCCTCCAGACGCATGGAAGAACGTCCTTCTATCGCTCACGTCAACCAGTCTGTGGTAGGTAGTTACAGCGCTCTGGGAGGCTCCTACAAGGCGTGTCTGCTCTAGCTCATCCAAGCCACTTTGCAGGCGTGTACAACAGATCACGAAGCCGAGGGCCGTTTGCCACCGTGGTCCAAGCAGACACGGTGCTCCTCACCTTTCCATCATTATGACAGACAGCTGGGACAAGCAACTTCTAAAGACAGACGGCTCACTTCCTCTCACAGTTCCGGAGGTCCTGTGCTCTGGTTGGTTGGAGGTTCTGCTCTCTGATTGGTTGGAGACTCTGTGCTCTGGTTGGAGAGTCTGCTCTCTGATTGGTTGGAAGTTTTGTTCTCTGATTGGCTGGAGGTTCTGCTCTCTGATTGGTTGTAAGTTCTTTGCTCTGGTTGGAGGTCTTGCTCTCTGATTAGTTGGAAGTTTTGTTCTCTGGCTGATTGGAGGTTCTGCTCTCTGATTGGTTGGAGACTCTGTGCTCTGGTTGGAGAGTCTGCTCTCTGATTGGTCGGAAGTTTTGTTCTCTGATTGGCTGGAGGTTTTGCTCTCTGATTGGCTGCTCCTTTGCTTTTTTTTTTTTTTTTTTTTTTTGCCTGTGGTGAGGCTGTGTATTATGGTAGGAACATACCTCAGAGCAAAGCCAGGCCCCCCATGTCTACGGACCACAAGGAAGAGAGGTGCCCCTGGAAACCTGCATCCCTCTTCAAGGAGATGCCCTCAGCAACCTCAAGGCTGTCCTACTCCTCAAAGGCTTCATCACTTCCCAGTTTCCCCCGCTCATTCATGAGGATTGACTGGGGTGAAAGGTCCTCATTACCTATCTCCATGGGTGTGGCTGGGTGTCTTCTGTCAGGATTCACCCTGGAGGACACAGGAGTTGACTTTCTGCAGGTCAGCCAGGTATTGGAGCTGCAGGCCCTCTTGAGTGCACCCAGCACTCAAGGACCTATATTCTACTTTCCAGATCCCCCATAAGCCAGAGGCACAAGGTAACGCATGCGTAATGTGGTAGTTTGAACAGAGTGCCCCTAATGTATTCAGTGTTTCATTACTTTGTAGTTTTCATCTGCAGCCACCTGGCTGGAGGCAGTGTCACTGGGCAGATCTTAAGGTGTGGTGGTGGGTTTCAGATTTCAATCTAAAGATATGCAAAGTGTTCCTAGCTGGAGTTCCTGAAGTGTGCTGTGGCTTTTGGCTTTTAGGCTTGTGCTTCTCTCTCTATGTGTTTGGTCATATGAAGGCAGGGCAGCTTCTTCTGCCATTTATGAAACTTCCCCTGGATCTGTAAGCTTCAATAAATATCCCTTCTTCCATAACTGTGCGTGGTCTGGAAGTTCATCTCAGTGAACCTGAAGCTGTCTGCTACACATAACATGCACACAGAGTGCTACATAGATGTGGAGCATGATTACAATGGCTGGAGGCCCTGTCTGTCTGCCTGTCTTTTATAAAAAGGCCAGTCTGTTGGGCTTGGGAGAGAGAGAGAGAGAAAGAGAGAGAGAGAGAGAGAGAGAGAGCGCGCGCGCAAGTGCGAGCGTGCGCGCGTGCTCTAGGGTCTCTAGCCACTGCAAACCAACTCCAGATCCCTGTGCCATCTTGTGCTTATGTGGGTACTGGGGAATCATACCTGGGTCCTTTGGTTTTGCAGGCTAGTGCCTTTACCATTAAGCCATCTTCTCAGTTCACATATTTTTCTTTTGTTTTTATTTACGTATTTGTAAACGGGGGGGGGGGGGGGAGAAAGAGAGGACGAGACAGAGGATGGGCACATTACGGCCACTTGCCACCACAAATGAACTCTAGATACATGTGCCATTTTGATGCTTTACTGGGTACTGGGAAATTGAATTCAGACCCTCAGGCTTTGCAAGGAAGCACCTTAACCATTGAACCGTTTGTACAGCCTGGAACACCTTTAAAATCCCTACCTGCAAATGTCTTTGTCCTACTTCCAATTCTTAACCATCTCTCCCACAATACCCACAATACCATCTTTTAACCTCCCTGTGCTTGAGGAGTTTCCTCATCTGAAAAGTGGGCATACTGTTATCACATCCTTTGTAGGGCTTTCATGGATGTCAGCTGTACACGCACTGAATTTAGAATACTCAAGTAATAACTATTTCGTGCACTTCAAACATGTTCCTTCCTTAAAGTACACTTTTGGAAGAGATTAAAATAAGAAAGTTTAGAGGTAAGGTCAGAGTGACAGCATTTTTTTTCCTTTCCACTCTTTCCTTCTTGGAGGTAGAATATAATTAACATGCCTGGTCAAAGACTCCATGGGTAGAAATAATGATGACTAAATCTCACTATGTCTTGGCTAAGGAGCAATGATTTTCATCCAAGGCTGGAAAGCATTTTGTGAACTTTGTGTTCTGTGAGCTTAAGTAGGTGTAATACATCTTAAGGATGACTTGTAGAGGTTTCCTGGCATCTGGAAGGTCTCTGTACCCAGCACGGGTTGATGTGGGTTCCCAGGGCATTCTTCCTGAATGAGTAGGAGTGCTCTTGACACCACGCTTAGAGCCCCATTGATGGATTCCGGGGGTCTGATGAGAGTCTCCCATTTTGTCTCCGAGGATCTGTCCCTTCCGAGAATTCACTGCTCATCCTCACGTCTCAGTTGTGACTTCGGCAGGTGAGTGTCTCAGAGGAGGGTAGTCATAGGCCAAGCCATGGGACAGTTACTCAGTTTTCCCAAAGATAAACATTTGGTGGCTGGTCCCTTCCTGATGCTGAACCCTTTGGGGAAAATCATGCTCATCGGAGGGGCATGAGACAAGTTGATCCAAGAGACCCTGTCAAGACCTCTGGACAACCAGGGAGTGAGCTGTGAGTCTCCACCTACGTGGGTATTGTACTCATATGCATGGAAGTGACATGTAGACTTGTCCCATCTCTCCCCACCTGAAGCCCAGTGCCTGCCACTTGGTTGGCATCTGATAAGGGTTTGTGGGCTGGGTTACAGGTGCATCCAGTAGTTTTGCTCTCATTCAGAACCTTGCTCAAAGGGAAACCAAGAGACATTCCATTCTGGGGATCTGACTCGAGTTATGGTGGCCTCTTGGTGGCTGGTCATCAGTATTTTGGAGGGAATGCTGTTCTAGGGTGCTGTGAAGACAATTCTAAAAGGCATCCTGCCCCAGCCGTAGGAGAACAACAGTGTTAGCCACTCCTGCTGCCATTGTGAGCTGAAGGGTGTTGAGCTACTGGTCATTCCTTGGCTATTCATTGCTTAAAAATATTTTTATTTATTTATTTGACATAGAGCGAGAGAGAGAGAGAATGAATGGGCTTGCCAGAGCCTCTAGCTGCTGTAAACAGACTCCAGATACATGCTCCACCTTGTGCATCTGGCTTTACATGAGTGCTGGGGAATCAAACCTGGGTCCTTAGGCTTTGCAGGCAAGCACCTTAACTGCTAAGCCATCTCTCCAACCCCATCCCTTTCTTTCTTCAAATTAAAAAATTTTTTTTTGCCAGTGTTTAGACTAGTAGTGGCTGTGTGTGCTGGGCATGGTGTGTACACGTGTATGTGCCGACGCAGCACTGTGACGCCCATAACAGCTGGAGTATAACATCCGGTGTATCCCTCTACCTAGTGATCATGTTTCTCTGTTGATTCTGGAGCTTTGGAGGCTTCGGGAGCCCCAGTGATCCTCCAGTCTCTGCTCCCCACATGACTGGGGTTACAGATGTGGGAGGTCACACCCAGCTAGTCATGTAGCTGCTGGGGACTCAAACACAAGTGATGCCAGACTCTCTCAGGCCCCCATGCTTATGCAGGAAACACTCTTAACCACTGAGCAATCTCACCAGCCCATGGCTACTCCTTTCTGCCCTTGTCACCCTCCACCCCTGGACTGTGGTCCTGGAAGGTGGGAGTTCTTGCACTTCGGGCTGCTGGTCAGGGTGAGGGTGACCCCAACCCACTTTATGTAAAGTGAACAAAATGTCATATTTCTCTACATTCTTTTATAACTAGCTTAGAGAAAAAGAGAAGTCACTTCCTTGTAGGAGCTCATAAAAGAATGGAATGGAATGGAGCCCTGGTTTAAGCAGATGGGGATAAACAGGAGGCTCTGGTGATGGTAGTAAACAGGAGGCTCTGCTGGTCTGAACAGCATTACCCCGGGCCTGCACTGTTGACCAAAATCCTTCAGGGTAGATAAGCAGGACATTGGGAGACTCCTGGTCACAGGCCTACCTCACACTCTCCCAGGCACTTCCAGTAACTGATTTATAGTTTAACTCCCATCCTGTTTTTTTTTTTTTTTCTATAAACATCATGTGGTTATTTCCAATAAAAGCTGACACTCTGAAGAGTTTGGGGCTGCACCCTGAGATTCCAACCTCTGGGGTGCAGACTTGATATGCCAGACTTTCTTCTTTTTCTTTTCTTTCTTTTTTTACCCAATAAAACTTTGCCTCACATTCCGTGAGTCGACGGTCTTACTTGTGCGACACCAGACCCCATGACATTTTACACATGCTTGACTGCTCCTGCTGGGCACCACGATGCCCTTTGCTTGTCTTTGTGTCTACCACTGCTGCTTGGCCTTCATTTGCCTAGTGGGTACCAGCGCTGACTGAGGTGTTCCTAACATAACAGGATGTTGGGCTGGGGGCTGGGGTGATGCCGCAGTAGTTGAAGGTGTTTGCTTACACAAACTTCTGGCCCAGGTTCAATTCCTCATCACCTTCTTAAAGCCAGATGGAAGTTCCTTCACAGCTGTAAGAGACCCTGTCTCTATGAAGGCAGAGTACAGACACCTCAAAGTTGTCCTTTGACCTTCACATGCACGCCATGGCAATATGCCAATAAATACACACACATGAATTTAAACTTTAAAAAGCAGAGCTGGGCATGGCGGTGCATGCCTTTAATCCCAGCACTTGTGAGGCAGAGTTAGGAGGATCGCCTTGAGTTCAAAGCCACCTTGAGAGTACATAGTGAATTCTAGGTCAGCCAGGGCTACAGTGAGACCCTGCCTCGAAAAACCAGGAAAAAAAAGTTAAAAAAAAAAAAACAGATGAAAAACAAAACACGTTTGGTTATGAAAAAAGAAAAAGCAGGTCATAGCAGGCACCAAGACCCTGTAATGACAGCCAGCAGCCAGCAAAGAGAAACAGTAAGATTGCGGGCTGGGCATAGTGGCGCATGCCTTTGATCCCAGCACTCGGGAGGCAGAGGTAGGAGGATCGCTGTGAGTTTGAGACCACCCTGAGACTACATAGTGAATTCCAGAATTCCAGGTCAGCCTGGGTTAGAGCGAGACCCTGCCACACACACACCAAAAAAAAAAAAAAAAAAAAAAAAAAAGGAAAAGGAAAAAAAGAAAAGAAAAGAAAGAGGAGGAGGTAGATTGTGGGCCTGGGAGCTAGCTCAGTAGGTAAGTCAGCTTGCTTGCAAGCATGAGGCCCTGGGTTGAGTCCCAGCACCCATGTAAAGGCCGGTCATGGCCACATATGCCTGTGACCCCAGTGCTGAGTGGGAGGGGGACATAGGAGGATGGCCGGGGCTTCCTGCCCAACCAGTCTAAGTGGAGACCAGCAAGTTACAGGTGCAGTTTCAAGGAAATAAGGTACAAGAGCATAGAAAAAAACACCCAACTTCCTCCCCTGGCTTCTGCACATGTGCACATGACACACACACACTAACACACACACACACACATCAGGATGGATTTCCTCCCTGGCTGTGGGTAATCCTCTGAGACAGTCATTTATATTTTCATTCATCCATTCATTCATTTGTTCATTCATTCATTCACTCATTCGTGCATTATCCATTCATCTGTTGATGTACACCTTGGTAGCTTCCAATTCTTAGTGATTTTTTTTTTTATTTGTGAGAGACAGAAAGAGGGGGGGGGGGAGAATGGGTATACCAGGGCCTCTAGCCACTGCAAACAAACTCCAGATGCATGCACCACCTTGTGCATGTGGCTTATGTGTGTCCTGGGGAATTGAACCTGGGTTCTTTGGCTTTGCAGGCAAGTGCCTTACCTGCTAAGCAATCTATCCAGCCTGGATTCCAATTCTTAGCCATTGTAAATAGAGCTGCAATAAACACATCTCTATACACAATGGGATTCTATTCAGCAGTTCAGAACAAGGAAATTTGCAGGAAAATGGATGGGCTTGGAAAGAATCATATTAAGTGAAAATCACCCAAACTCAAAAGGATCAAAACCACATGTTCTTTCTTATATGTGGATCTTAGCTTGTAATATCTGTACATAGGGGGCAGATAGAAATTAAGCCGAGAAAGATAGAATCATAATCAAAAGTGAATGGAAGACATGAGCTGGAAGAGGCGCTGGAAGGACAAAATGTTGCATGTGATACAGGAGGCCGAGGGGCAATCAACAAAAAACAAACTGCATTTGAAAATGCCAACGAAAAATAAGCAAGTTTCTTAAAAAGTAGGAGAGGAGAAACACCCTCAGGTTGCCCTCTGACCTCCACGTACGTGCCATAGCACGCATGCAACCATGCGCACACGCCATACACATACAAACATACGTACGTGTACACACACAGAGATACATAAGTTGTAATAACACCATCGTCAGCACACTCCTTCATGCCGCTTAATGTCTATGTTTTTCTGTCGGGTCCCTGGCACTTGTACTATTTTAAATAAACCTTATTTCTCGGAGCGGTTTTAGTTTGGTATGTAAATGGGGCAGAAGGCAGAAGGCAGAGATTCCCTGCACAACTCTTCCCACACAGAACAGCCTCCCCATGAGGTTATCTAGCACCAGTGGAACCTTCTGCAGTCCACGGACCTACCCTGATGCATCATTCTCACCCATCGTCACAGCAGGGCTCTCTCTTGGTGCTGTCCGTCCTGAGGGCGCTGCCTCTAACCATGGCACTGCCTCTGCCACCCGCGCACCGCTGCCTGGGTGCCCTTCGGTTTGCTCGCCTGTGGCGTCCTGCTTTCCCTGCACCTTCCACGCCGTAGCTCCTGACCCCAGAGTCCTCCCCCACCAACTCTCCGCAGCCCCCAGCTCGTTTCTTTGCTGACCCTCACCCATGACCCCCTCATTGCAGCTTCAGTACCCCTGCCCCGAGCGCCCTTTCCCTCTTTTCCACCTGGCCAAAGCTCAATCCTTCCCGGTGGCCTCCAGTTCCCGGGGTCTGGCTCGGTTTCCAAAGATCCAAGCCACCCTGGGCTCCCCTCCTCACCTGAAACCCACTCGGCCTCCACGTGCCTTTCGGGGTTCAATGACGCTCCAGTTTATAAATCACCTAAGGCTTCATTTTACCCCTGAAACATCGTCAGCTGCCCGGGGGAAGAACCAGTTCTAAAGTTAAAGTCTGACTTCTCTCAAGGGCGCGCCGGAGAAAGGGGCGCTCCTGCTGAGCCGGGGCTCCCCCGTGCTGCCGTCCTCTCTCAGCTCCCGACCCACCCGCCATCTGGTCTGCTTCCCGGGGAACCGGGCCGGGGTCCGAATACCCCACCATGGGAGGGAAACGTTCCCCCATCTGCGCTCTACAGCAGACCCTATCTTCCATTCAGGGGGCAGCCTCAGTTTCTCTGGCAGGGCTCCAATCTCTGTTTGTTGTTTTCGGGGTATTGAGAGCATCCATCCCTTTTAAACCAGGTGTTGTGTATGCCTTTTATCCCAGCTTGGAAGGCTGAGGTAAGAGGATCACCATGAGTTCAAGGCCAGCCTGGGGCTACGGAGTGAGTTTCAGGTCAGCCCAGGATAGAGTGAGACACTAGTATGAAAAAAACTTTAAAAAAAAAAAGTCCCCTTAACTCTTCCTGGCGTCCTGTTGAGCAGTCACAGTGGAAGTTTCTACTACGCCACTGCACACTCCCGATCACGAGGGGTCAGTAGATCCCGTGAAGGACGCTCCCTCCTCCTCCTCCAACCCCTTCACCGCCCCAGGCCAGAGGCACAGCTTGAGCTCCCTCCTTGCTCTTCAGCCCTTTAACTCATTACGGAGTGGACTGGTAAATGACATGAGGAATGGCCTTGTTCACTTTGAAATGCCCGTGGCTGTTTATAGGAACGATGATGAAATTCTGTGTGTTCCTATACTATAATTCTTTTCAAATATCTATATTTAAAAAAATTTTTAAAAAATTTTTTATTTATTTATTTGAGAGCGACAGACACAGAGAGAAAGACAGATAGAGGGAGAGAGAGATTGGGCGCGCCAGGGCTTCCAGCCTCTGCAAACGAACTCCAGACGCGTGCGCCCCCTTGTGCATCTGGCTAACGTGGGACCTGGGGAACCGAGCCTCGAACCGGGGTCCTTAGGCTTCACAGGCAAGCGCTTAACCGCTAAGCCATCTCTCCAGCCCTAAAAAATTTTTATTAAATGCTTTTAAAAATATTTATTTATTTATAAGTGACAGAGGAGAAAGAAGGGGAGAGAGAGAGAGAGAGAGAGAGAGAGAGAGAGAGAGAGAATGGGTGCACCAGGGCTTCCTTCCTGCCACTACAAACGAACTCCAGACGTGTGTGCCCCTTTGTGAGTCTGGCTAATGTGGGTCCTGGGGAATCGAACCTGGGTCCTTCCGCTTTGCAGGCAAACGCTTTAACTGCTACGCCATCCCTCCAGCCCTCCCAGCCCACACCTTGTTTCCTGAGACAGGTTCTCTCTTGTTTTTGCCTTCATTCTGCCTCTGCCTCCCATTGCCACAAGCATGTTGGGACTACAGGATTACTGTGACATGTGCCACTTCGTGTCCAGTTTTAAGTGGGTACTGGGGAACTGAATTCAGGCCAGTAGCATGCCTTTAACTGCTGAGCCATCTTCCCAGCCCTGTCATCAGATGTGACTCACACACAAGACGCCATTGCTGGGTCACCCTGAGGTGATGACCCGAGGCACCTGCATTACTGTCTGCCCTGCAAATTGAACTACCCACTTTTTTCCCTCCCATAGAGTATGATTCTCATTTGAAATAAACAGTAGTCAAATGACAGTAATTCAGCCTTGGGCATCTGACACATATTTTTTCAGAAAATGAACAAAGTAAGCCTGAGATTTTGGGGGAAAATAAAATAAAATAATAAAAAGAAATAAATAAAAATATCTGTCACTGGTGATAAAAATCTAAACTTTCAAACTATTATTATTCAGTTCCTTTTCTCAACCAAGGACTTCCAAGTTTCTAATTGCCATATATATACGCATCTTTTCCTTTATCTCCTCTCCTCCTGGCACTCTGGTGTGTATCTAGGTGAAGCCAGACTTTCTCACCCACTAAAGCAAGGTGCTGCATCACCTTGAATTCAGAAGCAGATACAAAACCCCAGCTGTCATCTATTAAGTCTCATAGTAAAGATGTCTGAAAAAATATGCCCCTTGGGCTGGAGGGATGGCTTAGTGGTTAAAGTGTTTGCCTGTAAAGCCAAAGGACCCAGGTTTGATTCCCCAGGACCCATGTAAGCCAGATGCACAAAGGCACACACATCTGGAGTTACTTTGCAGTGGCTGGAGGCCCTGGCGAGCCCATTCTCTCTCTCTCTTTCCCTGTCAAATAAATAGAAATAAAATATTAAAAAATATGCCCCTCATAAGACTTACTTTACTTTAGGACATTTGCTTATTCTTTACAAACATGTTCGATATGCCAATGTGTAATGAATCCATTTTACAATTAGGTAATAATATTTAATATTTTTTCTCTTTTAGTTTTTTCTTTTTTTTATTTATTAGAGAGAGCACACATGTGCTGGAGAGATGGTTTAGTGGTTAAAGCACTGCCTGCAAAAGGACCCAGTTTCAGTTCCCCAGAATCCACATAACTCAGGTGCACGAAGTGGCACTTGCATCTGGAGTTCGTTTGCAGTGGCTGGAGGCCCTGGTGCCGCATTCTCTCTGTCTCTTTGCCTCTTTCTCTCTCACTCTCAAATAAATAAATAAATAAAATATTGAAAAAAGAGGATAAAAAAAGATGAAGATTTAGGACAGAAGAACCTTATTGACACAGTGATCTGTCTATAGCCACCATCTCCTTCCTCTAAGTGACAATTAAGCTCCACAACTTCCAAGCTCTCTTATTTTTAGGGAAATTACTCGACTCCTTTGAATCTCCGATTTTATACAGGGGGTATAACTGGACTGATTTAACATAGAAGCCTTCAATCTGTGGTGGCTTTGCTACCCAGTTTCCAGTTTGGATTCTGTGGATGCTTAGCGATAATGACCAAGGACACGTGCATCATAAGCAAAGCTCACAAGCATTCACGGCAGTGAGGAGTTGGTTCTTGCTTCATGGACTTCCTTTTCCTCTTGAACCAGCGTACTTAGGACGGACTGGGAATTCTATAGCAACTAAGACATGTGTTGTAAACTTACTCATTGCTGAATCATGACCCTCTATCATGTGGTTAATTTAGTTATTAATTTAAATAATATTTCTCACTTTCTCCTTAGTTTTTAAAATCGATATTCATTTTTTTCTAACCTTTGACTTTTGTTTTTGAGAGTCTTGGTATGTAACCCAGGTTGGCACTGAACTTGCAATCCTTCTGCCTCAGCCTCCCAACTGCTAGGATTACCCTGTGTGCCAGCAGGCATGGCTCTTCTTGAGTGCTGAGAACCAACTCTGTTCACCTCCTTTCTTATGTGCCCCTCCTTGGCTTTTTCTTTTTTCCTTTCAACACAAGTTATGGTGCCTTCACGAAAGGGAGTTTTTTTTTTTTCCTGGCAGAAATGCAAGGTCTCAGCAGGTCAGAAAAATCTACACTACCTGGGATTTTCCTGTATTCTATAATCTTCTTTGATACTCCCTATAAGCTCTTACCTGAGACTGGTTCTCTAAGAGTTAACTGAAAACGTTCATGAAAGGTATGATGTGTAAAATATGAAGTTGCTATAAAAAGGTCACTTTTCATCTGGTAAACATCCATTTTTAACTGAGGAGACCCATAGCCAATTAATGAACATGAGGGGGGCGGGGTGCAGAGACAATTAACACTAGAATGGTCTTCATCTTTACAAATAGAGATTTCTTAGTTTCTGCACTGGAAATTCTGATTTAGACAATTTTAATAGGGTCCTTAGGATTATTATTATTTCGTGTGTGTGTGTGCATGTGTGCCTGTGATGTTCATGCACATGTACATGTCTGTATGTATGTAGCCATGTTCCTGTTTGTGCATGTGCCTGCAAAGGTTAGAGGGCCGCACCAGGTGTCTTCCTCAGTTGTGCCGTACATTATTTTTTTTTTAAAGTATTTTATTTATTTACTTATTTGAGAGAGGGAGGGAGAGAGAGATAGAGAGAGAGAGAGAGAGGCAGATAGAGAGAGAATGGATGCACTAGGGCCTCCAGCCACTGCAAACAAATGCCAGACACATGCACCACCATCAGCATCTAGCTTTTGAGGATACTGGGGAATCGAACTGGGTCTTTAGGCTTCACAGGCAAGTGTCTTAACTGCTAAGCCATCTCTCCAGCCCTACCTGTTTTTTTTTTTTTTTTTTTTGAGACAGGGTCTTACACTGAACCCAGAGCTCACTGATGTAGCTAGACTACCTTGCCAGCAAGCCCTAGGTATTTGCCTGTCTCCACCTCCCATTTTGGGGATTATGGGTGTGTTTCACCATGCCCGGCCTTTATGTGGGTGCTGGATATTTGAACTCAGGTCTTCATGCTTGCACAGCAAGCAGTTTGCCCACGGAGATAGCCCCTGCTTGTTGCCTTGAACTTGTCACCCCCCACCCCTGCCCTGTGTGCTGTCGTCCAGGGCGGAGCTGGCACAGGCTGTAGGTCACGTCCAGAGTGGACCCATAGCCACTGCTACACTCAGAAGCCAGGTCATCATCTTATCAAGGCATCCCTGAATTGCAGTTAGCCTCTGGCTTCTGAAAATAAAGTGAGCTCCCGATGACAAAAGGGTGCTGAGCACGCAGGGCCTTGAGCAGGCCTGGGGCTCCCTCCAGTGAGAGGCAGAGAGCACAAGGCTGACACTGTCAGAGCTGCCCGGGTTTAACAATTCGCCCTCCCACGTTAGACATCTGTGCGCATTTTACGCAGCACTCAGCGAAGCTCAGTGTCACTGCACGTCTAAGCCGACCATAGCTCCTGCTTTCTGCACTCATGGCCTTCTGAGCTGGATAATGCGTCGTGGAGACCAGCAATGGCACAGCAAGGTCAAGCGGGGTAGATAACAGCGCACCTTATACAAGTGCAACAAGCTCTTGTTGGGCCTGCAGATCCTGGGGAGGGATCCAAGCAGAAAATGAGTCAGTAAGGCACCTCAGGTGTCAGGCTCCCGGTGGCTCTGGTCAATAAAGGGAGGGGCCCCAGGAGGGCCAGCACTCTTGGCACAGGGAGTGCAGGCTCAATCCTATCCAGGAGTCTGTTCTTCCCTACTGGGCTAAAGCCGGGCACCTCGCTTGATCTATGTTAGTCAGGGTGACATGTGGGCATGGGTTTCCAGCCAACAGGGCTCATGGCTGTGGCTTAGATCTTTTAGTCACATTCAGTTAAGGAGGAAATGGCACTGGCCTTCATGCATACAACCCGATCTGATACCACCTTAGTGTGGTTTTAAAAAGAGCCCCTATTGGTAAGTGCGATCACCTGAGGGAGAATCATTAGCTGTCTGTGCACAACATCTCTCGCACAAAAACAAATGATGCTGTTTGAAATTTCCATGGCAATAAAATGACTTAAAAGGCAAGGGGAAAAAAAGGGGTGTAAAAAAAATTTCTCAGCATCTCCAATTCAGGACATCATTGTGAAAAACTGTCAGAGACAATTCTGAGTTTCCAAAGGTTTCAGCACTTCCTCAGGCAGCTAGAGACATCAGGGGCCAGCACCCTTTGGTAAGGACACCACAGATACAGCCATTTTTCTTGGTCACATGGTGATGTGATAAATGTTTATGTACATCCTCACTTACCTGTGTGCTCTCCTCCTAGCTGTACCCAGAGTGATGCTGCCGTTTACCAAGTGTCGGCGAAAAGCTGTCTGGGGATGATCTGCTGCTCAGCTGCCATTGAGGTCGAGCATTTGTCCAGGGACCCACTGGGCTCTCCTGACCCTAGAGATGGCAGCGCCACAGGTGGCAAACGCAAAACAGAGACGCCAGAGGAAGAAGGCGCCAGTGAAGCCCACGAGAAAGGACACCCATATAAGGCAGAGGAAAGCATCTGTCCAGTGGCCCCCATGCCAGCCCACTCCTCCCCCTCCAAACTCAGCCCCTCCCACCCATCGCAGATATGGGCCGGTCATGACCTCAGCGCTTCCAGTTCTGAAAATGCCCAGGACGTTAGGGCAACAAGATGGAGTGCAGAGGCTTGCCATCCAAATAGCACACAAGCAATTGTCTGCAATTCAAACAGTGCTCCCGAAAAACAAGACATCCACCATGGCAGGACAGCCCATGCCACTGTCTCAGGGCTGCTGGGTGGCCTGGGTGACGATGAAGAAGTCTTCACCTCTGATCATCACAATACCAAAGTGCCAAAGTACATTAGCTTCAGCCTTCCGCTGTCCGAGGCAAACGTGTGTGCACCCCCAGGAGACAGCGCCTCAGCCACCGTGCAGCCCAGTCCCCAGGTTTCCAGTGACTCTGACAGTGACTACGAACTTTGCCCAGAGATAACCCTAACCTGCACAGAGGAGTTTTCAGATGATGATCTAGAGTATCTGGAATGTTCCGATGTTATGACAGATTACTCTAATACACTTTGGCAGAGACGCCTCCAGGGGACTGACTGTGTTTTTTTATTAGAAAGCGATGACGAAGAGATGGAATTCAGTGAGTGTGGCTTGGGTGGGTGGGAGCCTTTCCTCAGAGAAATGGGTCGTGGGCCTCAGGTGTCAGATGACACGGGCCCTAAGGATGCTGCCACTGGCTTCTGGGGTCATCAGTCACAACTCCCAGAAGCAGGGGTCAGGAGCAGCGGAGCCTGCAGGCACTGTCCCTCACCCTTGCATACAGTGATGACTCTAACCCTGGGGCCTCACCAGGATGGCACAGCGACGGTGGCTGAGCCTGAGCCGGGGAGATGTCCACTCCCCGCTGCCTCGGAGGCTGCTGAAAACGATTATTTAGGAATTCAAGGCGAAACCAGAGACAACCACGAAGCAGAAGAGGCATCTGCCCGAGGCAGTCCGCTGGCCATGGGTGAGGCGGCCCCAGAGGGGGAGGCAAAGCCCTGGTCTGCGGGCTTGGACAAGCCAGAGGTGAAGCGGGCTCCCGAGAGCCTGGCTGGGGAAAGATCAGAGGAGAAGCACCCCGGCAGCAGGAGGGGAGCTCCAAGACCCGGCAGGATGAGGCGGCCTGGGGTGAGGGGAAATGCTAAGAGGCTGCTGCGGAGAGACAGTGCCCCGGAAGGCATCCCCCGTCCCCCTCCCCAGGACCCCCCTGAGCAGCCCCTCACCCAGAGCAATCAGAGAGAGACGCCACATGCTAAAGCCAGAGCACCTGGCTGGAGATCCCCCCTCCACGCAGAACAGTGTGCCTTCCCAACCCCAGCAGAGCAAGACCCTAAAACCCCTGGGCCCCCAGCCGACTCACTTTCCAAGGAAGGGGCCACAAGCTTCGAGGGAGGACGCATGCTGCCTAGTAACTTATTTGAAATGAGCCAGGCTCCAGAGCAGAGCGATGATCGCCAGGTAAGACCCCTTTCTAACACGTAAGAGGAAAGTGGCCTGTGTGTGTGTGAGCGTGTGTGCGTCCATGTCACAGTCACGATTCCTGCATCATAATGTTAATAATAATAATAATTATAAACCCAATCTCCTAGCACTGGCAGGGCACTTGTGAATGACAACCACTGCTGCTAGGAAGGAAATCTGGTTTTGAAAAAGACCCAGATAAAGCCTAAGCCATCCTAATTATAGCAGAAGAGCGACAGAAGTGAGACACTAACGGGCTGTGCTGGGCAGCTGGAAAAAGAAACGTGATATGTTGTCTACCGCATGGGTTTTACTAGGGCCACAGTCACTATTCTGAACGTTTCTCAAGAAAATGTTTTGGGTGCAGCCTTTAAAAAGGGGGGGGAAGGGAACAACCTTTTTGCAACTTTTTGGGGGTGCACTTTGAAAATGGTAGGCTTTGGTTTAATTGGAACTCCTAATGCAAAGGAAAGGACTGTGGTGTGTCTGAAAGGTTCATAGGAGCCACTGTGTTGCCGGAGAGTAGACAAAGTTGGTTTTGCTGTGCTGGTGAGTTGTTGTTTTTTCCAGGTAGAGTCTCTAGCCCAGGCTGACCTGGAATTCACTAAGTAGTCTCAGGCTGGCCTGGAACTCACAGTAATCCACCTACCTCTGCTGCCTCAGTGCTGGGATTAAAGGTGTGCACCACTATGCCCAGCCAAGGTAGGATGTTTTTGATTGGATTTGCTTTATTTTGCTTTCCTTAGACCCCAGAGAATAAAAGAGGAAGAAAATGTATTCTCCCCTGATACTGATTGGGTATGATACATGGAATTACTTTTTAATGAACATTTACTATTTTTTGTTTATTTTTATTTATTTATTTGAAAATGACAGACAGAGAAAGAGGCAGATAGAGAGAGAGTATGGGCGCACCCAGGCCTCCAGCCACTGCAGACAAACTCCAGACGCGTGCACCACCTTGTGCATCTGGCTAACATGGGTCCTGGGGAATCGAGCCTCGAACTGGGGTCCTTAGGCATTACAGGCAAGTGCTTAACTGCTAAGCCATCTCTCCAGCCCTGAAATTACTTTTATAAGAGTAACTGATGTGCAAAGGATATTGTGTTTGACATACAACTTACAGCTTTTTTTTTTTTCAAGGTAGGGTCTCACTCTAGCTCAGGCTGACCTAGAATTCACTATGTATTCTCAAGGTAGCCTTGAACTCACAGTGATCCTCCTACCTCTGCCTCCCAAATGCTGGGATCAAAGGTGTGCACCACCATGCCCGGCTACAACTTACATTTTTTAAGTATATATTTTCCATATTAAAGGGTTCCCAATGGGCTTTGGACTGATGCTGTCCTATAACCAATATGTGACCTTTGAAAATAAGTCTTTTCAAGAGTAATTTATCAATTACTGTTCTCACTCCCCTAAAGAGAATCTACTAAGCTGGTATTATTTTTGATAGAAGACTAAATATCATAAAGCAAAGAAAATCTTCCCTAATACAAAATTACTGAACTTTCTCTATGAAAGAACAACAACAACAACAAAAAACCTTTTGGATTTCTAAAGACCCGGTTATAAAAAGCCAATCTGTACATCTCTAGTTCTAAGGTAGCTTTTAACAGAGCAAGTTCTGTTCTGCTGGTAAAAACAGCCAAGCTGCGATTAAACCCTCCTTTCTGCTGGCGAGCCAGCCAGGGGTCTTTAACCACGTCCCTTCGCAGCTCACCTGCCAGGGGCCACAGGGTTACGCTCAACACAGGTGTCTGGAGATGGACTGGCAGAATATTAACATCAAGCGGTAAGGCTAATGTTTTCATGCCACTAAATCATCGTTGCACTTACTATTTGTAAAATGCCATTCCTTTGCAGTTAAGTGCCTTTTAACCGTCATTTATGCAGCCACGCCATGCTTCGCTGCATAGATTACTTTTGTTACTGGAGGATGGGGCAAGATAAGGCAGCCCAAAAGGAGTAAGTAGAAAGGAAGGGGACAGGTGACAACAGTTCTAGACTCGCCTCGTTCTATCTCCTCCAACTGCTAAACCTTTCAAGGAGTGGAGAGAAGGGATCCTGCTATTTATTCTCAGGCTGAGCACTAACCTGACCTCAGAGATGAGGTCCTGTGGCCCCAGAAAGTTCCCTTGTTGCTGACAGTGCTGCTAAATAACATGGCCAGTCTCTGGGACCTCTCTTGCCTGCCGAGCATGTCAGCTTTCTTAGAAATTCTGGATTATTCACACTCATACACATACGTACACACATTTGTGAACCCACACCAATCCCACCCTGTCCCCCCTTTTGTGGTGCGATAAAGGTTGTTATCTGAGGACCGTGGACTCTCCTGTTCAGGAAGCCCCCTGAAGAGCTTGTGTTCCCTGCAGGGGACTGGAACTGTGTCACCCTTGCAGGGGTCACTGACAGAGTTGACCTCTCACCCAAAGGACAGTAGACACTTGAATGGAAGCTGGACCTACAAGAGCTGTTCTGCACAGCCTGAAGTTACAAAGGAACTCTTTGTACCTGTGGCATTTGTTTTCCTTGGACTAAGGCAGGAAGGTTTTTGCCTCTGGTATTAGAATATTTGAAAATACAGTTTCTTTAGCCATGCAAAAAGTTCCTTTTTAATTGTAGAAGACGCCTTTATTCCTTATATAGCATAGAAGAGGGCCAGACTGGTAGCCAATGGCTCATTACCACTGCAAATTGGTATGGGAATTTGAAACTTATTGCAAATTATGTGAAATTTTTTATAACACATTCAGAAAAAAAAATAGTGCATTTCTTTCATAACTTATTTTAAATATCTATTCGCAGACATTTGAGGCTTGGGCACCTAAAGATTTCAAAGTGGCTAAAAAAAAAAACCCCTAGGTTTTGAGTAATATTTATGAATATTCCCACTCTTGAGTCTTGCCTAATCCACTTACCTTGAGCTGTCTTTTTGTAGACACAGTGGCCAGAAGCTTATCTTTTAGTATTTCCTCTTCATCTGCCCATGCTTTTAGGATTCTGAGAAACATTCCATTTCTCTGGCTTCTGTTTTATTCTGCAAGGCTATCTTACAGATATCTCCTGCCTGACATAAGTCTCCAGGTGTCTTCACTTCCTGCCTTCCGCACCCCCCCCCTTCTCTCTCTCTCTTTTACAATGCAAGGCCATCTTGTTTTGAGATATCTTGAAATAGTTGCTTACCCAGGCTAGGATTGGAAAGCCCCCAGTTTCTGTACATTTATGGAAGATTCCAAAGTCAATTCCAGTTTGGGAGTGGAAAATGGAGAGGGTACCCCGGGCTAACTTGAATCTTCGTCAAGGGTCACCCTGCCAACTCTTGATTGCAGTTGTGAGCTGCTGTCCCCGTCCAGCTCAGAGGCAAGGCCTGCCCATCTTAAGTTTCTTTCCCTAGCCACACAGGGGAAAGTAATCTCACCCTCCCTTTTAAAAAATTTTTATTTGAGAAGGAAAGAGTGAGAGAGAGAGAGAGAGAGAGAGAGAGAGAGAGAGAATGGGCACGACAGGCTTCCAACCACTGCAAACAAACTCCAGACACATGCGCCACTGTCTTCAGTCCTGTGTAGCCGCCCAGCTTGACCCCAGAGAGAGTGGCATTTTGGGGTAGGGTTGTGACCCCACAAATGTACAGTGTGGAAATGTGTTCTCACATCCTGGAGTTCAGAATCATCTTGACTAGGAATTAACACTAATCGTAGAGGGGATCTCTGTGATGTAAGGAAATTTATTCACTGTGTGTTGTCACTGTGAGCTCTGGTGCTGAAATGTCAGCGGCCACACAGACACTCGCCCATCAAATGAAGAGATAGGTGTAGTGGGAGATGAACTACCTCCTAGGCAGCATTCTAGTGACCACTGAGTATTTTACAGTCTTTCTTTCCCAGAGCATGTTCTTTCATTATCTTTATGTATATCTTTCCACTAGCAGGGTGCATTTTCTTTTTCTTTTGGAGTGAGAGAGAGAGAGACAGAGAGAGACAGAGAGAGGGAGATAGAATTGGCACCCTAGGCCTCAGCCACTGCAATTGAACTCCAGATGCTTGCGCCACCTAGTGGGCACGTGCGACCTTATGTGTCTGGCTTACATGGGATCCGGAGAGTCGAACATGGGTCCTTAGGCTTTGTAGGCAAGTGCCTTAGCTGCTGAGCATCTCCCCAGCCCTAGGATACATTTTCATAACTTCATTTTTCTTTACCGCTGAGTAGCACTCCATTGTATAAATGTGCCACATCTTCATTATCCACTCATCAGTTGAGGGACATCTAGGCTGGTTCCATTTCCCAGCTATTATAAGTTGAGCAGCAATAAACATGGTAGAGCACGTACTTCTAAGGAAATGAGATGAGTCCTTTGGATATATGCCTAGGAGCGCTATAGCTGGGTCATATGGTAGATCAATCTTTAGCTGTTTTAGAAACCTCCACACTGTTTTCCACAATGGCTGGACCAGATTTCATTCCCACAAGCAGTGTAGAAGGGTTCCTCTTTTTCCACATCCCCACCAACATTTATGATCATTTGTTTTCATGATGGTGGCCAATCTGACAGGTGTGAGATGGAATCTCAATGTAGTTTTAATCTGCATTTCCCTGATGACTAGTGACATAGAACATTTTTTTAGATGCTTATATGCCATTCGTATTTCTTCCTTTGAGAATGCTCTATTTAGCTCCATAGCCCATTTAGGATACATTTTCAATGGCTCTTCTGGTACCAGGAATGGGTTGGTATCTTCTAGAGGCCAGCTGCTTCAAGTGTGGTCATGCCTCACCGTGCCTGATGATGCCTAGATGAGGTCTGGATAATGTGAGGGGAGAATGATGACATGAGAACAGAGGAGACACTAGTCGGAAAGAAGGGGTTTAGTGGAGGAGGATTGGGGCGGGGGAGAGGGTGGTAAGAGGGACGTATGATCATGGCATATTGTCTACATTTATGGAATTTGTCAATAAAAATTTCAAATGAAACAAAATGTAACTAGAACTCTGAAATAGTGAATGTGGGAGTTGGCAAAGTTTGGCGAGAGTAAACGGCTTCTGAGCAAGCAACAATTGAAAATGAATTCACGATCACACGCGTTCTGAACCTGGGTGTCTGGCTGAACTTCCCAGGTTGTCTCTCGTGGCTTCACTGCGTCCTGGGTTCTACACTGCGCACCGCGTGCGCCGTCACAAGTCGAGCGCCAACAAATGATGCCTGGCACATCTCGGCTCCGACTCAAGGCAGTTGCATGTTATCAATTACAGTGTTTTTACTGTACACATGACGTTTTCTAATAAAAACACAGTGGTTTAATTATGGAAAACAAAGATTTTCAGTATTTTTCTACTATAAGTATCAGATTAGTATACCTTAGGGTTTCCTGTGTTTGGTTATACAGTTGTTGTTTTGAGTTGCTGATTTGAGTTTCATTAAAACAATCATTAGATGAGGGCTGGGCATGGTGGTGCATGCCTTTAATCCTAGCACTAGGGAGGCGCAGGTAGGAAGATTGCTGTGAGTTCGAGGCCACCCTGAGACTCCATAGTGAATTCCAGGTCAGCTTGAGACCCTACCTCAAAACAAACAAACAAACAAAAATCATTAAATGACTTTCTTTAGCTTGGTGCTGTAGTCACCTTGTTGGTGAGACAAAGAGCCTGACCAGGAGCAGCTGATGGGAGGAAAGGGTTCATTCTGGCTGACGGTCTCCAGGGGAAGCTTCATGATGGCTGGGGGAGCATGGCATGAGCAGAGGCTGCACATCACCTCTGCCACAGCAGGTGGACAACAGCAGCAGGAGGGTGAGCCAGTGGAAACAACTGAAGAAGCCCTGTTTGGAAGCACCCACCCCTTCCTCCTGGGCTCCTTAGTAAATGCTGGTAGTAGCATGCACTCTTGCCCTTATTAATACTTTCTTATGTCGTAGGGCTTGCTGATTTGATCTAGGAAGGTTGTCTCACATTCACCCAGACTCCAGACCTCCTGCCATCTTGCCTTTGTCTCTGAGAAGCCATACACTGTTTCCTCTTGTGGAAAGTACCTCTCTTCTCAGACATGGTTTTGTGTCCTTCTTCCTCCTCCCAATACTTCTGCCTGCCTGCCTGTCCCTAGCTCAGCCCTCTGATGCTTTGATGAGAGGTCCCACCAGGACCTTCAGGTTGCTTCCTTCATCCCTAACAACTTCTCTTTTCAGAGGAACCCTTAGAGTTCTTACCTTCATTCTTTTTTTTTTTTTTCTCCAAATTAAATACTTTATTCAAAAGACGAGAACATTTAAGTAGAATTCCTGGAAGAGAGCTTTCCGCTTTGCCCCCACTAGCCCATGAATACCAGATCATTGATGAAGCATGGGGTTGAGGAGGGATGAGATGGGGAGACTCAGATCTTGAGCTTAAGTAATAATGCAGGGCGCACCCTCACATCTGGACTTCAGATATACAACCAATAGGCCATTTGGGGCATACTCAGCCCAAGAAAGTATTGGTCATTTACCTGAAATTCAGGCTTTACTGAATATCCAGTATCTTATCTGGCAACCGTGGACTAGGCATCCCATGGAGGGATGAGAGCGAGGCCTGGCTGGCTTAGGGGTGTCAGGAACAGCCTGACGTCCTGCTGGCTAGACAAGAATGGAAGACGAGAGATGGCTTCTCTGTGGAGCAGTATCCCCATCTCTTATCTGGAGCTTCTTCAGACGTAAACAATTCCTAGCTTTTAACCTTGGTGCCATGCTGAGCTTTTGCTATGCCATCCAGCCTTGTTCAATGAGGCCCATGTGACATCCTTTCATCTGGTGTCCCCACACTGTGTATGCCACCCTCTCTGAGTTGGCAGTCATCCTGGTTACTGGTTTGACCACTTTTGTAGCCCTGTTCTCTTCTGTTCAGGTAACCCTTATGTTGCTTAATGCTCTGAAAAATACAAGAGTGCTGGGCTGGAGAAATGGCTCAGCAGTTAAGGCACTTGCCTGAAAAGCCCAACAGGCAGGTTTTGATTTTCCAGTACCCACGTAAAGTCAGATGCACAGAGTGGCACATTCATCTGGAGTTCATCGGTAGAGGCTGGAGGCCCTGGTCTGTCTCTCCTATCTTATCTGCTTGCGTTCATTGACATCCAGCCTCCGGGCCCAGCAGGCAGTGAAGAGCAGAAACCACCCAGGAGCAGGCAGGGTGCATTGTGGGTCTCTAGCAAATTATTCTGAGGTAGGGAAAGAAAAGCAGATAATTCTCAACCTGCTTTCCACACAGCTGTCATATCTGGGTCAGAACAACCGGAGATCTTGAATTCTTTTGTATGACAAAATGTGTCCCACAGAATAGCAGCTGTTAAGCGTTTCCAGAGAAGGGATCACCTGCTATCTATGGTGACAATGACGGGGAGGGTGGCGGAGACTAAGCTGGCTCATCTCTCAGGAGTGACAATCGAGCCCCTTGTCAACACTGCTCCAAGGCTGACTCAGGGAGGAAAGACATTTGTTTTGTTTTTAATCACAAGGCTCACTGTGTGCCTCTTTTGGCAAATACCAGAAACCACCCTGGATGGATGAGGTCCCCATGGCCTCTTATTACCTGATTTTGGTCACCATTCTAGCTTTTTAGGTTTTATCCATGTTTGCCAATACACACACACATGCAAGCACACATATGCATATATATATGTATGTATGCATGTATATATATTACAAGTATATATTATAGTTACAAGCTACAGCCACATGTGAGAACATGAGGTTTTTGGCGTTCTGAGCTTAGGTTCCCCTCACTTAATATAAATCTTTCCAGATCCATCTATTCTCCTGCTAGTTTAATTTTTCTTGACTACTTGGGTAAAATTCCATCATGTATATTCCGTGGTCTCACTCTCCATTAATCTGTAATGGACATCTATGGTGGTTCTGTTTCTTAGCCATTGTGAACAGAGCAGCGATGATTGTGGATGTGCAGGTAGCTCTGAGGTAGGTCGTGTGGTCCTCAGGGTATATAGCTGGGTCCTATACCAGTTCTGATTTGATTTATTTATTTATTTATTTTTTGTTTTTTCGAGGTAGGGCCTCACTCCAGCCAAAGCTGACCTGGAATTCACTATGGAGTCTCAGGGTGGCCTCGAACTCATGGCGATCCTCCTACCTCTGCCTCCCGAGTGCTGGGGTTAAAGGCGTGCACCACCACACCTGGCTAGCAGTTCTGATTTTAAAAATATATTTTATTTATTTATTTATTTGAGAGAGAGAACGGGCATGCCAGGCCCTCCAGTCACTGCACACAAACTCCAGATGCATGTGCCCTTTTTGTTTGTGTGTCTGGCTTCGTGGGTCCTGGGGATTCGAACCTGGGTCCTTTGGCTTTGCAGGCAAATATGCCTTAACTGCTAAACCATCCCTCCTCTCCAGCCCAACATTTACACTTTAAAGCTCTCAGCTGGTTGTCTAACCTGCAAAAGTTGAGGACCTTCAGGGTTTCAGAGCCATGTGTGGCACCCTTTAAATATGCAGGCCCCGAGCCCTGTGCCAAACGTCCTGACGTTAGTGCGGCAGCCGGGCATCAGGGCTCAGGCGTGGCACTCTCGTGAAGCTCTGCCTGTCTCCTGCCACCTTGAGGTGCAGCCTGGACCTAGAGTCTTGGAGCCATGTGGAGTGGAATGTAAGGGTCATCCTGAGGCTCCGGGACCCTTGCTGCCTCACAGTCCTGCAGAGACCTACATAAAGGATGCGAGTATCTTGAAGGGCTTTCTCAGGAACCCTTCTCCTGACTTCCCACAGGAATGAAACGTCATCTTCAATACCACCTTTCCAGAAGAGGTCACAAGGATTAAGGATAACACCTAAGATGTTTCTGGGCATATGCATTCCTGAAAGTGCACCCCACACTTTGCAAAATCTTACACAAGACCTACAAGTGTGTCTGAAGCAGGATTTTCCTACAGTTTATTTAGGAAATACTCCAGAGACAAAGAAAAGCAGAAAAATCTACTGTAGATCTCACTTTGTGAACTCAAGTGAACTCAGGCTGGCTATGACAGATAAAGCAAGTCCATTCTCTAGTAGAAATGCTGGTCACCTGATGAGATGCAGGCCTCTGAGTTTTAACCCCAGATCTGCATTTTATTTTATTTTTTAAAATTTTATTTATTTATTTATTTGAGAGCGTCAGACACAGAGAAAGACAGATAGAGGGAGAGAGAGAGAATGGGCGCGCCAGGCTTCCAGCCTCTGCAAACGAACTCCAGACGCGTGCGCCCCCTTGTGCATCTGGCTAACATGGGACCTGGGGAACCGAGCCTTGAACCGGGGTCCTTAGGCTTCACAGGCAAGCGCTTAACTGCTAAGCCATCTCTCCAGCCCTGCATTTTATTTTGCTAGTGTGTGTGTGTGTGTGTGTGTGTGTGTGTGTGTGTGTGTGTGTGGTGTGTGGTGTATGCATGTGTGTTCCCTTGCTGCACTCCACATGCTTGCTTGCAGTGGGGTGTGCTCACCTGCATTGAAAGCTCATGTCCTGTTCCATTGCTCTTCTGCCCCTTTCTTGTTTGAGCAAGAGTCTCTTGCTGACCCCAGAGCTTGCTGTTTATTCATGAGCTCCAGCGATTTCTGGTTCTCCACTCCTCTATGGCACTGGGGTCATAGGCATATGAGGTCACACCCCCTTGCTTTAATGTGGGTTCAGCAGATTCAAACTTGGGCAGTTTGAGGCCCCCTCGGGCTCTCATGTTTGTTCAGGAAACACACTAACCCATCAAACCATGTCTCCAGCCCCAGAGCTGCATGGTTAACGAGCCCCCTGAGTGGCTTGTGTGGGCAGGGCGGTTTGGGAACCATGTGCTTAAGTAGTGCTGATCTAGCCTGAGTACTGCACCTCGAGGCGTTTCTGTAACACATTACCCATGTGGGAACAGAAGAGGCGGAGGGCTTGCCCAGCCCCCGCTTTCCCTCTGAGAGGAATGAGACCTCCTCACTATGTCCATGTTTCCTCTGCCTTGCGGTTGGCTTGCTATAAACACGGCTCGCTCGTCACCTGCCTGCACAGCTGAAAAAAACACAGACCCTGATTTATTGTAACTAATCCAGAACAGGTGTGCCATTTGCCGCTGAGTTTTATTTTAAGGAGTAGTATGGTGACAGGAATTTGGGTAGCAGCAGGGAAGGCTGGTGAGAGGACTCACTTGACTGCAATGGTTGGTTTTTGTTCCCATCACACATCTATCAACACTGCCTTTGACTGTAGTGCATATCAGGAACACATATTGCTCATCTTTCTATCTATGTGTCTATCATCAATCTCCCCACTAATCTATTTATCATTTGTCTATCTGTCCATCTATAATCTACGTATCTATCCATATATCCATCCATTCCCTATCTCTCTCTGGAACAGGATGAAAAATATTAAGCTAAACCAACTATGTATTTGTCTGTCTATTGTCTATCATCCAATCATATATCATCTACCTAACTATTTCTTCATCTACCTAGCATTCACCTATCTCTCTCTCTCTGGAACAAGATGAAAAACTCTTTAACTGAACCAACCATGTATTGAGGTTGATGATAAGGCCTCAGTAACAGCCAAGGTGTGCTAGAACTGCCAAGAGATAAAATAGATGCATCAAACTGGGTAGAAAGTAGCAAATCAAATCCAAAACTGGACGTAGGTTTATGGACAAAAGTAGTTTTTGACTTTTAGGAAAAAAACAAAACAAAACAATATCGTCAATGCTGACACAATTAACTATCTGTAGGAAAATACCAATTACCACAATGAACTTCTAATGCCTTCTGATGGATCTCTCTGACATAAAAAAACAAAACTGGGCTAGAGTGAAGGCTTAGCAGTTTCGGTGCTTGCCTGTGAAGCCAAAGGACCCAAGCTCAATTCCCAATACCCATGTAAAGCCAGATACAAGTACAAGGTGACACATACGTATGGAATTCATTTGCAGAGGCTAGTGGCTCTGGCACACCCATTCTCTCTCTATCTTCCTCTCTCAAATAAATAAATAATAAGATATAAAAATTTGAGAAAAAACCCCTACAGGGCTGGGGAGATGGCTCAGTGGATAAAGAGCTTGCTTGCTGTGTGCCGGGTGGGCATGGTGGCCCTCTTGTCATCCCAGTGTTTGGGAGTCAGGTAGATGGGATTCCAAAGCCATGCTGGCTAACCAGACTAGCCCAATTGGTGAGTCTTGGGTCCCAGTGCGAGACCCTGTGCCAGTAAACAAGACGGAGAGTGCTCTAGAAGACAACCTCTGGCCTCCGCATGCGCCTGTACACGTGTGTGCCCACCCACATGCAAAAACGCATAGACTGCACCCACATGCACACTCAAAGACGGCAACAACAGCAAAAACAAAAGCCTATAAACTACTGGGAAAAAGTTGAAAACTATTCTTATTACCTTGAGAAAAAAATAAAGGCTTGCTGGTTGTGGTGACACACACCTTTAATCCCAACATTTGGGAGGCAGAGGTAGGAGGATCACTATGGGTTAGAGGCCAGTCTGAGACTACAGAGTGAATTCCAGGTCAGCCAGGGCTAGAGTGAGACCCTAACTTGAAAAAAGTCAAACAATAAAATAGAACAAAGTCTTTAAACACAAATAATGTAAAAAAATTGGATGTTTTGAATATGTCAAGTTAACATTTTATATATAAAATACAAACATTACAGTTGAACATAAATAAAGTTAAAGGTAAGCCATATACTGGGAGAAAGATGGAGACTAGCTGTAATAGAGATTAATTTCTGGGCTGGAGAGATTGCTCAGTAGTTAGAGGCACTTGTTTGCAAAGCCCAGTGGCCCAAGTTTGGCTCCCTAGTACCCACATAAAGGCATATGCACAAAGTGTTACATGCATTTGGCGTTCATTTACAGTGGCAAGAAGCCCTGATTTTTTCCCCCTTCTCTACAAATAAATAAAAATGTTTTTAAAATTTTTTTTTAAAGATTAATTTCCAAAAATATCCGAAAATACAAATAGAAACTGGGTGTGGTGGTATCCACCTGTAACCCCAGAGTTTTCTGGATGCTGGAGTAGAAAGACTTGGGAGTTCAAAGCCAGCCTAGACTACAGAATGAGTTCAAGACCAGCCTGATTAACTTACTGAGACCTTGTCTCTATGTAAGAAGTAAAAAGGGGGCTGGGAAGGTAGCTCAGTGGTAGCGTACCTGGGTTCAAGGTACAGTACTAAAATAAATAACAAATAGATAAATTTAGTAGATGAAATACAAAGCAAACAGTTTTTAAAGGTAAGTTACCCATTCCATAGTTTATGACCATGATCAGGCAAGCAGCCCTAGTTTAACTCAGTGGGTTCAAAAAAGGCTTGAAAGTAAGATGGGAATTAATGGGGGGAAGAAGTGGGAGGTCAAAGGGATAAGAGAGGTAATTGGGGGAAATTATATACACGTATGACAATATCAAAAATGGGAAAAATAAATAGAAAAATTTAAAGGGTAAATAAAGCCTGAAGTTCATAGATGAAAAAAATGGCCAATAAGCAAGAGGAGATTCTCTGGCTCCGAAGTGATTAAGAAAATGTGCTTTAAGCTGGGCGTGGTGGCACACCCCTTTAATCCCAGCACTCGGGAGGCAGAGGTAGGAGGATTGCCATGAGTTCGAGGCCACTTTGAGACTGCACAGTGAATTCCATGTCATCCTGGGCTAGAGTGAGACCCTACCTAAAAAAAAAAAAAAAAAAAGAAAAGAAAAGAAAAAGAAAGAAAGAAAACGCACTTTCAACATGTAACAGCTCTCATCATTGCATAACCAAAAATCTCAAGTGCCATCAGGGCGAGTTGAGGGGAAGTGCCACGCTGGCAGCAGAGCATCTTGCCAGGTCACCCACTAGGCGGTGGCTGCAGGTCTCCGAGTGGGCCTGGAGACGTGCTCATGTGCGCCTGTGCCCCCCCCCGCCCCCCCAAGTCCACCCCCGGCGTGCTGCGCCGTCAAGGCAGTGGCTTTGGAGAAACGCCACTCAAAGACTGGACATAGCAAACCCTCGGCAGAGCGGGAGGGAGCGTGCGCAGCCCACGGCGCCGTCTGCGTCCCAAGCCCAGGGCATTTCCAAAGACAGCAGATGCAGGTGAGAACGTGGGGAAGGAGGAACCGCGACACACTGCGCTAGGAAGGCAAGTTGTGGAGCAACAGTGGAATCAGTGTGGGGGAAAACTGGAACCAAGATCTACCATATGACTCAGCCACACCATTCCTGGGTGTACCCCGAAAGGTCTCTCAGTTGACATCCCACAGAGATCCATCCATCCATGCATCCATCCATCCACCCACCCACCCACCCACCCACCCACCCATCCATCCATCCATCCATCCATCCATCCACCCACCCGCCCACCTTCATGGCTGCACTGTATACAATAGTCAGGAAATGGAACCAGCGAGACGTCTGTCCACAGATGCGTGCCTTAGGAAAAAGCGGTACACGTGCGCAGTGGAACCTCACTCCACCGTGAAAAATAGGATCATGCTTTTTTTTTTTTTGCTGGAAAATGGATGGAACCGAAAAACATAAAGTTAAACAAAAGGAGCCAGACTCAGAGAGACAAATAACTTGCTTTCTTTCATATGCAGAGGCTGGATTTAATACACACACACACACACACACACACACACACACACGCACGCACACACACTTACACACACACACGAACATGAGGCCTTAAAGACAGCGAGAAGAGGGAAGAGAGATAGAAATGGAATACATGGGACAGGAAAGCAGAAGGGGAGGCTGTGTGAAGGGAGGAAGGGAGCCAGCAAGAGTGGGGCGGGGGAAGAGGGCGCACAGACAGGGAGGAAAGGAATCAAGAACAAAGTCTACTGACACACATGCATGCGAAAATGTCATGATATCCATTACTTTGTATGGAAACTTAAAAACTAAATTAAAAAGAAAAAGCAGGGGGCTGGGGAGATGGGTCAGGGATGAAAGCTGCTAGCTTACAGTCTGCTGGCCTGGAGTTCGATTCCCCAGGACCCACATAAGCCATATGCACAAAGCAGTGCATGGGTCCGGAGTTCATTTGAAGCAGCAGGAGGCCCTGGCATGCTTATTCTCTCTCTGTCTCTTTGAAAATAAATAAATAAAGAATATTTTAAGAAAGAGTAGATCGTATATGCTATCTGTACATAATACATATGCACACATGAAATTGTCTTTGTAAGTTTGGGAGGGTTACATTAATATGATAAAGGTGACTGTCTCTGGGGAAAGAGGGAAGAATATAGCAATTGGAGAAATGATTAATAATGTTTTACTATTTTAAGGAGAGGGTATTCATTTATGACTGGCATTGAAAACAGAATTTCAAAAACAAAAAGGAAACCAAAGCTGGGAGTTGGACCCCTGACTTCAGCTTTGGTGCAAGCTGCATATTCTTGAGTAATGAACAAATTCCAAAGCAATAGACATGTCCCTTCCAGTGAGAAGCTTACAGTTTTACAAGAGAAACATTAAGCTCTTTCTGTGGTCACTCCATCTGTAGTCCCTAAACCAAAGTCCTGGTCATGTTTCAGTTTAATGCTTTAAGCCTCACTGTGGCTTTTCAGCACATGCCTTCCCCAGCTCACTCACTAGCCCACTTCCATTTGCAGCAGAGCCTGTCTCTTTTTGAATAAATTGTCTCTACTTATATTCCCTTAAAAAAACTCTCTTTGTGGTTCTAGCCTATATAAGCCAATCACAAAATCATTTTTTTTGCTCTTACCCAAGAAAGCTCCCAATATATAAAAAGGAAACAGCGTTGTGGCTCATGTCTATAATTCCTGTACTCAGAAGGCTGAGGTAGAAGGATCGCTGTGAGGGTTCAAGGTCAGCCTGAGCCATAGTGAGACCCTGTCTCAAAAACAAAAAAACAAATGAAAAAAAGAAAACAGCAACCAAAAAATAGATGCGGTTAACCCCTTCTAGCTGCTTTACAATATAAGCAACCTCTACTCTATTTTGCTGAGAAATAGTTCACATATTCGAACACAGCATCTCTTCTGAATCCCTTGAGACTGTGGAAGCCACTTCCCTTTGTGTACTGAGAGGACAGTGTGATAATGAGCACACATACCAGAGCTAGCTGCTGGGCTTCCTGAAAGCCCAAGGCCTCTAAACATGAGTAAATATGGTACCAAAAAAAAAAAAAAAAAAGTGGGCTGGAGGGATCTCTTAGCAGTTAAGGCGCTTGCCTGCAAAGCCAAAAGACCCTGGTTTGATTCCCCAGGACCCACGTAAACCAGATGCACAAGGTGGTGCACGCACCTGGAGTTCGTTTGCAGTGGCTGGAGCCCTGGTGTGCCCATTCTCTCTCTCTCTCTGCCTCTTTCTCTGTCTGTCGCTCTCAAATAAATAAGAATAAACAAAAACAAAAAAATAAATAAACACATAAATAAAAATATTGAAAAAATAAGTTTATAAAAAAGCAACTGATAAATATAAATATCCTTTATTGTCATTTTCCTAGGACCATGGGTGTGCAGTGAGGTGTTGGACTTGAATGCTTGTGTCCCCAACTGTTCCCATGCTGAAGCTCCAACCTCCACAGTGCTGGGAAGTGATTATGGCTGATGAGCTGATGAGGCTGGCCCCAGGATGGGATCAGTGCCTCTATAGGAAGAGGCACCAGGCAACTTCTCCCTGCCACACGTGAATGCAGAAACTGGGCATCTGGAGGCCAGGAAGAGGGTCCTTGCCAGGAACTGATTTAACCAGGACTTTGGTCTTGGCCTCAGCCTCCACAATTATGAGAAATAAATGTATCTTAAGCTTGGCATGGTGGTGCATGCCTTTAGTCCTAGCACTCAGGAGGAATAGGAGGATCACAGTGAGTTCAAGGCCAGACTGGGGCTATAGAGTGAGTTCCAGGTCAGCCTGGGCTAGAGTGCAAGAGTGAGACCCTGCTTAAAAAAAAAAAAAAAGCCGGGCGTGGTGGTGCACGCCTTTAATCCCTGCATTTGGGAGGCAGAGGTAGAAGGATCGCTGAGAGTTCAAGGCCACCCTGAGACTACATAGTGAATTCCAAATCAGCCTGAGCTAGAGTGAGACCCTACCTCAGAAAACCAAAAAAAGAAAAACAGTCCAAAACAAGAAGAAATAAAGGCATATTTTTAGTCTATGGTATTTTGTAATAGCAGACCTGGCTAAGACACAAGTTCAATAATTCAGAGATTACATTCAGAGCCCCACATCACTAGGGAACCATTTAGCACAGTAATACAGGAAGCTATTGTAGATCTCCATATAGTTTCAGATGATTTCCATATGCGCCTAATTCATAGTCGTTAGTCTGTCCACTAGAAGACTCTAAGTTCTTAAAAACAACAACATCAATACCACTGTGCTCATGGCAAGAGACAAATGATAATCTAGTGAGGCATTTTTGTAAAATAAAATTTATTTACTTAAACTAAACAACAAGTCCTGACAGTCACTGTGCAGCCAAGGGATGACACTGTCCTGGAGATGATTTTTCTTTCTTTTTTTGCATGTGTACACTTGTGTGGAATTCATGCATGCATGCCCCTGTATATGTGGGTATATGTGTTTGAGGTGTGCCTGTGGAGGTCAGAGGTTGACATTGGTGTCTCCATCTCTGTCTACCTTTTTTACTGAGACACTGTCTCTCACTGAACCCCGAGCTCACCAATTCCACCAGCCCAGGAGAGCGGGTACTGTTTCACTGCTCAGCAAACTCCCCGTCCAGAAGCAGCTGATGGGAGGAAAGGGCACATCTGCGCTTGCAACTTTGAGGGGCGGTTTCATCGTGACGGGACCAGCATGGCAGCTGTCATGTTTTGTCACAGCAGCAGGAAGGAAATGGAACCATGAACTACCTAGGGGGCTGGATTATAAAATTTAAAGACCCACCCCAGAGGCACGCCTCCTCCAGCAAGGCACCTCCCGAAGCTCCACAACCTGGGGGTCAAGTACGAGGTTTAATCACAGACGCATGAGGCTATGGGGAGGGCTCCTACCCTCAAAACTCTGCATCTCGCTGGCCAGCTGTTCCGGAGCTCCACCTCCCTTCCTCGTGAGCACCGGGGTCCCAGGAGGACACGGTCATGACTGGCATCACGAGTCTGGGCCTTGGTCCTCACGTTTATGCTGTAAGCCTTTACCAACTGAGCCATCTCCTCGCCAGCCCTCTTTTAAAATTTTTATTTATTTATTTGGTTTTTCCAGGTAGGGTCTCAGTCTAGCCCAGGCTGATCTGGAATTCACTATGTAGTCTCAGGGTGGCCTTGAACTTGTGGCCATCCTCCTACCTCTGCCTCCCGAGTGCTGGGATTAAAGGCGTGCACCACCACGCCCGGTTTAAAATTTTTTACTGACAACTTCTATACTTACAGACAGTGAACCATGATGATTTCCTCCCCTCCTCCATTTTCCCCTTCACAACTCCACTCACCATCATGTCCTCTCCCTCTTCCGTTCATCTTCCTTTGATTTTGATGTCATTGTGCAGAATATTTTCCGTGCTCTTCTCTCTCTGTGTGTGTGTGGGGGGAGGGTGAGATGCTAGTTCACTTTCACACCTGGTCAGATGTTTGTATGGAAAGTGAGAGAAACAGGTGCTGGCATCCACTTGTGGACTGCTTATGTGTTCCAAGTCCCATATGAAAGCCTAGCGTTTGGAGTCCCCTTGAATTCATAAAACAACACTGTGAGTTAGCCTGCGAGGCTCAGAGTTAGCAGGCCCATTTGGAGGGGAAAAAGAAGAAGTCAAAAGCTGGAAGGAAATCAGATGACCACAGATCACAACACAAATGGAGGCTGGTATGGCTCACAACAGCATTGATTTGTTTGTTTGTTTGATTTTTTGAGGGGGTTGGGGTAGTGTCTCACTCTAGCCTAGGCTGACCTGGAATTCACTATGGAGTCTTAGGCTGGCCTCGAACTTCTTGTGATCCTCCTACCTCTGCCTCCTGAGTGCTGGGATTAAAAGTGTGCACCCCCACACCCGCTTCCCCGCTGAATTTTTTTTTTTTAAATTATTTATTTGAGAGCGACAGACAGAGAGAGAAAGACAGATAGAGGGAGAGAGAGAGAATGGGCGCGCCAGGGCTTCCAGCCTCTGCAAACGAACTCCAGACGCGTGCGCCCCCTTGTGCATCTGGCTAACGTGGGACATGGGGAACCGAGCCTCGAACCGGGGTCCTTAGGCTTCAAAGGCAAGCGCTTAACCGCTAAGCCATCTCTCCAGCCCCCCCGCTGAATTTTGAGGCAGGTAGCGTCAGCCTCACTCAGGTAAAGAACACCACTAGCTGCGGTTATGCAGTGACCCCCTCACCTCTGAGGCAGACACTGGCCCCCATTGCTCCTTGGTCCAGCTGGCACTTTCCAGCGCCCAACAGATCCTGCTGTCTGAGAACCTTCCTTGTAACCCGGAGGGTGCCTGACCACACTCAGTAGTGCATCTGGAGGTCAGGAAGAGTGGGTTCAAGTTAGTAGATAATAGCCCAGACTTCTCTGCTGTTTATGGAATGAAATCTTTTGTTCTTATGGGTGTAAACCACGTGTGGTGTGGTGTGCAACGGGATGTGTGCATGCTGTATGCACACGTGTGCACCCAGGCACTCCCTTGCAGCGAGCAGACAAGACCGTTGGCTGTTTCCCTCTACTGCAGCAGCGTGTCTCCCTGAGATGAGTCTCTCATTCAACCCAAAGCTCCTGCTTTTGATCAGAGAGCCCCAGTGATTGTCTGACCTCTGCCCCTGCAGCACTGGGGTTACCGAGCTGTGTGGTCACACCCAGCTTTCTATGGAGGTGCTGGGGACTCGAACTCATGTGTCTCAGTCCCTCTTGTTGGTACAGCAAGCTCTCTTACTCACTGAGCCATCTCCCCAGCACCTCACGGAATGATCCTGAAATAACTCAAAGTGCCTTGGAGGGGTTCCATGAGATCAGGCCCCGTGTCCTTAGCCTCAACATATTCGTGCACCTGTTTTCCGCTCGTATCTCCTATTCTCTTTCCCTAGATACTCCACAGCCACTTCCCAAAGAAGCTAACTGAATCCAAGGTCTTACCTCAGTTCTCATCTGCTTTGAGGGTAGGCGTCTCAAATTAAGACAGCTTCCTAAAGCCACCCATGAAAGTTGGACCTCCCACGCCTCAGAACACTGAGAGTACTCCCTTTGTCGAGACCGGCTCTCATGTGTCCGAGGCTAGTCTCCAACTGTCTCTATCGCTGAAGATGACCTGAAAGTTCGAATCCTCTTGCCTAATCCCATCTTGCATGCTGGGATTAGGGAGGCACTCTACCACCCTCCATGTTATGGTGGTGCTAGGGATTGAATGCAGGGTGCTGTGCATGCTAGACACACACTCTGCCCACTGAGCTGCATCCTTAGGGATTGAACCCAGGGTGCTGTGCATGCTAGACACACTTTCCGCCACCTAGCTGCATCCCTAGGCCTGTGTGAGGGCACTGCCTTTATAGGTTTGACCTTGACAGATACTGTCTCATTCCTGAAGACTCAGTGTTCAGTGTTCCTCATTTGGTAACATGTTTGAGATTTAGTCTCCTGCCCAATCATGTAGCCCGGATTCCTGACCCCTTCCCTGGGTCTACAGCTCTTTTGTTTTATTGCCTTCAGAGTCTTTGATGTAAGTCCCATCTCCTCAGTGAGGTGGACAGTCTGCTGGCTTGTTCCTTTGCTGGACTGTAAGTTGCTGGTGCTTCAGTGCTGGCTTTATTGGAGACATCCAGTGCCTATCCACTAGTAGAACACAATAGATGTCGCGCTGAACATCAGCATGGAACTCGTGGTCCACATGGTAAAAGGACCTTCAACTCAGCAAGTGTGATGTCAATCTTGGAAACCTTGTCGAATCCTCTGTCAAAATAAGTACCTGAATCATATTAATTTATTTTAAACTATACAACATGTAAATATGGGATTGTATTTATATACTTCCTAGGGACCACCCTAGGGCATGGAGTCAGTGAGAATTAAGATGTGGAAAGTTAGCCTATAACTACCTCAGAACTCAGATTGAGGGCTGGAGAGATGGTTTAGCGGTTAAAGTGTTTGCCTGCAAAGCCAAAGGATCCTGGTTCTGTTCTCCAGGACCCACTTAAGCCAAATGCACAAGGGGCACATGCATCTGGAGTTCGTTTGTAGTGGCTAGAGGCCCTTGGGTGCCCATTCTCTCTCTCTCTCCCCCTCTGTCTTTCTCTTAAATAAATAAATATATATTAAAAAAAACCTCAGATTGAGTGAATTTCCTAACTCCGGACTATCAAAAATGCACACTTCCTTTTCATATGGACTGAAGGCTGGGGAGTGTGGTTAAGAGACCAGTCACTTTAGCTGATTGCTCACGCCCACTTACCAGAATGGCAGTTAGAATAAAACCCTTAAAGACCCAACCTCAGAGCCTATGACTTCATCAGTTTAGCTCAGAACAATGGGATTAAGGTTGTTGACCTCAGGTTGAGATTATTTTGAACTACATGGTTGGATCTTGTAATCATAAAGGTCCTTATAAGTAAACAAGGAAGAAGGGGGGGGCATGGGCATGCAAGACAAAGTTGACGGGCATGGTGGCACGTGCCTTTAATCCCAGCACTCGGGAGGCCACCCTGAGACTACATAGTGAATTCCAGGTCAGCCTAGGCTAGAGCGAGATCCTACATCACAAAATTGGAGAGAGAGAGAGAGAGAGAGAGAGAGAGGCGAAGGGAGGAAGGGAGAGAGAGAAGAGAAAATTGAAGTGGTGCTCTGCTAATTTTGAAGGCAGAGGAAAGGGCATTGTGAAATGGTTGCCAGCCGTCTCTGGAAGCTGTGAAAAGAAAGCAAGTTCTTTGCCCAGGAGTTGCCAGGAGGAACAGAGATAGCTATGTGGAGACCCTGATTTTAGCCCAGAGAGTCATGGTAGATTTCTGAACCCTAGAATTGTAAAATAACAAATCTATGTTCTTTACCCTTGCTTTAATTTTTTTCTTTATTTATTTGAGAGAGAGAGAGAGAAAGAGATAAAGAGAGGAGAGAGAGAGAGAGAGAGCCAGAGCCTCTAGCCATTACAAAGGAGCTCTAGACACATGCACCACCTTGTGCATCTGGCTTATGTGGATATTGGGGAATCAAACCTGGGTCTTTAAGCTTCTTGGTCAAGGGCCTTAACTGCTAAGCCATCTCTCCATATCCCCTTTTGATTTTTTTATTTGAGAGAGAGAGAGAGAGAGAGAGAGAGAGAGAGAGAGAGAGAGAGAGAGTTTGTGAGTGAGAGAGAGAGAGACAGAGACAGAGGGAGAAAGAAAATTGTTGTGCCAGGACCTCAGCCACTGAAATCAAACTCCAGACGCTTGCGCCACCTAGTGTGAATGTGCAACCTTGCACTTACCTCACCTTTGTGCATCTGGCTTATGTGGGATCTGGAGAGCTGAACATGGATCCTTAGGCTTCACAGGCAAATGCCTTAGACACTAAGCAATCTCTCTAGTCCCCCCTTTTTATTAAAACAATTCTTTATTTATTTGAGAGAGGGAGAGAGAGTATGTGCCAGTATGTGCCAGGCCCTCTTGTCAGTGCAAATGAACTCCAGATGCATGCTCCATTGGTGTGTCTGGCTTCACGTGAGGACTGGGGAATTGGACCATGCCCATCAAGTTTAGTAAGCAGGCATCTATAACCACTGAGCACTGGGGATCCAGCCCCTAAGCTCGATATTTTGAGACTCAGGAAAGTTCAGAGAGTAAAATGAAAGTGGAGGTCTCCACAGCCAATTACTGCTTGGATTGTCTCCATACCCACAGAGTCACTGTTGTCCTGGAAAACAGCAAGCCTTCCATGAGGACTTTCTGGTGGAGCCCACAAATCATGAGCCTCTCCAAGGTCCTTCAAAGTCCCTGAGGGGCAGGAAGTGACTTAGACAAGTCTCAATATCATAACTCAGGGAGTCTTGTCTGGTCTTGTTTTCCTGTCTGGCCATGGTCCTGGGCAGCCAAGCCTGTGGGAGTGATCTCGTCTGAGTTCTAAGAACATATGTGGCTTTTGTGTGTCTGGTTTCTTTAACTCAGCACGATGTTTCCAAGTCATTCATAGAAGAACGCCTCCCGTGTTTCCTTTCATGGCTGGATAGTATTGCGTGTGTATGTACTGCATTTGTCTTCAGCCGTGCCTCAGCGCATGGGCACTTAGGTCACCCAACTTTGTGACTACCGATGCTGCTGTGAACATTCACCCACTAGTTTTTGGGTAGACGTATGTTTTCAGTTCTTTGGGGTCAATATATTGGAGTGGAATTGCTGGATAACTATGTGTAACCCTTAGAGGAACTAACATATTTGTTTTCAAGACATCTGTGCCATTTTATATTCCCAACAGGAGTTTGTGAGGGTGACATATATGCAATTGTACATTTTTGGAAGACATTTTTAGAAATCATAAAAATAGGGCTGAAGGGTTAGAGAGGTGGGTTAGTGGTGAAGGCACTTGCCTGCAAAGCCTAAGGACTCATGTTCAACTCTCCAGGTCCTACGTAAGCCAGATGAACAGTGTGCAAGGTTGCTCATGCGCACAAGGGGGTATACACATATGGAGCTTGATTTCGGTGACTGTAGGCTCTGGTGTGCCAATTCTCTCATTCTGTCTCTCACTTTCTCTCTCTTGCATAAAAAAAAGGCTAGCTTGTGAGCTTGCCTCAAAAAAAAAAATAGGGCTGGAGATATGACTCAGTAGTTGAAGGCGCTTGCTTGTAAAGCTTGATGGCCTGGGTTCAATTACCCAGTACCCACGTAGAGCCATATGCACAAAGTTACATACGTATCTGGAGTTCGTTTGCAGTGACAAGTGTCCCCAGTGTGCCTGTTTTTTCTTTCTATTTGCAAATAATTAAATATTTTTAAAAAATTAAAGAAATACAAGTGAAATAAAATTTGGCAATCCTTTATGAACTGTGTATAATAACATATTATTTAACTATGGTATTTTTATAAAAGTATTGATGGGCATTTTACCTTTTTTTCATTAAGTCTGTTGTGTATTTTACACTTAGAGCTTGTCTTCATTGGATGCTAGTGAATCCTTTGGGATACTCGACCTGCACTTAGCATTCATGCAATAAGTAGTTGAAAGTGCAGATTCATATATCCAAATTGTTACAAATCTACTTTAAAAATTTTCTACACAGAAGAACACATACCAGTGAATTAAAATTGACTAAGTTTGAGCTGGGAGGCGGCTCAGCAGTTCAGAGCCCTTGCTGTGCAGGCGCGAGGGCTAGCGAGGGCCTGACCTACTGAGCTAGATTCCCCGCGCCCACACAGACTGCCGGAAGAGCCGCACAGACCTGTCTTCCCAGTCCTTTGGGGAGTGGAGAGCAGAGACTCACTGGGGCTCATTGTCCAGCCATTCTGACCAGTTAGATGGCAGCTGCAGCTTGATGAGAGACTCCTTCTCAAGGAAACATGCAGATGTACGACAGAGAACACGTGATGTTCTCCCCTGGCCTCTGCACAAGCACATGGGGCACATGCATGTACACACAGCAATACACCACACCACATATGCTATGCACACACGCACACACACACACACACACGTGCAAAGTGAATAACATTTAAATTCAGCTCCTTTGTCACGTAGGCTCATCTCAAATGCTTACTGACTGCACCTGGCTAGAGGTCTCTGTGTTACTGGAATTGAGAGCCTCAAAGCCCCTTTGGGCTCAGGGCAGGCCTAGCTTAGGGGTTAAGAACACTGGACACTTCAGTTCCCCACGCCAATGGCTCTTGTCTTACAACTGGCAAAGACTTGACAAGTGGAGACACACATAAGGATAAGTTATGAAAGATTTATTTTAGGAAAGTAAAGCGGAAAGTAAAGCTCCCAAGCTTTGGGGAGAGGGATCCTCAGCAGACTGAGCTACATGGTGACTGGAATGGGGTTTTCTTATAACCTTGGAGGTGTAAGTTAGGCATCCAGTTGGGATGAGCCTCATTGGCCAAGTTCAAATGTATATGGAACACCCTGAGGAGGGCAGAGTCAGAAAGCCCATGGGCGGGGCAGGGGGCAAGCCCGTGAACGATTGAGGAGGAAGACCCAGGAAGCTGTGCCTGGCCACCGTGCTGAGTCAGACTTGAGTTCCCTTCTAGCCTCGCCGGGGCAGATGGGCCTGCATCCCTAACCGACTACCTTCAGAAGCAGGCTGCCTTGCCCTTTGCTTCTCATCTCTTGTCAGCCTAATGGACAGCCGGCTCCATGTCGCAGCTGTTGTCATGGTGATTGCTAAAACCATACTGCTCCAGCCCCAACCTTGTTTGATTTTGTCTTCTGCAGCTGATCTACTGATACCATTCTCTTTCTCTTTCCAGAAATAGACTTCAGTTTTATTCTCTAAAATAATTTATTTATGAAAGAGAGTGAGGGAGAATGGGCGTATCAGGGCCTCTAGTCACTGCAAACAAACTCCAGACTCATGTACCATCTTGTCCATCTGGCTTATGTGGGTCCTGGGGACTCAAACCCGGGCCCTTAGGCTTTTGCCCTCATTTTTAATTTTTATTTATTTATTTTTGGTTTTTCGAGGTAGGGTCTCACTCTAGCTCAGACTGACCTGGAATTCACTATGTCATCTCAGGGTGGCCTCGAACTCATGGCAATCCTCCTACCTCTGCCTCCCGAGTGCTAGGATGAATTTATTTACTTGCAAGGGGAGAGAGAAGGAGAGAGAGAGAGAGAATATGGGTATACCAGGGCCCCTTGCCAGTACAAATGAACTCCAAATGCATACACGATTTTGTGCATCTGGCTTTACGTGGGGACTGGGGGAACTGAACCTGGGCCATCAGGCTTTGCAATCAAGCAAGCTATCTCCCCAGCCCAGACTTTATTTTTTAGAGTAGTTTTAGGTTTATAGCAAAACTGAGCAACAGGTATACAAAGTTCCCTTATAACTCCTGTTCCCTCTTCTGGGCAAGACTCCCTGTTGTCCTGGTCAGTGGAGCTACATGGTCCGCCCCAGTTATCCAAAGCCCACAGCTCATCTCAGGGCTCATTGTTGGTGTTGTGCAAACTGTGGGCTTGGAGAAGTGTGTGGTGTGTCCACCATCACAGCATGCAGTTCTCTTCTAAAGAACAGGGATGCTTCCTGGATGCTGTGGAGGCCCAGTCATGATCTATTGGTTTGGTGCAAACGGGAAGTAGAAATCACTGGACCCCTCCTGCCTCTCGGTCCTCACCCCAGACCAGCTCAGGCTGAGGTAACCCCTGCTGCCAGGGCTTAGGCGTCCTACTTGGCATCCTGGCAGTGCTGAAGCTTGTTGGGCAGGCTCCACCATGTCTCTTATATCACTTCAAAAACAGCATACCACCCTGCCCTTAGGCCTCCTATCAGGTTACCGTCAGGCTACGGGACCAACGAGGACACATTCCTGTCATCTCTGAGGTCACAGGTTGTTGGGCTTAGGAAATCAGATGTGGAAATGGGAGGGGGCAGCCCGTTGTGACTTTCCATCCCGTCAAGTCCAAGAGTTCTTGTCCAACCAGCACCGTCTCCTTGGAGCAGGGAGCCATGGCTTCCTGGGGCCATGCGGGACACTGCCTCTCCTCCCACGGGGAGGCCACTCTGAGGTCTGGGAAGGCCTGGGATGTTGTGGATCTCGCAGACTCCCAGGGATTTCCAGTGACCACACTTTGAGTAACAAGGACTTAGAGCTTTCCCCAGGAAGTCCTCAGCCGGCCCTTCCTCTCCCCCCACCCCCACCCAGCTTCCTTCAGCAAACTCTGCTGCCCGGTCACCAAGCAGAGCGGGCATGCACTGAGCAGAAATGCGTGCCAGGGACCGTGGTAAGCCCTGTACTTGGGTCAGCTCATTTCATTATCTAAACCATCCCACAAGATAAACCCTGCTCTTCTCCCAGCTCTGTGATGGGAAGTGGTCACGCTTGCTTTGAGCAGAGCCTGCCTGATGCTAGGCCTTCATCTCTGTGTGCAGCGAAAATTCAGCAGTTTCCATAATTCCATTTCAGGTCTCACTACCTTGACTCTTTGGAACTAAAATAATCTCTTTTTTAGCTGTGGTCCCCTCTGACAAACGGGACAGAGAACCTTGGTGGCAGGTATAGGTAGGACACATAATTGCCACTGTGTAGCTTTTCAATGGATACTTCACAATTTCTTTTTCTCTGGTTTGTGTATGTGTGTATTAGTTATTTTCCTTTTAAAGTTTTATTTATTTGAGAGAAAGAAAGAGGCAGAGAGAGGCAGAGAATGGGTGCACCAGGGCCTTTAGTGGCTGCAGTCAAACTGCAGATACGTGCGCCACCTTGTATCTGGCTTATGTGGGCTCTTGGGAATCAAACCTGGGTCCTTTGGCTTTTCAGGCAAGCACCACAACTGCTAAGGCATCTTTATAGCTTCTTTTTTTAAAAAATTATTTATTTGAGAGCAACAGAGAGAGAAAGAGGGAGAGAGAGGGAAAGAGAGAGGGCGAGAGAGAGAATGGGTGCACCAGGGCCTCCAGCCACTGCAAACAAACTCCAGATGCATGCACCTCTTTGTGCATCTAGCTAATGTAGGTCCTGGGGAATCAAACCTCAAACTGGGGTCTTTAGGCTTCACAGGTAAGTGCTTAACCGCTAAGCCATCTCCCCAGCCCTAATATTAGTTACTTTTGCATTGTTGTGACTAGTATATGTGACAGAGAAAACTTCAAGGAGGAAAGATTTATTTTGTTTCATAATTTCACAGGGTTTCAGTTCACAGTGGTGGCCGAGGCATGGCGGAGGTCCTAGTGGTGGAAGAATCACTAGGAAGCCAGAACCAGGGGCTAGGTGAGAGCCTTCAAAGGCCCACAGCTAGTCATCTACTTCCACCAGCCAGAACCAGGCCAGAACCAGGGGCTAGGTGAGAGCCTTCAAAGGCCCACAGCTAGTCATCTACTTCCACCAGCTAGGCCCCACCTCTGAAGATTCTAGTCTCCCAAATATTGCCACCCATGGGGGAGCAAGTGTTGAAACCCAGAGCCTGGGGGCACATTTTGTGTGCAAACCACAACAGTGGATGTTACTCATTTGAATACACTAGTTAATAGTATTTGGTGTGTGTGAATGTAGTGTGTGGGGTATATGCATATGTGTGTAGTGTATGGACATGTGTGTGTATGTGTGGGTCCCGTGGACACATGTATAGAGGCCTGAGGAGTCTTCTTCTCTCACTGGTTGTCTTACTCTCTTTGAGACCTTAGGACTTCTGCTTCCTGTCCTTTTGATGCTGTGTCGGGGGACTGATGTCCCGTCTTTCCGGATAGTATGCAGCCATGTCCTCACTGGGCTCTTAGGCCCTCCCAGCAGCAAGCTATCTGGGAAGCTTGGAGCAAAGATATTTGCTTCCTTTATCTTCTCCCTCCTCCTCCAGATGAACCTTTTTCTCTACCAGAGGAAGCTGGACTCCCTGAAAATTTCTGGATGAAATGTTCCTTCCCTAGGGCTGGGGAGATGACTTAATTGTCAAGTGCTTGCCTTACAAGCACAAGGATCTGAGTGTGATCCCCAGATTCCACGTTAAAATGCTGGCCACAGTGACATTCACTTGTAATCCCAGAGTGGGGGAGGGGAGACAGGTAGATTCCTTGGGCTCACTGGCCAGCCAGTGTAGCTTCATTAGGCAAAATCCAGACCACTGAGAGACTCTGTTTCAAACAACGTGGATGGCACCTGAGGAATGGGTGTCATCCAAGGTTGTTCTTTGGTTTCTACATACATATGCACGCACACACACACACACACACACACACACACCACATGTATGCATGACTGTTCTCAGTTCATTCAAATGGTACTAATTGAACACCCACTGAGGATTCAAACTGGTTGTATATGCCAGAAAGCAGTGAGCTGTACTCTTTAGGAAGGATGCCTGGCCTCTCCAAACTTGTAACTGTTCTAAAATTTCTCTCAGTCCCCCTAAATATGCCTAGGAGCCAGCGAGTCTGGAATGCCATCTGGTTCTCCTCCAATCTCTCTCCTGGTGATAAGGAATCATGTCTCCATCTATGTGAATGGCAGCATGGGAAGGAAAACCAGGGAAACGATGACAATACAGTGTCCTTCAACAAGAGACTGGAAAAGGGAAGTGCCATATGTCACAACATGTCACTTTTCCTGTAGGGTCTTGTCCAATTTCTCCACATCAGATTTCTCTATAGCAATCCTGCAGGAGCCACCTTGCCCTTAACAGGAGTCCTGGGGCAGGGAATAGTAGCGTACGCCTTTAACCCCAGCACTCGGCAGGCAGAGGTAGTAAAATAGCCATGAGTTCGAGGCCACCCTGAGACTTCAGAGTGAATTCCAGGTCAGTCTGAGCTAGAGTGAGACCCTACCTTGAAAAAAAAAAAAAGAGGGGCTGGAGAGATGGCTTAGCGGTTAAGCACTTGCCTGTGAAGCCTAAGGACCCCGGTTCGAGGCTTGGTTCCCCAGGTCCCATGTTAGCCAGATGCACAAGGGGGCGCACGCGTCTGGAGTTCGTTTGCAGAGGCTGGAAGCCCTGGCATGCCCATTCTCTCTCTCTCCCTCTATCTGTCTTTCTCTCTGTGTCTGTCGCTCTCAAATAAATAAATAAAAAATTTAAAAAAAAAAAAAAAGGTTCCGGGGACTGGCCCAAGGTTGATGGCAGGGGAAGAAAATTTGGAGTTGCTGAATATGTTAATCCCATGCCCCAACCTCTGCTGTACTTTTAGAGAATTCAGAAGCTCAGAGAATTGGCTTGAAAAGGTACAAGTGGATCTGAACTCAGCATCAAGGTTCAAAAGAGCAAGAATGGCTGCAGGCTTGGGTGAGCTGTAGTCATGCCCATCTAGAGAGGCAGGGAAGAGAGGCCACACACAGAGAGGGTGGCGTCAGCAGTCCCAAGTCATGTTCGTGTCTAGGTTCTCTCAGGTCTCTTGGAACCTATGGTTTTCTGCGGTACTTCAAAGTACCCATCCCCAAGATGGTGGGAGACACTGAGGGGACTCAAAACTCATCCAAGAAGAAAATCAGAGGCTGTTGGGAGCTCAACACTAAAGGAGACTTCTGCCACGCCCTCCAAGGCCCAGGGTACATTGTGGAAGAGGGGGAGGAAAGTATGTAAGAGCTACCTGCATAAGTGTGCTTTGGGGCGCTGTCCTCCTTCCATTAACTGACCGATGCATTCTTGACCTCACAGTTGTTAAGACACCGCAAGACCTGGACAGTTCTGAGCCCAGAACATAGGATAATTTCTAGAGTATAGAGGACATTTCAGTATTTGTGAAATAAAGGAATGAAGGAATTAGTACGTGTGGATACACAGGCAGGAAATGCATCCATCCTGCATCTTGCCTGAATACCCTCGAGTCTTCTCTCAGAACTGGAGTGAACGTCTCCCACACCTTGCCATCTCTGTCATTGCCAGCCTTAACAGTTTAGTACCACCACCTATTTGCCCAGTTGCGATGTTATTCTGTGAACTACGGGGAGTTGGACATGGGGTGGTTCATCTTTGAAGGTCTAGAACAAACACAGTGCCCATCGGTATTCATGGAACTGAGCTAAATCTAGCTCAACAGGCAAGACAAGGAACATGAAAGGCCAGGTTCCCCTCCCCCCCCCAACTGAACTACCACCGCTGCATCTGCAGAGCTGGGGTGGGGGTGAGAGGTGGGGCAGGAGGTAAAATTGCAAATTCTGTAAGTTCCCCTTTCTGCTGATGTTTGAAAAAAATGATCTTTCTGAGTCAGCACAGGTATTTTGATTGTTCTTGAGATTTGGGGCATTTTTTTTTAAAGTGATGGTTTGAAAACAAGTGCTTTCACATTTATCATTGAATAGATGAGGTCAGGTTTAGAAAATAACCATCACAAGAACCACATGGCCTTTGTCTGTTAAATGCCTGCTTCTGTGTGGAAATCCGACCTCACTGAGAAGGAAGGCCCTCCCCCTGCCTCTGGGGCATGAGCTGGGGTCATAAAAGCACCTGGAAGTATGCCCATCACAGGGTCTGGACAGGAATGGTGGCAAGAGGTGGATTCTTGGTTGACTCAATCCCACACCCAAGACAGACTTTGCTTCCCACAGAGACAAGCCTGACCACAAGAGACATGTGCTAGAGTGTCACTCCAGAGCTCTCCAGTCTCACGTCCACACTAACCATTCAAGTGGCCAGGCTCTGCTGTAGAGTGGAGAAGGCAAATGGGCCAGGGGAGGGATGGAGCTGGGCAGCCAGGCTGTGTAGGTGGGAGTGCCCACCTAGGACCTGCAGACAAGCTCTTGCCTGGCCATAAGGTCTTTGCAGTTAGAATTAGTTCAGATGAGGGCATAGTGGACTGGAGTGGACCCTAGTCCCAGGACTGATGTTCTTGTAAGAAAAGAAGGACACAGAGGAAAGGCAGCCACGGGAAGAGGGAGGTGTAGTTTGGAGTGATGCATCTACAAGCCAAGGAGTGGCCATGATTGTAGAAATCCCAGCAGCTGGGGGGCGGGCCAGGAGAACCCTCCCCTGGCACCTTTGTGGCCCTGGAGCACTATGACGTCAGATGAAGGGCCTGTGGCCTGGAGAGAATGAATGCATGGTGTATTAAGTCCCCAGACTCTGTTCACTTGCTATAGCAGACTTAGAGAACATTATTAGAAGTTGTGAATAGTGCGGAGAGGAGATTATTAGAATTTGTTTTTTTTCCATTTCTGTCTCTAGGATCTTTTCTCAGCGCTGCTGAGGACATAAGGTCACTGTGAAGAGAGACGGGGCTGGTCGTGGAGGTGCACTGGGCATAGGTGACAGTAGGCGTGTGCTGTGGAACGGGGACATGAAGAGACACTTGTGACCTTGGTTTTCTTAAGAAGGACACTGATTGTCAAAGTTAGACTTTGTTGAGAGGGTGGTATTCCCTGGGTGTGCGTGCATGTAGGTATGTGCGTGTTCATGTGTGAGAGTGCGCGCCACAGCATGCTTATGACGGCCAGAGAACAACGTTCCGGGTCAGTCCTATCTTCCACCTTGGTTTCAGGCAGGGTGTCTGGTTGTTCTCCACTCTGTTCGCCAGGCTAGCTGGTCTGAGAGCTTCCAGGAAGTTTCCTGTCTTTGACTTCCATCGGCATGCTGGCCTTACAGATGCCCACTACGGCTCCTAGCTTTGGAGTCTGGGATCTGAACTCAGGGCTTCACGTTTGTGTAGTAAATGGTTTCTGCACTGAGTCATTTTCACAGCCCCAAGAGAGTGACTTTCTATTTCCTTTATTTTCCACATGTCAGAGTCTTACCTATGTTAGGTCAGAAAGGGAGAGGGAGGCAGGCATGGTGTCACACACCTATAATTCCAGCACTTGGGAGGCAGAGGTGAGAGGGTTGATGCAAGTTTGAGGCCAGCCTGAGACTATGACTACATAGTCAGCCTGTGCTAGAGAAAGGCCCTATCTCAAGAAAGAGAGAGAGAGAGAGAGAGAGAGAGAGAGAGAAAGGGAGGGAGGGAGAGAAGGAGGGAAGGAAGGAAAGAAAGAAAGAAAGGAAGGGAGGGAGGGAGGAAGGGAGAGAGGGAGGGAAGAAAGGAAAGAAAGAAAGAAGGAAGGAAGGGAGGGAGGGAGGGAGGGAGAGAGGGAGGGAAGGAAGGAAAGAAAGAAAGAAGGAAGGAAGGGAGGGAGGGAGGGAGGAGGATGAGTAGAAAAGTGGTTCCCTTATTTCTGGAGATGCTGGGAAGAGAGAGCGAGTGAGGCTCAGAGGCGCCCTTGGGTCCTAACTGTAAGGACAGGAGAGCTTCCCTTAATTCTCTGATTGCACTGAGGACGTACCACCTTTCTACCTACATGGGGGTGGCCTAGACAGTTCCATCCAAAGAGTGGGGGTGGGGAGCAGAGCTGAGAGGCTATAACAGGTTCCAAGAATGTCCAAGATGCTGAGTCAGAGATTGGGTTTAAGAAGAGAGAAACTGTTATTTTCTATACATTTTCCCCAATCCCTACAGGTGATTGGGGGTTGGGGGATCCCATGAGAAAGACAAGATCAGTTCTTGAGACAAAATCAGGAAAACCCAAGCACACATGCCTTAGAGAAATAATGTGTGAGGCCATTCAAGCTATCAGATGCAAATGTCAGATAAATATATTTAAGATTATTATTATTTGTTTTTTATTTTTTAATTATTTACTTGAGAAAGAGAGAAGGGTATATCAGGACCTCCTGCCACTGCAAACGAATTCCAGACACATGCATCATTCTGTGTGTCTGGCTTTATGTGGGTATTGGGGAATTGAACCCCATGAGCAGACTTTGCAAGCAAGCACCTTTAACCTCTGAACTATCTTTCCAGCCCAAGATGATGATGATGATGATGATGATGATGGTGATCTTTCTAGCTCAAGTTACAGCACCAAGTCCCAGACATCATCTGACTTTCTTGCTCCAAAGTCTTTCCTCATTTACATCAGCTTCCCGGAGCTATGACGTGAATCATGATTTTTCTTTTCCTCTTCAAGGGGACAGTTTGTTTGGATGGATCTACCCAACGAGGCCTCCGAATTGTTGGTGTCCTGGACACTTTCTCATCCTTTGTCTTATTTCAAGACGTGCAAGGGCTTTGAACACAACCCTCCCACTGCACATAGTAGTTTTGTGGTACTGTGCCCATGGTGAAGGCCTCTGGCCACCCTCAGTGCCTTGTGTCCAGCTGGAGTGGGTGTCACTGTGTGATGGTTTCTGGGGGCTGCGTGGTTGAAGCCCCAATTGTTGCAACACTTCAGAAGATGAAGAGAATACCAGAGGTGGTCTTGTCTCTTGCTCGAGAAAGCACAGGGCTTCTGCTCAGGCCTGAGAGCTATCAGGACAACCTGGTGCCAAATCAGTAGTCATGAAGTTTTGTCTCCATAGGGCCTACTTATATATTTTCTTCCTTAAAAGAAGAAGGTTAATTTGAAAGTAAGAAGTCAAGAGAGGAGAGAGAGCAGACTCCTCCTCTGGAAGGAGGGGGTTTCAGAGCCCGGAAACCCACCGTCCCAGTGGGAACTGAACTGTCACCGAGTGGGGGAAGCCTGAGCGTTCAGAGTCCACCGCTGGTCAGCTTGAGAGAAGGCGAAGGCTGGCCCATGATGAATCTAGGGCTGTGTTGGGCCTCCATGTTAGTGATCACATTGGATGGACATTTACCCATTCAGAATCATTTCTGAGCACTTCCTGTGTTTCACCCTAGGCTGAACAAAGCTAACCTTACCTTCCCTGTCATGGGTTTCAGTATCCTAGGAAACTTTGTCTCCTCTGCTGACCAAAGCGACCTCAGCATCTAATTAGGTGAGTTGTTGTTTGTGGATTACACTGCCTTGAAATGTTTGCTATTGGTTAGGAAACCATGCCCGGGGTACCACGAGTCCTCTGTTGGCCTGATAAAGAAGACATATGGGCTGTATGCAGCCTGAAGCCTCCACACTTTCCTCATCTTTTGATAATGGACATCTGTGGCAGGCAGCCTGTCTAATATTTATGTTTTCGCTCACATTTTCCAAGCCCGACTGTCATCCTTACTGCAGGCTTTGAAGCCCACGCTCAGCAGGCAAAGCCCAGGCGTGGTTACTGTGACAAGCACTTCCTGTCTCTAGAGTTTACAAGAACTTGCTTGGGACACCATATTATTGTCAGAGCAGTACGGTAATTGCTGCTGCCTCGGTTTTGATTTTGCTCAGATTGTAGAGACTATAAAGAGAGGTATTGATTTGGAAATAGTCACCTAGGACTCAAGTGAGATTGACTTTTTCCACTTACATCCAGCCCGAAATCTGCAGCGGAGTTTCCCTGGGGGGACGTCGCACTACTAACCCAGGCCCATTGCCTGCGGCCAGGACTCACTCTGAAGCCCTGCAGGTCCTTGCGAGGGAACCCTGGCCGCTGCTGCACGTCATTTCCGCAGGCGACCTCGCGTGGGTAAAATGAACTCTTCCCGGGAAGTCATAACTTACTTCCCTGAGCTCTTCAAAGTGGGTTCCTAGGCCACTGGTTTTTCGTCCTGTGACTGGAATGGTTTTCACTGGCTTTGGCTTATAGCTTCTGGAACGTTACAGAGTTAGCCTTAGGCTAACATGGGCTCACATAGTGCCGACTGCCCAAAACAAAAGGCTATTTGTTGCAGTTAGCTTCTTGTTGCTGGGACAAAACACCCTACCAAATGCAGCTGATGGGGGGAAAGGATTGATTTCAGGCTTACATTCTAGAGGGAAAGCTAATGACATGTAGTGACACATTAGCCGTATAGAGATAGAACAGCCAGCGATCTCAAGCTGGCTCTGAACACACAGAGGGCTGGGCTCCTCAACCTTCAAGTCTACCCCAACAATACACCTTCAGCAAGGCTCTACCGACCCCTCCCCCAAAAACAGCTCTACCAGCTGGAGATTAAGTAGGAAACTTACTCAAAATAATTGTAAGGGGGATGGGATTTGATGGAGGGTGGATTTGAGAGGGGAGAATAGGAATAAGAGTGGGAATTATCTTGGTTTATTGTCTATAATGATGAAAGCTGTCAGTAAAAAGGTTTTAAAAATACCTGAGGCTATGAGTAAGCCTTTACATTCAAAACACCACAGTATTCATGTATACAAGAGGAATACACTGAGAAGTGGGTGGTAGCAAAGCGATCCAGGGGGCATTAGCCTTGCACTCACCCTGACTATAGACCCTGGGCTATCCTCTTTCCCGCTCTGGGCTCGTTCTTGGAGGATCAGTGGACTTATTTTCCTTAACAGCTCTTATGCTTGAGAGAGAGGACGTGGAGTGAAGGAAAACCCAGCTCTGAAGGAGAGCTCAGGTGTAGCCCATGTACTATTGGTCACTGGTGTTGTCTGCACACCAGCAGGACACCGGGGGACCAAGAGGTCCCGCTGCTTTACCATGGAGCAACAGACGCAGAGATGCCGTGACACCTCCACAGCTCCTTTCCCCACCCCAGCAGATCCAGAAGCAAGCCTGGGTTTTCCGAGTCTGAATCCCTATCCCGTTGCTCCAGTCCACCTTCCTTTTACCTCCTCATCAACTTCTTCAACCCTTCCAAACAAAAGGAAAACAAAACAAACTCAGATTACGTAGAAATACGGCATCCAATCTGTAGCTCCATCTTTCCTTATGTCTGCATAGCCCCCAGTCGCACTTTCTGGACACAAGGATTCTCATTCTCTTCTCCCACTGAGTCACCAAAGCAGGAAAAGTGACATGCAGGAGAGGAAGATGGCTGCTTTTCTGATACATCTTTTTTGTTGTTGTTGTTATTTTATTTATTTTAGAGTGACAGACAGAGAGAAAGAGGCAGAGATAGAGACAATGGGTGCACCAGGGCCTCAGTCACTGCAAACGAACTCCAGACACGTGCACCCCCTTGTGCATCTGGCTAACGTGGGACCTGGGGAACCGAGCCTCGAACCGGGGTCTTTAGGCTTCACAGGCAAGCGCTTAACCGCTAAGCCATCTCTCCAGCCCTCTGATACATCTTAACTGAGAGATTGTCACTCAGTTGTCAAGTGTCCCCCACCCCCCACTCCTCAGTCAAGAAAGGTATGTCTCCTAATAGCTGACAACAATGGCTTCAAGTGTTACCTTTGGGTGCTGTTGTATGAAGGCTTATAAGGGACTTGACACAAAGCCTGCATGTGAACAGCCACATGCATAACACCATCACCAACTGCCTATCACTCTAAACATGGAGACCTGTTGGCTTCTGCTCCCATCCCTTATGCTCACACCACGTTAACAGGCCACGACCCCACCTCACATCACTGCTCACGCAGGGCACAGCAGCCCTAGGACATATCCCAGTCATGGAAACCCTGTTCTCTTCCAACAAGAGCTCCAACTGGAATTTCACCAGCCATGACTTTCCCGAGAACTCAGGAGAGATGGGAATACCAACTGGATGAAGGTCTCCTGTCTCCCGGGAGGGTATGGAATGACAGGTTGGTGATGTGAGAGGAGTGTTAGGGACCTGCTTTCAAGATTGGGGCTTAAAAAAAATAAATTTTTAGTTATTTTAGAGAGAGAGAGAAAAAAAGAGAACGGGTGTACCAGGGACCCTGGCCACTCCAGATGTATGTGCCTCCTTGTGCATCTGGCCTAGAGGGGTTCTGGGAAAATCAAACCTGGGTCCTTTGGCTTTTCAGGCAAGTGCCTTAACTTCTAAGCCATCTCTCCAGCCCAAGATCGGGGCTTTTGATTGGTATAGCACATAAGGTACAATCTTCTGTTTCCTTAATGTGTTATTTCAACATTCATGGCCTTTAAGTGAAGCTTTTTCTGGGCTAGAAGACAACTCCTAAATATAAACTCAAGTTCCTGAAATACTCCAGTTTGCCTTAAGCTTCATCTGGCGGGGACCTGGGCCTGTTTATTTTCAGTCGCACAGCCCCAGGTGGATGGGTTTGGTCTATCGGACGGGATGACAAATGGCTTCGTGACACTGGGCCTGTAGTGAGGCTCACCAGAGTCAGGAAAGGCCACTCTGGGGTGCGCTCTTCGGATGGTGGGGACCCACGATGGTCTCATTTAGAGATTCCCAGAACCACTGGGGAAGTGGGTGATGTATATGACATAGTGGAGCTGGTCCAGCTGAGGAGGGCAGGACGTGTAAGAGCAGGAAGAATGTCATCCCATGTTAGGACATTCTGGTGGCAGTGCCGTTCGCTGCGGCCTGGGCCCAAAGGGCTTGGCTCTCCTGGCCCTCTTGGAACCCTCCAGATCCATCTTCTCATATTTCCCCATTCCTCCTCCCCGATGCTACTTCAAGTTCACCTTGCCTGGGGTCCTTTTGATCCCTTGGCATTTTTACCAGGCCCTGGAGCTCGCTGTGGGAGCCATGCCTCTTACCTTTTGTAACTCTGTCCTCCCATCTAATCCCTATTGGGGGTTGCCCAGGGTCCCTAGAGGGTTCCCGGGGTGAGCTTCGCATGGTACCTTCTTTGTCCCTCAGTCAAGTGTGTTACTCATGCCCATGAGGAGGTATTAGCTGCTGGTAATCAAATAACCAAATCACAGTGACCCAAAGCATAAGGACCTTTGTTTATCAGAAGTCTTGGGTTAGAGGGCCTCCCCGTCATTCCAGGTCACTGATGCCTACAACCTCCGCCCCCGCTCTTTCTTTCCTCCTGCCCCAACTGCCAGTCATAGCCTCTCCTTTTTCTGCTGGCTGCCTCAGGACTGAGTTGAGAGCTGTAATCACTAGCATCACAGCTTGATTCAAGGAAGAAGAGGGATACACTGTGGTTTGAATGTTCCCCCAAAGTTCATGAGATAGAAACTGTGTGTGTGTGTGCATGTGTGTGTGTGTGTGTGTGTGTGTGTGTGTGTATACATGTATGCACCTCTGTGTGGAGGCCAGAGGCTATTTTTTCCTTACTTTAAAAAGTATCTATTTCTGTACATTCCTATATTTTATTATTATTATTATTATTATTATTATTATTATTTTGGTTTTTTGAGGTAGGGTCTCACTCTAGCCGAGGCTGACCTGGAGTTCACTATGTAATATCAGGGTGGCCTTGAACTCATGGCAATCCTCCTATCTCTGCCTCCTAAGTGCTGGGATTAAAGGCATGCGCCACTATGACTGGTTTTGTTTTATTTATTTATTTGAGAGAGACAGGGAAAAAGTAAAAGGAAGAGAGGGAGAGAGAATGGGCATGCTAGGGCCTCTAGCCAGTGCAAACGAACTTGTGCCCCTTGTGCATCTGGCTAACGTGGGTCCTGGGGAGTGAGCCTCGAACTGGGGTCCTTAGGCTTCATAGGCAAGCGCTTAACCACTAAGCCATCTCTCCAGCCCCAGCCCTCCTTTTTTTATTTGTTTTTTTGATGTAGGCTCTTGCTCGGGCTCAGGCTGACCTGGAATTTACTATATAGTTTCAGGGTGGCCTTGAACTCACAACGATCCTCCTGCCTCTGCCTCCCATGTGCTGGGATTAAACAGAATCTCTCATTTACAGTCAGTGCTTACTGATTCGGTTAGTCTAACTAGCCAGTGAGCCCTTGGGGAACCTCCTGTCACAGCCCCCTGAAAGCGGGGATGGCAGGTGGGCTGCCACACCTTCCTGGCATTTATATGGGTGCTGGGGATCCAAACTCTTCTTCCATGGCAAGCGTGGTTACCAGCTGAGCCATTCCCCAGGTGTGGAGTGGGAAAGGCAATCCTCAAATTCCTTTGTTAATGGCATCTGGAGGTAGGACCTGTGGGAAGTAACTGCAATTAGATGAAGTCATGAGGGAGGGCACCCCTGATGGCATCTGTGCCTGTAGAAGAGTAGGAAGCGAGGCCTGAGTCAGCACACTTGCTTGGTCTTGCCATGCACACCCCTTGCCATGCTCTGATGCAAGAAGGTTCTCTTGCTGGTACCTGCTGGTGCCGCACTCTTGACTTCCAGATCCCCAAGGCATGAGCCAAATAAACTTCCTTATAAACGGCTGGTCTTAGGTGTTTGGTTATTAGTAACAAGAAGGGACACACACAGCACCTCACCTAAGGAAAGCGAGGCTTCTGCGGAAGTCCTCTGGTGGAATTCCCCAGACATCCGAGTAGCCACACTCATCCCTTGGCTCCCTGTGGCAATAAGGGGGTGCGGGGAGGACATGCGCTTTTCCAGCCTCCTTAGGTGTAATTAGCAAGAGCAAAGGCTTCGAGAAAGCTGTGGAGATAGTCAGCCAGTGGTTACCACACTTAATGCTCCAGTCAGTCAAAAAGTCCCGGAGGAGAAGAAAGGTTCTCTCAATTCACACCTCCGAGGTAAGAGTGCAGCCTCTGCTTTTGGTGCTGCTGGAGTCTAACCCTGAGAAGAATGACATCTCTGAGGAAGAGGATGATCCAATGCTTGCCTTCTGTTCCGACACTGAGCCAGCTTGTCAAGAATCACTTTGTCTCTCCCCTGCATACCTTGTATTGTTAACTGGATGACCAGGCATTTGAGAACAGGGCTTCTCCTCTTATCCCCTTTATTGTGAGGGGCTCGATTCAGCATCGTGCACTTTGTTGTCATTAACACTGGGGAGCAGAACCCTAAATACACAGCCTGGATGTGGAGACCACGCACCTTCCCTTTCCATGAAAGCCATGGCAGGCAGTCTCGGGAGGCCGGGTTTGGGGACAAGGCAATAAAGGGAAAAACGGTGTGTTTGTGGGGGGATCAGAGGCATGCTGAATAGCATTTTGGTTGGAAAGTACTATGCTGGAAGAGTATACATTTTCTTTCTTTTTTAAATCTTTCATTTATTACTTATTTGCAAGGGGAGATAAAGAGTATGAATGGATGAGCCAGGGCCTCTTGCCATTGCAAACAAGCTCCAGATGCATGCACCAGTGTGCATCTGGCTTTACATGGGTACTGGGAACATCAAACCCAGGCTGTCAGGCTGTGCAAGAAGTGCCTTTAAACACTGAGAAATCTTATAGCGACAAGTATACATTTTCAAGCTTAATACTGCTTCAAAAAGGGGCTGAAAGCCAGGCATAGTGGCGCACGCCTTCAATCCCAGCACTTGGGAGGCAGAGGTAGGAGGATCGCTGTGAGTGCGAGGCCAGCCTGGGACTATACAGTGAGTTCCAGATCAGCCTGGCTTAGAGTGAGACTCTACCTTAGGGGAAAAAGGGAGGGAAGGGTTGGAAGTGGTTTGTCTAGATCCTTCTGTGTGCTAGGTTTCAGAGACTTAGAGATGGATAACAAGAGTCCCCGCTCTTCTCTGTAGGGAAGAAGACATGTCTTTTGGTCATGTTGCATGAAAGAAAGCCCATTGTGCTGTTACATCCGTGTCTTAGAGCTCAGTCCTAGCTTTGCGTTAAGGGAAGCTTCCAGCTTTGGTTGTGGTTGGGTTGTCCTAGTTTCTCTGATTAGAAAAGCTGGGCTTAACGGGGCATGGTGGTGTATGCCTGTGGTCCTAGCATTTGAGAGACAGACTCAGGAGGATCAGGAGTTGAGAGCGTCCTTGGCTATAGCAAGTTTGAGGCCAGCCTGGGCTGCATGAGACCATGTTTCAATTAAAAAAGGGAAGGGAAGGCAAAAAGTCGGGGCTGGGGTGTATAGCTCAATGGTAGAAAACTCCCCTGCATGTGGAAGGGCCTGGGTTTTGATCCCCAGCACTGGGGGACAAAGAGATAAAGTTGAGTTTTAGCGGCTTTAGACCCTGTCTCTGCTCTTGACCCTGGAAGCCCGGAGAGGAGATTTCTCACCCCTGAACACTGCTGGCCTTGCGTGATTACACTCAACACTTCCCAGCACCAAATCTGCTTCGTGATCTGCTCTGTGGTAACGAAATTCCCTCAAACTCTTTTCATGAGACCACAGTGCTGTTTCTCAGCAGAGGGGCTGGAGGGACGCATGGGAGGAATCATGCGGCATGGGTGGGGTGGGCGCATGCTCATCCTGGAGTTTGTTCAGCTGTGCGTCCAGTGCGAGGTCCATCCACAACCTTGAAGCCTTAGCTTAGTGACGACCATCCAACTCTTTGGGAGCTAGGACTCCCACGCGGTCCATTCCACAGGCCTTCTGCCTGTGCCAACGTGTGGAGTCCATCCACGAGTCTTGGTATGCTCTACACACCATCATTTGAGTCCCAGTGCACACAGGACAGTTGTTCCTTCAGCAAACTCCCCAGGCCCATCACGCATGGCCTACAGGGTATGACCACCTGGTCCCCTCATACACCTGAAGGGTCTCCCATTGATCAGCCAAAAATTCTGCCCCAGCTCTGGCTGGCTGACCTAGAGAACGTCTCTGCTATCTGGTTGCCCAAGCCCACCTTCTCCAACGCGACCTGAGCCCCTTCCAGGCTTGTCTATTCCTGCCACTCTTCCTCATGCTAGCTTCCTTCCACCCTGTCACTCTCTTCTATCCGAGCGGCTAGTTCTTACACTAAGCTTCCTTTATGGAGAGCCCTGTGTGGCTTGCTTGTCTCCAGGTGGCAGCTGGGCTGTTCATCTCATCAGTGAAGAGCTGGTAATAGTGTCTTTAGTTCAGAATTAGTTTTTGGAATGAAATGAAGCCTTCACAAAGCTTAAGGCTCTGCTCATCAGAGCTAATCCACACCCTCTTTTCCCACACTGCTACTTTTTACCCAGAACAAGGGTGAATGTCAGTGAGTGTCTTCTGGGTACTAGGCAATGTGGCCCGTGTGTGACAAGGCAGTACTGAGAGGAAGGAGACAGAGAAGCATGTGTGCGATGGTGGATTGAGCTAGACTCCAAATTCACGTGGTCAGTCATCCTGGTCTCTACATCACCCATGATGGTGGGCTTCCTTCCAGGGCCTCAAACACTCTTCCTTTTCACCCCAGTGAGAACAAGTTTCCTACATAACAACTCTCTCCCCCACCCCCGAGTTTCACCACTCATCCTGTAGCCCTTTGCAAGAGCTCCTGACCTGAGCCCTTCTCCCCAAAGACAGCTCTGACTCACTGGGAAGGTGTGAGCCTGTGGTTTTCCCTCCCACAGCTGGCTTCGGCCTGAGACAGGCAGTCTGCCTCTGGAACTGATACTGTAAGCCTTGACAACCAGGCATTGGGCTGTGAAGGCTCCACTTTGAAAAGCATCCCACAGATTCAAATCTAGCTTTCAGGGTTTCTCCTCAGCGCTGTAGCCATTGCGTGCTCTGCTGCCTTGAAGCTAGCTTCCCACGTCCATCCAGTCTGCCTGGGTCGGCTGAGGAATTTCAGGTGCTGAGAACACCTTCTGCTTTCAGTAGGTGCTCCTTGAATGTCTATCAATCACGTTGACATACAAGTCAAGGATTTGCCATGTGTTGTTACATGTGGGGTTCCATTGGGAGATTTTAATGAAGCATTTTAAGGTTTTTATTTATTTATGTGTGGGCATGTGTATGTGCGTGTGCATGTGCGTGCATGCACCAGGGTTTCGCTATTGCAAACGAATGCCCATCTGGCTTTACATTGGGTATCAGAGAATTGAACCTGGGCTGGCAGGCTTTGCAAGCAAACACTTTTAACTGCTGAGCCATCTCCCCAGCCCCTCCTCCATCTTCTCTTCTTCCCATGCCCCTTCCTACTCTTCCTCCTTCTCCTTCCCTCTCCTCCTTCTCATCTTCCTCCTCCTTCTCCTCCTCTTTTGAGGCAGGGTCTCCTCATCACCCAACTTCACCTGGAACTCGCTTTGTAGTCCAGGCTGCCTGTGGACTCACAGCAATCCTCCCACCTCAGTCTGCCAAGGGCTGGGATGATAGGCGTGCGCCACCATGCCCGGGGTGGCGGCTGGTTCCTAACTGTCCACTGGTGCCGATAATGCTGTGACCAACAGTAAGACCTTAAAATAAAGGACGGAGGACCTGGGGAGGAGACTCAGTGGTGCAGCCTGCCCACCTGTCAGAGCCCAGCACCTACATTAAGCCAGATGCAAAGTGGTGCACATATCTATAATCCCAGGGTGCCTGTGGCAAATTGGGGGCTGGAGCCTGAAGAGCACTGAAGCCCAAGGGTCAGCTAAATTGGCCTTTCCAGTGGCAAAATAAGAGTCCCTCTCTCAAACAAGGAGGAATTCACCACCCCCCACGCACAAATAAATAAAAAATAACACGGGTGATGAGGTTCAGTCAGAATAGAGAAGTGTGGTGTTTTTCACCGGGCAGTCTCTGTTAGTCCTTAATCATGGCCGGGAAGCTACCGGATTTTCTGTGTTTAATAACTTGGTTTGTCTGTGTCACAGCTCATCATAGCAATCTGGACCAAAGAGCCCAGGCACTGGGCTGCTCATTGTACTTTCCAAGCACATTTAATTGGTCAGGAAACCCACCCAGAAGCCCTGCTTTCGTTTCTTACTTCCTTGTAATTATCATTGTTGTTTCACTTTTTCCATCTTAATATGGTGAGGAAGAGGAAAAAGTTTAGAAAGGAAGTAAATATATCTTTCATTGTAGAAACACCAGGGGTTGAACAAAGATTGATTATGGTTAGATCTCTCTCTCTCTCTCTCTCTCTCTCTCTCTCTCTCTTTCTCCAAGCTGATCCTGAATTGTTTATGTAGCCCAGGGTACTCGGTCCCCCGTGAGCGCTGGGGTTAGAGCCGTACGCCACCACGCCCAGCTAGAACTCTCTTTGACAGCAGGCGTGTCCCTGAGTATAAATAGAGGAGCTTACATGGTCCTGGCCCTGTGGAGTTCAACTCAATTTCTTCTTCTTCAGTTGGCACTTGTTTTGTTTCTAATAGATGCTATCTATTTTTAAGGGTGTCTTTTTTCTTTTTAAGATTGATTAGCATATATTAATTATACATAAAAATGTTTTTTATGACATTTTTCCCTTCCCACTGAGCCCCTTCCTCTTCCTAACTAGAAACTAGTGCCTCTCCCTCTCTCTCTCTCTCTCTCTTTCTTTCTTTCTTTCCTTCTTTCTTTCTCCTTTCTTCCTGTCTTTCTCTCTTTCCTCCTTTCTTTCCGGTGACACTGAGTTGAAGCAGGTTAGCTCACAGGCTGTGGGTGAGGGTTTATAGGAACATGGACAACTGACTAGTAGCTACCCCAATGGAGAAAATGTCTTTCCCTCCCCTAGCAACCATCAACTTCTTATAGATCCTCAGGGAGTAGTGAGGCCTCATGATCCCCTACCTGCCTCACACCCAGTATTATATGCCAATTAAATCTGATTAAATCTAAGGGTGGGTTAAAAAGAGAAAATGAGAGATGAGTGGCTGGTGAGCAGCAAGCAGCCTGTGGGCATGTGGAGAGGCCCAGGGAAGCATTCTCTTACTTCCCACTGGCAGGAGGTATGACCTCACGGTGGGAGACCTGTGTTCGTAAGGGGTTTATGGAGTAGGCCCAGGCACTGCGCTGCTCCCGTGGGCATGAGCATTGCGGCACTGTCTTGCCACAGGCTGGGAGAACGGCACCACTCATCTTGTCCCTGAATGTCGGAGTGGGGTTCCCGAGTGTCATAGCCAGATCCATGCTGCTGGGATGAACCTCCAACCAGACACAGCTTAGGAGGTGAAGAGCTGTATTCAGCTGACAGATCCAGGGGAAGTTCTGTCAGTGGTGGAAGAAGCTGTCTCCCTTCCATAAATCCAAGTGGAGTGAGAAAAAAACAAAACACAACACAGCAAACACCCAAAACAAGCAAGCATGCACACAGGCATGGCCAGGACTCAAACTGTTCTCTCCACACATCTGGGCTGGAATTCAGACCCACCCCCAGTGACGTGTCCCCTCTAGCAGGGATCTGCCCGCTAGGGGGCTGAAGATGCGAGCTCAGTTTTAATCAAACACCTGATTCAAAGGATCATACTTTCGCCACCATATGGAGGCAGGAGTGCTGGGGGGCAAACAAAGATGGACTGGCTTGGCAAGAATGACCATCCGTTCTTGGCTGGACCTAATTTTGTTTTGTTTTGGAATAGTCAGTGGACTGAAAGTTCTAGAGTCAAGAGTGCAGTCAAGAATATAGTTACTCCCTGAACAGTCGCCACTAGCCCGTGGCCTTTAGATAGTGATGTGACAGGCTCTGTCTTCCCATAGGGACATTGCCTTTCCCTCTGGTTCTCTTCACTCCTTTCTTTCCTTCTTTCTTTTCCCTTTTTTCCTGCAGCAACCTTGACAGTCCTTCATCTCCTATTTCTTGTGAAGGTGGTTTCCTGGCCTAGGGCTTCATTGAAAAGTCCAGGATTTGGGGGCTGGAGAGATAGCTCAGCAGTTAAGGCACTTGTCTGCAAAGCCTAATGACCTGGATTTGATTCCCCAGGGCCCATGTAAATCCAGAGGCACAAAGCGGCACATGCGTCTGGAATTCATTTGCAGCTGCTGGAGTCCTATTGTGCCTATTCTCTGACTCTCTCTCTCTCTTTCTCTGCTTACAAATAAATAAATAAATAATACACACACACACACACACAAAAAAACAAAAAAAAAAACAAGAGTGACCTTCTTGAGCCCCAGAGAAGGCCTACTGTGGCCTCTCCCAGGAGCAGTTTTATTAATACCATTTTTTATCTTCATAGATGCACATTTGGGAAACCTCTGGGGAGTGTCGTTCTCCCAGTCAGAAGTCACCTTTCTCCATGCCGGCTGGGAAGACATCTTCATCCGCTGGGACCACAACGGATTTCTTCTCCAACTTAAAGGAGACCCACAAGGAAAGTGCATCCTCAGCCCACCTGGGGTTGGAAAGCTGTGCTCAAGGCCCGCAGCGGGAAGACAGGCAAGGCAGAGAAGGCAGAATGCCTGGAGGTCCCTGGGCAGAAGCTGTGGATGAGCAGAGAGCCCCGGAAAGCAGTGATGAGAAAGCATTCCCTGCTCTGCCCTTGGCGTGCCTCCCTCGGGACATCAGCGCCCAGTGCATGGAGCCCGCAGAGCCCTCCCCTGCCCTGGAAAATGTGCACAGTGGGTCAAGGGACAGAGAAGCAGCATGCGTGGTGGAGTGTTTTGAAGCCAGTGACCAAGGAACATGTTATGATACCATGGAGCCTCCTGTTGGAACACCAGTCGATAAATATTTGCTTCAAGAAATTTGCCCCATGGACTTTGAGCTGACAGAAGGTCACAGAAAAGTGCCTGATTTATGTTCTTCTGACAAGACGTTGGCAGTCCTCCCTCACACACGAGGTCCTGAGGCTCCACCGTCCACAGGCGAAGGCAGCAAGCATGGGAACTCGGCTGAGTCCTCATTTCTTACCAGAACTTTCACCCAGGCCGTGTCTCTGGAGGCCAGCGAGGGTGCTGTAGGGGGACGTCTAGCTGAGGGAGAGAAATCTGTCCCCATCTTGTCCTCCTCAGTCCAGGATGGCCGAGAGTGGCCGAGCCCCTTCAACTCAGGAGGGCTTTTGGAGACGCAGCCCCTTTCTTTTGAGGACAGCTCTTTGGGGCCCCTTAGTGAAGGGGATGATGAGAGACCCATTAGCAGTGCCCCAGACGCCCCCGATTCCCCAGCCAGTCATAGTCAGTTCCCACAGGAGCTGTCCACAGCATTAACTGCGGACAGCGAGTATCTTCCGGTGACCAGAGACGTTGAGGACACGTCACTTTCAGTGACCAGTAATGTGGCTCCAAGCAAGTACCACGCTGTTTCCATTTCTGAGAGTGACTTTGTACACAGCGCTGGGGAGAGACCACACGAGGCACCCAGTGAGCTTCATTTCCAGTTTCCTCACAATGTTCTCATTGGCTCCACAAACGAATCTTCGAGAAAGCTGCGTCGCCTGGTACCCCGTGTTGCAGGAGGCCCTGGCCCCATCCTCCGGCGGCTGCGGGGGGAAGAGGGCGTGTATAGCAATTCCCTGCTCCAGACTGGTAATGACTCGAGGGGCAAGAACCGGGCTGAGCACCAGGCAGATAGTGGAAGTCTTCAAGGAGACTTCCGAGAAAAAGGAAGTGAAACCGAGTGCCGCCTCCCCCCGCAGAGCCAGCACTTCTGCCAGGCTTCTCTTTCTGCAAAGGATTTCCAAGAAAGCTGGTCCCCCGCCGCCGACATGCCCGGGGAGATCAGCGAAGGAGGAGGGCTCAGCTCAGGAGCGCCAGTGGAAGAGGAGGCCGCTGAGAGCCTCAGGGGGCAGGAGGCGCACGCGGGGCTAGGGGCCTGGGAAGTAGGACACAAGGTGAAGGTTATAATCCTGGAAGCTTCCGACTGTGAAATCTGGCCACCAAGACAAATGACCGAATCCGAGGGCAAGGAGGGCCCAGAGGCCAGTGCCATGAGCCCCGGTAGGGACTGGGCTCTGTCTGACACCCCAAAGGCAGATGCCACTGTGCCCTCGGGAGTAGCATCATGGGCCCACGGCCCTCCTGCAGACACTGCCACTGCCACGGCTTTTGATAGTGCCAGGGGTTCCTGGGCAGGGGACGCTCCAGGCACTGACGCCCACTGGGACAACCTTCCTTCCCAGTGTTCGGACCTACCCACACTCCTGGGGTCATCTGTGGACCCTGTGGAGGACGTGCTGGACCCCCGGCCAGGGGCATCAGCAACGGGAGGGAAGGCGGGCATGAGCACTGCCAGTCACGTCAGGGAGGAACACCAGGACAAGGTGGACCACCCTGCTTTCCTCAAGCAGCTCCTGCACTTCCCTGGTGTCCTGGAGTCCTCTGTTGACCCCGTCAATGACAAGGACGGGAGGACGCGCCCCCGGGGAGAGTCCCCACTCCCGGGCCTCGGGGAGGCCAGCTTGGGGCCGACAGAAGCCGGGCCTGCCATCCTGCAAGCTCCACATCGCCAGGACAGTGCGGGTGCCAGTCCAGATGAAACCAGCACCAGCCAGGGCCAGGGAGACAGGGAGCAAGGAGAGACCAGGCAAGGCCAGCATGGTGGAGCAAAGGCGGAGGTCCAGCCTGATGTTTGGCAAGTCCCGTATCCTGCTGAAGGGGGACAGGGAATTCCAGGTGCCTTTGGCATGAGCCAAATGCAAGGTGGCAGTGACAGAAGCCCAGGGGAGGCCGAGCGTCCTTTCGCCACATCTGCTCTTCCTGGTCCCCATGCGGTCATGACTCACCCCCTTGCCAAGGCTGCCACTCACACCTGCACGGGTGAGCCAGAGCCTGGAAGCCCTCAGTCTGTATTGTCCCCGTTGAAGCAAAGGGGAGCCATTGAGAACACGTGTGGGGACTGCGTGCCCACCTCAAGTGACCAGACACACTGGCCTTGGCTTTCATCTCCCGAAGGAAACATCACACACTGTTTAAGAAGTCACAGCATCGAGGAACCGAAAATGGTTCTAACTGGGGAAACTGAGGCCCTGAGCTCATCCAGCTCCCCAACTTTGGCGCCGGTTTTCATCTCGAGAGAACGTGAGTCAGAGACAGCCCCCAAGTTGCACCAGGACCTGTGTCAGAAGGGGTCCATCCTGGGGAACCCGAAGAGAACTAGGGAGAAGCCCAGCCATGTGCCCACCCAGACTGGCAAGCTCCTAGGGGCACCGTGGGCCGGGAACGGGGCTGAGGTGGTCAGGAGGAAGCAGGAGTCCTCGGGAAGTGGACATTTAGCGGAGGGCATTAAGAAGAAGGTTCTGTCCAAGGTGGCTGCCTTGAGACTGAGGCTGGAAGAGAAGGAAAACGTCCAGAAGAACTCGGGTCTTCTTACAAAGATCCCCAAGCTTGAAAAATCCTTATCCTGCACTGAAGAGAGAAGAGAGCCCAAGAAGGCGCCTTGCATGCGGGAAGGAAAAGGTGAGGTTCTGGCACCTTCTGTCACTGTTGAAGTTTGGAATTGTAAGAGCCGGGCAGAAGCCCACACGAGAGTCCTTCTGAGTGTCGTCATATGCCTTCAGATGCGTATCAGGTGGGCAGCGAGGTCACGATGATGGCTTGAATGGATGGCCCCGTGGCGTGGCTCTCACTCTGTAGCAGGCATCCGGCTCACTAGAGGGCTTGTTAAAATGTAGATTTCAGGCTGGGGGTATAGCTCTGTTGGTAAGATACTTGCTGTGCAAACATGAGAACATGAATTCAACCCCCAGGGGACACCCCCCCATATGTTTGAAAGAGAGAGGGGGGACTAGGTACACCAGGGCCTCCTGCCACTAGAAATGAAGTCCAGAAGCAGGCACCACTTTGAGCATCTGGCTTTACATGGGTACTGGGAATGGAACCTGGGCCATCAGGCTTTGCATGCAAACACCTTGACCGCTGAGCCATCTCTCGAGCGCTCAATCCTCAGAGCCTGTGTGTGTGTGTGTGTGTGTGTGTGTGTGTGTGTGTGTGTGTGTGCGCGTGTATGTGTGTCTTTGATGACATGGTCCAATAATCCCAGTTCCGAAGAGGCAGAGACAGGAAGATCCTTGGGGCTTGCTGGCCATCCAGACTAGCCTACTGGGCAAGCTCTAGGCCAGTGAGAGACCCTGTCTCAAAACAAGGTGGGTGGTGCCCGCGGAATGACACCTAGGGTTGTCCACACACGCGCACCCACACAAAAATGTGTGCACTTGTGCACGTGCATGCACACATACCCCACCAAAAATTCGGATTTCCCAGCGCTGCCTCAGAGTTTCTGATTTAGCAGGGACACGGGACGGGAGATGTGCACTCGTACGGAGTTTCCTGACAAGAGAGGCACATCTGAGAACTGTTCACCAAGGCTGCCTGCTGGTGTGTTTGGACGAGAGAGAGGGAGCGTGGTTAAGATGCCTGCCTGCTTAATTACCTCATTAAAGAGACGAGCAGAGGCATTCATCAATGCAGCTAATTAGTATAATTAAACAGACCATCACTAGGCAGGATTTATGGAGAGAAGTATTTTGGCATAGTTGGGGATTCCCTTCTTTAATCATTGATTTTTCACCAAACATGGCTGATTTGGGCTTTAGTCTTTCCTCCAGCTTTGGGTGTAAACTTTCTTTCCAGCGCTTCCTCCCCACTGCCTTGCGACCTCCTCCTCTGGGTTCTCTAGTCCACACTTCAATCTGTGGGCCTCTCAAAAGCCCTGTGGATTATGGTTTCTTCTACATGGCCCAGGGAATCAGTCTAGCCTCAGGTCCATTCTGTAGCCTAAAGGTGTCATTTCAGAGTCTGAAGAGACAATGGCCCAGGGAGCCAACGAGGACCCTTGGGTGCTGAAGCAGAAGGCTCAGGCCCTGTTTGATCTGAGCAGAGGAGGAGTCATCTCTCTCGACCCAAGTGCTCAGGCCCTCATTGGCTCCCTGGGCCATTGTCTCTTCAGACTCTGAAATGACACCTTCAGGCTACAGAATGGACCTGAGGCTAGACTGATTCCCTGGGCCATGTAGAAGAAACCATAATCCACAGGTGACCACTGGGCCAGCCTCTCCTCTGTTGTATTGGAATTTCCTGTGTGAAGACATAGAAAACCAGATTTGGGCTGGGGAGATGGTTCAGTGGTTAAATGCACTTGTTTGCAAAATCTGAAGGCCCATGTTCAATTCCCAGTACCCACGTAAAACCAGAGGCACATATGTTTAGAGTTCATGTGCAGTGGCAGAAAGTCCTGGCATGCCCATGCCTGCTCTCTTTCCTATTAAAAATTTAAAAAAAAAAAGTTTTAAAAAAGAAAGAGAAAACAGCAGCTTGCAACACTGGCCTCACTCCTCTAGTTCCTAGCTCCGTGCCTCAGCTGACCAGCTCCAGGCCTCTCCACTGAGAAAGCCTGACTCAGCAGTTGATTTCCTGGCCATTAACTTACTAAGGACTGGCTGGTTTATATGGTGACCTGAATTGCCTGTGATAACTAGAGCCATAGCCCCTTAATAAGCACCGAGGCATGTGAATCAGCACGTAGATGAGGCTTGGTGACAGGAAAAAAAAATGACTCTTTTTCTGGCACTTAACTATTTGTTTTGGCAGCACTTGTAAGATCTGCCCTTGACCACAGCCTACCTTTTAACAGATTACCCTCTCATCAATCATCTTTTGTGGGTTTCTATCAGTACCAATATTTTTAAGGCTCTCCTTCACCAGTGAGCAACCAGAGTGTTTTAGCTTTGTTTTCCCAGGGTATGCTGCAGCCATTTCATTATTTTTAAAATAAACGCCCATGAGGGGAAGACCCCAGACTAAGAAGTTCTCATTCCTTCCTGTGCTGGGCTAGGCTCTGTAATACTCAGGTCTCCACCAGTGCTCTGAGTCTCCTTCAGATCCTTGGTGACACCTTGACTTTGTGCGTCCAACTGCCTGACATCCACCCACCCTCCCCAGAGCAGCTCGGATTTAATGCCTCCTTCCAGTGACATGACACAAATGTCACATAACAGAAGGAAGCTTCATGGCCACCAGAGGATGTTTCTACTCTCTCTCTTATCGCTTGGCTGGTATGGGCACAGCGGGAAGACTGGCGACTCTCCCAGGCTCCTCTGCCCACCGGCTGCATTTCTTCTGTTCTGCCACATCAACATGCCCGAGGCTAACTGCATGTCTCCCAGATCCCACCATTCAGTTCTGCACCCATTTCATGGTTTCTCTCCGTCCCGTGGTGCACTTGTCTCCCATCCTTTTGGCAGCAGTTTCAGCGACTCTCTGGTTGAGGGATTTGATACCCCCAAAGCCCCTTAACACTTTTTGGACACAGATGTGGAATATGCATTCCTATATCCAGGTATCCGCTAGGTCCCAGGACAAATGGGAAATATCCATTATGTCCCGAGTGGAATGTGAGGCAGCACGGGAAACAAAGCCTTTGTGTCAATGCTTTTAGCTTGCTTGTGGGTTATAAAACTCTTTGGTGACGATGGATTCTTTTGTGTAACTACAGTTGTAACACACACACACACAGAGACACACACACAGGTTTCTTGCGATCTCACATCCTAAAGAGTTGCTCAGACTCTTGGCTGCATAGCCTGTCCTCTTCTTGTTCTAGTGTCTATGCTCCCCCTAGTGGCAGGTCTGACCAATTACACATTTACCCATCACATCAAGCTCTGGGAAAAACTGAGAGGCAATGTTGACAACCAGCGGGAATCATTTCCTCCTGGCGTTCATTTCATTCAGGTGGAAGCCTTTTGTGTCAGTGAGGTTGGTGTATGACATGTCACATCAACGCACCAGACCATCTTTAGAAAGATTTCTGTGGTGGGGGTGAGGGTAATCAATTATCGTTCAATAATTGTTGAATTAATTTTTTTCACTTTTGGGGCTTAGCTACAGTTCCTTGAAACACACAGATTTTATTTTACTCCACAATATCCAGCTTTGATTTTGGCCAAGATCATCTGGAAATTATTTAAAAGCATCTTGAGTTGGGGAGATGGCTCAGCCATTAAAGGTGCTTGTTTACTTTGCAAAGCCTGCTGACCTGGGTTTGATTCTCCAGTACTCATAAAAAGCCAGACACAAAAAAATCTGTCTGGTGTTTGATTGCAGTGGCAAGAAGTGTGGCATATCTGTATACAACACACACACAAATAGATATTTAAATTTGTTAATAATTTAAAATATTTATTTATTTATTTATTTGCAAGCAGAGAGAGATAGAGAGAAGAGACAGAATGGGCATGCCAGGGTCTCTAGCTGCTGTAAATGAACTCTAGATGCATGTGTCACCTTATGCATCTGGCTTACGTGGGTACTAGGGAATTGAACTTGGGTCATTAGACTTTGCAGGCAAGCACCTTAACCATCAAGCCATCTCTCCAGCCCACAAATAGATATTTTAAAAATAATACAAGCGGGCCGGAGAGATGGCTTAGTGGTTAAGCGCTTGCCTATGAAGCCTAAGGACCCCAGTTTGAGGCTTGGTTCCCCAGGACCCACGTTAGCCAGATGCACGAGGGGGCACACGCATCTGGAGTTCGTTTGCAGTGGCTGGAAGCCCTGGAGTGCCCGTTCTCAATCTCTCTCTTTCTCTCTCTCTCTCTCTGTCACTCTCAAATAAATAAATAAATAATGAACAAAAAATTAAAAAAAATAATAAAAGCATCCTCATTTGGCTCAGGTCTCTACAATCTGATAGACCCTCTACATCTTTTTTTTTTTTTAAGTCTCTTGAGTTCTGTCTCACATGGAGAGTATTATAGGCCTCATGCATTTTAAATATTGAAAAGCAAGAGTTTCCTATTAGAATGGCTTATTTATTTTCCTATAATTTAAGGCCAGTCATATCTCCTCTCAGACACAGACACTCAATGGCTTCATTCACAAGTTGGGATGTGATCCATGCCTCTTAGGAGGGTTGCAGTGAATTGAGTGAAATGAAGTGGGAAAATCTTTCTATGCACTCATTTGCAAATCTGTTTTTTTTTTTTTCTTTTTAGCTCCAGTATTACTGAAAAAGATCCAAGCTGAGATGTCCCCTGACCACTCTGGGAATGTAAAGTTGAGCTGCCAGTTTGCAGAAATTCATGAAGACTCTACTATTTGGTGGACAAAAGATTCAAAATCAATAGCCCAAGTTCAGAGAAGGTAGAGAATTTATCCCTGGTTGCTTTTCACAGTGGTTGCTTGTCTATTTCTTAGTGGTGTTGTAAAAGAAAGTCACAGATTTAAGGAAGTGGCAGGGCAAACTGAAGCAGAGATTAGGTGTCCACAGGGTGTGGTTTGGGTATGAAATTCTCTCCCACAAAAGAGCATCTCTTGTCCCTGGTCTCTCTCTCTCTCTCTCTCTCTCTCTCTCTCTCTCTATCTCTCTCTCTCTCGGCTTCCATGAGGTAGGTGAGCAAATTTTGTCCCATCAATCCCAGAACCATGGAGTCAGGTGACCATGGTCTGAAAGTTCTGAAACTATGAGCCACAATCAACCTTGCCTCCTTTTAAGTTGCTGATGTCAGATGTCTGCCGCAGTGAAGAACGGTTAGCATGGTGCCCGGGCAAGGAGGGTGGAGGATGTGGGGAGCATGGATGTGGGCTCTTGCTCCGGTTCTGCCACTCTTGTGCTCTCCGTATGATCTCAAAATCAGGAAACAAGTCAGGCACGGTGGCTCACATCTAAATCCCAGCACTAGGGAGGCTGACATAGGAGGATCACCAAGAGGTCAAGGCTTGCCTGGGCTACAGAGTGAGTTCTAGGTCACCCTTGGGTTAGTGAGACCTTGCCTCAAAAAACAAAGCCAGGTACCACGTGGAATAAATAATATTCTAGTCTGAGATTCTGTGGGCCCCAGGTTATAGGCTGTTCTTCTGTCGATCTGTGAATTGCTTGTGTTTTCTGTTTCATAAATACTGGAGAATCTGACAACAGCCAAGAAAAGCTAACAAATTGAACAATAGGACAGAATCATCCATGAGATTATGGAAAAGTGACAGTTTTTGAGGGTGACAAGTGACCGTCATTCAGATAAGATGGCCAGCTCCTTTCTGGGTACCTAGGATGTGGGAGGAGTCGGGGGGTGGAGAGTGAGCATCAAGATCACTCATGTGGGACTGGGTGGCTCAGCTGTCTGCAACGCAGTCCTGGGAGGAAAGCTCCCGAGCGGACTGCTGAAGCTCTGCTCTAGAAACAAATTCATGGGCCAGCACCATTCAGACAACTTCTAGAAGCCTTAGTTTTGCCCAGAGAGGCCACAGTTTAGCTCCCTGAGTCCTGAGAGGTATTCCTAGCACTTTAATCTCATTGCAAGTAGACTGAAAAGGTTAAAAAAAATAATCCAAGCATTTCTATGTAATCTGATCAAATGCATCTACTTGGAACATGTGTCTTTTTGTTTTTGCTTCTCAAATGCAACTATGGAAGACATGAGATAGAGTTTTCTAGCTTTATGGTTTTATTTCTATTAACACTTCTGAAAGCCCAAATGGGTGTGCTTGATAGAAAACCATTACTTAGTTGAGAGTCTTGACTTTTTTCAGATTGAAGTTCCCTAAAGCTTTATATAAAAAGTACTAATTACTCATTGACTTATTCTCTGAAGCTGTCAGACACAAACAACTAAGCAGTGTTTTCAGTGTTTCTTAATTCACTAGTCTTGTTCTGAACTTGGATGCTTGAATTTTCCAGCTTTTTCCATTTGAGAGGTGTTTACAAAAGTCTAGCCTCACTGTAGGGAGCACGGGTCTTTAGTAAGCACTTATGGCCTTGAGATTCTTTCTCGGTGCTATTTTGCTTCATTCATTCATTCTTTTTGCCAATGGATTAGTTGGATTAATTTCTTTCTTCTCACTGACGTTTGAGGAAGTTGGGGGGTCATAATGCCTTTGTCCATTGACATGTGCATCATGTGCATTATTTTACTAGGTTTTCAACTGCTAGTTAATTTCTCTCCCTCCCTACCTCTGGGTGAGTGTTTTAGTTTGCAAGCCACTCTCTGAAATAGTTTAGTCAGCTTTCTGTCTTGCTAGCCAAATAACTGGGGACAGTAAACTCATAAGAAGGGTTTATTTGGACTCACAGTTTTGGAGGGCCTGACCTAAGATTGGTCCGATCCATTGCTTTGGGCCTCAAATTGCTTATCTTACAGCCAGAAAGTACAAGAGAGGGGAAGAGCTAGGATCCCACAATCCCCCTCAAAGGAATGCCCCCCAATGTAATCTAAGGCTTTCCCTCTAGGCTTCACCTCCACAAGGTCCCAGTAGTACCATCTGGGACCAATCTTTAAGGCATCCACCTTTGGAGGGACGCTCACCATCTAAACCATAGCACTTGTCAAAGGATAATTTTCAAAACCTCGCAATCTCTCAAATGTCATATGAGAAAGTAGCAAAGACTTTTTAAACCCAAATAGCGAGGGGGTCAGTAAGATGGTTAAAGTGTTCAAATGGGCATTTGAAGAATAGAGATGCATAGAGCCAATTTGGTAGAGGTAAATTTCAAATAGATATAAACCCAGCTACTGTTCCTTGGTTTTAAACTCTGGGGCCTGTCTTTCCTATAAGCAGAAAACTTCATGTTAGCTTTGAGCTTCAAGGTGGCTGCATGGCTGATTGTTCTGTTGTTCTGTTTTTGAGGTGGAGCCTCATGAGCTGCCCAGACTAGACTCAAGTTCACGATCCTCCTGCTCCAGCATCCCAGGATCATAAACATCTCCCACTGCCCCCCCCGCAGAACAAGTCCTGTTTAAATAACGGATCCCTGCTCCTATGAGCAAGGTCACCCTTCGGTGAGCCTATTAACTGGTGACTCCCAAGTACATGTAGTCACCCTCTTGCTCCTGTCCCAAGTTTCTAGATTCTTTCCTTAAAAGGCTACATTTGGTAGTTAAGGGTCAGGACACTCTTGTGGTCAAGGCACAAGTACTAGACTCAGAGGAGACCAAAGAGGAAAGCACAGGGTCAGGTATCATGGACTCGCGTGGCAGTGAGGTGACTAACCTCACAAGTTGGTACCTTCCAGGGATACCTGGACCTCAGGACCTTCTTGGCCACCAGGAATTCACTCTTCACGATAGGAAAATAGGCACTCCAGTGTGCCCATGGGCATTTGAAAGAGTCACTGTCCACATGAAGTGGCCCAGCTGAGCAAGGTCTTGGAGTACAGGTCACTCAGTGCTGCTCAGAACCATCCAGGGAGGAGCTGGGTGCTGATGGCATGTTCCCACTGGATGACCACGGGGCAAGAGCTGAGGACTGCTCAGCCCAGCGGGATGCTCGGCAGCAGGCAGTGGTGCCATCAAGTGCCTTTGGCTTCTTGGAACTGGGGATGGGCGAAGGGCTCACTCAGAGTCGTCTCTAGGTTGGGTACCTCTTCCGCCAGCCAGCTTTGTACTTGGCAGTGCTATTTGCTGTGGGGCCTCTTGCATTTGCCTCCATAGCCTGGTACCCCCTGTTTTGCCCTGCCTGTATTTGGCTATGGTGCGCTAAAGAATCACTCCTTACCAGGCAATACGGTGGGAAAGTGAGTTCTCTCCTTCACTTTCCATGGTGACGTTGCCTTTTTCTGTTAGTCCATCTCCCCCCAAACTAGAAATCCCTCCAGGGCAAGGGCTGGGCCTCTCTACCCCATCACCAACTTCCCCACTACTGAGCACACACTACTGAGCATGCCGTGGGACCTCACGAGGGAGGGCCTTTGTCTCACGGGGAAAGCCCAGCAACACTACTACTTCCCTGCACGTGACCATTTACATGGTGAGGCCTTCTGCTCGAGGCTCACGTGCCTGGTGCCAGTTGCTTCTCATGACATAGCCAACAGATGACCTTGTGAGTTCGCACACAGGAAGCGGGAGCTGAGATGGGTCTGAGGTAGGCCTTAATCTTGGAATGTAGTTCCTTTGACTCCCCAATCTTTCCTCCAAGAGAGGAGCAGGGGGCCAGGGACAGCAATACAGATGGGATCTTCCTGAATCTGGATCAAAATTCAGAGAATTAGGGGTTGGGGAGATAGCTCAGTTAGTAAAGAGCTGACCTCCCAAGCATGAGGCCCTGAGTTCAAGTCTCAGAACCCATGGTGGTGATGTGTGCTTGTAAGCCCAGCACTGCAGAGTGGAAACAGGTGCACCCCTGAGGCCTCCTGGACAGCTGGTCCTATCCTACCTGACAAACTCCGAGTCAGTGAGAGACCCCATGTAAAAAAAACCAAAGATGGACAGTAAGGAATGACACCTAAGGCTGTCCTCTGGCCTCACGTGCACACACACGTGTACCTGTGCATGTGAACAGGCACACACAAGTCAGAGCATTGCTGGGCTACAAAGAAGATGCTCATGGGACAGTTTTTCCTCTAAGTCGCAGTCTTTTAGGGGGATTTTGACCATTCCTTTTTTTTGTGTTTTGCTTTGTTTTTCAAGGTAGGGTCTCACTCTGGCTCAGGCTGACCTGGAGTTCACTCTGTAGTCTCAGGTGGCCTTGAACTCTCAGCGATCCTCTAACCTCTGCCTCCTGAGTGCTGGGATTAAAGGTGTGTGCCACCACACCCTGCTTTGACTGCTCCTTTTTATGACAATACTGCTGGTCTCCAGATCCCTGGAGAAGGCTGTCACCGCCCTCAGACTCGCTCAGCCCCCCTCTGCTCTCCCAGCAGCTCGCCTCTTCTGAGGTGGAGAGTGGGCCTGGTCCCGTCTACTGGTCCATCCATCGGGATATGTTCAGTGGACAAAGTGTTTAGCAGAGCTCATCTTAAACCGGTGGCACCTTCCTGAAGACGCATGTGTCAAAGGCTTGAGGTCTATTGAAAAAACTAAGCAGACAGTAATGAACATTTTTTTTTTGAATGTACAATTCAGAAAAGCAAAGGTTTAAGCTGAAATGTACATCACATCCAGACACATGCCACCTCGGTGTAGAACTAAAACCTGTTGTGCAGAATGCAACTAGAATCGTATTTGAATACATTTTTGCTGCAAAGTAAGGTTTTGCTTGATATGTTTTCAAGTGATAACTGCAATTCTGTCCCTGGCTTGGAGGTAGGAACCAGAACTCACTCCAGCTAGCACCTCCATGAGGTCATTTGCTTACATTTCTCAGGGTTTTAGTTTCCTTATCTCTGAACGGAGAACAGTAATTGTTGTTTTCTCACTAGGTTGTTCTGAGGGTGACATGAAGTAGACCTTCAGGTCACTTAGTATTTGCCTGAGGCCTACTGAGTGCAGCCAATCAGCTGTCCTCATCGTCATTGTCACTGTCCCAGTCATCTTTACCCACCAGTCTGTGTTCATAGCACAAAGTCCAGATTTGGTGACATTGAATGGATGGAAGGAGGGATAGACATATTCAATAGGGAGTATGCTCTTGAAAAGGACCCTGAAGGGCTGGAGAGATGGCTTAGCAGTTAAGCTCTTGCCTGTGAAGCCTGAGGAACCCGGTTCGAGGCTCGATTCCCCAGGACCCACGTTAGCCAGATGCACAAGGGGGCACACGTGTCTGGAGTTCGTCTGCAGTGGCTGGAGGCCCTGGCGTGCCCATTCTCTCTCTCTCTCTCTATATCGGCCTATTTCTCTCTCTGTTGTTCTCAAATAAATAATTTTTTTAAAAAAAGAAAAGGGCCCTGAAAAGCCAAGCACGCTGGTGTAGACAGCGAGGTGGGAGGATTGCTTGGGCTCTGGAGTCCAAGGCCTCGAAAGACCCTCATTAAAAACCACACACTAAGGGGCTCCCCAGCGATGTAAAGTGAAGAGGTGCTTATTGTGTCTGTGTTTGGATTGCAGTTTGGGACGATCAGATCTCCCTCAAACACAGGGTACCTGGATGGGTAACACAATCAAGGTGGATCCTGAGCTATGGTAATGACAGCTCCTAGAGCTACGATTCTGCTTCTTGGATCTACTGACGGGAATGAACTCTCTAGAATATTCCTGTATGTCTCTTTTTATTTTTTGGTTCGTTTTTATTTATTTATTTGAGAGTGACAGAGAGAGAGAGAGAGAGAGAGAGAGAGAGAGAGAGAGAGCGAGAGGGAAAGAAAGAAGCAGATGGATAGAGAGAGAATGGGTGCGCCAGGGCCTCCAGCCACTGCAGACGAGCTCCAGACACGTGCGCCCCCTTGTGCATCTGGCTAACGTGGGTCCTAGGGAATCGAGCCTCGAACAGGGGTCCTTAGCCTTCACAGGCAAGCACTTAACAGCTAAGTCATCTCTCCAGCCCTCCTTTTTTTTTTGAGGTAGGGTCTCACTCTAGCCCAGGCTGACCTGGAATTCACTAGGTAGTCTCAGGGTGGTCTCAAACTTATCGGTGATCCTCCTACCTCTGCCTGCCAGGTGCTGGGACTCAAGGCATGTGCCACCATGCCCGGCTGTACCTTTTGTTACATGCTGGGGTGAGGGTGTTAGGTGTGGGCACAATGGCCCTCCTCTTTGTATAAAAGCATGATTTAAACACCGGGTTGGGGCATCTCGCCTGTTACCCATCCTCAGTGGATAACAGCACAAAGGCAGGAAGACTTTAGCTTCTCTCTCCTTCAGAACATGAGGACTTTAGTATGACGAAGCCTGTGGATGTTAATGTCCCCTATTGCAGCGCAGGGGACAACTCCAGTGTTTCCTTGGCCATCATGCAAGCTGGTCAGAAGGACCAGGGCCTCTATTACTGCGACATCGCCAACAGTTACGGGAAGGTCACCGCTGAGTTTAACCTCACCGCTGAAGGTAAACCGGCTTCCCACTGCATGTGTGAGCCCCGGCCCTGCGGCTTAGGTGGCTGCCCACACCGACACCCGTCTCTTCTCTGTTCCCTTTCAGTTCTCAAAGGGCTTTCAAGACATATGGACAGTAAAGGTAAGTGGATGTGAGCTGACCTGCCACAGGAAGTGGGCTCCATTCAGGGCACTTTTCCCATCCAGTAGGGGCGGATAGGAAGTGAGTGATGACTTGAGCCATTCTCCCCTGTTGTAAATTGAGCAGGTTACGGACACCCCAAAGTGTATCATCCATGGAAATGGTTAGACCGATTGTGGCCATGTAGCTGTTAGGAGTAGGGTGTGGGGGGAGGGGTGTGAAACTTGGCTCTTTCAGGCATCAGACTCACTTCTGCGTTTGCTTGCATGGGGTTTTCCAGCCTCATACTCCACACAGCATGTTCCATTTCTTCCATTTCCTTTCCCATTTGACCAGCTGAGCAGAGAAAGCAAGTGTCTGGACGGTGGCCTGCTTGGTTACACCTTAGGGAAAATGAAAGATGGCTGCGTGTGCTTTCTTTGAACACCTTTGGTGTCGTCACAGCCTTCAGAACCCTCCTGCAGCTCCCACACCATCAAAGAAACCTTGTTTGCCATCTTTCCCCCTGAGGGAAAAATTGCTCACCTAACCTTTGCGCACCCTCCTCTGCCTCGTGGGCTACGGACTAGAAAGGCTCTTGTGTGTACCGTGTTACAGCTTCTCTGATATAAATTTCTCAACATCGCCAATATATAACCATGTGGTCACACATCTAGAACTTGGAAAAAATGCCCGCGAGAGCAAGCAGGCTCTGCACGTCACTGCTGTCCCCTCACCCTCATGCTTCGTAACTGACACGCCGTAGCACCCTTGATCAACTTTATTTTATTTTATTTTTTTCATTTCTTTTAAAGAACTCCAGATACATGCACTACCTTGTGCATTTGGCTTACATGGGTCCTAGGGAATCAAACCTGGGTCCTTTGGTTTTGCAGCCAAGCACCTTAACTACTAAGCCATCTGTCCAGCCCTATTGATATTTTAAAAATATATTTTATTTATTTGGGAGATTATTGATAACTGTTCGGATCTCCATGTTTGTTATAGGTCTATTTAAGTGATTAATCTCATTTTGATTTAATTTAGGTAGGTCATATAAATCAAGGAAATCATCCATTTCTTTCAGATTTTCATACTTCGTGGAGTATATGCTTTTATCGTATGTCCCTATGATTTTTTGAATTTCTCTGGAATCTGTTGTGATGTTACTTTTTTCATCTCTGATTTTATTAATTTGTGTCTCTTCTCTCTTTCTTTTGGTCAGATTTGCTAAGGGTTTATCAATTTTGTTTATCCTTTCAAAGAACCAACTCTTTGTTTCATTAATTCTTTGGAATTTTTTTTTTTGTTTCTATTTCATTAATTTCTGCCCTAATCTTTATTATTTCTTCCCATCTACTGATTTTTGGTTTGCCTTGTTCTTCTTTTTCCAAGGCTTTAAGGTGAAGCATTAGGTCATTTACTTGCAACCTTTCTAATTTCTTAATATATGCACTTAAGGCTATAAATTTACCTGTTAGAACTGCCTTCATTGTGTCCCAGAGATTTTGATATGTTGTGTTCTCATTATCGTTTGACTCTATAAATTTTTTGATTTCCTTCTTGATTTCTTCATTGACCCATTCATCACTTAGTATTGTATTGTTTAGTTTCCATGATTTTGTGTATGCTCTATAGCCTTTCTTGCTACTGATTTGTAGTTTAATTCCATTGTGGTCAGATAGAATGCAAGGAATTATTTCAATTTTCCTGAATTTGTTAAGATTTGCTTTGTGTCCTAATATATGGTCTATTTTAGAGAATGTTCCATGTGCTGCTGAAAAGAATGTATATTCTGCAGCATTTGTATGAAATGTCCTGTATATATCTGTTAGGTCCATTCCTTCTATGACCTCATTTAGTCCAAATGCCTCTCTCTTTATTTTTTCCTGGGATGACCTGTCAATTGACGAGAGTGGGGTGTTAAAGTCACCTACCACCACTGTGTTTGGTGTTATCTGTGACCTTAGTTCTAATAGTGTTTGTTTGATGAGTTTGGGAGCCCCCATGTTGGGTGCATATATGTTGAGAATTGTAATGTCCTCCTGTTGGAGTGTGCCCTTAATCAATATAAAGTGACCTTCCTTATCTTTCTTGACTAATGTTGGACTAAAGTCTACCTTGTCAGATATTAGGATAGCAACCCCTGCTTGTTTTCCCTAACTTCCGTTCCACATCCCAGGCTAAACTAGACAGAAGAATCCCCTTCCTTCTGAAAGGTCACAAAGCAAAGCCATGCTGGGAAGGACTCTGTTTCACCATTTCTTTGCACTGGTTGACAGTCACAGCCCAGGTGCTTGTTCAGACTTCATTCACTTAGGTTTGCATAAACTCACGTCTCGGGCTTTTTACCAGCCAGGGATGAGATTTCAGCATGGATGAGGTGAAGATGGGGCCGCTGCTCGAGTCCAGTGATGCTCCCAAGAGTCTGGGTGTGGACCTTGAACACATCTCCCCTCCACTGTGCTGGGAAGATGGTACCAGCTTCAGTGATGGGCAGGGAAGGGCAGACACGCCTCATCCTACACCTTCAGATGAAGAGACTGGATATTTTACTTTCAGTCACATGCTTTGACTTGGTAGAATCATGCACTAGACATTTTGCTCATTTAATTCTTTATATGAGGAACAAATCACATCTTACACAAGTCTTTCATTAACAACCTATGAAACCAAATTCGTGAGAAAAAGTCCAAATGAATGATGGGCCAAATGAAACCAAGCTAGCCCATGTCCATGACGCTGTTGCATTTTATGAATGTACTGGTGGATTGCTTCGCTCCACCTCACAGCAGTTGTTGGCACTAGGGGCCATGAATAGCCACATGGTTGGTATCTGCAGGGGTAGCAAAGAGCCCTGATGAAGAGCTTTGGTCTTCTCATGCTACTAAGGATACACATTCTTGGGGCTGGAGAGATGGCTTAGCAGTTAGGGTGCTTGATTGTAAAGCCTAAGAGTCTGATTCCCTAGTATCCATGTAAAGACAGATGCACAAGGTAGTGCATATGTCTGGAGTTCCTTTGTAGTGGCGGGAGGCCCTGGCATGCTCATTCTCTCTCTCTCTCTCTCTCTCTCTCTCTCTCTCTCTCTCTCTTGTACCTCTGCCTCCCAAGTGCTGGGATTAAAGGCGTGTGCCACCACGCCTGGTTTAAATCTGTTTTTTAAATTTTCATTTAATTTTGACAGAGACATAGAAAGAGGCAGATACAGGAGAGAGAGAGAGAGAGAGAGAGGGAGAGAACGGGCACACCATTCTAGATGCATGCACCACCTTGTGCATCTGGCTTACATGGGTCCTGGGGAATTGAACCTGGGTTCTTTGGCTTTGCAGGCAAGCTCCTTAGCTACTAAGCCATCTCTCCAGCCCTAAAAAAATATTTTTTTTTAATGATACACATTCTGCTGACCTCTGCTAAAACTCTTGGAGTGTCTCTTCTTTCTGGCACCTTCTACCTCTTCACCCAGTTTATCTAGTTAGAAGGCCCCCAGCTGTCTGTCTTGTCAAGGCTAACCGGTACTCCTAAGAATAGCTTAGTCGCGTCACAGGGTTAACAGCTAGTACACTCCAGAAGCTGTGGTTTGAAAGTACGCTATGAAGAAAGATATTTCTGTATAGAATCTGAAGTGGGGTTCTTCACATGACCCATGACTTATTTCTTCTTGTAAATATTCAGAAGAATGCCAGTTTTCATCAGCTTGGAGGCATGGAAGGTGTTTTTAAAAATCTGAACAATCTTGTTTCATGAAAAGCTATTTTCTTCATCTAACAGGTAGGTCTGCTTTGTCCATCTGTGGTCTAAAGCAGCCTCCTGATGAATCCATGGCCATCAGTGTCACGTGTCAACTCTCAGTGGCAACTGCCAGGAAACTCAGAAAGACAAAGCGCCCAAATGATTCTGTTTTCTAAAATTTTCTCTTCAAAAGCAATTCTTTTGACTTTTAAAAATATTTATTTATCTGAGATAGAGAAAGAGGCAGATATATATAGAGAGAGATAATGGGTGTGCCAGGACCTTTAGCCACTGCTAACAAACTCCAAACACATGCATCAACTTGTGCATATGGCTTACGTGGGTACTGGAGAGTTGAACTTGGGTCCTTTGGCTTTGCAGGCAAGTGCCTTAACCACTATGCAATATCTTCAGAATATCTTGGCTTTTTTTAAAAAAAGGACTTAGCTTATTATTTTTTTAACTTAAGACAGAGAGAGAGAAAGAGATTAAGAGAGAGAGAGAGAGAGAGAGAGAGAGAGAAAGAGAGAGAGAATGTGTGTGTGTGTGTGTGTGGTTGTGCCAGGACCTTTTGCCTCTGCAAATGAATTGCAGATGCACAAGCCACTTTGTGCATCTGACCTTATGTGGGTACTGGGGAATCAAACCCAGGCCAGCAGTCTTTGCAAGCAAGTGCCTTTAAGTGCTGAGCCATCTCCCCAACCCCCTTTGACATTTTTTCACCTTTCCTACCTACTACACACACAGACACACACACAGACACACACACACACACACACACACACACACACACACGTGTATATATAAACGTCTTTCTCTTCTGTGTATCAGTACTGATGAACATATGGTACATGGATGGGTAAATGTATGCATCCTTTTACTGTCACATTACAAAAGGGGCAATCACTGGAAAAGCAGCTCTTGGGCGATCAGTAATGAGAAAAGACTGCCCCCGCTCTATGGGCTCAGGTCTGCCATTCTCCCTTCTCTGCACTTCTCCCATCATCTTGTAGATGCGTCTCAGATATTCTGCATGGCTGTTTCGTTTTCCAGATAGGTAAAATTCTGGTCCTGCTCTCCCCGGCTTTGTTCGTACCCACGTTCTCTCGCATGTGACTGACTGGAGCCTGAACTAGCCGCCGCCCATGTCCTCCAGCTGCTTCTCTGTTGAGAGTGGACCGCTCCTTAGCCCTGTCCAGACGCGCTGGTTGACTGAGGACCCGCCCAGGGACACTCCGTCTAACCAAAGCCTGTTACCTTCCAGGGTGTGAAGAGATTGAGTTCAGTCAGCTCATCCTCAGAGAGGACTTCCTCAACGACAGCTACTTCGGGGGCCGCCTGCGGGGCCAGATCGCCACCGAGGAGCTGCACTTCGGGGAGGGGGTGCACCGCAGAGCCTTCCGCAGCACGGTGATGCGGGGCCTCCTGCCCGTCTTCCAGCCGGGCCACGCCTGCGTGCTCAAGGTGCACAACGCCATCGCCCACGGGACCCGAGACAACGACGAACTCGTACAGAAGAACTACAAACTCGCCGCCCAGGTGGGTCAGTGTGCCCCAAAGGCACCTCTTCCGGGGTGATGACATCCCGCGAAGGTTAGGGTAGATGAGTGTTTCTGCCACGGTGTCTGGCTTCCTTCGGGGTGCAGCTTAGGTCTGAATGGTGGGTATCAGTGATCAGCTCTCGTGATGAACTTTTAACTATTTTTAAATTGACAACCTCCAAATACATCCACAATGTACCTTGATCATAATCCCTCCTTCCACCCTCACTTAACCCCGCCCTCACTTAACCCGCTCCCCTACTCCTTCCACTGCACCCCTTCTTTCCAACACGTTCCTCTTCCATTTATGTCATCATTTCTTTCTTCTTCCTCTTTTTTTTTTTTGCCCTCCCGATGTGCAGGTCTTGTGTAGATAGGGACAGCCACTGTGGAGTCATGAATGCAAGGGCCACTTTGTGTCTGGGGGACAGCATCCCAAAGCCCTCCTCCCCATCCTTTGGCCCTTACGTCTCACATCACCTCCTTCGCAATGCTCCCCGAGACTTGGAGGGTGTGACGGAGTCTCGTGAGGAATTTTTCAGCCTCATGTCAACCAGTTTGGACTCAAACAACGCTTAGAGACACCTTCCCACTTTTCATCAGTGGTGTGATTACTTGTATTTTCCAGAAAGATCATGAGGTCCCTGAGGTTGTGACTCTACTTGAACAGAGAGTGATAAGCAAGGGTAGGGGGGCTAAATTTCACCAGATGCTGGGGTCCCCACGGACAGATGAGAGCAGCGCACGAGTTGGTGGAAGGCGTTGGGAGGAGAAGGAGGAGAACGAGGAGGAGAAGGAGGAGGAGGAGGAGGAGAGAGCAGACCTGGACACACAGATGAGTCTGGGTTCTTGTTTCTCTGAGTTTGGTCAAAGTAGCCTATGAACTGTGAGGAGGGAGGCACTCGGGCGTCTAGCTAAGCTGCCACTGCTTTCAACTGTTGAACTGTGGAACTTGGGGGGAGCGAGGAAATGGGGGAGGGTCAAGGGAGAGGAACACCCCCAAACACACATCTTGACCCTGTGGTTCACCCTATTTCTTTCTTTATTTATTTGATAGAGAAAGAGGGGGACATACACACAGACAGAATGGGCATACCAGGGCCTACAGCCATTGCAAACGAACTCCAGAATTCATGTGCCCCTTGTGCACCTGGCTAACATGGGTCCTTGGGAATTGAACCTGGGCCCTTTGGCTTTGCAGGCAAATGCCTTAACTGCTAAGCCATCCCTCCAGCCTCTGTGGTCCACTCTTGACCCCAGCACTTCCCAAACTGCCGGGAGAGTTAGGTCTAGGCTCTGTCACCAATTGAAACCCATCAAAGTAGAGTGAACGTAATGAATCTGTCAGGCATTGTCAAGCACCAGCCATCTGTGAGTCTGTCAGTGACTCCCTTAGTCATGCGGACCATGCGCTTATGAGGGCCCTTGTGCTTCAAGTAATGTAGACTTGCAGTCGTGTCCTCTTGTCAGGAAAGTGAAAGAGAAGAACAAAGGAAACACGGGACTTGATCTCCCCAGACAGAGCCCGTTCACTGAAGTCTTACGAGCGGGCTGAGGCTGGAGCACTGAGCTAGGCTGGGGCTCAGCTCATTCGGAGGACCCTAAGAAGAGCAGGCCCAAGGGAAGCAGACGAGGAACTTGTAGACAGATATCTTGGCTCATGATAGGCCTTTTTAATTTTAATGTTTTTTAGTCAGAATCGTCTAAGGGAGGGCACCCCATTAGTTTCTGTTCCTCCAATGCCTCTGAGCTAAGGGAAGTACATCAGTCAAAGATGAGTTGTCAGGCTGGTCTGGGACTGAAAGCCTCTGATGTTCCTTCAAGGCTTCTAGTCTTAGGGATGGTTATTAACTCTTTAGTTCCCTCTGGTTTTCAGAGAGAGCTATTAATCCTCACCTTTCATCCCTGAATCCATCCCTCTTTTTCCTTTCCCTTCCTTCCCTTCCCTCCCTCTTTCCCCTTTCCTATTTACTGCTCAAATTGTACCTCTGAAACGGAATTGTGAAGAATCCCAAGGGGACCCAGGAGAGCCCTGAGCAGCTATTATCTGACATGACGCTAAGTGCCCTGTGTCCTTTGTGCACCGGTGAATTTCCACCATGCTGGACCAGTCACCATTTGTCTTTGGCATGGATGGTCACCTCTCACAGTTCCTCTGCCCCTGGTCAACTCTAGGTTGAGATCATTGTTTCTAGAACATAGTTTAGTTGTAGAGTACTTGCCTATCATGCACAAAAACCTGGGATCCACCCCAACACTAAAAATTAAAAAAAGGGGGAGGGGGCTGGAGAGATGGCTTAGTGGTTAAGGTGCTTGCTTACAAAGCCAAAGGACCTTAGTTCAGTGCCCCAGGGCCCATGTAAGCCAGATGCACAAGGGGGCCCATGTGTCTGGAGTTTGTTTGCAGTGGCTGGAGGTCCTAGCATTCCCATTCTCTCTCTCTCTCTCTCTCTCAAACAAATAAATAAAAATAAACAATACAAACTTACTTCTCTAACTCCAGTGATGGGCCTAGAGCTCTGTATGCTTGACCTAGCTTTGAAAATGTGAAGTCTTGTTGAGCAATACAACGTCTGAATTCTTCTACTCACTTGGCTTTCCCATGTGTTGGGGCGATACAGGAATGCTATGTTCAAAATACTGCCAGACACTATGCCAAGATCTACGCCGCTGAAGCCCAGCCTCTGGAAGGCTTCGGAGAGGTGCCAGAGTAAGTGACGGTGCCTGCAGTACCACTCTGGCAGTTGGGGAACCTGGGGTGTCTCTGAGGTTGATGGAGCCCTTCAGAGTCATGGTGGGAGATGCCTATAGTCACAGAGAACATCCACTGAGTCTGTGGCCCCCAGGTCTGCGTCTTAGCGTTGGAAGGATGATATCCACACACCACAGGGGTGTTTAAGTTCTGAAATAAAAAGAAATGGGACAGAGCTCCCGTAAAGCACTAGTGTGTGTGTGTGGGGGGGGTTCCCCAGAAATGGGGAACATGGCCTGGTGACTCTGATGGGATCTTTTCTGGGAATTTACTGACCTGTCCCACACCAGGTGTTTAGGCACCTTGCAGTCCTTTTTACATCTTCATGTCAGGATTCCGGGGAAGGGGAACTCCTTTTGGGAAGAGGAGGTGATGAAAACCATGTTTCCCCCTAATGGGCTCAAGGGAATTTTCTGCTTGAAAGCAAAAAAACCATTCACTTTGGGGGAGGTTGATTAACTCTCAACTATCTCTCATTTCTCCCTCTGAAGAGGGGATCTTAACTGCCTCACTGACTTGGAGGTGTGGGAGGGAGAGAAGAGCCCACAGGGCCCGTTCTTCACTTAGTCTCTCTCACCGAAGCTCTGTGAGGGACCGCGCTCTGCAGCCTGGTCTTCCGAGGCCTACGCAAAATGTCAGATAGTCTTTGAATACATAAATGCATGTGACTGGAGAGATGATGGATCCATTCATTCATTCACTTTAAATACTTTATTTATTTATTTGCGGGTGAGAGTGAGAATGAGAATATGGGCATACCACAGCCTCTGGCCACTGCAAACAAACTCCAGATGCATGTGCAGTTTGACTCTTACACTAGTTGGAACCTCCTTAAAGGAAAAGAATACAGCATTGTGAAAATCAACATGGACTGAGGGCCTTGGAAAGGGTGTCATAGTGGGGTAGTTGGTGGATAATTGCTTTCATCAGCATCCCAGTAAACAAGCCTCAGCCCAGAGATGGATAAGGATGGATTTCTATCACAGCCGTTTTCTCTTCCTTGCAATGGCTGACTGCGGCCACATTGGTGATTGTAGTGTACAGAGACTATTGTCCTCAGAACAACACCTCGGCCAGACTCCACAGCACCATGTGGGCACATGTACTAGGCCGGCCTGCCCCTCCCAGCCTTCTCTGAAAGCCGCCCTGCCCAGGCCCAGAGGCCCCGCATGGCCAGCTGGCCCTGGCACTTCCAGAAGTGGGCCAGGCGCGCTTCTCTTCTATGGAGCCGGTGGGAGCTTGGAGAGAATAACTGCGCACACGCTCCCTGTAGCTTCTGTTTTTGAATTCATGAATGTCAATGAAGTCTCATTGTCGATGCAAATGGAATCCCACCGGGCAGAGACCAGGCTAACTAAGGCTGTGACTAATGTCCAGCCCTGTTTCTGCCCTGTCCCAAAGGCTGGGTTAACAGGAACCCAGACAGCCCCAGAACCCTTTCGTTTGGTAGGCCATTGGTCAGAGGGAGTTTTCAGAAGGTCCCCAGAAACCATCAAACATGACAATCCATGACAGGTAGACAGAGGTTTGGCGGCTAGGCAGTTCTTCCCACCACCATCTGGCTGTCATTTGGGCTCATTGGTCAGCTGCTCTGACTGAAAAGCAGCAAGCTGCTCACAGACACACACAGCCGAAAACAACAATCCAAATACAACCGTAATGAAGGCGTTCGCTTCCACACAGGCAAACAGAATTAGTTCCTAGGAGGCATTTCAAACCAATTCTACTTAGGGACAAATAAACACATAAAGGGATCTTCTTGCTCACTGTGCAATTATTGAAGGTATTACAACAAGAAAAAAAGCCGAATGGTCCCCAGGGGTTGGCCCTGCGGCTCCAGGTGAGGGGAAATGGCCTGAAGCTGGTCTCCCCGCTCCAGAGCTCCCTGTGTGAGCACGCTCTTCTCCCCACCAGGATCATCCCCATATTCCTCATCCACCGGCCAGAGAACAACATCCCTTACGCCACCGTGGAAGAGGAGCTGATCGGAGAGTTTGTGAAGTACTCCATCCGAGATGGGAAGGAGATCAACTTCTTGAGAAGAGACTCGGAAGCCGGTCAGAAATGCTGCACCTTCCAGCACTGGGTGTACCAGAAGACAGGTGGCTGTCTTCTTGTCACAGACATGCAGGGTGAGTGGAGCCGGGCGGCGGCGCAGCCCCAGTGATGCTGAGGCCTGGGGTGGACCTAGGGCAAGGGAAAGAGGGGATGAGAAGGCAAGGAGAGGTCTGCTAACCCTTCCGCTAGGGGCTTCTTTTCCATGAAAGAAAGAAAGAAAGAAATAACAGACCCCATGTACTTTGTTCAGGCACTTAATGATTGCATTCACACCCTCCAATCGTGACTTAGGGGAAAAGAGGTAAAGAAAAAAATACATACTCCTTGCTCCCCCAGCCTCGAGAACGCTCCTCGATTTTACTTTCAGGGGTCCTTTGCCTCTAAGCCACCTCATTATGCTGCGCGGGTTAGGAATCGACGACAAGAAAAATCCACATACTCAATGCAGATTCAGTTTTGTTTTGTCCAAATATTTTCAGCCCACATTTGCATCTGAGGACGTGAAACAGGCAGATGTGGGGGAAGACCAGAGAGCAACTGTATTAGTATGGAAGGCTCATGTGGGGGACGATCCCAGAAAACAGAGGTGGAAGAGGGAGGAAGGGCTCCTGAAGAAGGGCAGGCAGTCCTCGTTCACGAACAAGCAGCCCGTTTCTATCACGGGAGCCTGTGCCGAGCACACGTCCCAGGATTCCCCACCCACGGGGCCAGGGAGCGTGGGGGTTTCTCCGTGGCCGCCTGCCGCACGGGCAGATGCACCGGGCCAAGAGTGAACAAAGTTGTTAAGCAAGGAAGTGCTGGAGGGTGGTGCCTGCAGGTGGCGCCAAGGAGTTCTGAGGAGTCTGGGCTGAGGACACTGGGTGGGTCACCAGCAGCTTCTGACGAGGACCTTCACTATGCCTATTTCTTTCTAAAAAACGAACGCTAGGGGAAAACTCTGAGCAATATTACCGCACATACATTAGACGTTGTCCCTTACAAGGATGGTAAGCTCTAGCCATGCATCTTCTCCGCTGTCAGCTTTTGGGCACATGACTTGCTTCTCAGAGCTCTAGCACTTTCCACATGACTTGTTTGGATGTTAGATGAGATGTTAAAAATGATCACTATGGCATTGCCACATAATACATGTGCCCTGTGTCTAAAAATCCTCATTCTGATGTAATGATAGACTAGGAAGCATTTGCAAAAACATGCAGAGACTCTCCCGTGCTCCCTTTCCTCAGCTTTGCCTGGTGGTCACTGCACACATGGTGACTGCCCCTTGTCAAAGCTGGAGGATGGACTCGGGCACAATATGAGTGACTAAACTGCACACCTGCCTTAGATTCCCATGGGCTGTGTGTGAATGCTCTCATTTTACTATTGTTTTTATTTAATCTTCGTAATGGCACTTATAGAAGATTTTATCATCCCCATCTTGCAGATGAGAAAACTGAGGATGATCTAGAGGTGCTTTAAAAAATTGGTTTGCACATTTGTGTGCCAGTCTCTTATCAAGCACACACTTGGCTTTACAGGGGTGCTGGTGAATTGAAGCCTTGGCTAGCAGGCTTTGCAAGCAAATGCCTTTAACCACAGAGCCATCTCTCCAGCCCGGAAGGAATGTAATTGCTGTTAATCAGCTAGTAAGGGTTCAAGACTCCAACTTACCTTTGCTGGCTCTGAATCCCAACTTCTTTCACTAAATCACAGGTTAACAGATATGCAAGAGATTTATTTTCTGACCTTTCCAAGTTCCTCTGGATATTAAAAGGAGTGTCTTTGCTGTGCCTAAAGGGACTTCTTATAAATCATGTCACAGCACTGTCTGTGGATGGACAGATTAACAGATATGCACAGCTCAGGGGAGACAGTCACAGCCGCTCTTTCTCAGTGGAGATTTCACATGTGCACATGCTAACTCCACAAATACCGCACATGCTACAAACATACACACACCATACATGTACCACTCACACACACACCACACACACCACTCACACACACCACATACACATACCACATACACACTCACTACACACACCCCACTCACACACACAGCACCTCACACCATACAGACACAAGACTTCACAATACTACACACATGTACCATTCACACACACCACACACCACTCATATTACACACATACACCACACACACACACCTCACACTATACACACCACACACACCACTCAAATTGCACACATACGCACCGCACACACGACACGACTCACATCATGCACACACCACCTCCCACGGGCTGCACTCTGGACAGACAGCTATTTTTCCATCCAGTATCCGCAGTCTGCTTGTGGAATTGTTCGTCCCACATCTTCTCTTTCCGGCTTTTTTTTTTTTTTTTTCTTTTTTGAGGTAGGGTCTCACTCTAGCCCAGGCTGACCTGGAATTCACTATGCAGTCTCAGGCTGGTCTTGAACTCAGGTGATCCTCCTCCCTCAGCCTCCCGAGTGCTGAGATTAAAGGCGTGTGCCCCACAGCGGTCACTTCGGACTTAAATTTCCTTGGGGGATTCTGTCTTCTGCCGCACCGCACCACACCAGGAGCTTCGCTCTGGCCGTGCTGTTGCTGCCAGGCACCAATACACCCCTCTGGTGGGATGCTACATCTCTCCCCAAATGATGCACCTGCTTAAATGTGTTGGCACAGCATTTCATAACAGTGTTTATTTACTGTCTGCTGCTGGGGAAGTCATTTTATTGTCACCAACATTGTGGCATGAGATAGCACACCCACCTCTGAGTAATGCCTCCACCTTGTAACATTTTACTGAGACAGTGGAATTAGGAGCAAAGGAAACAAACCCAGGGCTGGAGAGGTGGCTCAGCAGTTAAGGCACTTGCCTGCAAAGCCTAAAGGCCTAGGTTCTGCTCCCCAGTGCCCACGTGGAGCCAGATGCACAAAGTGGTGAGTGTATCTGGAGTTCATTTGCAGTGGCTAGAAGCCCTGGCATGCCCATTCTCTCTGTTTCTCTTCTCTTTCTCTTCCCTTGTCTTTCTCTTCTCTTCCCTTCTCTTCCCTTCTCTTCTCTTCTCTTCTCTTCTCTTCTCTTCTCTTCTCTTCTCTTCTCTTCTCTTCTCTTCTCTTTTCTTCTCCCCTCCTCTCCCCTGCCCCCACCCTGACAACTCCTAATCTCAGGTTTTAAATGGCCTGCTGATGCTGCCAACTTCTGTCCATCAGAAACAAGCTGCAGGTCAGCTTGACAGCTGCACACTAGAACCTCAGCCATTACCCTCCAGCCATTGTTAATACCCTTGGTTGAATTGCTGACCAATTATTAAACCAAGAGAAGTTCCTTTTTAATAATTAGATTGTATTTTTCTAAACTGAAAATGACAGCTGGTAATTCTAAGAGACAAGGGGGAGCAATTGTCCAAGTTCAAGGACCTTTTGCCAAAATTCCTTTTATAAAAAAATTGGGCTTCTGTGCAATTTAGCACTGTGATATTTAAGTGGTACTTTGTACAAAACGAGGTGTCCAAAGAGGGCTTTGCAATTTGGTGTTTTTTAAAAGTATAGTCCCTGTAATAAAAGCAATGCGAGGCATGTCTCCATCTGCTCGAGTTGTTAGCAGCTTTGAAAGAATGAGAGGAATTAGTTACAGACTGGGAAAGAGGCTTTACTGGTAAACTGCTACCCCCAAAGCTCCGTGTCCAATTCGGATCCCAGGTGCAGGACAGAAGAGCCGGGCTCCCTGATCCCGCGTGACCAGCCCGTCTGTGTGGCGGCGGCATGGCCTGCGTATTTGCAGAATGAGGATGCCACTTACACCTCTGGTTTTCCTTTCCTGAGCCTTGAGGATGAGGTCACCCAGCTAAGTGGCCTTCCGATCTTATCCCATGGTTGGCTTTAGGGGACCTGGGTCCTTCTTCTCCCACATCCCGCACTGGTGTTTATGTTGCCTGTCCCGTCCATCTGTGGTCAAGTCACCTGCTGGTAGCAGCAGTGTTTATAGCCTGGTTCATGTGAGACCTGAGCCACAGGTGAGATGCTGTGCCTTATGATAAAAGATCACCAATGAAATAAAGTAAAATAATGTAATGATGATGATGATGATAGGATTAGAAAGATGGCTCAATGTTTTTTTTTTAAAAAAAAAAATTATTTATTTATTTATTTTTTAATTTGACAGAGAAAGAGGGAGAGTGGGTGCCCCAGGGCCTCCAGCCACTGCAAACGAATTCCAGATGGCATGCACCCCCTTGTGCATCTGGCTTATGTGGGTCCTGGGGAATCAAGCCTGGGTCCTTTGGCTTTGCAGGCAAACGCCTTAACCACTAAGCCATTCCTCCAGCCCTGGCTCAGTGGTTTAAGTGTGCTTCCTGTGCAAGAGTGAGGCCTGAGAGGGCCTGAAACGTCCTGAATTCACATCTGCAGGACCCACGTAAACAGCTGGGCACAGCTACACGTCCCTGTAGCCCCAGAGCTGCAAAGGGGAGCAGAGGCTAGGCAGTTACCCGGGCTCAGCTTCAGTAAGAGACTCCAGCTCCAAGCGAGCACGGGCGCAGGAGTGATGGGGTGGGATGCCTCACCTCCTGCTCAGGACGCCTGCCGCCTCTGGCCGCAGGGGGGACTATGCAAGGGTGCGTGCATGCTCATACAGTTCACAACCACCCGCACCACTCCACATCACGCACACACACACACACACACACACACACACACACACACACTGGGAAAAAGCAAAACAAATATTTACCACTGGACTGTGTATTGGGGTCCACTGGGGTGGGCCAAGCGCCCAGAGCCACCACATTAGAGACAGGAGCACTCTACCTGGAAGAGGCCAAAAGATGCTAGAATGGCCAGCGGTCTCCACACCGTCAGCGTCGGCGCAAGAATGGTGTGCTTGCTTCCTGTGACCTCAGAGAGGTTAAGGATCCCTGCTGAGGCTGAGGCTGGGGCAGGGGGAGCCATGGGGTGCTCTGAACCCCACTCTTATACACGTATACCGTGTGCATGCGTGCATGTGTGTGCACATATGCACCTGGGCTGGTACTGGTTGGTTGTTTTCATTACTTTCAACCTTATCTTAGAAGGCAAGATCTCTCACTGAACCTGGGGTTCATCGATCTGGCTAGACTGCTTAGCCAGCAAGCCTTAGGGATCCCTCCTCTCTGCCTCCCCAGAGCTGGGATTACAGGCGCAGGCCACTGTACTTGACTTTTTATGTGAGTGTTGGGGATCCAAACTAAAGTCCTCATGCTTGCGTGGCAAGCACTTTACTACCAATTGATTCATCTCCCTTGCCCCATGGTGGCTGGGTTTTTGTTTTTACTGTAGAAGGTGACAGGGCTGCCCAGCACGTGCTAGAAGAGAAGGGTACTGTCCTTGCCTGTCTCCCTAGCTAGTCTCCCAGCTGCCCCTTCTGGAAGCCCAGAAGCACAAAGGGTCCTGTGAGCCAGAGTGGAAGCTCAAGTAGCCATTTTATTGTTGTGGGTTTGGTACCCCCTCCTCCACGGCTGTTCAGCGGATAGAGTTTATTAGAATTGTCAAAGACCAGGCCAGGGGTTCTGGAGGCCAGTGCCCCAGGCCAGTGGTTCAAGGTCAAATCATAACTCAGGAATGTTTCCGTGGATCTGAAGCCAACCTGTAAAACCCCAGGCCTGGATGGGAAACTATCGGAGCAGGAATTGCACTGGTGGAGCTTGGCTTGGAACCGGGCACACGGGGCCCAGGACTTTCTCACTGGTGATGCCGAGCGCAGAAGCGCGGGCTCGCGCCTCCCTCCATTGGCTCCCCCCGCACCGAGGCATGGGGGGACCTGAGCTAAGCTGCAGAGAGCATTGCTGGGGAGGGGGCTTGTGTGAAAAGTGGCACACCTCAGAGGCATCACCAGGCGGATGGCTTCCTCCCCCATCCTGAGATCCTGAGGGAGAGATGGGCCTGGGTGACGCTGCCTGAGTCACAGGTCTGCCCCCAGCCCCCTCCCCGTCACCCACCCACGGGAGTGGGCATGTCAGCAGAGCTGTTAGTCTCTGGGGCCTCCGGGAAACCGGGAGGAGAGTATGCATGAATGCGGGAAGGACCGGGAGACAATGGGCCTACCCCTTCCTGGAGAGTGGATATTCAGCCAATCCTTTCTGCCCTTTCAGTAACTCGAGCTCTGCCGTTGCTCTTTTTCCACAGGTGTGGGGATGAAGTTAACGGATGTTGGCATAGCAACCCTGGCTAAAGGGTGAGTAGAAAGAAAAGGGAGTAGGTGTCGTTGAACACAGGGCTTCTAGCAAGCACCATTAGGGGCCATGGGCAAAGTGGATGTTTAGTCCGCACTGTGGATGACCAATGTTCTGGGATGAATTCAACTCACCTCTCTCTTACACAAAATATGTGTGGACTTTGTTTGCGGAGGGAAACACATTTGTTTCCTAACTTTGAAGCAAACAAGAACACTTGCAAACACATTTCCTGATTAATTATTCACAGAAGAGCCATGAAAAAAAAATTGGGAAGCATTATCAGGATGCCTTTTAACTATGGGAATTCCATTATTTTACATTTAATATCTTCTTGTTAAAAGCTGTGTGTGTGTGTGTGTGTGTGTGTGTGTGTGTATATATATATATATATATATATATATATATATATATATATATATATATATATATATGCATATATATAATATATATGTATCAGACAGTGAATTTGATTCCCCCCCAAACTTTAGTGCACATATAATCTTACAGGAGTTAACAGTGGTTGAAGGGCTGTGCTTAGCCATTTTGTTGTTGATGGTGGTTTTGTTTTTCTAACTGAACACAAGGGTGTCACTTGGTCTAGTTGCCTGCCTGCCCACATGATGTTGAGACAGTTTACCAGGGTATCTGGTAAACACACTGCCCCTTGCCACTTTACTTGGCAGTTTTACCTGAGTGCTGGTGCTGTAGCTCAGTCCCAGAGCCTATGAGGTGAGCAGTTCACCCCGGAGCCCTCGCCCAGCCCCTCCTCATGGCTCTCAGGAATAGAGCGTGTCGCGTTTCTCTTTCCCTTCCCTCATATTAAGGTCATCTATAAGGAGGTGAGGAGGGGCTGGAGACGCAGCTCAGTGGTAGAGTGCATGCCTAGCATGTGTAAGGCCCGGAGTTCACTTCCCAGTGAGAGGTGCGTACGGCTCTGGGTTCAGTTCCCAACAACACTAAAGGCAGACGAGCAGTGTTCCCAGGGCTAATGAAGCCTCAGATATGTAAGACGGGCAGTGGGCCTTGGGCTGGTGAGGTCTCAGACACTGAGTGCCAGAGAGCAACACTGGGAACACCTGGCTGGAAGGGCTCATCTAGCGCTTTCTAGATGTTTCCAATGATCACACCAGCAATGCCATGACAAAGATGCCAATTTTCAGCTTTAATGAGTGACTGGGAAAGAAGAGGCATTCCAGAAAGTAGATGAGGATTGTTCGTTCTCTCAGTCTCCAGGCCAGTGAGGCTGATTCATGAAATTGTTATCGACAGCACAGAGCTTCTTGTGTGACTCTGGAGCTGGGGCACAGCGTGGGGATTCCCCCTGAGGCAGTTCCTCAAGCTGCACTGACCAGAGCACTAATTGTCACGAGCTTCAGGCATGTGGTCATGAGCTGGGCGTGGTGGTATACACCTTTAATCCCAGCACTTGGGAAGCAGAGGCAGGAGGATTGCCTTGAGTTCGAGGCCACTCTGAGACTACATAGGGAGTTCCAGGTCAGCCTGGTAGAGTGAAACCCTACCTTGAAAAATTTAAAAAAAAATTAAAAAAGGGAGGGAATGTGGTCATGAAGTCAGGTTTAGGGCAGGAGCATGTCAGAGGGATTGTGATGTACAGGGTAAGCCAGGGGCTGTGGACACACTTGGTCCAAACCTGGGCCAGGCGCTTGCTGCTTCTCGGGATGGGAGCTCTGTCTGTTAATGATGGCGGTTCCTCATCATGGCGCCTGATGTCCTTGTCCTCTGAGCGCTTCAGCGTTTGTCCCATACAAGGGCTTCCATTTAGAGACAACAAAGTGGTGCCCTGTTTCTGAAGGACCTGGACACAAGAGGATGACTCAAATAGAGCCTTTCTTTAAATATTCCATATTCTCTATCCTCCCTCTCTCTCACAGGGCCTCTAGCCCAGATTCCAGTCTCAAATTCCTTGAACTTCTGATCTTCTTGCCTCCACCTCCCAGGTGCTGGAATTACAAAGTGGGCACTACCATTCCCAGGCTTATGCAGTGCTTGGAATCAAACCGAGGGTTTTCATTTGTTTGTTTGTTTGTTTGTTTGTTTTTGAGGTAGGGTCTCCCTCTATCCCAGACTGACCTGGAATTCACTATGTAGTCTCAGGGTGGCCTCAAACTCAAAGCAATCCTCCTACCTCTGCCTCCTGAGCGTGGGGTTTAAAAGTGTACACCACCATGCCTGGCCCAAACCCAGGGTTTTGGGCAAACACTCTACTGACTGAACTACAGTCTCCATCCCAAAGATTCCACTCTTCCTCCAGGGCAAGACAGCTTCTCCTGTCAGTCATACTTGTGTGAGAGGTAGCTTCCTATGGTCCTAGCTGCATGACTGCGTGGCCGGACGTTGTGGAGGCCACCTCGTCACAGCATGGGTACACTGCGCCCGGCCAGGAGTTCCCTTAGCTGGTTTACATCTAGAGCAAGGAGCTGGGTGTAAGCTTGATGACCACCAGACCCCATCCTCTCTCATGCCTCAGTCTGACTCTATAGACTCCATAGAGTGGCTTAGAACAAGGTCCTAACAGGACAGAAATTGGCTCAAGGAGTTCTAGAAACTACTGTGGGCTTAAGAGCACAGTGACTTAAGGTTGCATTAAAAACAGAGCAAGAGCTTCCAGGGGCCCAGACCACTGGAGAGTTTCAAACGACACATTCTTTTCCTCCTAATTTAAAAAGAAATCCAATCCCATGGTTTTGTTTTCAGTTGTAATGTGATTTATCTGGCCTGGGACAGCTGCCCAAGACCCCTTAGAAAAAGGATATCTGGAGCCCAGGGCAAATGCCTCCTATAAAATGCTACTTACTGACTGCTTTTCCAGCCAAGGAGAGCCGGGAAGGGAGTTCTGAAGTGTGTGATACTAAATCATCTTGTCCATGTATTAGATAGTTTTCTTTAAAAGTTTGAAGAAAAGTCACATTTTTCTTTACTTTTTCAAAAATAATTTCTCCCACTACTACCAAATCCATTCTTCTTTCCAACTAGTCTTTCTTCTGTTTTGATGTAGCATTTTTTCCTCCTCTGTCATGCAGGTCTTATGTAGGTGGTGCCGGCCACCGTGAGATCACGAGCACTGTAGCTAACTCTGTCTGTAGACACACAGCACAGCGCGCCTCCTCTTCCTATGGCGCTCACTTTCTTCCTACAACCTCTTCGGCAACGGTCCCTGAGCCTTGGAGGGTGTGATAGAGATGTCCCACTTAGGGCTGAACATACCACTGTTACTTTTTCTCGGTACTTTGGTGAGCTTTGAGTCTCCCCAGTGGTCACTGCCCTCTGAAAAGAGAAGCTTCTCTAGCCAAGAATGAGAGCAGCATTAATTAATATAGGGGCATAAACCTAAGTAATTAGAGAGCAGTTTGGTAGGCAGAATATATCCATTCAGCCAGACAACAGATGTACTCCTTTCTCTGGGGACTTATGACCTCACCAGCCATAGGCTTTTGCTTTGGTTTTCAGTACCATGAATTTTCTCCTATGGAGTGGGCCTCAGATCCAGTCAGAGAGAAGTTGGTTTCTTCTATAACAGACATGCCACTATTGTACCAGTTGGTACAGTTGGCCTGTCTGGCCAGCTGTAAAGTTTTTAGGGTCCACTGTTGGTTAAGACCATTGTTGACTAAGAAAAGTCATATTCTTTTCTTTAAAAAAATATTTATTTATTTATTTGACAGAGAGAGAGAGAGAGAGAGAGAGAGAGAGAGAGAGAGAGAGAGAGAGAGAGAGAATGGGTTCACCAGGGCCTCCAGCCACTGCAAACAAATTCCAGATGCACGTGCCTCCTCATGCATCTGGCTAACGTGGACCCTGGGGAATTGAACCTGGGTCCTTTGGCTTTGCAGGCAACTGCCTTAACTGCTAAGCCATCCCTCCAGCCCAAAAAGTCATATTCTTAAAAGAACTAAATTTTAGAGGCTTGATATTAAAATCCAGTAACAGGGCTGGAGAGATGACTCAGTGGTTAAAGATACTTGTTTTCAAAGCCTGACGACCCAGGTTCAAATCCCCAGTACTCATGTCAAGCCAGATGCACAAAGTGGCACATGGGTCTAGAGTTCATTTGCAATGGCAGGAAGCCCTGGTGCACCCATATTCTTTCTCACTCCCCTTCTTTCTCTCTGTCTTAAGTAACTAAAATATTTTTTTAAAAAAATCTGGTAGCAGGGGAACTTCTCCCCTCAGAGGATGAGGGGTGCTTGAAAAGTCTCTTTACAATTTTCTTAGAAACTCTACTCTGTGCTTAGCATGAACCTTGATGGCCATGTCTACCTCCCAGACTTAATGGCCATGTCTTTGATGGCCACATCTACTCCCAGGCTTTGGGGAGAGAGAAGAGTGGGGACAGGGTTAGCGATAGCCACGGTGACTTAGAGGATAGTTCAACAAGGACTCACCACTTGAAGGAAGGTACACAGTGGTGAGCCAGGCCCAGATGCCCCATGCTGGGAGGGGAGATCTGAGGAGGCAGTAGACTGGGAAAGGGTTCATGTTTAAAGGTGCTTTGCAGACAGGACAGGAGATGACCAGATGAGGCATCAAGAACAGGGGAAAGAAATGGAAGAGTGTGGCAGACTGCAGAGGGCATTTGGAGAGTGGAGGAGAGATGGCTTATCTGTTAAGGTATTTGCCTACAGAGCCAAAGAACCCAGGTTCAATTCCCCAGGACCCATGTAAGTCAGATGCACAAGGTGGACATGTCTGGGGTTCGTTTGTAGTGGCTGGATGCCCTGGTGTGCCCGTTCTCCCTCTCTGCGTCTCATTGCCTCTTTCCCTCTCTCTCAAATAAATAAATAAAACTAAAATATTTTAAAAGGAGGTGAATAACACATCCGGGGAATAACACACACAGTTGTTCTCTGGCTTCTGCACACACGGGCATGCGCACATGCAAACATGCACACATGTGTGTAGACCACACACACAAATAAAATGGCACCATCATGGTTACACACTCAGCTTTACTTGATGTGATCCCTAAAACTGCCACATCTCTCTGGGTGCCAGCAAGAGGATCATGCCTGGCAGGGCGTTGTCTATCCCTCAACACCCTTCACCTTGTGACGGGAGTGAAAACATTTGGTGGGATGGCTCAGTGGTTCAGGCTCCTCCCTGTGAAGTCTAGAGACCCAGAATCAGTTGCCTAGGACCCACATAAGCCAGATGCCCAAGGTGGCACATGTGTCTGGAAGTTGTTTGCAGCGGTTAGAGGCCCTGGCATGCCCATTCTCTATCTGCCTCTCTTTCTCTTTCTCTCTCTCGAATACAAAATAAAATATTTTTAAAAAAGATTTTAAAGAGATCAATTAACAAATTACGACAAACAGAGCTGTTTTAGCACCCAACAGTCTATTTTCCAGGTAAACCTAGGGTTCTAACAGTATCTTTGATAATATTTCTGCTGAAGTTGCCCAGCAATTTAGGATTCTCTGAGGGAGACAAGGAATAATGCCCAATCTTATAACTGAAGGTTCTGGAAATTTATCACAACCAAGGTATGCAGGGGAAGCAGACCCCTGACATGTCATTCCCGCCTGGCAAACACCCCTCCCCAGCCAATCACGGAGTTCCCGGGGAGAAGGTACGGTCATGACTTGGCCACCAGAGGGCAGCAAAGCCAGCATTTTGCCAGGCCCAGTCAGAAAAGACCAGGTTTCTGCGACTAGATAGAGGCAAGACAAAGAGAAGGTGCCGAGCAGGTTTCTTCCAGTCTGAAAGCATTGAACCAGAATATGATGGATAAGCCCTGAGTGTGGCTGCCAGGCAGGATGGACCTTTCGGCCATCAGAAGAAGGAGGACCAGGGTTAAGGATGTGTGGCAGCGGTGCCCCTGACCATGTGACCATAGGTAGTGTAGCAGTCAGGTTCACCTTGCTGACAGAAATAACCCGCCCAAGAGAAGCTTTTGGGAGACAGAGTTTATTTTGGCTTACTGACTCGAGGGGAAACTCCATGATGGCAGGGCAAATGATGGCATGAGCAGAGGGTGGACATCACCCCCTGGCCCACGTAAGGTGGACAACAGGAACAGGAGAGTGTGCCAAACACTGGCAAGGGGAAAGGGGCTGTAAGCCCGCCCCCAACAATACACCACCTCCAGGAGGCGTTAATTCCCAAATCTCCATCAGCTGGGAACCTCGCATTCAGAACACCTGAGTTTATGGGGGACACCTGAGTCAAACCACCACAGACAGAGTTCTGAATGGCTTGCTCCTTGCAGGGGGGTAAAAGTGCAGTGACAGGACAGGCCTTCCCTGTCACTGCCATGTGGTTGCCCTGCTCTGGCCATCCAGAGAAAAGAAGTGAGGGTGATTTCAATAAACAGTCAAGTTCAGCCTTCCTGAGTTATAGAGAGAAGGCTGTGTCCTCAGAGCTCTGTGACCACTGAGGGGCCCTTGTGTGTCCACTGGAACACAGAGGGGACAAGTGGCCCACCTAAGTGCTTAACCCAGGCCAAGTCCCAGATGCCAGTGCACAGGGAATTGTGTCATTAGGGCTGCACCCTAGAAAGGTTTGAGGGTGTGAGTGACACCGGGCAGACCAGTTCAAACAACACAAGAATCTGCCAGCAGGAGAGGAAACAAAAAGACTGGATCAGAATTTCCTAAGATCTTCATTTTTTTGACAATATTTATACATGCATGAAAGCATCTGGCTTACATGGGATCTGAAGAGTCAAACATGGGTCCTTAGGCTTCGCAGGCAAGTGCCTTAACTGCTAAGCCATCTCTCCAGCTCTAGTTTATCTTTTAAAAATATTTTTATTTATTTATTTGCAAGGAGAAAGAGAGAGAGACAGAGATGAAGAGAGAGAATGAGAGAGAGGGGAAATGGATGCACCAGGACCTCTTGCCACTGCAAATGAACTGCAGATGCAAGAACTTTTTGTATCTGGCTTTATGTGGGTGCTGGGGAATTGAACCTGGGACATCAGGCTTTGATATCAAGTGTCTTTGACCTCTGAGCACTCTCTAGCCTCATGTGATGAATTTTAATCATAATCCCCTCCCACAATCTTCTCTTGTCCTCTCTCCATCCCCTTCCAGCGAACTCCTTCTTCCTCATTAGCCTCTCTTCTGCTGGGCTGGGTTCCAGTCGCTGGCGTAGCACGGCTGGGGGTATTTGCCAGAGTTCATGCAGCTTGACCAGTGGCTGCATCACTGAACAAAATGCCTTCTTCTCTCCAGCAACAGCTAACTGCCCATCAGTCCTTAGGGAGGGATGGGGGCAGGGCAGGGGGTGGGGAGGAGGCTCGTGCCCTCCTTCGTCATCCGTAGTGGAGTGGTGATGGGCTCAATATTATCTATGTCTTCTGTAGGTCCGATATCTTTCAAATGTGTCTTATATCAGAACCCATGTTACTGAAGAACACCAAATATCTTAGCTGCTCCACCAATACCAGGCCTCCAGGGACCAAACTCACAAATCCAGTGCATTGGAGAAAGGCACTTCCCCAGACCACTGCTTCCACTGTCCCTGACTTGGAAGGTGGGCGACTTCCCATCTTAGCTTCATCCATGCTGCCACAGAGCTTGTCAGGTCCTTGATCCAGGAAGTTTGAAGTCAGACGGAACCACGATCATCTCACCATTGTGACCCGGCTGACCCTATAGTGGGCTCTGAGTGTATGACTGGAGGCTATGGGACCTATCAGAGCCAGGCAGGACACGACCTGCCACCAGGCGGGTGAAGCCTGGCGGTGCTGGAGGTAGAGAAAAGCCCTTGTTCGGCAGGCATGGTGACTAAGTTAGGATTCTCAGAGCCCGTGTAAAGCTGGCTGGAGCAGAGCGTGCCTTCACCCTGGCCTTCATAGGGAGAGACGGGAGGCAGAGACAGGAGAATAATGGAAGCTCCCAGGCCGGCCAGCCTGCTGTTCAGAGCAGTGAACAAGAGACCCTGCCCAGAAATCCTACCAAGACAGCTCTGTTAAGGAAGTTGGGGTAAGGAGCCACGGGCTTCCTCCTATTCCTGGCCCTCATCTCTTGCTGAGTGCTTTACTTTCAGGAACCAAGGGGCTCTGGGACAAGTTCCTTGTCAACTGTCACCTGGCTCCAGGGAGGAATCTCAACCCAAAGCACTCTGTAGAGAAGCCTGCTGGGCTCACGGTCGCCCCCTGCAGGCAGGCTGAGAACAGACAGAGGGAGACAGGACCTGCGGAAGTCTGAGTGGGTTAGAAGTGGGTGAGGGCCAGGTGAGGGCTTCGGGCAAACTGCTCTCGGTGCCTCCAGGAAGGTCAAAGCCAAGTGCAGGGTGGAGAGGAAAGGCAGGCCACAGATCAAAGAGCGACTGTCCTGAGAAATAATGAGCTAAAACTTGTGGGCAGGGTACTCTGTTCTTCTCTCTCTCTCTCTCTCTCTCTCTCTTGCAAACAGAGGAAGGCTACAGTGTTATTTTCTTCCAGACAGAGTGGCTGTCAGTGGGAGAGAGAGAGAGAGAGAGAGAGAGAGAGAGAGAGGGAGGGAGGGAGGGAGGGAGGGAGAGAGCGAGCCAGGAATGGTTTCCATGGAGGCAGCAGGCTGTTGCCTATTCTGAGATGGAGGGAGGAGCCACCGGGCTGGATGCTCTGGGCAGAAAGTGGGCATCAGCTAGCGAGGATGCCTGTAAGCCAGTGGGAAGGACTGGAACTCTCCTGAGGGAGACGGAACATCCAGCACTTGCGTGTCCATAATTTGGCTCACACTTGGGGTGGCCATGGGTGATTAACGACCTGGACAGGTGGGAAGCAAAGGCCGAACACCAAGAGGCTTCCTCAGCAGGCCCAGGGATGGGTGGTGGGCTCAGAGCGGGGCTGCCCAGAGAGCTCACGGAGGTTCCAGGCAGAAAGGCACCTGCCCCAAGAGAAGGTCACAGGGAGAGATGAGAGCACAACTTCGCTTGGAGACACATTATCCCCGGCCAGGACATTGTAGGGTTTTACAAAGCTTTTCTTTTGCAAAGAGACTATGTGGACAAGATTTCCATTGTCAGCGAATTTGTGGAAACCCCAGGTTGAACAGTTTAGGGGATTGTTGTGAGGTTTCATAAGATCTTTAGAGAGTGATGTGTATTTTGGTTGTCTAAGGGGGCAGGGAAAGATTTTATATCACATTTCTCTTGGAATTTATACCACAGATTTTTTTTTTTCAGGCTTAGGGGGTGGCTCAGTGGTACAGCATGTGCAAGGCCCTACACTGCCAAAAAAAAATTTTTCCCCCAAAACATCTTGTGGGATTCTAGATCCTTGAAAACATGTGCTGAGAAGTGCAGATTCACAGGAAAAAACCATGATGGTGAAGCCAGTGTCCAGATGGCCCCCAAACTCCTCTGTCTTCAGAATGACCGCCCCGTTCGGAGCGTGCCCCACGCCTGTGTTTGTGGGGGTCCTCGTCTGGAAGCGAGAACCAGCTCCCCACTGTGAAACCTGCACAGGCCAGCGAGGCCAGGCGGCGTGTGACGTCTCCGGGCTCCAGCCTCCTCACCATGGCAGACTGTCTGCTGATGTCAGCTTCCAGGAAAGCTGTCCCTCCACTTCCACCATGTCTGTCCCATAACCAGTGCTCACTGCAGGAAGGGATGAGTTAACAAATGTGAAGAAATGAAGGGTACTGTTGTAGTCAGTCACCTTGTTGCTAGGACAAAGCACCCAGCCAAAAGCAGCCGATAGGAGGCAAGGTGTTATTTGGCTTTCAGTCTGGAGGGGCGCTCCATGACGGCCCGGGGGAGCAGGGCATGAGCAGAGGCTGGACTTCCCCTCTGCCACAGCGGGTGGAAAACGGGGCTAGCTAACATAAGGTGATGGGCTGGAAAACTGCAAATCGGGGTTAAATGGCAGATCCAGTGAGTAAAATTCAGGCTATCTAAGGAATTTCAAAATGCAGGTATGCAAAAGAAAAATAATATCAATCCTAACTTCCCCTTCCCTCCTTTCTCCCTCCCTCCCTCCCTCCCTCCCTTCCTTCCTTTTTTCCTTCTTCCTCTTTCTTTGTTTCTTTCTCCCTTGCTTCCTTCCTTCCTTCCTTCCTTCCTTCCTTCCTCCCTTCCTTCCTTCCTTCCTTCCTTCCTTCCTTCCTTTCTCTTCTGAGGCAGGGTTTTCCTCTGTCTCAGGCTGACATGGAACTCACTCTGTAGCCCCAGACTGGCCTCATTCTCCTGGCAACCCTCCTACCTCAGCCTCCCGAGCGCTAAGATTAAAGGTTATGTATCACCATACTCACCTTCTAACAAGTTTCTCCCTCTGGCTTTCTGTAGCGAAGTGTGTGAGTTGGAAAGTCTGGGCCATCTGTTATTGGGTTGGGGAATACAGGAATTGTTTTGAAGCAAGAAACCAGCCTCCCAGCTTCTGACACACATGCGCGTCCCATGTTTGCTGAGTGAGAGTAGACAGATAGCTCCCTGGCTCCTTCCCAAGGCACTGGCACCATGTGCTTTTGCCATGTTGTCGACACAGGCTTTAAGAAACAAAGTTATATACCCGTGTTCTAATATTTTTGAGGTAGGGTCTAGCTCTAGCCCAGGCGGACCTGAAATCACTCTGTTGTCTCAAGCTGGCCTAGAACTCACAGTGGTCCTCCTACCTCTGCCTCTCAAGTGCTGGGGTTAAAGGTGGTCTGTGTTCTAATGGAGATGTAAAGACCTTTCCACAATCAAATGGGATGTTTGGATGCACACTTTGAGTAGCCTATGGGCCCCTTGGTTACTCAAAACTCCTCAGAGGGCCTGAGAAGGTGGCTCAGTTAAAGATATTTGCTTGCAAATCCTGCCAGCCTGGGTTCAGTTCCCCAGCACCCATGTAACACTGGATACAAAGTGGTGCATGCGTCTGTGATCCCAGTGTGCCCATGACAGTGGGAGGTGGAGCCAGGAGTGGTCCAAGCTCTCAGACCAGCTAGTCTGATGTCAGTTAGCAGTCTGGCAGGTCGTTTGGAGTGGCAAGAGACTGGGTGTCAAAGGAGGTGAAGCACAGGTACCCCAAAGCTGTCCTGTGACCTCCAAGTACTCATGGCACGTGTGCCTGTACGCACACACAGACACAGAAAAATTAGAAGTAAGCTGATTAGAAATCAGAATTTCAGACCCCACCCAAACATACTAAATGCAAGTCAGCACTTTAATAACGTCCCTATGCAAATTCATATGCCCAACCCCCAATGGGGTAGGGGAGATGTTTGGAGAAAGTGGAGACTGCATGATGTTCCAACTAACGTATTTATTGTTCTGCTTCTGCCCATGGCGAGAAGGTGGCCAGTTAACCTAAGGCAATGGACTAGAAAACTGTTAACGGGGCTTAAATATTAACAGGTACAGTGAGTAAAATTTAGGTTGGCTAAGGATTCTCACAATTAAAAATATGTGAAAGGAAAAAAAAATCCTCCAAACAAAATTCTTTACTTCATTGCATTAGGTTCTGTTGCGGCTTGAATGTAAGACGTCCCCCGTAGGCCCATGGGTGTGAACACTTGGTTCCCAGCTGGCGGGGATGTTTGGGAAGCTTGTGGAACCTTCCAGGAGGTGGAGCCTTGCTCAAGGAAGTGGGTCACAAGGGCACAGAGCCTGTCCCTACTTTGGCTTGCCCTCTGGCATCTGAAGCATTTGCCATGTGACTAGCTGGCTTCCTGCTCCTGCTGCCACACCCCCGCCGTGATGGAACGTGTCTGCAGGAACTGTGAGCAGACAGCAAGCCCTCCTCCCTGAACTGCTTCTTGTCAGGGGTTTGGTCACAACAGCAAAGTAACCAACGCAGGTCCTTAGCGCCACCGTGAGAAACGACTGCACACAGAGACATGTAAAGATAATCAGACCTTGTGGTCTCACCGTGGTGGAGGCTGGCGACCTGAAATCAAGTGTCAGCAGGGCCGGTTGGTTCTGGAGTCTCTCTCCTGCTTATTCCTTAGATCCTGGTGGTCACCTGTGATCCTTGACAGTCTCTGATTTGTAGATACATGGCTCCACCTTTTCCTTGTATGACTGTGGCCTTTTCCCTCTTGACGCGTAAGTGCCTGTAATGCTGGATGCAGGGCCCACCCTGCTCCAATATGGCCACATCCTTACTCAGTGCGCCTGCAAGGAGCTACTTCTATACGGTCACACTCTGAGCTTCGGGGAAGAGTATGACTTTGGGGGTTGCTGGTCAACCTCGTGAGTCTATCTACCGAGAGGATCAGGGGCGAGTGCTGAAAGATCAGTGGTCTTCTCCAGTCCCGAAGGCAGCAGATGGTGTGTGTCTGTTGGCAATGTGGGTCACAAGCAGGACTGTTTCCCATCACAGATGACAGCTTTGTGAAATTAGACGCATGTCATTTGAATAAATCTGGGGTTAATTGGTCTAGAAACAGAAGGATGTTGGCCTACTTTTCCTCCCCAGGCAAAGACCATCCTATGGTCAGGACTGCCAGTTTTAGAGAACAATAGGTCAACACAGCAACCCAACAGGCCACGTTACAAACGGAGCAAGGCTGCTGAATAGTCAGTTTTTAAAAAAAAATCTGCATCTGACAAGCTGTAGAAGGGAAGGTCATCATTGCCAGAGCATCGTGCTCTGGTCTGGACAGGGTTTCAATCATCCCTCCCCCCTCGAGTTTCACGCACTAGAAACTCTGTCTCCAGTGTGGTGAAGTGGTAAAGTGCTGGAATCTTCAACGGGCGTAGCCTAATGAAAAGGAATTAGGTCATGGGAGTGTGACCATAGGAAGGGCTTAACGCAGGTCTCACGGAGTGAATTGGTTTTCACAGAAGTGAGATTTTTAAAATTTAATTTGATTTTATATGTATCATAACTTGGTATTCGTTTATCCCTTTGCCCCTACTTCTGTTTCCCTGGGGCCCTCTTCCATGGGGTTATGGGATTTGCTGTGGGGTCATGGAGACCTCAGTCAGTCCCTGTGCCTCAGGGTATTCCTACCCAAGGAGTGGGTTTTTTACAGGGCAAGCCCACCCAAACCACACTTGGCTTCTTCTGTCCCTGACCACTGCCCTACACTATTATAATGCAGCCAGTAGATTCAGGGTCAAGGATGGAGGGATTCCTTCTTGCTCTGTGGAGCTGGCCTGGGGGCTCTGCAGAGCTGGAGCTTGTGGGGCTGGGGACTGAGAAAGACTTCCTACACTGAAGGCAGTTGTTACCATGTGTGACATCTAGTGGATCCAGCTTTGGTCAAGTGAGGTGCTAAGAAAAGAGAAGAAGTGGGAGTGAAGAAGCAGCTGCATTCCTGGAAGAGGTCTGCCCCCCAAAACACATCCTTCTTGGGGAAACTCTGCTTGTCTTCCTCTGCAGAGATGGAGCCATCAGGAAAGGGCACCTGGTGCTCATGCTTCAGTAGCAAGTGCTTATCTACTGAGCCGCTTCCCTAATCCCAGAAATCTAATTTTTAAAAAATATTTTATTTTTCATTTATTTATTTATTTGACAGAGAAAGAGAGAGGAAGAAAGAGAGAGAGAGAGAGAGAGAGAGAGAATATCAGGGCCTTCAGCCACTGCAAATGAACTCCAGATGCATGTGCCCCCTTGTGCATCTGGCTAACCTGGGTCCTGGGGCATTGAATCCGGGACTTTGGCTTTGTAAGCAAATGCCTTAATGGCTAAGCCATCCCTCCAGCCCGCAGAAATCTAACTTTCATTGAATTCTCAATGAATAACTGGTTATTATGGCTGAGAGGGGATGGGTAACCATTGTGATGTTGGAACACCGGAAGTGGGAGGGATGGAGTGCTGTGATAATCCAAGGCCAACGGATCTTTGTCTCACTGAATTCCACAATGTTTGCTATGTGTGCATATGTACATATGTGTATGCATGTGGTCACGTTAGTGTGTGGGAGGGTGTTCATGCACATGTGTACTGTGCATGTGAAGGCCAGACATTGATGTCTGGTATTCCTGTTGGTCTCTCTCCACCTTAATTTTGAAAACAGAGTCTCTCACTGAACCTAGAGCTCACCAATTCAGCGAGACTAGCTAGCCAGTAGGCCCTAAAGATGCACCTGTCTCCACCTGCCAGTGCTGGGGTTACAGGAACACACCACCACACTCAGAATTTTATGTGGGTGCTGGGCATCCAAACTTTGGTTCTCATGCTTAGGTGGCAAGCATTTTACCCACTGAGACATCTCCATACCCATCTTGGGCTTGTTATTGTTTTTCTCTTCCTTCCTTCCCCCCTTCTTTCCTCCCTCCCTCTCTCCCTCCCTTCTTTCCTTCCTTTCTTCCATCCATCCTTCTTCCTTCTCCTCTCCCTCCTCCTCCTTTCCCTCTTTCTTCCCCTCTTCCTCCTCTTCTTTCTCCTCCTTTTTCTTCTTCTTTTTAAATATTTTTACTTATTTGAAAGAGAAGGAGGCTGGGAACCAGGGTTGCAAATGAACTCCAGATGCAAGTGTCCCTTTGTGCATCTGGATGTCCGTAGTGTGGCAGTCTGAATGTGCATGTCCCCTATAGAGTCAGGTGTTTTATTAAGGTTAAGTTTCCTGCTTAAGTCTCCAGCAGCCCAAAGGTATGGAGAGCAGTTTGAGCTTGGGGGTCCTGTTTGCAGCCAGTTAGTGTTTTGTTTGTGTCTGCTGGCCTTGGGGTTTGCTGGATGGCGATAGTCTCTGTCTGCATGGATCTGTGAAAAGGAGCCAGTTTCTTCTCCCAATAATGGAACTGTCCCTGGATCTGTAAGCTTGAAATTAATTCATTCCTGCCACAAATTGTCTGGTTAGAAGTTCATCTCAGCATTGTGGAGCTTTCTACAACATATGGAACTGGGGATTTGAACTGAGGCTGGCAGGCTTTGCAAGTCAGCCCTTTAATGCTGAGCCATCCCCCCAGCTTCCTCTTTGGTCTTTTTACCCCATTGTGTCAACCACATGGCCATTCTTACTTAAAACAGTAATAAATGTATTCTCCATGCACCTAGTTTCTCCTTTTAAATGTTTCTTTTTTATAATTAATTTTTTATTGACAACTTCCATGATTGTAAACAATATCCCATGGTAATGCCCTCCCCCCCACTTTCCCCTTGGAAACTCCACTCTCCATCATATCCCCTACCTCATCAATCAGTCTCTCTTTTATTTGATGTCATCATCTTTCCTCCTGTTATGATGGTCTTGTATAGACACTGTGAGGTCATGGATGTCCAGACCATTTTGTGCCTGGAGGAGCACATTGTAAGGAGTCCTGCCCTTCCTTTGGCTCTTATAGTCTTTCCGCCACCTCTTCTGCAATGGACCCTTAGCCTTGGAAGTTGTGATAGAGATATTGCAGTGCTGAGCACTCCTCTGTCACTTCTTCTCAGAACCATGGTGCCTTCTGAGCCATCCCAAGGTCACTGCCATCTGAAATGAGAAGCTTCTCTAACCAAAAGTGAGAACAGCATTAATATATAGGTATAAACATTAAGAGAAGTAAGTGCTTACTGGGCAGTTTGGTGAGCATAGTATATATATTTAGCCAGACAGCAGCAGACGTTACAACCCTAGGGCTCATGACTACCCCTGTTGTAGGTTTTTAGTATCAGGGATGTATTCCCTCCCATGGAGCAGGCCTCCAGTCCAATTAGAGGGCAGATGGTTGCCACCATGACAGATGTGCCACTATTGCACCCATTGGTTTATTTGGCCTGGCTGGCCAAATACAAGGCTTGCAGTGTCCACTGTTGAGTGTCTTCACTGGTGATTTCTCTCTCTCCCATTGAACTGCATGCAGAATGGCTTCTTCCAGCTTTCTCTCAGCTGGTCTACATGGAGGAAGTTATCAACTCAGTTCCAGCAGGATTTCCCAGTGGCCATGTTTCTTTTTTAAAACTATTTTTAAATTTTTATTTACTTAGAAAGAGAAAGAGAGGATATGAATGGACACACAAGGACCTCTAGCCACTGCAAATGAACTCCAGACACATGTGCCACCTTATGCACCTGGCTTACATGGGTTCTTGGTTGTCAAACCTGGGTTCTCAGGCTTTGCAGGCAAGTGCCTTAACCATTAAGCCATCTCTCCAGCCCCAAATGTTTCTTTTTAAGCTTGTAAAATGTCTTTGTTTTTGAGGAAGCTCGACAGACTGGCCTTTTTTTTTTTTTTTAATGACTGAGAGCAAGAGCAAGAAAGAGATAGAATTGGTGCCCCAGGGCCTCAGTCACTATAATCAAACTCCAGAAGCTTGCACCTCTAATGGGCATGTGCAACCTTGTGCTTGCATCACCTTGTGTGTCTGGCTTATGTGGGATCTGGAGAGTTGAACGTGGGCTGTTAGGCTTTGCAGACAAGTGCCTTAACCGCTAAGCAATCTCTCCAGCCAAAATATCTTTTTTTTTCTTTGGAGGTAGGGTCTCACTCTAGCCCAAGCTGACCTGGAATTCACTATGTAGTCTCACGGTAGCCTTGAACTCATTAGCGATCCTCCTACCTGTGCCTCCCGAGTGCTGAGATTAAAGGCCACCACGTCCGGCCTCAAATGTCTTGTTTATAAAAAATGTTTCTTTTCACCCACTTCCAGGTACAAAGGATTTAAAGGCAACTGTTCCATGAGCTTCATCGATCAGTTTAAAGCATTGCACCAGTGTAACAAGTACTGTAAGATGCTGGGGCTGAAATCCCTTCAAAACAACAGCCAGAAACCCAAGAAGCCAATCCTCGGGAAAGCCAGAGTTCAGACAAACTCTCCCCCGGTGAAGACACCAGATTTGGGGACCCCAGCAGAAAGGAAGGCTCAGAATCCCTGAACCTTGAGTCACCAGTGAGTGGGAATCTGCCGACAAGCAGGGCACATGATCCCGCAGCCCGCACAGGGTGTGGCAATGCCTCCCAGCCCTCTGGACCCCAACAGGCTTCCATGCTCCCCTGCTGTCTGATGAAATGACTTTGCCATAGAACTTATTCCCGGACTATTGAATAACAGTCGTCATTCTCAAAGACAGGCCACTCTGGGCGCTCAGCCAGCGTCTCTATGGGCCTCACACCATCCATGTATGTGTGTAATTTGCACGTGGTTTGTTGTCAAGGACTTGATGCTGCCTGGGGTTCGTCTGGGGCCCAAGTCCTTCCCACCCTCACGCCTCACCTCAGGGTTTCTGGACATGTGACAGAGACCATGAATGTCAAGTTGTTGCACGAATGTCATGTGTGCTATTGCTGGAGGTGGCTTCTGAAACATGGGGTCACCTCCCCTCGTTCACACAGCCAGTCACAATGTTCGATTTCATTAAATTCATACTTAAGCAAAAAGTATAAGAGGATGCTCATCAAAGACCCTTTTTTGTTGGAACTGGTGCTTTCTTTTACATATTCCTCCAGGGTTTTGTAATTTAGAAATTTCCTAATTGGTATATTGGGACACAAAATATTTGCATCTTTCTTTTCCCCCCTTCTTACAATTGAGACTCAGTCACTTTCTCCCTTGCCCCCTAAGGGTGGTCTTCCTAGTCCCAGGTTGACCCACTGTACCTGAAGATGGGTGCTGGTTCTAGGGTGGGTGCCCCAGTTCACAGGAACCCTGCTTTCCCCTGCTCACCTTCCGGGACAAACCTCCTTTCCAGTGTCTCTACCTGAAACTCCGGAAGGGCAGAAGTTGTGGGGAGGATGTGTTAGCTTTCAATAGGACATTTCTGGCTTTTTAACTTTGAAATACTATTCTCAACTGGGCACAGGCCTGTAGTCCCAGCTATTTTGGAGGCTGAGGCAGGAGATCGAAGGTTCAAGGCCAGTCTGGGCAAGACACTGTCTCAAAATAAAAATAAAAATGGGCTGAGGTATAGCTTACTTGACTGGGTTCAACCTCCAGAACCACAAAACAAGACCCAACTCTGCACACTGGGTTTGGATGACAAAGGGAACAGAGTGTAATTTTTGTCCTCAAAAAGGTTTGAAGGGGCTGGAGAGATGGCTTAGCGGTTAAGCGCTTGCCTGTGAAGCCTAAGGACCCCAGTTCAAGGCTCGGTTCCCCAGGTCCCACGTTAGCCAGATGCACAAGGGGGCGCATGCGTCTGGAGTTCGTTTGCAGAGGCTGGAAGCCCTGGCGCGCCCATTCTCTCTCTCTCCCTCTATCTGTCTTTCTCTCTGTGTCTGTCGCTCTCAAATAAATAAATTAAAAATTAAAAAAAAAAAAGGTTTGAAGGAGAAAGCACTCATTAGTCACATCTCAGCCTTTCTAGAATATCTGCCACTTGAACCTCTCTTCTGAGGGGATTCTCTGGATTAAATGCAAGTTTTCTCTATGAGACAGAATGTGGCCTATCAGCTCTAGAGGCGTACTAAGCTGTGACCTTCTAGAAAGCTCTACAGTTTCACAGGGCACATTTGGATTGAGTCTACCTATCACCTATCATTTATCTATACTGACCATCTATAATCTGTCATGTGTCTGTCATCCATGCTGAGTACTTTCATCCGTCTGTCATCCTCTGTCTGTGGTCTGTCACATATCACATATCTCTACTAATCATCCATGGTATAACGTGTGTCTATCACCTAACAACTGTCATCACAGCTATTATCTATCCACCTGTACCAATCAATCTACTTACCCACCTATCACTTATTACCTGCCATCTATCTGGACTGATCATCTAGAGTCTAGCAAGTGTCTGTCACTTAATATCTGTCATTCATAGCCATCTTCTATCTATCTGAATCTGTCCTTTTATTTACCTATTTATCACCTATCACCTATCTACATTGGTCATCTATAATCTAGCATATCTATTACCTAACATCTACCATTTATAGCCATTATCAGTCTATCTACTATTATGATCATCTATCTACTATCTATCTATCTATCTATCTATCTATCTACCTACCTACCTACCTATCACCATCATCTAGAGTGTGTCTGTATGTCATTGTGGATACAACCAGAGCCTTCTTGACAGATTAGAATACTTCCTCTTATAATAATTTGTAATTATAAAATAATAGCAACATAAGAATTTTAAAAGTAGAAAGACATAAATGAAATGTCAGAGCCACCCTGGAGCCTTCCTTCCTCTGGCCTTGGCTCTCCGACTGGGGAGATAGCAGAGGCCTCCCTTGCCCAGAGCCCTCCCTGTCCCCTTTCATGAATGGCTAGCTTGCTGTTTTCAAAGTGTCTGTATTATTTATTGTAAGCTGATTCTGCCTGTTTGCAAACATGTGGAGACCAGGAAACAGAAGGATCTGTCCCAGTCAGGGCTCTTGGGGATGGCCTGGTGTGGCTGCATAGCCATCTGTCCAGCAGCCCAGACCCTTCTGTTCTGAGATAAACAGCTGCTGGCCTTGCACAGTCGGATGACAGGGCAAGCATGAGAGATGGGCTCTCTTACACTCACTGTGGGACTCGAGGCTCTCAGAAATGCTAGTCTTGGTGGTGTGGTTTTAGCCAACTGCTATCAGCTCTCTTGTTGGCCTGTGTAAGCATGCAAGGTTGGGAGGAAGCCCTGAACTCTGGGCTCATGGAGCTCAGATGGCCCAGTGGGTCTGCTGGGATTTTGTTCCCTCGGATGCCCTCAGGATGGTCACAAGCAAATACATCTCAGTTTCCATCGGTCCCTACCATGGAGCTCTGCAATGGGCAGATCAAAAAGCAAGTGGTAGTGTCATGACAATGGGCCTGTGTTACCAACCCTGGGCTCTTCACTGATGATGAGAATGGCAAGAAAATGAAGCGGCCTGGAGCTGGCAGCATGGACATCTGGCTTGTATCTGTAGTTTATATTCCCTCCTGTACCCGTGTTCCAGGCAGGCTTCTGATGAGTATCTTGGTGTCATAGCAAAGGGCACCAATAGAACCCTATTAAAAACAATGCCACAAGAAGCAGCCATTATTTTCTAGTTACAAAGTGCTGTCTCTTCTAAATGTGCATGTGTTTTTTGTACTCTGGACATGTGTTCAGTCGGATGCAAATGAGGGGCTTTCCACCTCCTGGGATGGGCCTGTTTTTCCTGTGGGCGTTCTGCTCTACTGGACCATGTTTGCAAAGGGAACAGAACTGTGCCGTCCCCCTTTTAGATCTGCAGATGACTTTTAACAAAAACCAGAGTGGGACAAATGTCTCCCAGTACAGGAAATAGCTCCACCTTGCTGTTGTGGCAGATGTGAAATCTGGTTTTTTTAAGTGACTTTGTAAAAGCTGGCATGCAACACAGATGACCCCCCAAGCCAATGTTAGCACCAATTCTATCAATGGACCATGATTCTGAAAAAGATTGTTTGGCCTGATCCCAAACAGAGAGCACTTTTTTGTTCCCTTTTGTTTCTCTTGAGACAGGGTCTCACGTAGCCTGGGAACTCAGTGCTCAGCTCTGGATGATGTAGGATGCCTAATTTTCCTGCCTCCACCTCCCAAGTGCTAGGATTACAGGTTCAAGCCACCGTGGCTTTCAGAGACATTGTAGGAAGCCATGCCTGTGGTCAGATGCGATGGAATGCACCCATAGTCAAAGCATTTGGGACATGGAGGCAGGTGGATTAAGAGCTCAAACTCTCACCATTCTTAAAGGGAAATCATCATTTGGGATTCCAGATCCATTTCCTAGATTTTTTTTAAATTTTTATTAGCATTTTCCATGATTATAAAAAAAATCCCATGTTAATTCCTTCCCCATTTCCTAAATTTTTAAAGTCTTTCTTCTCCTACAAATTTGGAAAAGTATGTATTGTTATCTACTGTCGCCAAATCCTAGGGCCCAGAGCAAGGACAACTCTGGTGTGTCTCTGTCCCAGCCTTCTTCTTCTTTTTTTTTTAAAAAAAATTCTATTTATTTATTTGAGAGCTAGAGAAAGAGGCAGAGACACAGGACACAGGGAGAGAATGGGCATGCCAGGGCCCCAGCCACTGCAAACGAACTCCTAACACATTTGCTACCTTCTGTGTCTGTCTTATGTGGGTCCTGGTGAATTGAACATAGGTCCTTCGGCTTTACAGGCAAATGCCATAACTGCTAAGCCATCTCTCTAGTCCACGTTTTTTTTTTTTTTTTTTTTTTTTTGGTTTTTCAAGGTAGGGTCTCTCTCTGGTCCAGGCTGACCTGGAATTAACTATGTAGTCTCAGGGTGGCGTCGAACTCATGGCCATCCTCCTACCTCTGCCTCCCAAGTACTGGGATAAAAGGCATGCACCACAATGCCCAGATTCCAGCCTTCCCTTTTTTTTTAAAAAGGAGAGAATACCAGCCTTCTTTATAATATGACTTGATCATCCTAGTTGAAGAAAGTGTCCACAGTCTCATTCTCTGGAGTTCAAACTGTGCCATTATCCTGTTGAAACCAATTATATGATGCCCCTTGTCATACAACCTTCCAATAGCTCCCGATGCCCCTCAGGGCGAGGGCCAGACTCATCCCACAGACCAGCGCGATCCTCTGCTAGGTCCCAATGCCTTTCTCACTTCGCCCTCCGATGCCTGCCTTCGCCCCGGCTCAGTGGCCTTCTTGTGCTTCAAGCACCTCTGCTTCATGGCTTTTGCACTCTGTCCCTCTGTCTGCAAGCATCTCAGGGTATGTACACAAGTCACCGTTTGAGCAATGTCCTTTCCTGGTCATTCTATTTAAATGACTTTCCGGGCTTTTCTGTGCATTGTATCTACAGCCTTTTCTACACTGTGACAGAATGTGCATTTTATTATTACTTTTTGTTTTCAGATGGTCTCATCTAACACCAGAATGCAAGTTCCTGAAGGGCACTTTCTCTTTTTCCTCCGGGTTTGTTTATACGGCTAACCAACACCTGTGAGACTCAGCGCAGTACAGCGAAGACCCTTTCTCTCTGGACAAGCATTTCATAGCCACCCATGTGGTGCCCTCAGCCGGAGAGGTTCAGCTTATTTATATTTATTCATTATTTATTCATGAGGGGTGGGGAGAAGGAGGAGGAGGAGGAGACAGATACCGTGAGAGAGAATGGGTGCGCCAGGGCCTTCCGCCTTTGCAGTCACACTCCAGATACAAACTGTGTGCATCTGGCTTTACATGGGTTCTGGGAAATTAGACCCAGGCCATTAGGCTTTGCAAACAAGTGCCTTTAGCCATCTCTCCAGCCCTAGATTTCTTAGGTCACTCTGAGATCATGAAAACTTCTGACCTGCTTCCCTCCATCTTGGTTTGGGGTTAACAGATTAAAAGCATGTATATATATATTGTTTCCAAGATAGGGTCTCACTTGAGCCTAGGCTGACCTGGAATTCAGTATGTCAGTATGTAGTCTCAGGCTGACCTCAAACTCACAGTGATCCTTCTGCCTCTGCCTCCTGAATGCTGGTATTGAAGGTACGCGTCACCAAGCAGGAAGGCAACCACACAACTACCTGTATTAGTTACTTTTATGTTCCTGAAACAAAGTTTCTTCAAGAGGAGCAATTTAAGAAGGAAGAAGCATTGATTTCAGCTCACTATCCAAGGGAACACCCATCTATCAGAAGCATGAAATAGCTGGTTACCTTGTATTCACTGTCAGGAAGCAGCTGGTCACGCTGTGTCCACCATCAGGAAGCAGAGAGCAATGAATACTGGTGTTCAACTCAGTGTTTTCTTTTTTGTTCAGTCCAGGACCTCACATCAATTAACCTAATGTTTCCCTCACAGACCCAGAGATTTGTTTCCATGGAAATTCTAAATCTCATCAAGTTGACAAGATCAGCTATGACACTATTTTCACTCCAAGCCAACTCTAGCTCTGCATTCTATTGTAACACTCAGAAGCTGTGTGAGTTGAGAGTAACTTAATGTCCCTGAATCCAAGTGCTTCATCTGACAAGTGGTGACAAAGAAACCTATCTTGTAGGGGTGGGGGAATTAATTCATGTATACAAAAAACAAACCTAGGATGGCATTGCATAGACATAAGTGATTGTTATAACCACACATTTCATAACTTGGGGAAGAGCTATAGCTACACACATCTATATCACCTTCTTGGTTGAGAAATAACCTTCATTAATCATTTAACTCTTCATTGGGGGTAAAATAGTCCAATAAAACATCACCTAAAGTGATTACATTTTTCACTATTGTTGACATTTATGAAAAGAAGAAAGAAGGCCTGGAGAGGTTTCTCAGTGGTGAAGGTGCCCGCCTGCAGAGCCTAAGGGCCAGAGTTTGATTGCCCACTATCTACATAAAGCCAGGTGCACAGGGTGGCACACGCATCTGGAGTTTGTTTGCAGTGGCCGGAGGCCCTGGCGTGCTCCTCTCTGTTTCTCTCTGTCTGTCTCTCTCTCCCCCTTCCTCCCTCCGTCCCTCCCTCTTTTTCTTTCTCACTCTCAAATAAATATATAAATAGATAAAATACTAGAAAGAAAGGAAGAAGAAAAGCCATATGATGGATTTATGTGATATTGTTTTTCAGGGTTTAGTTCTCAAAAGTCATTGCATGCTTTTTCACTAACTCCATGTTTCAGAGCCCTCCCTTCACCCATTAGCCCAGGTTGTCCCCTAGGCTCTAGATAAATGAGATTTTCCTTATTTTTATGCATGCCTCCAAACTCATTTGAAGCATCAAGGAGCCCCACTGCCTACAAAAGGTATAGGAATATTAGTAGGCAAGGGCCTCATCCAGACACCCAAAGTACAGCTTTGATCAGTAACTCTGCCCGCTTCCCATCCCTCGTTCCTCTTTCATCTTTGTGAGAGAGATGGATTTTGACTAGAACATCAAAGAAGGTGATGGCCCTGCAGCAAGAAGAGTGCTACAAGTGTAGATAGGGCTCCTGGAAGCATTGTTCCTCTGTCTCCTGCCCTAGCACCGCCCCCCCCCTAAAAAAACCATGGCCCTGAGATGTCACTGGGGCTGGGAGGTGGTTCTCAGCTCAGCTCCAGCAGGATTTCTCAGTGACCTTGTAGCCAAGCAGTGGAGTCTTCAGCAATAGGATCTTATCATCTATTCCTGGTGGGAAACCAAGAGCCTCGGCAATAGCCTATAACGTTTTGGAGACATTAGGGACATCCCTGGCCAACAACTCACTGGAAGGTATCCCCTCCCAGGCACTGAAATTTTTCTAGTAACAATCTATGCCACTTGTTTCTTGGTGTACACTTTAAAAAACTTTTATTTTTATTTATTTATTTATTTGTGTGTGTATGTATGTGTGTGTGTGTGTGTGTGAGAGAGAGAGAGAGAGAGAGAGAGAGAGAGAGAGAGAGAGAGAGAGAGAGATTGAGAGAGAGAGAAACAGAGGGAGAAAGGAAGATACAGATAATGGGCACACCATGCCCTCCAGCCATTCATTGCAGATGAACTTCAGACACATGCACCACCATGTGCATCTGGCTTATGTGGGTACTGGGGAATTGAACCTGGGTCTTTAGGCTTTGCAGCAAGTGCCTTAACCTTTAAGCCCTCTCTCCAGCCCTTGATTTATAGTTTTATGTAAATTGCTCTGACTTATAAGTGAAGTTCCCCGCAAGTAGGTCCAAGCAGAGGTTTTGCTAACATGCCTTTCGCTGCACTGGCACAGTTCCTGGCCACACAGCATCATGAGTGGGCTTCACTGTCTCCCTGGGGGAGTGGGACAGAGGGTCTCCTGGGATTGGTCTGGGGCAAGGTCTGGGCGTGGGAGCTTCTGGAAGCTGTGGGGTGTCTTTATGGGCAGTCAGCCGAGCACACTTCTCATTTACTAGCAGCGTCTCTGGCTGATTGATTCCCTCTGTCACTCATTAAAAAGAAAGAAAGAAAGAGAGAGAGGGAGAAAGAAAGAAAGAAAAGAAGAAAGGAAGGAAGGAAGATGAGAGGGAGGGAGGGAAGAGAGAGAAAGGAAAGAGCCCGGCAGCACAGCACTGCTTCTAACCCTGTGGTTCCCAGCCTGAGCCTGCAGCCCGGTCCCTGTGGTCCCCTGGAGGGCCGGAAACATGGGCTGCTGGCCCAATCCCCAGAGCTTCTGGTTTCTTTCATTTCTAAGCAGCTCCCAGGTGGTGCTGGCTGTCACTGCTGGTGGGGACCGCAGCTGTTGCCCATGGGGTACGTTTTCCTTTGTCCCCAGCTGCCTCCTCCTCCTCCTCAGTGTCCTTTCCCTGCCCTTCCCTGAGCGCCCCAAGGGCTCCTTGACTTTCTGTTTTATTGTTTCCCACCATTGGAAGTGAGACCCAAAGTGTGTTCTAATTCGAAGGGAATTCCAGACAGTGGCTCTGGACTAGAGGTGTGTGCCAGGATTTTTTTTCCCCATCTTTGTTTTTCTTTTTTAATGAGATGGAGAGCGGGGGGGGGGGGGCAGGGGAGCACAAGTGAGAAAGAGAAAGAGAATTGGCATTGGGATTGATAAAAACTATGGGGACTTTTAAAATGAGATGAATGCATTGCATCTTACATCATGTATGATTATCAGTTTATGGGGGCCATGGGCGGAATGTGGTGGTTTGATTCAGGTGTCCCCCACAAACCTAGTTGTTCTGAATGTTAAGTTCCCAGCTGATGGAGATTTGGGAATTAATGCCTCCTGGAGGGAGTGTATTGTTGGAGGTGGGCTTATGGGTATTAAAGCCAGTTTTCCCTTGCCAGTGTTTGGCACACCCTTCTGTTGCTGTGGTCCACTTATGTTGGCCAGGGGGTGATGTTCACCCTCTGCTCATGCCATCGTTTTCCCCTGCCATCGTGAAGCTTCCCCTCGAGCCTATAAGCCAAAATAAACCTCTTTTTCCCAGAAGCTACTCTTGGTTGTGTGATTTCTACCAGCAATGTGAACTGGACTGCAACACGCACCCTCCTCTGGAGCTGGATAAACAGCACAGCTGACTGAGCGGTCGCTGTCATGTTCAAGAGACACCTTTACTAAGATGGAAGGACTCCCAGACTGAGCGGTCATTGTCACGTTGAAGGGACACCTTTACTAAGATGGAAGGAAGCCCGGGGCCCCGCCAGCGTGTTCTGAACAACCAGGCAAGACTCTCATGGCCCATTGCCTGGAGAAGAAAACAGGTCTGAGCGTCTGCCTATGCTGGTTGCCCACTCAGCTGGAGCGTGATAGTGTCCAAGTGCAATTGCTCCCTCCTGGTGTGCAAACAGCACGTGGAGCTGGCACATGTCCACAGCAATGCTTGTTGGGAGACTGCTGCCATGTCTTCCTCTGGGCAGGAGAGCTATGAAAGCTGGCATGGGGAAGGGTGCTGCCATCAGGAACGTGGGGCAGCAAACTCTGCCAACTGCTTATTGTGGAGATGTGGAAGTCCTGCCTCCTATCTCTTCCTTAGAGACAGACAAAAAACACTCTCCGATCCTGGATGCAGAACCAGCCCAGACAATGACCATAAAAAACCACTGAAGGACTGGAGAGATGACTTAGCAGTTCAGATGCTTGCTTGCAAAGCCTAAGGACCCAGGTTTGATTCCCTAGTACCCATCTAAGTGTCTGGAGTTTGTTTGCAGTGGCTAGAGGTCCTGACACACCCATTCTTTCTCTCCCTCTCCTTTCCTCCCTCTCTTTCTGCCTCTCAAATAAATAAATAAAATAAAATTTAAATTAAAAAAACACTGAATGCACCACCCTAGCAGAGAAGACCCCACAACCCCCTTGTCCACGCTCCCAGTCTCTTTCCTTCTGAGCAAGTCTCTGGGCAGGGGAGCAAATGGGAGTGTATGGGCTGAGGGCTGCAGTGTCTTCAAATCGGGACAATTTTGAGTGGCAGACTCTAGGCCTTTCACTTGATAGGGTCACTGAGATGGCTGCTCCATGTCTGGGTACTTTAGTCACCTCCTTTTCTGATCCCTCAACTACCACACATAGATGGTCCTTCTCTTTCTTTTCACTCATTAGTCATGGTGTTCGGCAATATTTGGCTTTCTGGCACTACAAACCCTCACGAGGAGACTGTTGGATGGCGCATCTCTTTCCTGCCTGGGTTTTCCTGCATGACCCATCGGCCCAGCCTAGCCTCATGGAACTGAGGATGTGGCCCACAGGAGTCTGACCAGCCAAGTTTCTACACGGCCACAGTTGACCATGCCAGAGAGAAGTGGACACCGGAGAGACATGCACGGTGGCATGAACCACAGGGCTTTGGGGAAGGGCCAGATCAAGGGAGGCTATAGGTAAAGAATAGGAAGGATTCTGGGGCTGCAGAGATGGCTTAATGGATAAGGCGCTTGCCTGCGAAGACTAAACACCCGTGTTCGACTCTCTAGATCCCACATAAGCCAGGTGCACAAGGTGATGTGAGCGTGCAAGTTCACACACTCACACAAGATGGCACATTCCTCTGGAATTTGACTGCAGTGCCTGGAGGCCCTGGTGCACATATTCTGTCCAGCTCTCTCTTCTCTCTCTCACACACTCTCTCTCTTGTAAAAAAAAAATAATAGGATTCTGTGTTCAAAAGACCTGTGTTTGGCCTGCAGAGATGGCTTAGCCATTGAGACAATTGCCTGCAAAGCCTAAGGCCCCAGATTTGAGTCACCATTATCCACATAAGCCAGATGACCAAGAAGGTGTATGTATCTGGGATTTGTTTGCAGTGGCTGGAGGCCCTGGCACACCCATTCTGTCTCTATCTGCTTCTCTCTCAAATAAATAAAAATAAAAAATATATTTTTCACTGACTGCAGAAATTTCATATATATATATGAAAGAACCATATTCTGGAGAGATGACTTAGCGGTTAAGGCATTTGCCTGCAAAGCCTAAGGACCCAGGTTAGATTCACCAGGTCCCACATAAGCCAGATGCACAAGGTGGTACATGCATTTGGAGTTCATTTGCAGTGGCTACAGGCCCTGGTGTGCCCATTCTCTCTCTCTCTCAATCTCTTTCTTTCTCTCCCCTCTCTGTCTCTAAATAAATAAATAAAATATAAAAAAATATTTTAAAATCTTTTAAAAAGAGCCATATTCACCAAGGCTCAGGGTCCATTGCAGAAGAGATGGTGGGAGGATTGTAATACTCACAGGGAGGGTAGGAATATCCTAAGGCACAGCCCGCCTCCTCCAAGACTGGCTAAGACTTTATTTACCCGACAGAGGAGAGCCATCAGGGAAAGTGGGACTGGTGGAGAGGGGATATAATTCTACAACCTTTGAAAAAAAATTAAAAATGAATAAATTTACAATTAAAAAACTAAACACAAGACCCATATTGAGTTGTGCTTGCATGACCAGAAGATTCCAGAAGCATGTAGCCTCAGTTTGCTATCTATGGGAGGGGACCATGACCTGTGGCATTTAAAAAAAATTAAATATATTTATTTTTGAGCGAAAGAGAAAGGTAGAGAGAGAATGGGTGCACCAAGGCCTCCTGCCACTGCAAAGGTACTCCAGACACACACACCATCTTGTGCATCTGGCTCTACGTGGGTATTGGGGAATTGAACCTGGCTCCTTTGGCTTTGCTGGCAAGTGCCTTAACCACTGGGCCATCTCTCCAGCCGAACCTGTGTCATCTTTACCCTGGGTGGCATGGGACCAGTAAAACCATGACATAGGAGTGATTCCTAAAATCGTAGGTGGATTCCTCTATCAATGTTTGTCCAATTAGCGTTTTCTTCAGAAAACACACACACACACACACACACACACACACACACACACACACACACACACACACGAAGGAATGCCAGGACATTCATTATTTCAGGGGGAAGAGTTCAATTCAATCTCCTCTTGACAGCTGACTGTGCCCGGAGGGAGGAAGTGGACATTGGATTGACATGCAGAGTAGGCAGAAGTACACTCCCCCACCCCTTTTCCAAGCATTCCATGACCTTGGTGTTTGGGCTGTCCTCCAACGGTGTTTCCCAGCAAGGAGCTTGGAATCCACTGTAAAGTTTTTCTCTCTGGATTCTTTATGAAATGTAACTGGAACCTTTACAATGGCCCCCAAACAGAATGTACACCATTGTGCGCTCATCTCAGGAAACAAGGTCAGGCACATTTAATTAGGAAGAACCTCCAAGGCCAAGTGGGGCTGTGCCAGGCACATGGGAGCCTCTCTATGCGCATTTGTTTGATACGGGAATGGGTTGGTTGATGAATGAATTTGTTTCTGATGGCTGATGCATGCCTGGCAATTTGATTCAGCATATACTAGTCCGTCTAGCCAAGTCACAGAGAGGGTTTTAGCCCCCACACAGAACTTTCTTCTTAGAGGAGAGAGAGAATGTGTTCCCAACTAGACCACCCAGCCAGGCCACTGTCCCAGAAACTGCCTGGTTTCAAACACTCAGATTCGCTACGGCAGCTCCCACACCATTCATGTGCAATTTTCTGATGGTGGCTTAAGAAATATAAGAAGGAGCAAGCCTACAAATTCAGTAACCAACCTGCTATTAGCTTAAAACCAGTAGAAACCAAACGTTCTAGAATTTCTGAAAGGTCATGTAAGCTGTATACAGGTTTGTTACAAAGTGTTTTTCTTTTTTTATGATGAAAATGGGAGAAATTCCATGCCTTAATTTAGCACCTATGAGCCTGTGTGGTTTGAACAACAAAGATCTAACCCAGCTTTAGTTTTCTGTATCTAATACTTTATTTTATTTATGAGAGAAAGAGAGAGAGAAAGAGAGAGAGAGAGAGAGAGAATGCACATGTCAGAGACTCTACCTACTACCAAAAAACTCCAAAAGCATGCACCACCTTGTGCATCTGGCTTATCTGGGGAATTGAACCTGGGTCCTTAACCTTTGCAGGCAAGTGCCTTAACCTCTAAGCCATCTCTCCAGCCCTCTAACACTTTCTTAATTGTGCAACTCAATAAGCATGGATTGAATTATTATTAGGTGCCTAGCCTTGTCCTGGGCACTCTGGGACACTCTAGCCTTTTTGCTGACTTGGAGAGAATAAGAGACTCTATTGTGTGTTATAACACACACACACACACAAACACACACACACCCCCCAACCAAGGTCTGAACACATAGCCCTGCTGGGGTTTCCCATCCAGTTTCTTTACATTAGATCAACCTTTTTTATCCAATCACATTTCAGCATGGTTCTCCATATCTGTTGCATCTTGCTCACATGATGAGATCTCCTCACAAGGCCAGGCTGGGTTCTTAGGCTTCACAGGCAAGTGCCTTAACCGCTACGCCATCGCTCCAGCCCATCTTTAGCTTTTAAATTCTTTACAAGCAGCCAGTGAACATGTTTCCCCTCAGAGCCACTCACACAGATTAGCCGGACCCAAGGAGGCAGTTGTAGGCGCCCTAAGGTGTTGTAAGGGCAGGTCAGAGGCACAGGCGGGGAGGCCTGGGCCGCCGCTGGCCACTGGAGGGAGTTAGCGATGGAGCCGCCCCGCTGTGAGATTCAGGGCTGTCCGCAGGGAGACAAGGTCACCGCTGGATTCACTGAAAGGACACTGCAGAGCTAGCTGTGAGCATGCTCAGTGTCAGGGGCAGATGCCCACACAGTTGGCATCAGAAGTAATTTGTGTTGTGAGAAGACAGTAGGAGAAACCGAATTTGGATCTGTTTTACCCCTAACCAACATCAGAATTGTTCTCTTTCGTAGTAGCACGTGAGAGGCAGGGCTCAGACATACAGGCAGCCCTGGGCACGACAGTATCGGACTTGACTGCAAAATGCCACCTGATGGAGAACCCTGAGACGAGACGAATCTTCTTGCCCGGACCAAAGGGACGCCGAGACACTGGTCACCCAGAAGGATTGCCTAACAGTAGCTATTTAGTGTGATAATGGCGTTTGATAGTTTGGACACAAACACCATTGTCACACTCCACAGCTCTGCTAAGGAAAATCAGTCGGTGCAAAGGGATTAATGTCACCTTCCCTCCTCCGTTGTCAGGGGACTCTCCATAGCTCCACCTGCGATGGCCTGAGGGAGGAAGCAGAGCTTGTTGAACACAGGGGAGAGGCTGGGGACGCACAGGGCTTCCTGCCAACGGGAAAGGCACTTCCTGTGGAAATGGACAGGAGACCTGGCTACATCCTTTCCTAAAAGGCTTGATAGAGAAAGAAGGGATACAAGTGGCCAAAATTACACACTGTACTGATGCAATTAGATAAATAGATCCTCCCAATTCTCACCTCAGTATGGACCCCAACTGGTCACTAGCAAATGTGATTGACTCTTCAGTCTAAGTAAATTAAGATTACTCTTTTTTTTTTTTCCGGATGTGTGTGTATGGGCAGGCACATGTGTGTGCAGGTGTATGTGTGTGCTTTGCTGAGGCCAGAGGCTGAGTCAGATATTTTCCTCAATTGCTTTCCACCTTATTTCTATTTTTTGAGACCGAGTCTCTTACTGAACCCAAAGCTCACTGATGCAGTCAGCACACCCAGGGGTCCTCCTGTCTCCGCCCCCCCAGAGCTCGGCTTGTAGGTGCATGTTATCATGCCTGGCCTGGGTGGTGGGATCCGAACTCGGGCCCCCGTGCTATCTCAGCAAGCTCTTTACTGAGTGAGTACTCCCCTCAACCTCCACCATCCCTTTCTTTCTTTTTTAAAATTGTTTTTATTTGTTGAGAGAGATAAAGAGAGAGACAGAGAGGATAGGCATGCCAGGGTCTCCCATTGTTGTAAATAACTCCAGATGCATGCACCATCTTGTGCATTTGACTCATGTGGGTCTTGGGGAATCAAACTTTGGTCCTTTGGCTTTGCAGGCAAGTACCTTAACCGCTAAGCCACTTCTCCAGCCCTCCACAATCACTTTCTATGGAACTAGAGATAGCAAAAAGCTGTGAGCTCCTCTCCATAGCATCTTTTGAACAAACAGGCATCCCACATTGCTGAAGATTTAAAATTGTTTGCCAGTAATTCTTGACTACAATGGCAGGTAGGAGATGGGGAAGATGAGAAAGATGGAGAAAGAGGAAAGAAGTTGATGTTTAGTTAATAACACTTGTTTTCTAAGAAGAAAGGTTGTTCTGTTCTGTGAATTAATCCATTCTGGATTTACTTGGTTTTCCTGTCTAAAATGTTTTCCAAGGGCTGGAGAGATTGCTCAGTGGTTAAGACACTTGCCTGCAAAGCCTAAAAACTTGGGTTTGATTTCCCAGTACCCATATAAAGCTAGATGTACAAAGTAGGGCATATATGCCTGGAGTCCATTTGCAACGGCTGGAGGCCCTGACACAACCATTCTCTCTGTCTTTCTATCTCTTTCTGCTTGCAAACAAATAAATAAAAATATTAAAAGTGAGCATTGTGCTAATAGAAAGACTTGAAACAATTTAAAGAATTTAAAAATTACATGAACCTTTACCACAATGGAGAATGGGAGAATATAGCAGTATTTTTTAACTGATCCTTTATTTTCCCCAAATGCTGGGTAAAAGAAAAATTTGGAGCCAGTTTTTTTTTTCTCTCCCAGAATAACTGAATTGTTAACATTTGACCAGAGCCCTGCTTTAGCCATAAACCCGGCCTGTAGTGAGTGACAGTGAAACTTCCTACATTTTTCCATAAAAGTGACCTTCACGCCCTGCAGATGGTGACAAGCACCCCTTACCACCTGCCCTGTGGGGCCAGCGGTGTCCAAACCTGCCTCCCTCTTCTGCCCTTCTTCTCTGTGTCCACTTGCTCATATTCCAGTCAATAACTGACTTCCGTTATTACTGAAATACTTCTTTATGCAGTATGAATTTTATGATACTGCATCAAGAAATAAACTCATATTTATTGCATGCCTGGTGGACATTAAATACTACTTCCGCAAGAAAGATTCAGCTCTGCCAACAGCTCTGTAAGCAGTTTAAACTGGCCAGCAGGATGCTCTCATGGTTTTTTTTTTTTTAATTTTCAAATGCGATTTAATAGTGTGACATTAATAAGAAAATGGAAGTGACTACTTTCAGATGTTCTTTATACTCATGTAGTCTTTCCTCATTTTTCATGCTTAAACAGTCTCCTAGCATTTTCCAACATAACTACTGAACCTAGTACCAAGAAAAGTGGGAAGTAATAGAACCAGTGGTTTTTGACGAAAAAGACAGCAACGTCTAAGGCACAGGCACTGGCTATTAATCCAGGTCATGTGTCTACATGTCAGCAGAGTTCTCCACTGCTTAGAAAGCCTTGTGGATCCGGCCTCTCTAGTCTCTGAGATCCCCAGGACTCTCCCTGTTTCAGCAGTCTGTACGCCTAGTTGCCCAGATCTCCTAAAGGGAGCTCGAGGCGTTCCTAAGCGGCTGTCTCTGAAAACTGAACTTGTGCGCTGAGCATCAGCTGTTCCAAAGCAGGGCAGAGTTTCCTGGCATTCCTAGAGGCCGGGGCCTGGTTATCCCACTGAGCCTGTGAGCATGAAAGGCTAGTTGGGAGTAGTAGGGGGGTAGCTGGGAAAAGGAAAGGTGTGAGTGGAAGTGGGGAGAGGGCCAGAGGGAGAGTGGGGTGGACAGGACCCACTATGTTCCATTATACATGACAATGTCACAGTAAAACCCATTGTTATGTATAATTCAGACATGCTCATCAAAGCCTTGCCAAGTCACACTTGGCTCCCTCCTCGGCCCATGAGTCTCTTTTCTCAAGTGGGGTACAAAGCACTTCATGGAGAAAACTACAAACCCTGGCCATGGGGCAAACCCATCACCTTACAAATACTGTGTGGGCGCCAGAGCTCCCAGAGAGATGTTTTAGATCTTCCTGGTGCTCTACGCATCATGGCCAGATCTCAGCTTGTTTTGGCCTGAATTTTGTTTCCGGGGCAAAAGAACATTCTATGGAGAACTCCATAGGGCCAAGAAGAGGGTGCTTTGGGGGCCATGAGCTGTCACTCCACAGCAAAACTAACCCAGCAAGACCACAAAAAGATTTCCTAAAAAGAAAAAAAAAATACAGTAATAATAGAGATGCTTTTTCATTCCAGATCCCCATCTACAGTTATATAAAAATAGAAATGTTAAATGCATCCGCCTGGCTGTTTCAGGCTATTGTAGTCTAGACACACACAAAGGAAGTCAGTATCGCACTTCCTCAGTCATGCCACTTTTGAAAGCACATGGAACTTAAAAATAGAATGTCCTTGTCAACAGAGAGCAGAGCAGCACTGCATCTCATTGGAACCATCTAGAAGGGACCCTCTGGAAAGCACCTTGCTCATGCATCCATAGAATCTGGACTTATCGCCGAGCTGGGTAACTAGAGTCACTGGGCCCGTTCTCATGTTAGGGCTTTACTAATACAAGGAATGGCTGAGGCTGGGGGCTCCTTAGGGACCGGTTCCATTTCTTGCAGGTGGCCAGCTGTTTCTAGTGCCTTTGCGGGGACATTACAGAAGCAGCAGCTGCAGTGCAGGCATTTTAGAGGTAGAGGAACAATAGCAAATTTTGGGTGTTTGCCCTGAAGAAGATAAGAAGAGGCCTTCATTTTAGTTGGTCTTGATCAAAGGTGCTGATAATCAGACCATTTTTTAAAATTAAAAATAGTTTTATTTATTTGCAAGGAGAGAGAGAGAGAGAAAGGGCATGCCAGGGCTTCCAGCTGCTGCAAATGAGCTCCATGTGCATGTGCCACTGTAATCTGGCTTTACATGGGCACTGGGCAATCGAGCCTGGGTCCTTAGGCTTTGCAGGCAAGCCCCCTAACTGCTGAACCCTTTCTGCAGCCCCCAGATCTCTGGGAAATGGCTTACTGCACAGCCTCTCCAAGAGCAGGACGAGAAGCTCACGTCGTCCGTGGTTCCTCCTCAGCTAGCTAGCCTCACCCTTTCCCTCCACAGAGGTGGGGAGAAAGTCTCCAGTTTTGCTTAGACTCACTGAAGGAAGTAAATATTCAAACATGGTGGGTTCAACCCTTGGTGTTGCTCGGGGGCTGTGTGGGGTCTGTTTGAAACACCTGAGCCAGCAGCTCACCCTCAATTCCGTCAGGGACCACCCCGAAGAAGAGCCTCATAGCCACAGTGGCTGGGGGGACTTCACTTACCTCGGGGAGTCTTTCCTCTCTTCCAGGGCCCCTCTGGCTGCCACCATGGCGCCTCTCTTGCTCCCTCCTTCTGCTGGGGTTACAAGGGTGGTTGTGGGCGAGAGTCCTGGGTTTTCTGTGGCTTTCAGGCCGTGTTCCTCTCCCTTTATGGGATCCAGGGTTTAAAAGTAAACAGTTCTTTCTGTTTCTGATAAGTCACATTAAATTATTGATCGTGGGGGAAGGGAGGGCACGACCTTAGTCCACTAAGTCAGCCTCACCTTTGGTCAAACGCTGAGCAAGACTGAAGGTCCCGCTTCCCCTCACCCAGGCGACGTGGGGCTTGCTGCCCACCGGTGGGTACTGAGGCCAAGGGGTGAAACAGGTCGCTGTAGCCGGTGGACATTTCCCTCCCCTCAGGAATTTGGTTTAAGCTCGTTCAGCTCTTGTCACAGGAAGGCCCCGGCCTATTCCACAGTCACCTCCCAGGCTTCTAGTGCATGAACCCGTTCACTTAAACACATCCCTGGCTCATCTCACTTAGAACTTTTGACCAATATTTAGACACCTGGGCATCCTGGTGTACTTGTGATCTAGCCACGTGTTCACACCCACCGTCACACATGAAGGACGTCCCTGTCTGCTGAGTGTGGCGAAGCACAAGGCAAGCAGAAGAGACAACGTGGGAGTCAGGACAGATACTGGCAGCCGTGCCCCAGAGGCTGCTGTGCTCCTAGACGCATCCTGGTGTTGGCTGTTATTTATTTATTTATGCTTTTGGTTTGTCAGGTAGGGTTTCACTCTAGCCCAGGCTGACCTGGAATTCACTATGGAGTCTCAGGGTGGCCTCGAACTCATGGCGATCCTCCTACCTCTGCCTCCCTAGTGCTGGGATTAAAGAGGTGAGCTACCACACTTGGCTTGGCTGTTATTTTTCATGATGCTGCTCACTTCTCTTCCTCTTAAGGGTATTTTGTTAGTTTGTTTACTCTCGCTTTTCATGGAAACTAGTTTTCATTCTCTCTAGTCATCGAAAGTGAGGTCTGTCCTTTCTAGTCAAAGTTACCGATGCTCTGAGGAGACATGAACTCCAGACCTGCAGATGCCACCCCTGACTGGCACTTTCCTTCAGGTGTTACAGTTCTCAGGAAAGTGACACACAGAATACAGGTGGCCTTTTCTTGTCCTTCTCAAATAACCGATCCCTAGAAAGCAGTTGCCACTGCCCATTGGTCCCACTCATACCGCCCGCTTCCCACGGGAGACACACTTCCTCAGGTAACCCTACCCCTCCTCTAGGAGAGATAGGCTCTTTCCAGGTCTCCCGAGGGAACAGCCGCACAGGCTGGTGCTCAAAGCCATCCTCAGAGCCCCCAGGAAACCTCCAAGGCTGACGTTGCTCAGCGAAGATGACGTCCGCCTGATTTTTATTACAGGCTGAGCAGGATTGGAGCCATCTCTTTTCTTCCTTCCTTCTTTCCTTCATTCCTTCCTTCTTTCCTCTATTCCTTCTTTCCTTCCATCCTCCTTCCCTCCCTTCCCTTCCCCTTCCTTCCTTCCTTTCTCTCTTTCTTTCTTCCCTCCCTCCCTCCCTCTTTCTTTCTTTCTTTCTTTCTTTCTTTCTTTCTTTCTTTCTTTCTTCTTTCTTTCTTTCTATCCTGTGCTTCTCTTGGTCATCGCAATTGTATTTCTCTTCAGAAGCACCCAGTTTTCTACTTTAAAGTGAAATGGTCGCTTCCCAAGGTGGGCCAATGCCTCCTGCTACCGGGCCTCTGACCATATTCATCCGGGCCACTCCCATCAGCTTCTCTGGGTCTGTGAAAGTTTTTCTGGAGACAGTTTTAGAAAACCATATCAAAGGGCTGGGACTGTAGCTCCGTGCTAGAGTGTTTGCCTAACATGCAAGGCCCTGCCTGGAGTCAATTCCTAGCATCTGACAATGAAAAGAAAAATAAGTATTTAAACTAACACCCAAACCATTTTATGTAGATAAAGCACGTTGAAACTTTCAGGTGATTTGCTTGAAATTCCCAGACATGACATTTGCAAGCATTCTGAATGACAGAGATTGGATGAATCTGTTCCAACGTCTTTGGACAAATCACACAGCCCTTCCTTAGCTACTTTTTAAAAAATATTTATTTATTTAATTTATTTTTATGAGAAAGAGAGAATTAGCATGCAAGAGAGAGAGAGAGAGAGAATTGGTGTGCCAGGACCTCCAGCCACTGCAATCAAGCTCCAGACTTGTGCACATGCATCACCTTGTGCATGTGGCTTAAATGAGTTCTTTCCATCCCCCCTGGCCACCTTTAAAAAGGACTTAAAAAAGACTTTTTGTTTTGTTTGTTTGTTTGTTTGTTTGTTTGTTTTGAAGTAAGATCTCGCTCTAGCCCAGGCTAACCTGGAATTCACTATGTAGTCTCAGGCTGGCCTTGAACTCAGAGTGATCCCAGCTACTTCCCCCTCCCGAGTGCTGGGATTAAAGCCGTACGCCACCACACCCAGCTCTTATTTTTATTTTTTGATAAATAAAAGGTATACCTCCCTTTGAGAGAAGAGTTCAGCTCAGAAGGTCAAAATCCCTAATGTTTGCACTGAGATAAATGAGGCCAAAGGAGTAGGCCTCACCCGCAGGGAAGACAAAACGGGGTGATTTCCCTGGCTGTGGAGGAAGTCAGTTCCACACTGGTGGGTGATGGACTCCATTGTATCCGCATGGTCTTGCTGTGAGCTGAGGGGTTTTTGAAATGAGCGAACAATAAATACATATAGAGAGACTTGTGGGCTGGAGGGATTGCTTAGTGGTTAAGGCACTTTCTGGCAAATCCAAAGAACCTAGGTTCTGTTCCCCAGTACCCAGGTAAAGCCAGATGCACAAGGTGGCATATATGTCTGGAATTTGTTTGCAGCAGCTGGAGACCCTGATGTGCCCATTACCTCTCTTTCTCTCAAGTAAAGAAATAAAACACAACAAAAGAGAGACTTGTGTTAATAAAGAATGCTCATCTTTTGCCAGGAGAAATCCTGAAGTTTGGGAAGTGGGAATTCTGGGAGTCATTCAAGATCCTTTGCCATTTGGATTTTCACCTTGAACAGGACACTTTGTGATTTGAAACTGTGCTTTCCACTCTGTTACAAAGCCAAGCATGCCAGCTTGTCTTTCACTCTGGGACAAAATGTAGATGAGGTTTTGATGACAAGTAGAGAAAAACTAAGATGGACACAGAAACTGCAGAGGCCTGAGCCGTGCCATCTGATTGGTTATTTATGGGTTAGTTAAGAGAGGGGGGAGGGGGAGTCTAGCTCCCCATGTGCAGCAAAAGGGCAAAGCACAATAGGGACTGGAATTGCCCCGGCCTACTTTTCGTGACTCAGGGAATCCAAATCTCTCAAATCAATGTCACAATCCAGGACCCAGGTGAAAACCGAGTGTTGACAGCAAGGCCCTGATTTCATCACTGTAGTCACCCTTGGGTCACCTTCCACCTAAGGTCCTTCTGTTATCAGTGGACACAGGTCCAGATCACTGGTGGTGCGGGTGGGGGTGGGAAGGGCCTGATTGTGGGGTCCAAGGACAGAGGACCATCACTTGAATTAGCAGAACCAGCTGGAAAAATACATGCCAGATGTTATGATTTCTCCTAACCACTTTGACATACATGCTCAAGCAGTTAGAGCCCTCAGTCACTCTAAGTTCCACTGTCAGCGCTAGTTACGAGTGGCTCCCGCCTGATGTCTACTACAGCCCAGCTTCAGACGCCCCAGTTATGTCCAGTGCAGTTTATTTTTAAAGAACATTTAGCCGAGCATGGTGGTGTATGCCTTTAATCTCAGCACTTGGGAGGCAGAGTTAGGAGGATTGTTGTGAGTTCAAGGCCACCCTGAGACTACATAGTGAATTCCAGGTCAGCCTGGCCAGAGCGAGACCCTGCCTCAAAAAACAAAATAAATATATATATATATATGTGTGTATATATATATATATATATATATATATACACACATACATATATATATTTATGTATATACACACACATATATAGACACACATATATATCTCAAATAAATTATATATATATATATTATATGTATATTAAATATAATTTATTTGAGAACGAGAGAGGGAGAGAGAAAGAGGCAAGTAGAGAGGAAGAGAATGGGTGCACCAGGGCCTCCAGCCACTGCAAACTCCAGACTCATGCACCACCATGTGCATCTGGCTTACATGGGTCTCCTGGGGAATCAAACCTGGGTCCTTTTGGGTTTGCAGGCAAACACCTTAACGGCTACCCCATCCCTTCAGCCCCAGCCCTTGGCTTTTGAGACAGAGTCTCACTGTGTAGTCCAGGCTGGCCTCAAACGTGTGCTCCTCATGCCTTTATCTCCTGAGTGCCAGAATTACAGGCACAGGGCACACATCTGAAGTTTGTTTGCAGTAACTGGAGGCCCTGGCATGCCCATTCTCTCTCCCTCTCTCTGACTCTGTCTTTCCCCTTCTCCCTCTTTCTCTGTCAAATAAGTAAATAAATAAATACATAAAATATTGAAAAAAATCAACAGCTGAGGATGCAGCTCAGTGGTGGAGTATTCACCTAACATGTGCAAGGCCATCCCCCCGGGCCTGACACCCCCAAAGCGAGCACACTTAAAGACCCTCCCGGGGTCTGTTAAGTACTCCGCGCACAGCGGGCCCAGCCAGCTCTTGGGTATGTGGCAGCACAGAGTAGCTAACACAAGCAGGTCAGAGGGCCTGCCTCAGTGGGTGTCTCTCCAGGAGACAAACGCTACACAAAATAAAGAATAGTCCAGGGCTATAGAGGAGGCTCAGCGAGGAAGGCCTCTTGCCTGCAAAGCCTAAAGACAGGGGTTCAATTCCACAGTACCCACATAAAGCCAGATAGATGCACAAAGTGGCACGTGGGTCTGCATGCATCTGGAGTTCAATTGCAGTGACTAGAGGCCCTGGCATGCCCATTCTCTCTCTCTGCCTCTTTCTCTCTCTCACTCTCAAATAAATAAATAATTTAAAAAATATTTTTAACAAGTAGTCCAGAAAAGGTGGTGAGTTTCCGGGAGGGACCCAAACTAAAGTAGCATGAGTGGAGAGGACCCCTCTGGGGTAAGATTTGAGCCGAGAATAGAAGAGATAGAAAGAGTAACCAATGAGTGTACTATGATATGAAACATCCCAGACAGATGGGCTTGCATACTGAGATATGTCTCAAAACAAAAGTTCAATCAAGCCAGGCATGGTGGTGCATACCTTTAATCCCAGCACATGGGAGGCAGAGGTAGGAGGATAACCCGCAGTGAGTTTGAGGCCACCCTGAGACTGCATACTGAATTCCAGGTCAGCCTGGGCTAGAATGAGAGACTTAACCTTGAGAACTCCCCACCCCGAAAAAAAAGGTCAATCAGGCTGGTGGAATGAGAGGAGAGGAGGGGTGATCAGAGGAGGGTGTGGGGGTTTTGTGCACTGTCTGGTCATTTACTGTTCAACACGTTCTTATCTGTACATTTTCCACAGGATGTGGGGCATACATACTTGGCGTTAGTGGGTGGTATATTCAGCGAAGAGGAGATGAGTCAGAATTGAAATTAAGGGCTGGAAAGATGCGCAGTTGTTCAATGCACTTCTTGCACAAGCGTGAGGCTTGAGAAGGCCCGAGTTCAAACCTCCAGATGGCGCGTCACCAGCTGGGTGTGGCTACGCGTGCCTGTTCGCCCCAGGCCTGCAGCATGGAGCAAGACGGGGAATCGTCCTGGAGCATGAAAAACAGCAAACTCTGATCAGCAAGAGACTCTGGCCCCAAATAAGAATGGATGGAAGAGTGCTGGAGTGGGACACCCCACGAAATGCTCCCAGGAGTGCGTGAGATGCTCCATGTACGTGCCCACACCACACACACACACACACACACACACACACACTCACAGAGAGAGAGAGAGAGAGAGAGAGAGAGGAAGAGAATGGGTGTGCCAGGGCCTTTAGCTGCTGCCAACAAACTCCAGACGCATTCGCCATTGCGCATGCAGCTTTACATGGGTACTGGGGAATCAAACCCAGATCGTTAGGCTTTGCAGGCAAGCACCTTAACCACTGAGCAATATCTCCAGGCCCTGATCTATATTTTTAAGGGTTAAAGTAACAGAGCGATCACCCACCCCAGAATCTCCAGTGCGTCCGAGGTTGGTGCTCTCATAATTTTCTTGAAGGCTGAGGCCAGCCACATGAAATAGTTGACAAAACAACCCTTATTTCGGTATGGTGTCCTTGAAAAGTGGGGTTGGCAGGAAGTTATGACCATTTGGTCCTGTGATAATGTTCCCTCAACCTCATCTTAGGTCTGTGGGTTGTTCCTGTGTCCTGGGCTTGTGTTTCTCCTGCTCCCCACTTGGATGGAGAGTTCACTAAGGACACATTCCCTCATATTATGGTGCAGATCCCTTTCTTTTTCTATCCTTGCCCTCACCTCTATTACTCATTGCCTTTCTCTCATTGCCTTGAAGAGAAACTGCCACAGGCATGCTTCTCCAGTCCAATGCCCCTCCCTCCCCACCCCTGCACACACATAGGCCTCCCATAGCCCCTTCCAACACGACTGCTGCTCATCTCTTCATTTTCTTTTTTTTTTTTTTAAATTATTTATTTATTTATTTGACAGTGACAGACACAGAGAGAAAGACAGACAGAGGGAGAGAATGAGAATGGGCGCGCCAGGGCTTCCAGCCTCTGCAAACGAACTCCAGACACGTGCGCCCCCTTGTGCATCTGGCTAACGTGGGACCTGGGGAATCGAGCCTCGAACCGGGGTTCTTAGACTTCACAGGCAAGCGCTTAACCGCTAAGCCATCTCTCCAGCCCCATCTCTTCATTTTCTTTGCATGGACAGAGTTACTATTGCTAGAATCAATCCAAGATCCACCCTGAATTTAAACAGCATCCAGGGGCCTGGCGAGATGGCTCAGTGGTTAAAGGCACTTGCTTACAAAGCCTGCAGGCCTGGGTTAAATTCCCCAGCCACTCACAGAAAGCCAGGTGGGCACTCATTTGCAGTGGCAAGAGACCTTGGCATGTGTACACACACACACACACACACACACACACACACACACACACACACACACACGCAAATGAGTATATTTCCTTAAAAAAAGCAGCATCCAATAGAAGGATTATTCTTTTTGCATGGGTGTGTTATACATATGTGTATGCATGTTCATATGTGTATGGATGCCAGTGTGCGTGCGCTATGATCACACGTCTTCCTCAATTACCCTGCGTCTTATTCTTTGAGAGTGATGACTTAGGAAGCATAGGAAGTTACGGAAGACATGGATTGTAGGAGGGATAAAGAATCATGAGAGTCATGCCGAGGGTCATGAGCCTATGTGGTACGTAGAAAGGAAAGAGGAGGCAGACTCAACGAGTGGAAAGGAAACAAACTTAGTAGGATTGGAAAGATGTGAGTTGCCACGGGTCTTCTTCAGAGCAATGCATGGAGATGTTAAGGGCTGGGGAACCTGGACTTTGAATCTTGTTTCTGCATTTCTTTGCTGAGGGTATCAGAGCCCAGATTTCCTAATCTGTAAAGTCCGGATAGTACCTTCCAAGACAATCACAAATATCAAGACACACACACACACACACACACACACACACACACACACACACACACACCTTTAGTATAGCACCTGGTACGGGTAAGAGCTCCATAAATGCTACCATCATTACCTGGCACGTGTTAGAGCTGACAGGAGAGATGCTTGTGTTGGGGCTGGCAACATGGGATGGTTTACCACGGAGACTGCAGGTGGATTCCTTGGCTGGCCCTTGCCCCTGTGTAACCATGACTTTGCACTCCAGCTGTTGCAAACCCCTTCCTCATTTTTCCAGGGAGGAAAGATTCCTGGGTCAGGGATTTCGGGTCAAGACAAAAGGAAGATCAGGTTCCCATTCTTTCTGAGTCTCTCAAGCAATCAGGGCAGGTTCCAGAAAACAGACACGATGCTAGTTAAGCAGCAGCACCCGACCTGCCCATTGGTGCCTTCCTGTCCCAGCATTCCTCCTCTGTCACTCAGAAGTGCCTGTCACCACAGGAGAGTCCCGGGGACTGTGTGGAGCCTTTGCAATCTCTCTCCTCTGTTTGCTTTGGCAGGATGAGACAAGATCAGAAGCCAGACAGAGGACAAGGACTTCACATCTCCTGTCTCCTTGTCTCTACCTCTATCCCAAACCCTCTCTGTTTAACTGGCCCAGGGCTAAATCAATTGACTTCAGTTGCCTTACTGGCCTGTGGTAGACAATCCTTTTGCTCATCTCTCAGTAACAAACTACTACATTCCTTCATTGACTTGTTTCTTCCCTCCTGTGTACTGTACAATGCTTGGTGGTTCCTTTGCAAAATATAAAGAAGAAATAAATAAATAAAACTGTAATCATTTCTCCAAGAGAAAAAAATACCACTAAACCCAACATTGGTCTCTTCTACTTTCCCGTCTTCCTGCATACAAGACACTTGCGTTTCAATGCTGAGAATCACAGTATGCTTTTTTGGAGAACTTTAACTGGTCAACTGAAAATGCGCTGTCTCAACATGCGAAGAGCATAATGGAGGTCAGACCATGAGCAGTAATGGCTGAGGGCTCACACACGTCAGTGAGGGTCACGTCATGCCCACAGCCTGGTCTTTAGCAATTAGAGATGCTAGTGGCCCCAAAGGCATCCTAACTTCAGAGCTTGGTACCAAATTAAAAAGTTAATGACACAGTATGTGTGTATGACAATTTTTCAAAAGTGACCATAGGTACAATTATTGTAAATGTGGTGCTTGTACCACTGGCCATTGTTTGATAAACAGTAGTACCAAACTTATTTCAAAATAGGGTTCAGTGAATAATATCTTTAGTCAATGGAACCCAGTCAAGTGTTTTTCTAAAAAAATATTTTATTTATTTATTTGAAAGAGGGAGAGAGAGAGAGAGAGAGAGAGACTCCAGCCACTGCAAACAAACTCTAGATGCATGCACCCCCTTGTGCATCTGGCTTACATGGGTCCTGGGGAATAGAACCAGAGTCCTTTGGCTTTATAGGCAAATACCTTAACTGCTAAGCCACCACTCTGGCCCAATCAAGTGATTTTAAGAGCATTTATGAAGATCGTTCTTAACATGGAAATATGCTGGGGAAGCCTGTTGAGTGAAAATACAAGTACTTTGGGTTACTCTATCTTATTGTACAACAATTTAATTTTATCCCCTAAAGTCTTTATGTTACTGATTTTTCTTTTTCTTTTATTTTTTCCATAAAAAGATGGAAAATATAGTCTGACTTCCCTTAGTATTATTGTATAAAACAGCAATGGGCAGATTTACGTGGAAAGTTTTATAAACTATAATATGTCTATATTGTTATTTAAAAATCACAGGGGGAACGTCCCTTGGCTCTGGAGTTTTACATGCTGAACTTTCTAGACTCACCTGCTGGGGTCTCCTGAAGTAGTTGGATCAACTCACCTTCATCGGTCCTTTGGGTCCCTGACACATACCTGGTGTGAACCATTCATAGGCTACTGGTGACTCAATACAGGTGGTGAGAAGGATGTTAAAAAGTAACCAGTAATCCAGGCAAGAGTTTGGAGCCAGGGGTAAAAAACTCAATTGGATTGCATCTCAAGAGTACTGGCTTTTCTCTACAGGGAAGTCTCAAGTGTTGGGGTTAGGAGGAAGCTAAGTAGAAGGCATTTTATTCAAGTCATGTTATCATGAGGGAGCCGAGGGGCTGTAGATGCAAGGCATAATCTTTCAGACAGCCTGTGGTAATTGTTTAGCACTATAAAATTAAATATGTGCACATGTATGTGTATATAAATATGAAATTGGGGCCAAAAATGCATTCTTTTTTTTTTCCATACTGATGTACTCCCCCATTCAATCTAGGCTGCCACACCGACAGACAGAAAGCGCAGGGATTCTTTACTTTTGCATCCTAGTGCAAACCAAAAGACCCACAAACTGTTCCCGGTCTATCAGTGGATGCAGCAAAAATGCATTCTTAAGCAGTATACAAAGTGGAGAATTTCTGAACTTTAGGTGATTAAAATAAATAAAGTCAAATGATAAAAAGGGGGAAGCTATCAGCAACACAGAACTGTTTTCTCAGTTTTCAGAAGGTGGTCCAAGATGGAATAATCCAAGATGAAAACCAGGAGGTGATTGGAAGGCGGTATTTATAGAAAAGTAAGCAAGTGAAAACATGGAGAACTTTACTCAGTTCTAGAAATGAAGATGAGGTATCGATTCTCAGCAAGTAGATAAGGGAAAATTGAGAAGCTTTGTAATATTCAGCATTGGTCACATGGCACACAATCTGCCACTGTTGAAGGTCAGAAGGGATGACAGTCCTCTCTGCCAAGAAAAATATATCAAAATCTATCAAAGTTGGAATCATACATCTCTCTTGGCCCAATAATCCCACTACTGGGAATTTACTCTCTCACATACCACACTTAACTCTGTCACAAAAATACACTCAGACATGTGCCTAAGAACAGTCATTATAGCACTGTCTGTAAGAGCAGCATACTGAAGCAGCTAAATATCTAGTGGCAGGCTGATTATTTATTAAAAAAATAGGGCCGAAGAGATGGCTTAGTGGTTAAGTGCTTGCCTGTGAAGCCTAAGGACCTCGGTTGGAGGCTTGATTCCCCAGGACCCACATTAGCCCGATGCACGAGGGGGCTCACACGTCTGGAGTTCGTTTGCAGTAGCTGGAGGTCCTGGTGTGCCCATTCTCTCTCTCTCTCTCTCTCTCTCTCTCTCTCTCTGTCTGTTGCTCTCAAATAAATAAATAAAAAGTAAACAAAAACACATTTAAAAAATAGCTAGACAATATAATACTGGAGGTATTAAAGCAGGGAAAGAAAGACCAGGAACTGGAATGAAGATGATTATTAATTCTAAGATATATCAGGATATGTTGGCTATAAGTAAAGAGAATGGCCCATGTATTTGCTTGGTGATAATAGTATACTGTTTCTTTTGCCCTGCAAGGGACATAATTGGTGCTAATTATTGTGAGGACTGGGCAATGATTGAGATGTAGAAATGGGAGGCTCTCACATTTGCTGTTCTTTAAAAATTAGTTTATTTATCAATTTATTTATCAGAGAGAGGGAGAGAGAGAGAGGGAGGCAAAGAGAGTGATAGAAAGAATATGCATGCCAGGCTCTCTAGACACTGCAAACAAACTCAGGCATGTGTGCCAACTTGTGCGTCTAGCTTTACATGGGTAGTGGGGAATCAAACCTGGGTCCTTTGGCTTTGCAGGCAAGTGCCTTAACTATTAAGCAACCTCTCCCCAGCCCAACATTTCCTGTTCTTTAATTGTTTGGAATCACAAAGCAGAGCTCCACAGTCTCTGGTCCTAACAACAAATACAGGGAGACTTTCTCTCTCATCCCAAAGTCGAGGTACATGGGAGGAGACATGAAAGGACTTGAATTTCTGCACAAGGGCAGACTGACTTGGTGTCAGAGGTCATAGCAATGCTGCCAGCCCCAACAAATGTAGATCCTCAGTTGGAGACAGAGGTCTCTGACAGCTGTCAATCTAGGGGAGTATGAAATTCATCCTGGAGGGGCCTAGACAGCCGGGAGAGCTGTGCACAGTCGTCTGGGGTGACAGGCAGATACCATGGAGACACCTGACCTAGATATCAGGTAAGATTAGCTTCCTCCAAGAAGTGATGTGGGTCCTGAGTTTTGGATGAGGCAGGGTATTGTCTAGGCGAAAGAGCAGGCTGGAGGGGCTAGACAGAAGGCCTAATGGTTAAGGCGTTTGTCTGTGAAGCCTAAGGACTCAGGTTGGATTCCTCAGGAGCCATGTAAGCCAGATGCACACAATGCTGCATGCATCTGGAGTTCATTTGCAGTGGCTAGAGGCCCTGGGGTGCCCATTCTCTCTCTCATAAATAAATAAAATCTCCAAAAGGAGTAGGCTGGAAAGGCACACGGCAGAGTGGGCAGCGAATATGAAGAACTGAGATGCAGAACTAAGGCTGAGTCCTTGGAGTTGGAGGAGATGTGGAAGGGGAGAAATGTCACGAGACCACAGGCAGACCGCAGGTATCCCACAGGCTCTTGAGAGCATGGGTTAAGGCCTCATCCTGACCCCTGGAGTGGCGGGACATTGTTGAAAGTGGGGATGGATAAAGGGAGGAGCGGGGCTTTTGGCAAGAGCACATAGTAGAAGGCCATGGTGTGACAGCTGGTGGTAATACTGAACTCAAGTTTAGGGTGTCTCTATGATCTCGCCCTACAAATAACTACACCAGCTAGCACAGCTCACATTCTGAGCTGCCTGGAAACATGGGTTTGTGGAGAAGAGTGGGGGCAAAAAGCGAAAAGAAATAACAAGGCCCCACAGGTCTGAGCCGGAGCACCGTTCATGGAGCCTCGTGCTGGGTGAGCTGGGCAGAGACCGCATTCCCAGCAGGTGCTTGGGCCTCCCTCCTCCCCTAGAACGTTAGGAACACACAGACATTCACTAGTCACATACATCCACACTCGTCCAAAAGCTTCTAAAAATTATTTATGTATTTATTTATAGAGAGCGAGGCAGATAGAGAGAATGGGCAATACGGGGGCCTCTAGCCACTGCAGATGAACTCCAGATACATGCGCCATCTTGTGCATCTGGCTTTATGTGGGGGCTGGGGAATAAAATTAGTGTTAGTCTTGGCAGGCAAACAATCTTAACCACTGGGCAATCTCTCTAGCCCTTAAAAACATTTTTTTTTTTGAGGCAAGCAAAACAGACTGGCCCTTTTTTAATGGGGGGGGGGGAATTGGCACACCAGGGTCTCAGCCACTGCAATTGAACTCCAGATGCACGTGCCCCTTTGTGTGCATGTGTGACATTGTATACTCATGTCACTGTGCGTCTGGCTTACATGGGACCTGGAGAGTCGAACATGAGTCCTTAGGCTTCGCAGGCAAGCAAGCGCCTTAACTGCTAAGCCATCTCTCCAGCCTTAAAAAAGATTTTATTGGGCTGGAGAGATGGCTTAGCGGTTAAGCGCTTGCCTGTGAAGCCTAAGGACCCCGGTTCGAGGCTCGGTTCCTCAGGTCCCACGTTAGCCAGATGCACAAGGGGGCGCACGCGTCTGGAGTTCGTTTGCAGAGGCTGGAAGCCCTGGCGCGCCCGTTCTCTCTCTCTCCCTCTATCTGTCTTTCTCTCTGTGTCTGTCGCTCTCAAATAAATAAATAAAGAAATAATTTTTAAAAAAAATAAAAAATAAAAAATAAAAAAAAATAAAAAAAAAAAGATTTTATTGATAACCTCCATTTAGACACAAAATGTACCCTGCTTATTAATCACCTCCCTCCACCCTCATTTATCTTTCCTCCCCTCATTTTCCTTCTCCTTTCCAACCGCTTCTATCTTGATGTCATCTATATCTTCCCTCATAGCATGCAGGTCTTGTGTAGATAACAACATCCACTGTGCGGCCATGACGACAATTCCAGGCCACATTCCCACTCAGTCCTCACCCCCCTTTTTCTTTTGGCTCTTACATTCTTTCCACCACCTCTTCTGTGACAGCCTCTGAGCCCCGGAGGATGTGATCGAGTTGTCTCACTTAGTACCAGACACTCCTCTGTCACTTCTCTACAGCACTCTGTGGAGTTTTGCAAGCAGTAGTGTTTAGCTCGGAGCAGCCTCTGGGGTGACGCATGGCCGCTCCGGGGAGCGGAATCAGCGTCTAAAGCTGACTACAGCGTCACTCCTTCCTGGGGGCACCGTTGTTAGTTTCCATTAACCCTCAGCGACAGGCAGGTCCATCTCTAGGCAAAATTGTTGAGCTTGGCGAACCCAAGGCCCTGGGTCCTTCTCAGAGTCTCTGCGTTCGTTAGGGCCTCGGGCTCTGCAGGCTAACACGTGGGGGAGGCTTGCTGCAGAAGGGCCGTGAAGGCCGAAAATTCTCGAGTGGGCTGGAAAGATGGTTCAGTGGGTGGAGCACTGGTTGTTCATGCCCGAGGGCCTGGGTTTGATTTCCTAGCCCCCATAACCAGCTAGGTGTGGCCACACACATCTGTAACCCCATCCTTGTGGGAAGGGGTGGGGACTGGAGAATTGCTGGAGCTGGCAAAACAACCGCTCCGGGTTCAGAGAGACTGTCTCAAGGAAGCGGATGGGTTGAGTGATGGGGAAGACACATGATGTTCTCCTGCGGCCTCTGTGTGAACGCAGACTGCCCGCGTCTGCACATACATGTTCATGCACCTCACACACTGCACACACAGGAACAAATCATCTCAGGTGCACCAAGCCTTTGGATGCATGCGGGTATGCTGAGAACAGTGAAATAGATTTCCATGTTCTACTGGATGCAATAAAACTTCTGGTTGGGGCTGGGAAGATTGCTCAGTGGTTAAAGATGCTTGCTTATAAAGCCTGCCAGCCTGGGTTCCACTCCCTACTGCCCACGTAAAACCAGATGCACAAAGGGACACATGCATCTGGAGTTTGTTTGCAATGACAAGAGGCCCAGGTGCATCCATAAACACACATTCTTTCTCTCAATTGAATGAACGAATAACTAATCAAAATAAATGAATCTTGAAAAGCTTCTGGTTATTTTCCATTCTCCTTGTCAACATACATTAAAAACACAGCCTGCCGTTCTGTGGGTGTTCTGTGGATTTGAGGGCTCATGGGGTCACTGTACTTGAGAAACACTGTCTGGGGCAAAGGCTGTGGCCTACTAAGCTACTGTTGTGTCATTTGTCAATCAATAGTTACCATGTGCCCACTGTGGTCAAGGTGTGTCCTTCTGAGCCCCAGAGACACCTATAATCAATAGTTTCCATGTGCCCACTGTGGTCAAGGTGTGTCCTTCTGAGCCCCAGAGACACCTATAAGTGAAACAGGCCTGGTCCCTGACCTGGTGGGACAGAACTTCAAGTGTAGAGGCAGTTAGTAACTGTGGGATGGATACTACGGGATAGTGCAAGTGAGGTGTTTGCAGACCTGAGCAGGCTTCCTGGAGGAAGGAGGCGCCTGAGGCAGGACAGGAAAGGGATGTCCATCACACTAGCCATCATTCATATAATGTTACAGGCATCTTTAATTATAATTCTTATTATTTTTTTACTAAAATATTTTCTTTATTTATTTGAGAGGGAGAGAGATAAAAAGGCAGATAGAAAGAGAGAGAATGGGCATGTCAGGGCGTCTAGCCACTGCAGATGAACTCCAGACCCATGTGTCACCTTGTACATCTGGCATTACATGGGTACTGGGGAGTCAAACTTGAGTCCTTAGGCTTTGCAGGCAAGCACCTAAACTGCTGAGCATTTCTCCAGCTCTTATTATAATTTTTTGTTAGCGTACAAAGTAATGGGTTTCATTGTGGCATTTTCATTCTTAGATATCATTATACATTGCTCTTATTTCCCCTCACTCCCCTTATTAGTTCCTCCCCCACACAGTCTTGCCTGCTCTCATGATTCAGTCCAATGCCCTTTTTTTTTTTAAATTTTTTTATTTATTTTATTTGAGAGCGAGAGACACAGAGAGAAAGACAGATAGAGGGAGAGAAAGAGAATGGGCATGCCAGGGCTTCCAGCCTCTGCAAACGAACTCCAGACGCGTGCGCCCCCTTGTGCATCTGGCTAATGTGGGACCTGGGTAACCGAGCCTTGAACCGGGGTCCTTAGGCTTCACAGGCAAGCGCTTAACCGCTAAGCCATCTCTCCAGCCCCCAATGCCCTCTTTGGATACCCCTCCCTATAGACTTCTTTCTTTCCTCTCATAGTCCTTTAAAGGATGATTTTTTTGGGGGGGGGTGGGTGTTGAGGTAGGGTTTTGCTCTAGCCCAGGCTGACCTGGAATTTACTATGTAGTCTCAGGGTGGCCTTGAACTCAGAGCAAAACAGACTCTTCCTTCCTTAATCTGCTTCTTACCAGGTATTTGGTCATAGCAATGAGAAAAGTAACTAATACTGACAATTATCACTCAAGAAGTTGAATTCTCTCCCACAAAATATAATTCTAGAACAATAGGAGTCAATATACAAGTGAAAAGAATCATTTTGAGCTGGCTGGCTGCTAAGGGTCAGCAGCTATGGGTCTATCACTTCCCAGAGTCTGGCAGAGTGGCTCATGGCATGGGCAGCCTAGGAGCTTGGCCATGTGAGAGGCATTACTGGCTAGCAAGAGAGAAACGGGGAAATGGCAAAAGACCAGATGGTTGATACCAAATAGTCGCTTCTCTCCTTTAGCAGATGGTTGGTCACAGCTGGAAACAGTGCAGAAGAGGGAGTAGAAAGAATGAAAGAGCAAGGGACGGGGGGGAGGGCTGGCAACACCGTCTTCCTGGGCCATGACGTGGTGGCTGCACTTGTGTCCTCACAGGGTCTACCGTTCCCCTCCCCCATGCTCATACAAGCAACTTGAATTAACTCAGTGGACACACACACACACACACACACACACACACACACACTCACACACTCAAGCAGAAATGGGACTCATTGAAAATAAAAAGTGGCTCTGTGGGACGAGGAAGAGGACAAAAGCAGGTAGCAAGGGGTGAAGCAGACCCAAACACATGACATACATGTATAAAACTGTCAATTGATTAAAATTGAGATCAAACGACAAAGCCTTCTTTCTACTTTGCTGTTGGTGACTGCCAGGTTGGGGGCCTGTGTGCCAGGCACGGTGCGGCAGCAAGCAGGGGATGCCTGGTCCGCAGGGCAGTGGCCAGGTTTGATCTGCCTGGGAAACGCAAACAGCCCTCCTGCCCCCCTCAGCCCGAGCTCTGCAGACTCATCAACAGTGTTGGGGTAACAGCCGACCCTTAAAGCGAGGTTCAAAGTAATAAGAGTGTTTCAACAGCTCATTTTAAGGCAGAGGTCAATGTCCCTGAAGTCCGTCCAACCTGGGGAGGAAGTACCCCAACCTTCCAGGGACGCTGGCTCGGGGTGCCGGGGCTCTGTGCAGAGTCCTCCCGCCTGCCTGCCTTTTCTCACTGATAGCATCAAAGCACTGGTTGACATGGCCACCACTCTGCCATTGGCACCTTTCTGGTTCCATTTCTCTAGCGAGTGTCCTCTCCTGTCCTCGACCTCTTAGCTCCATGACGTGTTGCTCTGTGGGTGAGGTTGGACGGCTGCCCATTTCCAGCCATGATGGAAAGGGAGGATTCATCACAGCCATGAAGATGCATCGGGGCTTGGCAGTTGCCAACAGCTATTTATGTCATTTGCCGGGGAAACTGGCTGTATCTGCTTGTCCCTCTGGGCAGGCTAGCAGCATGACGCAGGTATGACACTTCACACTGCTGCCTAAGCCCTAAAGAAGTATGGTGAACCTTGGCCAGGAAACTGCCTGGCAGGGAACACATGTAGCAGCTAGCCTTGGAACTCAGAAAACTATGATGATTCTGTCTTTATTTTCATCACAAGACCAAAAGGTACAGGGGAAAGGTTACTGATGGATGCCCCAGTGAATGTGACCATTTGTAGGGGATAGTGAAGGGAGGGAGCTGGTACGGATGGAACCTCCTTTCACAGATTTCCCCACATGGCGCAACCAGAACCCTGCTGGGGGAGAGAGAACTAAGCACAGCTGGTCCCAGAGGTGACCACCGAGAGATTATTGGCACAGGTAGACCAGCAAACCTGACCAATTAATCATCTTTGGGCACATGGGATTTGACCACACATTAGGATTTCGCTTCTTTTGTATGAGAGGTAGGGATACCTTGGTACCAACCCCACTGTGATTGTGGGTCGTTGTTTTTTGATGATGGTGCTGCCCTGGCAGTATTAAGAGGCAGGGGGTGTGGGGTGTTCTCAGCATTTCCTGTGTTGCAATTTAGCTCGCCAAGCCACTCCCAGTGCCTGTTCACTTCTCCTTGGTCTCCAGATTCCTACAGGATCAAGGTGGCTTAGCCACCCTTACACGGGACCATCTTTCTTCTATTTTCAAAATGTATTCCTTTTGCAGAGTTTTGGCAAGAGCATGAGAACCAGGCACCTATTGCATGCAACTTAGTCATTTCTATTTAAATGATAAATGTGCACACAGTTCTATTTCTAGGAATTAATCCTACACATGTGAAAAAGTTGCTTATATAATGGCATCATTTCTTTCCTTACTGTGGAGAAATACCAAGCAAGTAGCAACTTAAGGGAGAAAAGGCTGCTCTTGGCTTACAGTTCGAGGGCGTAGGGCGCACCACGCAGGGAAGGCGTGGGGGCAGGAGCGGGAAGCAGCAGACCATGTCGCATCCACAGTCAGGAAGCAGAGTGAAGCATGCTGGGGCTCAGCTCATTTCCCCCATTTTTATGCAGCGCAAGGCCCCCAGCCCCGCGGAATGGTGCTACCTACATTTAATGGTGTGTGTTCTCACCTCATTTATTCTAAATCTAGAAATTCTCTCTCACAGGCAGCCTGGATGATTCTAGAGCTTGTCTAGTTCACAATATTAAGTAACACAGTAACAAAACACTGGAAATCAACCAAATGTTTACTTAAAAATCCCTGCCTAACAGCATAAGTTATATATATATATATTGTTTATTTATTTATTCGAGAGAGAGAGGCAGAGAGGGAAAGAGAGGGAATGGACACATTGGACACATCAGGACATCCAGTCACTGCAAACAAACTCCAGATGCATGCACCACCTTGTGCATCTGGCTTATGTAGGTACTGGGGAATTGAACTTGGGTCCTTTGGCTTTGCAGGCAAGATCCTTAATCACTAAGCCATCTCTCCAGCCTAAGGTGATACTTATAGAGTAATATTTATTTATTTGAGAGAGAGAGAAGCAGGCAGAGAAGCAAACTTCACAAGTCAGTTGGTGTGCACAGCCTAAACACCAAGGGAAGGGGCTGGCCTCAGAGGGCGACAGGCTGCCCAGGACCCACTGCTGTCCTCAGGGCAGACTGGCATGAGCCACCTACCAGGCACTTCTGAGTCTGCTGTTCAAACATCTTTTTTCCCCTCCCTCTCTCCCCTTCTCCCTGCCTTGTTTCTTTCGTTTTATGAGACAAGCTCTCATGTATCCCAAACCGGCCTTGAACTCACTGTGTAGCTCAGGCTGACCTTGAATTTCTCATCCGCCCGCCTCCTCCTGCTAAGGGCTGGGATTAGAGGACTGAACCACCGTGCCAGGTTTCTGTGGTGTGGGATTCGTGCGTGCTGGGCTGGCGCTCCTCCAGCTGAGCTGCTCCGTCAGCCCTCACGGCCGACTCTTCCTGCCACCGCCGCCCGCTGCCTGGGCGGCTTGACCCGGTTCTGAGGCCTCCTGGCCCACCCAAGCACCCCCCACACTGGCGCTCATGACCAAGCCAGTGGCAGAGGTAGAAGGTTCCCAGCAACTTTTCCAAACCCCAGTTTCTAGCCATGTGTGACAACAATGACTATTTGATAGCTGCAAATGTCATGCTTAAATATTTTTAGTCTTCCCTATTGGTGTGTCATCTGGAATGACAGATTGCATTTTAGACGAAGCAGGGACCTGATCAGAAAGAACAGCATCATTTTTCTAATTCGTTCCATGACCCTGAAGAAGCCTGACCCCTAGTGCTTTTTATTTTGTTGTTGTTTACTTTTTATTTAATTAAAAATATTTTATTATTTGTGAGTAGACACACACACACACAGAGTGAGTATGGGTGCACCAGGGCCTCCAGCCACTGGAAATAAACTCCAGATGAGCGCACCACTTTTTGCACCTGGCTTACGTGGGTACTGAGGAATCGAACCCAGGTTGTTACACTTTGTAGGCCAACACCTTAACTGCTGAGCCATCCCCCCAGCCCTTTATTTAATTTTATTAATTGCGAACTTGCCTGTATATCTCGTATTGGTCATATTCCTATCAGTCTATACTCTTGCTTCCCTTCTCCCCATTTCCCTCTTCCAGTGAGGACTTTCCTTAGTAGGGTTATCAGTAATCACCATGGGGCCATAAATGCACCAGTGTCTGGTGTGGGTGGGGGGACAGTGCCTGAGTACCCCTTCCCGTCCTGTGGCTCTTATGTTCTTGCCACCCCCTCTTCCGCAATGTTCCCTGACCTGGCCCTGGTTTTGCAGAAAGCTACACTGGACTTACTTTTGCACAGCACATCCAGTTTCAAAATCATTTCATACTTATTTATTTATTTATGAGAGAGGGAGGGTGGGAGGGGGAGTGAGAGAATGGATGTGCTAGGGCCTCCAGCCATTGCAAATGAACTCCAGACGCATGCAACGCCTTGTGCATCTGGCTTATGTGTGTCCACATCCTATCAGCAGAACTGCTTCTGGGTCATCTTAAGGGAAAAACACTGCCCAGTAAAGTAGCCCTGCCCTACCAGTTCCTATCTATGCCTGCCCTAAGTTCTAGAACACTCCCAACCACTGGTTCTTTTTGCCTACCGTGAACTCATTCTTTTTATTCCAATGGTTTGGGCTTTTCCTGGGAGCCCGCAAGGCCTCCTTTCTGCCAGGGGAAGTCATGTAACAAACTCAAGGCGCTCAGACACCTCTGGTCCTTTCCCTCTGCATGTAGGAGGTTTTGAGGGATTGAGGCAGGAGGGAAAGGAGACTTTGTGGAGTCTCTTGTAGGAGACTCTCAAAAGAAAAGACAGCTCTTCCCCTCTCTCTCTCTGTTAAGCACAGGTTGATTCACTGGAGACTCCAGAATGAATGGCTGTGTGGGCCAATTAGAAGAGAAACTGAAAAGTTTGGAAGACAAATGACAAGAAACCAAGGAGGGTCTGGTGGGGACAATCCCATGACCCTAGCATGGGAGCTTTGGAGATTGGGCTCAGATTTGTGTCCTGAGCTACCTGAGTCAGGTGGGCAAGAAGTCCCTTCCCCCTCCCCACTCTGGCTCTTAGTTTCCTCATTAGTAAAGAGCAAATCCTAGTGCTTTCTCTGTTTTTAAAATTCTCCTAGTAGATGGTTGTCATGCCTGCCACTGGTCGCCCCCCGCCCCCCAGGCATAATTCCAGTACTCTGTAAACTGGTTTATGCTAAGAGCAGTTGTCTTTGAAGAGCTCAGAATAGGTTGCTTGATGACACTGTGTGCACATGGGTGACACATCCAGTGTGCGGGGAGAAGGAGGAATGTTCCAGAATGTTCTCCCAGGAGCTTTGCAGGAAGGGAGAGAGAGAATACATGTTAAACTGGAGCATTCTCTTTTTGAAGTGAGTTGTAAGGGGGCTGATAGCAAATGGAAATTTATGATAGCTGAGAATCCAAAAAGTCAAAATTGACTTTTCCCTTGATCCAACTCTAGCCAGCATTGCCCAATTCTCTCCAAATACTGCAGAACCGCTATTTCAGTGGAGATAAAGACAAGCTCTCTGTTGACTTTTATTTCCAAACCCTACCTTTTGGAATTGACACAGAAAGAGGGGCAGAGCTCTGGCTAGGCCTGACCCTCTGGTCAGCAGACTCAAAACCTCCCCCTGTGCTCTCTGGCCTGTCTCCTCAAACAGAAGCCACCGCAATAGATATCGATAGCACAGATAAAACGCACAGCAATGTGGGCTTTGAACCCCCAGGGATTAGCATTCTCTGTCCTTTCTACTTCCAGAGGTGACAGAGCAGGATTTTGCTCCTTCCCTTCCGTAGAGAGCTGCTCTATAGAGGCTCCTGGTACCCCAGGGGTGGGAGCACAGTGTATAACCTGCAATTTCAGGGCTCAGCAGGCAGCCCAGGAAACAAGGCCCAGGTTTGCAGTGGCCCCATGGGGGAGGCCCTAGCTTGGCTTGGGTCCTGAATGAAGGCAAAGGCAGCGTTTGGGTTATAAGCCCTAGCTCTGAACTCAGACCCTCTGTCTAGCTCATCCAAGCCCTGTGACCCGGGATGAGGTTCTGAAAGGTTCTCTCTGTTTTATGGGAATGGGAAATGGGAATAATGAGGTTCTTCCCTATTAAGGGCTGTTAGCAGGAGTATCTGTCCATGTATTTTTTTCTTTTAATTTTTTGGTTTTTCGAGGTAGGGTCTCACACCAGTCCAGGCTGACCTGGAACTCGCTATATAGTCTCAGGGTAGCTTCAAACTCTTAGCGAGCCTTCTACCTCTGCCTTCCGAGTGCTGGGATTAAAGGCATGCACCACCACGCCTGCTCTGTCCATGTATTTTTGATATTATTTTTATTTATTTGAGCGAGAGGGAGAGAAAGAGAGAGAGAATGAGAGGGAGAGAACAAGAGAGAGAGAATGAGAGAGAGAGAATGAGAGAGAGAGAGAGAGAGAGAGAGAGAATGGGCATGCCAGGGCCTTCAGCTATTGCAAATGAACTCCAGATGTGTGCACCTCCTTGTGCACATGTGTGACATTATGTGCTTGCATCGTTGTGCGTCTGGCTTATGTGGGACCTGGAGATTGGAACATGAGTTCTTAAGCTGGCTGCTCAGTCCTCATCTTACTGACCCGGAACGTGAAGCCTGGTTTCCCTTTTATCGGTGATGACTGCCCCTCTGTCCCCCACAGGCCTAGACTCCACTTTTTTCTGCTTTTCCTCTCACCACTCTGGCTAACTCTCCTCTTCTGCTGTCTTTGTCTCTTCGTCTAACTTTTAGATCCCTCCTGTTAGCAGAGGGTGTGTGTGTGTGTGTGTGTGTGTGTGTGACGTAGTGCGGTATGGCACTCAGCGCTCCCCTGCGGCGTGGAGCGCTTGTCTCTGGTGGCCGGAACAGAACATTAGCTTTCCTGTTCCATCATCTTCCAGCCAGTCTTGTGTTAAGCTTGAGTCTCTTTACTGACCCTGGAGCTTGTGTGGAGGCAAACAAATGATAGACATGTAGGGACGATAATGATCATGTTATGGAAAAACAACAAAGCAGAGAGAGGCTTGGGTGGTATGATCCAAGGGGTGTGATTTTCACTGAGAGACTTGCCTCAGGATAAGGACCACAGAGCAGGGAGAAAGCCAGCCATGGGGACATGGGGGAGGGAGCATCTGAGGCATAGAAGCACCTGGTGAAACCAAGACCCCAGACAGGAGCAGAAGAGATCAGCATGTCATCTCACATGTCACTGGAAGAGGTCAAAGGGAGCCAGGAGTTCCACGGCAGAGAGGGATAGGTAACCTAAGAGCCTCCGCTGGGATCTACATTTCTAGTAGAAAGGGTCCCTGTGCCCCTTTGCTTCACTGGCTGCGCTCCTGGTGTCTACAGGAATGTGGTAGACTATCAGCTTGTGTTTGATGAGGGATGAGGGAAGGTGTGCGTGGTGAATGTCACCTTTCCACTCTTCTCCTTTGGGAAACACAGCCAGGGTAGGTGACTAGAGGCCACTAAGGGCATGTCTCCTAGCAACAGGCACAGTCAAGGAATGGTGGTTTGAATGCGAGTTCATCCTTTGGGGCGGGCACATTGTGAGTCTGAACAACTTGAGGGATGTCCCATGATGGTGTCTACTTGGCTCTTAGAGGTCTGGAGAGAGGTTAGGGTTAGACATTGATTCTGTGACTGTCCACAGGTAGAGACTTAAGTCATAAGGGGAAGAAGGGAAGAAGAAAGGAGCAAGAAGAGGGAGAGAAGGAAGGAAGAAGGGAAGGAAGGGAAAGGAGAAAGCAAACCCATTAAGAGCAATTTTTGAGCTCACATGTACATCGAGAGTGAACGCTTGAGCAGGAACAGGAAGGTTCTGGAAACCTGAGACTGAGTCTCAAGAGGAAGAAATGGCTGCTGACATTGGGTGCAGGTCAGTGCTGAGGCGGCCCAGGACTGGGAACTGGCCGTTGAGTTGGATCCCCTGGAGACCTGCGCTCCTGTGGTCCTCACATCTCCAGGGACCCAAGCCGCAGGCAGAGGAGCATCAGGGAGATACGGCCACACTCCTGGCCGGCTGGCAGCAGAGCTTGGCGGCAAACAGGCTGGTGGAGGGTGAGATGGCTGAGGGATAGAGGTCAAGTGGCCGCAGAGCAGCAGGACACTGCGGTGTCGGCTTAAGGGAGTTCTAGAAGGGAATGTCAGGGCTGGTGGCTTCCATGTTTAACTGTGGAAAAGGATGTCTCGCCCAAGGTCATGGAGCCTGGGGGTTTCTGGACCCCCACTGGGGTGTGATCATTGCTCTCTTCCCGTCGCCAGCAGCAGGTATTTCCCAACATGGTGGCTCTCTGCCTCCAAAGCTAATGTTTGTCACCCATTGATCCAATATCTGCCTGTTACTTTTTAACGTTAGCCCGGGGTTCAAAGGCCTGGCTGATGTTTAAACACTCAACACGTGGGGATGGCATGTACCCCCCTCCAACCCCACTAAGCTCTCTGAGGAACGAGCAGACATCGAGCAGGCAAGATGAACTGGAGGTGGAGAGACTCCAGAGGCTTGAGAATTGAGGAGAGCGCTAATCAGCTCCCGCCAGTCAAATCCAGGCTTTCCGTGCTATTGCATATAAGTGAACAGAGGGGCCGGGAGTGCAGCTCACTTGGCAAAGTATTTGCTTAGCATGCAGGAGGCCCTGGGTCTGATCCCCAGTGCTGAAGAAAGTACACTTCGGTTGCATGTGACTCAGCTCATAGCTAACATTGTTTACCAAACAGAAACCCTTCTACAGATAACACCCCAGATCCCCACTAAGAGTTCCTGAGTGGGGAAATTCAAGTTTGAAGTCTCAGATCCCCTTGTCTTGGACAAAGGGATGTTTGTGCTGTCCCTGGGTTGGAGCTGGAGGACACGAGGCCTGGCTTCACGGCGGAGGCAGTGGGAGGGCTCGGTTCTGGGGTGCTTTCTTCTCATTTTGTGGACATCCTATGCTCACAACGGATCTAGTGGGCTGCAGTGGGCCCCTGCCCTCAAAACCCTTCTCTACTCAATTTTCTGGTAACTGCATGTTTTTAAACATGCCATTTGCGGAGAGAGAGGGATATGGGGAGGGGATGAACTCTAGATGCACGTACTACTTTGCGCATCTGGCTTTGTGGGGTACTGGGGAATAGAACCAGAATCATTAGAATTGGCAGGCAAGCACCTTAACCCCCTAAATACATAATTTTGATTTTTACTCCTTTTGACTGAACTCAAACATCACCTTTATTATTCGTCGACATGACTTCTGTGTCTGGTCAATTGGTCATTTATGTCTTAGTATAACCGAGCTGGCTCTCTTCTCAGATAGGCTCGGTGGAGGGTGGCGGCAGCGTCGTAGTTACAGGTTGAATGGTACCTCCAACTCAGACACCCTGGGTTTAGACCACCACGCTGCAAGCCTTTGACCCTTCCCTCTGCTTTCTTGCATGTCAATGGGTGCTAATGATACCTGCCTCTCTGGGCTGACGTGGAGATTCACGAACAGCACTAGCCAAACCCTAAGAGTAAGCTGAAGACCACGCCAGCTTGGCATCACTCCCTGGAAAAGTCTGTGTGAAGGGATTCCTCCTGGCAGTTTGACTTCTTGGTCGTTTTCCTCTATCAGGCATGAGGTATTTCTGTGAAGCAGCTGGACATGGCCACAGGCTAGCTTCCTGCGGGGGGGGGGGTCGTCAGAAAGTTTGCCCTGGAGGCTGGTTGGCCCTCCTTACAAGCACAGTCGTCATCAGGCTTTCTCCTTCCTCCTGAGCCCAAGGATTGCAGGGTACCCATCCCAGAAGACTGCGGGGCCATGGAGGGAGGGCACTCAAGTTCTCCAGCGACTATGTGGCACGTGGGATTTACCCACAAAGGACCATGGGAAATGTGCTCTGATAAGCGGCTGCTTACTACACTGTTACCTTGCCCCAGGACTCTTCCCTTCTTCCCTGCAGAGGAAGAAGCCAGCAAAACCACCCGGTCACCCCCCACTGCAAGATGAGCCTGGATTTCACCCTGGAAGGTCAAGCTCACGGCTGTATGACGTGACCAAGGCGCCAACGCAGTACATAGTGACTGTCTTCATCTTGCACCCCACGTGAAATGCGAGCACTGTTTGACTATAAAATTGACATTTCTTTCACTCGCAATGCTTTGTGGCTTCCAGTTAATTGAACTAATAAGCTTTGCTATCTTAAGGAAGCACAGCTCCCAGCGAGAACGGTCCTCTGGGCCTGCGCCGTCAGTCACATATGGAGTGGTAAGGTGCGGGACGAGACCTCAGTGCTCCAGAGAGGCCACTGGATGACAAGGCCAGGCCAAAGCCCTTATGGTGAATACTCTCCCATCATGCTATCCCAGCCAGACATGCTACGGGAATGTGGCAGTCTAGAGTTTTCTACTGTGGGCTTGGTTTGCCATTTGGTCTGCACATAGCAAGTTCAAATGTTTAACTTACTGATTCTGACAACTGTGTTGGAAATGACCAAGGAGAGGGTGTTGCTTAGTAAGCGTCCAGATTTGCCTGAGAAGCCTGGCTGGAGTGCTGGCAGGGGAGCCTCCTGCCCGGTTGGTCATACGAGGCCCGCTCCTTCCATGCCACACATGGGCACTTGAAAGAACTCAGTCCGCTCACGGTGGTTTGCTTACTCCCAGCACCCACTACCCTGGGTCTCTTCTCCCATTCTTCCAGATCCTGTGCCACCATGTCCCATGATTCCAGCATGGCTGGGACCTGGCACCCTGTGGTGGCGGCAAACTTGGGTTGTCTCCAGGGCACTTTTCCTGACTTGGAGCCCATTGGGATGGTAGCAGGGGCCAGCTTGGAATTGGGGGTGGTGGTGAGGAAAGGTTGTTTATCAGTGGCACAGGCTGGGGTAGGGACTGGCAGGATGCAAGTCTGCTTGTAGCACTTAAAACTTTTTCTCAAGTCTGGCCTGAGGCTAGTTGGACAAAACCTCTAGTTTACAACCAGCCTCCTGAAGCTGCCCGTGAATCCATTCCGGATATTCACTGAGGCCTGACTTCTTTCCTCACGAATTCAAGCTCCCATCAATATGGGCAGTCACGTTCCATCTCTGGAGCCCCCATTTCTGCAAACCTGCTGTTCTGAGACACGTTCTCCAATAAGGGAGCAGTGAAGGGATCAGGAGATGGTGTTCCTGTAATCACCCTTCCTCACAGCCAACCCTGGGGGAGCGCATCCTAGAATTAGGGGCCACATGTGTCCACTGCTGACATCAGGGGTTTAAAAAATGTTGCAAATGCCTGCATCATTCTTGGTCCAAATAGCAGGTTGGGAGTTTATCCACTCTACCAACAGCAACAATTGTCACTGACTCAACCCACCCGCGTCTCTTTGTAAGCAAGCACGTGCAAGAGTTCAGTGTGTCTCCCCGCCTGCACTGCTTGGGTGTCTTGGAAATTCTGGGTGAGGTGTCAGGAGCTTGGCAAGCATGTCTAATGCTGCAGTGGGGTCCTGCTTGATGCTACCAGCTGGCAGTACCCGGAGGGATGGACCTAAGGACATGGAGAGGAGATACAGTTCTAAGTGAAAAGGGAGTCTCAGGCTGGTCAGATGGCTCAGGGGTTAAGGTGCTTGTCTGCAAAGCCTAAGGACCTGGGTTTGATTCCCCAGTACCCAGGTAAAGGCGGATGCAGGGGGTACATGTGTCTGGAGTTCATTTGCCAGGGGCTAGAGATCCTGGCATGCCCATCGCTGTCTGCCTCTTTTTCTCTCATAAATAATTGAAATATTTTCAGAAAAATAAAAATCATTCTTCCATGACCCCTCCACCCCCAGGGAAATGCAAGAGACTGAGTTTTAGCAGGGAACAGACACAGGATGTGGGTAGCAAGAACCACCGTGGTCTGGCCATTGTGTGTCTCTCACGTCCAGGGCCCACTGAATAAAAAGAGGTGAAACCTGCCTTTTTAGGAAAGAACAAAGGATTTCAGGGTGTGGTTTAAAATCGGTAATTCGGGCTAGAGAGTTGGCTTAGTGGTTAAGCGCTTGCCTGTGAAGCCTAAGGACCCCAGTTCGAGGCTCAATTCTCTAGGACCCACGTTAGCCAGATGCACAAGGGGGCGCACGTGTCTGGAGTTCGTTTGCAGTAGCTGGAAGCCCTGGCATGCCCATTCTCTCTCTATATATATCTGCCTCTTTCTCTGTCACTCTCAAATAAATAAATAGAAATGAACAAAAAAAAATTAAAAAAAAAATAAAATAAAATCAGTAATTCTCAAGTTAAATAGAGGCGGATGGATGAGGGCCAATGTGCATCCTTTACTACGTCTAAGCTGTGTGTTTGGGGCAGACTTTATCCCTAAAGTGGAATTTTAGCAGATATTAAGTGAATAGTATAAATGTGCAGACATTTAAACCCGTGGCACAATTAAGATAAATTCATGCAGAAGCTTTAAATCAGACAACCCATAATACTTGGTGTAGGAAATGTTCCAGCTTCCATAATTCTTTATTACATTATTTGACAAGTTGTATCACTGCTTTACAATGACTTCACTTTGTCACATTACTCTTGCTGTCAGGAGAACAAGCTACAATTTCTCTTCAGATCTTTCCAGAAGGCAAAAATAAAAGGACTTGTCTTTAAAACTTTTCCTGTGTGTATCAAATTCAACCATGTTTTAATTAAAGCTATTCTGATTGTGAAAATTAGCATTATCCATTAAGTTGTCTTAAAAAAAAAAAGTCAAGGTAGTTTGGTTTTGACCATTATATCAAATAGCACTCGGCTTTATATTAGAGGTGGATTTATAATAAAAAGTTATGAAACACTGAGAATTCATTTGGAATGCTTGGAACTCCTTTTACCTTAAAAGTTTATGTTTCATTTGATAACAGATCCTGAATGAAGAAATGACAGCAAGTAATGTCTTTCTAGGGTTCTCTCAGGCTCCAAGGGTTGGAATCCTCAGGACACAGCTTGGAGAAAACTGTAGAAGGGACTAAGCTTTCATTCCCTTTTAAGTCCCGATTATTCAGCAAGGTGTAAAAATGCTATAGAAATATATACATATATATTTGGACAGCATACATACGTATATATGTATATATGTTACATATGAAATAGCAAAAGAACAGAGTCACAGTTAACATGAAGGAAATGGTGACATTCCAGGGGTCATCAGTCTGTGTATGAGGGGCCGACTGGCTTTACATGGGAACACACACCTCTGTCGACACCGGTTATAGTCATGAGAAAGGCTTTCTATGCACAGATACCGGTGGACAGTGCGGCAGGCTAGAAGTGAGGCACCAAGAGCGATGTCCTTAGATCCTTACTGTGACTCCTTACCGAAATAAAACCGACAATGATGCGTGTGCTTAAACATTGCTTTGAAGGTAACATTTTAAACAAAGGATCAACACTGAATGAGACATTTCCTTGGAAAATTCCATACCAACAGAAAGCTACCCCATTGCTAGAAAACATTATACAGGCTCACAACCTAAAGCTACAGCTTTTTCTCTGACACACTGAAAACAATTTGGAGAGGAGTGTGAATACTCAAGTGTACAGACACTCTTCATTAAGGCTTATATAAATAAAAAGTGGTCCAAGATATATCACATTTTCTTCCCAGTTTTAAAGTCTAAAGTACAAAGTGGAGCTTATTTTAAACATATCCCCAGTCCTGAAATTGGCAGTTTTGACATGACTTTGGATATACCCCAGTGCCTAAATGAGACAGAGGTAGTGTTGTGGTCTTCAGGGGGCCAAGAGGGTGCAAGGCAGGCAGTGGCCCTGCACAGCAGCACCCCTACTGGCCAGGAAGCAAATAACACCCGACAGCACCTCTCCTGACGTGCCCAGGCAAGGTGAGGAGGGAAGAGGACAGAGGAGGAGGAGAGCTAAACGGCAGGGAGGGACTGGGCAGGTGGTGAGCCCAGCTTCTCTTTGTAGACTCTGATATTTCAAAGGTGAGATACAAGACTTTAGGAAAATAGAAAATGATCAATTGGTATCTGTTAGAACATGTGACATTGCTGCATATGAACCTGACTTTCAAGAGAGCAACATGGAACCTAGCAAGATTAAAAAGCAACAGTACATGTCATTTGTGCAGCAATACAACATGTATGAACTGGTTCACATATTTTGCAAACAATTTCTCAGAGTCTTCACTGCTGGACCCTTATGTTTGGGCACAATTCCTAGCAAGCCACTTTCCATCTGAGTTTAGGGATGATCTAATGTTCCCTACTCAAGGTCTTTGGAAACCAAATTTCTTTTTCTTACTCCCTCTGCCTCACTTGCTTCCCCCCACCCCAACTGTCAGGGCTAGGCTTTGTACATGTTAGGCAGGTACTCAGGCATGATGGGACAGCCCCAGCCCGGAAACAGAAATTAAGTATGTATCTCTGGTTCGTGTGACGGAGGGCTGGCTATTGAACAGTCTAAAGGATGGTGTTTCACACAAGGACAGTGCACAGAGTACCTGTAGCACAGGCAAATGCCTCCTGGAGACAGTGGGTTAATCCAGATTCACGCACAGACCAAAAAGAGCAGGGACAGTCATACCATGGCAGCCTTAGGATGCTTAAAGCCCTTCCATGCAGTGCAAGTCCTGGCACATACTACAAGCCTCACAGTAGACAGCCCACACAGTTTCAGGATGAACGAGAGCTCTTCAGCTCAGGAGGAAAGGAACACAGACACAGCCCGGGACACACAACAGCTTGTCTGCCCAGAGAAGCCAGATGGTCAGCCCTTCCCTAGGCCAGCTAGCTGCAGTGGGGATGGCCCAAGGAATGACCCCACAGCTTGCTCCTCAGGTGGGACAGAGACTCACCCCCATCACCTGCAGTGATGTCACTGGTGACAAGACACAGGACCATTTTAGGAAAAGAGTGAAACTCCACCAACTGTTGAGAACTGGAGAATGCCATATCAACATTCAATCCAGCAGTAGTTTTTTAAATCAGGTACTTGTAAGGGGCAGATACTTGTAAGGGGCGAACTTTAGTGCTAGGTACAATGACTATGTGTCCAGCATTCCCAGGAGTATATTTCAGTAATTCTTTTCTATTACTGGCCTTAGAAATGACTAGTTTTTCATTTCATATTTGTAATACTTTTGGCTTAATAATGCTATATATTTTTTTTAACACACGGCTTACAGAATGAATAATCTGTATTATTCATCAAGACTGGACTTCTTCTCCGGAATGATGTGATCACTCTCCAATTTCATTTAATCACATTTCTCAGCTCAGGCTTTGGTGCCTTTAACAGAGAGATGGCTCAGGATGAGGAAGGTTACACAAAAGCTGTGTATTTTTGTCATTGAAATATTTTTTATGTTAACTATAGGGAGAAAACTCACTAAGAGACAAAAATAGGAGCATTATTACTTTTATAATTACTCAATACCTAAGTGTCTGACCACTACTAAGTATCCTAAAACCAGTGTGAAAGGAAGCCAGTCCTCAGCCTGGAAGAATTGACCACCTTCTGGGAGCTCAGTCCCCTGTGTTCCTTTGGACAACTCAGTTACCATGACAAGCACCTGTGACTTCTCCCAGGCCACCCAGAGCTGTGTACACACAAGTAATTCCTTACACCAAAAGTCCTTCTTACAAAACAGAGACCTCAAAACCAGAAGATTCTGGTCTTATCTACAACTGTCAAGAGATGAAATATCCAGTGTCCCCTACCTTCTGTGACAGGGTCTAGGACAGCAGGAGTTAAAAGGACAGTGGGATGCTGAACTCCCATGCCGTCTCATGTATCTTCTTGGAGCGCAGCAGAAATGTGGGACGGAGACTGAGGATCTTCACAAACACCCTCACCCCTCCAGGCAGCCTGCGCTCAGCGGGCACCCACAGGTGCTCCACCTTGTGTCTAAAGTAACACTCAGTGCAGAGAGCTGAGGCAGCAGTAAACAATACCGAGGCATGCAACAAGTCACCCCTAACGAAACCCAGGTAAGTGTATATTAAGTGGATCCTTGTCGCTGAGTACAGAGAAATCAATCAGAAAGCATTTGGAGAAGACAGGTGTGTAGGCTCCGAGTCATATCCAGGATTTTATACACGAGCAGCCAGATTTACAACAGAGAAATATTGCACCAGAAAGGTGTGTGCAGGGAGAAGAAATCATCACATTGAGTTTTTTTTAACAATAAGAAATGATAACACGACCAGACAGGACCTCCGTGTGTGATCTAAAGCGCCTCCACACTTGGTGCAGTCCCAGCGAGAATGGGCCACAAGTGCTGTCAGCAAGCACACAGACAGACAGGAGACCACTGGGCCTGGCTTCCTCCATCTTGATCAAGCAGCGCCAACTTTCATTCAAATTGTCTCTACCGCAAACAGCACAGGGAAACCAGAACCCAGGGAGACTGTACAGGGGGTGACGGGAGGGGTAGAGGCTTTCTCGTGACAGAGGATGGTCCAACCCTGTCTCAAATGTGCGACTGCACCCGTGCATACTTCTAAGGAATGGTGGCCGTCACTCCTCTCAAGTACACGCAAAGATGTCATGCTATGTATGTTACAGTCCTCTCAGCCCGCAGCTATGATCTAAGTTTGTACAAAACAAATATCCAGTTTCTTTTCATTCTGAGCATGGAAAAAATTGGCATTATGCTTAATGTTGCATTTGACGTTCTCTCAAAGTATTTGTCTGTAGAAGGATTTTGGACAAAAATTAGTCTTCCAAGAATCCTAACAGAGGGTGAGGAGAGCCAAAGTACTTCAAAAATAAAAATGTCACTGACATTAAGCTTGGTATGAAATTCAAATACAAAAAAATATGCTCACTTCTCTGAGTACATGAGACATCTTTAATTGTAATGAAATAAAATCTGAAATCGGTCTAAATCATTTTAAAAAGTAAACATGAGCTGTAATACTATACCTGTAGAGCGATTAATTCCATTCATTGTCATTAGAAAGTATGCAAAATATTTATTAAGGGCTTTGCCTGCAGAGGCATAACATAAATAGATCACGTCCTCCTGAAATGTAATTAGTGTGCACATCAGTCAGCCGGTTGAGAATTGGTGGTGAGAGGCGGGCACTGGAGCTGGGGCTGGGGTCCCCTGGGAACTCTGGGCAGGGCCCAGAGGCGGCTCGGCTCAGGAGCCAGGCCGGGCAGCTGCCTCTGTCACCCGCTCCGCAAAAGTCTGCTAGGCAAATGCGAAAGTGCACTCGGATCTTGTGGGATGGGCGGTGGCCCCGGGCAGGGCAGGAGGCCTTCCTTAATCCACCCCTTCGAACCCTTGAGCGTTTTCCACGGCCATGAGAAGTTTCTCTCGTAAATCTTCAAAGGTTTCGTACGGAGGTAAGTCAAGGCGATTAAAGCTGTGGAACGAACAGAAGTGGAGCTGAGTGGCGAGCGGCCTTACTGTTGTGATAGCACTTCCTAGATTTGGGGAATTGGCATCGGCCGTTTCAGCGAGACTGAGACAGTGGTAGCCATGATTTTGATAAACTAAAAATCAAGTTCTAGCTATGAGACTGGCCATCTCTAAACAGTCCACAGGATCTTTAAATATTTATGGTCCAGGACCCCTCTGCTGCTGGGAATAAGGCAAGTACCACACATCCACACTGATACTGAAAACCTGTACGACACCAAGAATGTGCGCATCGGGAGTGATGGATGGTGCAGGCCATCTGTGGACCCCAGAGCAGAGCCCAGGGGCACCACTCCTCAGTCAGCAAGCCAGTGACGTTCTGAGTGAGGAGCCGCATTCCTAAAAAGTCCCCATGTCCCAGGAGGCTTCAGTGGTTCCAATGCACTGTCTCTGCTCAGAGTGAGATGGACAGCCTCTGCAGGGAATCCAGCCTACGTACAGGGCCAGGTTCAAGCCCTGATTCTGCCTCCAGTGTGATCTGGGGTAAGCCGCTTTCTCTCTGAATCCGTCTGCTCATCTGTGAAAAGGGGAAACTGCTCACAGGAGTGTGGGAGGATGAAATCGGAACATATGTAAGAGTTTTATAACCTGTTATCCTGAGCAAGTGTCCAGGTACTCCATGGAGTTAAAAAATGGTGGACTATAAGATGGCCATCAAGGAAGGCTCCCCAGTGCCATCCTCCAGGGGTGGCTGTGCCCAGTCAGCCCAGCTCACGAGTACTGAGTGTCGGCACTCTGCAAATGCCCTGGGTTCAGCTGCTGTTACCGCATTTTTAAATTAATTATTATTATTATTATTATTTTTTGGTTTTTCGAGGTGGGGTCTCACTCTTGCCCAGGCTGACCTGGAATTCACTCTGTAGTCTCAGGGTGGCCTCGAACTCACGGTGATCCTCCTACCTCAGCCTTCCGAGTGCTGGGATTAAAGGCGTGCACCACCACGTCCGGCTAATTTTTTTATTTTAAAAAATATTTTATTTTCATTTATTTGAGAGAGAGAGGGAAGGGGAGGAAGGGAGGGGGAGAGAGGAGAGAGGGAGAGAGAGAATGGACAGAGCAGGGTCTCCAACCACTGCAAACACACACGCCACCTTGTGCATCTGGCTTACTTGGGTCCTGGGAATTGAATGGAGGTCCTTTGGCTTTACAGGCAAATGTCTTAACCACTGAGCCATCTCTCCAGACCCCCCACCTTTTTTGAGGTAGAGTCTTAATCTAGCCCAGGCTGACTTGGGTCATCTCAGGCTGGCTTCGAACTCACAGCGATCCCCCTACCTGCCTCCTGAGTGCTGGGATCAAAGGTGTGTTGACACCATGGCCATCTTGTTACTACCTTTATCACTGAAGCCATTGTAACCCTTACCGCCTCCCACTCCAATCTCCGGACTCCATCACTGTAATAAGCTCAGAATCCCGCCCTAGAGTAAAGATGAGAACCGGTGGACAGTGCCTACTTTGGGTGGTCATCAGTTTGAGGCTGAAGAGGGCACACACGTCAGCAAGGGTCTGTTGGGCAGTGGCCACGCCCATCCACCCGGTCGTGACTGCTAACAGAGGAGGAACAGGCACCACAGGGGAGCAGGCTCTCTCCTCTGGACCCTTCTAGGTGGCAAAGGGCACGCCTGCTGGGAAAGCGGCGCAGGTCGACCTGGCCACACAGGCTTCGCAGTGTCACTGCCCCGATAAAGACAGGGCGACGCTGCCCACCGTTTCCAGAAGCCACATTCCCCTGCTTCCTGCAGATCAAGAGGGAAATGCCTGGGCAGAAATCCCAGCATGAGGGAGTTCTGAGTTAGACCAGTAAGAGGCTTGCTGAATGCTGTTAAAAAAAAAAAAAAACAAAATTGGGCCGGGCGTGGTGGCGCACGCCTTTAATCCCAGTACTTGGGAGGCAGAGGTAGGAGGATCACCGTGAGTTGGAGGCCACCCTGAGACTCCATAGTGAATTCCAGGTCAGCCTGGGCTAGAGTGAGACCCTACCTCGACAAACCAAACCAAACCAAACCAAACCAAACCAAACCAAACCAAACCAAATCGGGGCTGGAGAGATAGCTTAGTGGAGCTTGCCTGCAAAGCCTAAAAACTCATGGTTCAAATCTCCGGGTCCCACGTAAGCCAGACGCACAGGGACGCAAACACACAGTGTTGCCCATGCACACAGGGGGCACATGTGTGGGGAGTTTGCAGCAGCTGAAGGCCCTAGTGTGCCCATTCTCTCTCTCTGCCTCTTTCTCCCTCTAAAACACAAAACCCAGTGGGTTGAGTTTGTTGTGCTGGGTGTGGTGTGACTCTTTCAAGCAAATACACACCAAACCTCTCCATCCCTCTGCAGCCTGGGAAGGCCTTCTGAGGGCACCCCAGCCCACACTGTGCCATCGATGACCATGAGCCATCTATTGCCCTCACTGCTTCTCCAGCCATGATGACATTATTACTAAGCTCCAGGGAATTACAGGATCTTGACAGGCATGGAAGGCCTTTGAAAACTGATGCTGTTATGGGGGAATTTTTATCCTTAGTTCTACACAACCAGTTGAAGATGGCAGCAAAAAGCTCCAACTGTGTGACAGGCCGGGGCTGCCGTCCCCACAGATGGTAAACAAGGCCGTCTCTGTTTTAGAACAGTCGGGAAGGATGTGTTTGAGAACGTGGAGGCTCGGAGTCCTGCATCTGTGCACACCCTGGGCCCATTCAATCTGAGAGTGCATCTTACGTTCTCCTCTGCGCCCCTGTCCTTCCACACTGGGAGTTATTCACGAGCGGGATGTGTCACATATAGCTGGGTACGTCAGATGGCACTGACCACCCTTGGGGCTTTGCCACTCACCATGTGTGAGCTCGGGGCAGTTTTTCAGGACTGCCCCACTGCTCTATTGTAAACAGCTGAGGACCATTGGAACCTGCACGGGAGACAAAAAGACGCGTCAATAGGGCGGCCGTGGTGGGGCAAAGATGTGACAGGACAGAAGAAGGAAGAAGGACTGGGGCGGGGGCGGGGGGGCGGCCTGCCCAGGTGCGTCCTGAGACATTCTTGTGCTGTGATGTCGTGGTTCCTGTGGGAAAGCACAGGTCTGCACGAGCCCAGCTGCCTCTCCTGCAGGACAGAACCCACCTAGGTGCAAGGGCTGTGGTCGTTCCTTTATCAATGTTCTAAAATTATTATTTATTAGCGAGGAGAGGGGGAGGTGAGGGCCTCTTGTAACTGGACAGGAACTCTGGATGCATGCGCTTTGTGCATCTGGCTTTATGTAGACACAGGGGAATTGAACCCTGGCAGGCAGGCTTTGCAAGGATACAGCTTTAACCACTGAGCACTCTCCCTAGTCCTAATGGCGTGTTTGAGGAAACAAACCCAGTGTGGGCTTTCACATCCTGAGCAGAAAGGAGGAGTAGGGTCCTTCTAACCATCATGGCTCAGATTCTGCAAATGTAGTTGTTCTTTTCATGCATGTGTGCGTATGTTCACGTGTGTGGGGGCACACCCATGTGTCTGTGTGCGTGCCTGCACATATGCACACATTTATGTATAGGCCAGAGGCCAAACCCAGGCAGCATCCTCCAGAATGTCACCTGTCTCTTTTGATAAAATACTTTTATTTATTTTTTGGATAGTGGGAGAGAATGGGCTCACCAGGGCCTCTAGCCACTGCAAAAGAACTCTGGATGCATATGCCAACTTGTGCATCTGGCTTTACATGGGCATTTAGGAAACTGAACCTGGATTCTTTGGCTTTGCCAGCAAGTGCCTTAACTGCTAAGCCATCTCTCCAGCCCTCCATCTCTCTCCCTTTTTTTTTTTTTCCAGGTAGGGTCTCGCTGTAGCTCAGGCTGACCTGGAATTCACTGTGAAGTCTCAGGGTGGCCTTGAACTCATGGTGATCCTCCTACCTCTGCCTCCCGGGTGCTGGGATTAAAGGCATGTGCCACCACGCCCGGCTCTGTCTCTCTTTTTGAGAAAGGGTCTCTCACTGGCTTGGAGCTCACCAACTAATCTACACTGACTAGCCAATGAGCCCAGTCCTTGTCTCCACCTCTCCAGTGCTGTGATGACAGGCTCGTGCCCCCGTGCCTGGCATCTTATCATGGGTTCTGGGGATTGAACTCAGGTCCTCAACCTGAGAGACCAGCACTTTACCAACTATTTCCCTAGCTTCACAAACCTTGCCTTAAAAGGTGAACCACAAAGCTCCAGTAGGAAAAGAGAGAGAAAAGAGAAACCATGGCTGGCTCTCTCTAAGCAGTGACCGCATCCCTGCAGGTGGACGTGACCCTCCCGTTTCATGTCTGTGGGTACCAACACAAGCACACCGGGCCAGAGAGGGACCTGGGAGGTGGAGTGAGGCCCGCCGGAGGGCCCCCAGGAGGGCAAGGGAGTGGGAGGCATACTCCTTACCATAAAGCTCGGCAAACCCGTTCATGGGCACGCGGGACGTCCCCGTGACGAACTGCAGCAGCCGGATCCGCTTCTCGGCGTCCATCAGAAGCACGGCCTGCGAGCAGAGGGGAGGTCGCGTGTCCCCGCGTGACACCACCACACGCTGCCGCGGCGGCGGTGGCGAGCGAAGCCCAGTTCTCACTTACATGGCTCCGAGAAAGCGGGGCCCTCCCTGCTTTTTATAATGGCCGCCCCCATCTGGCTTTCCTAATCTGAGTGAGGGAGAGACCTCCAGCTCCTTTTCTTCTCCTGCCAACAGGCCAAATTAAATGACATAAGTGCAAGCTCTCGGATGGCACTGAGCTCAGGTTTCTATGGTCAAGGCCTGCCAGCTCCCCTAAGCCAATTACGACTACCCAGTGTTCCAGAAGGCTCCATACGAGGGAAGCCAGGTGATGAGATGGGAAGGCAGAAAGCTCCCTAACGATAACATTTTATAAAAAGAAAAACAGACAAAAATAGGCCTCTTAACCCATCTTTGTGTCTCACTTGTCTAAGTTATTGCAGGGACTGAACTGGCTTGACTGGGTATGCTATTTGATCTGTTATAAAAAATATCTGCAATCAAAGCTGAGTAGAGTTTGGTCTCTAAGGATTCTTCTCTGTACTTTCATGGGTACTTGAAGTATCAATAACAGCCATTCAGCAATTAAAACAACTACCTTGCTCCCTGCCTCTACAGCTTTAAGAGAGGGTCTTTATACATAACCCAGGCTGGCCTTGAGCTCCCAATAATCTTGCCTCAGCTTCCCAAGAGCTAGGATTTACAGGCATGTGCCACTCCATAGGGTTGCTTTCCAATTAGTTTTTGGCTAGGCATGGTGGCACATCCCTTTATATGAGAGAGAGACAGAGAGAGAGGGAGAGGGGGAAAAAGGGAGGGGGAAGAGGGAATTGGTACACCAGGGCCTCCAGCCACTGCAATTGTACACCAGATGCATGTGCCCACTTGTGCACATGTGTGACCTTGTGCATCTGGCTTACGTTGGAAGCAGAGAGTAGCACATCGGTCCTTAGGCTTCACGGGCAAGCACCTTAACCGCTTAAGCCATCTCTCCAGCCTGATTTCCAGTTTTTTGAATGTAGATAATCACTTTTTATTGTTAGAGGGATTATCTACTTTTATTTTATATTTAAATATATAATTTACTTGAGTGGGGGGAGAGGGAGAGAGATCCACACCGTATGGGCCTCCCAGGGCCTTTCGCCATTCCAGACGCCTGTGTCACTTTGTACATCTGGCTTTATGTGGGTCCTGGGGAAGAAAGCCCAGTCCAACAGGCTTTGCAAGCAAGTGCCTAAGTTGCTCCAGCAAGGTGGTGAAGGCAGGATAGGGTTCTCTTACGGGGATTCAGGCTTACAAGTTTTGCTCTTCACGGAGGTTCCAGAGCTCGGGCTCAGCCCGTCTTCCCCCCACCGCCCACAGTGCAAGCCCTAGTCCTGGGTGAGGCCAGGCCCTGGAGGGGTTGGCATTACCTTCCAGAACCACTGGATCACAGGGTGATTGGGGCAGTAACCGTTTTTGTAGATAGAATGCTGTCTCCAGTCATTGACGTCGACGTCGCCAAGGCCGCACATCAGCAACTAGTGAAGAAATTCTACACTGAGAAATCACCTTCCTCAGCGGTAGTATCTGTCACTGTGTTAAACAGGCAAGGTGGCAATTCACAAACACTAATGAACGCGGATGCGTGCTCTAACCTTCCTGTCACATCAGATCAGAGCTGGCACTGGTACCCAGGGTGACTCAATGCTCACCCTCCAACAAGGCCGTTCCATTTCATGCTGGGAAAAACTGGTCATCTTCCCTGGTCTCTACACATAAACACATACTCATGGATGTCTTGGTACTGTATGTATGTGAGTAGCATCCTGGCCCCTACCCCAGAAGGGTAACTCATTTGAACCTTTCAATTAGTGCTTATGACAGCAAGGACTCTTCTCCTAAAGGTGATGGAGGCATCTCATCCTTCTAGCAGCCTGCAGGGGACAAGGCAGTACATGGTTCCCTTAATACTAGTATTTAGTCTAAGGTTTGCTTTTCTTTTGGTAAAAAGATTTTATTTTTATTTATTTATTTGAGACAGAGAGGTAGGGAAAGAGAGATAGAGAGATAGAGAGAAAGTGAGAATGGGTGTGCCAGGGTCTCCAGCCACTGCAAATGAACTCCAGACACATGCGCCACCTTGTGCATCTGGCTTACATGGGACTTGGAGAATAGAACCTGGGTCCTTAGGCTTTGCAGGCAAGTATGCCTTAGCCACTCAGCCATATCTTCAGCCCTAAAGGTTTGCTTTTTTGTCATGTAAGCCTCCCATAGAATGAAAGCTTCCTGTGAAGGGCTGGGGAGATGGCTCAGCAGTTCAAGGTGCTTGCTCAACAAAGCCTGATGGCCTGGGATTGATTCCCCACATGCCTGTGTAAAGCTGGACAGGCATGTGTTTGTAGCAGCAAGAAACCCTGCATGCAAACAAAAAAATATTTATTTATTTGAGAGAGAGAAAGAGGGAGAGAGACAGAGAGGGAGGGAGGGAATGGATGCGCCAGGGCCTCCAGCCTCTGCAAACAAACTCCGGACACATGCGCCCTCTTGTGCATCTGGCTAAGGTGGGTCCTGGAGAGTCAAGCTGGGATTCTTTGGCTTTGCAGGCCTTAACCGCTAAGCCATCTCTCCAGCCCCTCAAAAATCTTTTTTGTTTTTGGTTTTCAAGGTAGGGTCTTACTCTAGCTCAGGCCGACCTGGAATTCACTCTATAGTGTCAGGGTAGCCTTGAACTTATGGTGATCCTCCTACCTCTGCCTCCTGAATGCTGGGATTAAAGGCATGTGCCACCACACCCAGCCCAAATCATTTTTTTAATGTGAATTTCTGAAAGGTTTCCTGTGGACCAATGAATAGGCTATTCCATCAAATAGATGAGTATCAGTGAAAGAACCCTAACTATGTTCCTACGCTTGCCTGGGGCCAGCCTTGCTGAGTCAACCCAGGAGGTCGTTTACTTCCTGCCTCTGTGACTCCGACTGTGCGCGCTGCCTGATTTCTGGGGCAGCTATCTACAAGCTTACACTTCAAGTACAGCCGGTCTGAGACATGTGTTGTTGGTTGAGGCTTGGGGAAAAGGCTGAGGGGCACCAGTGCTGTGTGGACAGACACAGCTGCCTTCCTTCTCCAGCGTCTCTTGACACCCAAAGGGTGAGGCACAGTTTGGGTGGTCAAACTGCTCTCTAATCCGCACCGATGCTCAGAAGCTAACATGGACGGTCACTATACTACCTTCTCTTACTACCTTGCAGCTTTCTAGGTTCCCTCCCCCCTTTGTGCATGTGTTTCTTTATGCATGATGTGTGTATGGTGCACGCATGTGTGTGTTCAGATGCAGGCGTGTCCAGATGTGTAGGCCCTGCGTACAGGCCAGAAGAGAACGTTACGTGTCTGTCATCCATGTGTTTCCTTGAGAAGGAGTAGCTCACTGAACGCACAGCTGCTGTTTTTGGTCAGACTGGATGACCAGAGAGCTCCAGTGACTCTCTGCTCTTCCCAGGACTGGAGGGATATGCATGCTACGCCCAGCTGTTCACATGGGCACTGTGGAACCGAACTCCGTGCACATAAGGTGCCTGCGGTCCCATGCTACTGCAGCCAGTGTTTTTACACGCTGGCTAGCTTCCTAGCCCCTCTAATGCTACGTTTGCTTTTCTTTTCTTCCTTCCTTCCTGTCCTTTCTTTTCTCTTCCCTTCTTCCATCCCTCCCTTCCTGAGAGAGGGGGAGAGAGATAGAAAGAGAGTATGGGCATATCAGGGATTCTTGTTGCTGTAAACTACAGACACATGTGCCACTTTGTGCATCTGGCTTTATGTGAGTCAAACCAGGGCTGGCAGGCTTCGTGAGCAAGTGCCTTCAACTTCTGAACTGTCTCCCCAGCCTCCTCTAATGTTTTCTTCTTACCCAACATAAATCACTTCAAGTTCAAGAGCACATACTTGCTACAGCCCCCAGAAGATGCTGACCATCACCTGTGGTTGTCTCTCCCATTCACTTGCCCTGGTGGAGACTGGAGGATCAAATTATAACGAAAGAAGGCCCCCCCCCCCCCACTAGTACTTCAGCACGTGCTGGGATTCATCTGAAAGCATTCAGTACCTCATAGATCAGACATACCAATACCATCTGGAAGGTAATGAGAGACACTTAGAAACTTCTACTTCATATAAGACATTGATAACACAAACCTCTAGCTCGTTCTCATCAAAAATTTTGATCAAGTCAATTGGAAGCAGTTCTGTGAATCCCTGAAAGGAAAATACAAAACCACTTGTAAGCACCTTTTTTTTTTTAAGGACAAATTTTGCAGGGCAAAGCAAGCTTTTTTTTTTAAAAAGTATTTATTTGCATATGTGTATAGTATGGAGCACCAAGGTCTCCACTGAAGAGTATGCCAGATGTTTATACCACTTTTTTTATTTTTGCATTTGGTTTTCTGTGGGTGCTGGGGAACTGAACTCAGACCAGAAGCTTTGCAAGCAATTACCTTTAACCACTGAGATATCTCCCCAGCCCGAATAGATAAAACACAACCCTTACTGGGCCATATCAAGTGATCACAGGCCTAGTAATAAAAACAGCCACAATACAGAAGTCTTGACGCATCATAGGATCTAGAACTTGCAGGTATTTGAGTACTTTCTGAAACTCTGTGTGTGAGACCATAGAACACTGTAGACAAGTGGCTTCCACAAGTGACTTGTGCCATGCCATTGTGAGTCAGCGTGTCCTAAAATGCACGATCTACAGATGTCTAAGAGGCACATTTAAAAATAACGTGCTGAAGGCATGGAGGTAAAAGACAAAAGGAGGAGGTGTGAGTTGGCAGCCGGGAGACAGGGAGGGCAGCAAATCACACTCTGGTGCCCGGGCTGTCACGAACCAGGGGACCCTAAAGGAGGCTTTCAATGCTGTGGTAATGCCAGGATGTTGGGGCAGGGATGGGAATTTGAGTCCTGGGGTTTCTCAACGAAGTAAAAGAAATGCAAAATGTACCCTTACCAAGCCTGCCCACACATTTTATACCCCCCCCCCCTTTGAAAGCTTTCTTCTCAGGTCAGAACTTTCTTCATGATGCGTAGGTCACTGAACTCAGCATGGGACTTCAGTTTGTGATTTTTCCTACTTTTATTTTTTTAACAACAAATATTTTTCATCGAGTTTAAAAAGGAATTTCAGGGCTGGAGAGATGGCTTAGCACTTAAGCCACTTGCTTGAGAAGCTTAAGGACCCAAGTTTGATTCTCCAGTACCCACATAAGCCAGATGCACAAAATGGCACATGTATCTGGAGTTTGTTTGCAGTGGCTGGAGGTCCTGGTAGGCCCATTCTTTTTCTCTCTTTCCCTCTTTCTCAAATAATAAATAAATTTCAACATTCCTTTTAAAAAAGCAATTAAAAGGATCTCACTTTTGGTTACCTTTATTTTATTGTCAAGCAGAGAGCTAGAAAGCTGGCTTTACCTGGGTACAGAGGAACTGAACCCAGGTTCTTAGGGTTTGCAGGCAAGTACATTAACTGCAGAGCTATGGTTCCAGCCCTTAGTCACCCTTTGAAGGGGCCAGGGCACATTGGCAATGGTGAGCCACACCTGGCAGCTGGGCCAGGCATACTCCTACCCTGATAGAAGCTAGTCCAGGTGCTTGAAATAATGCAAAAACCTGGCGCATGAGATGTGCTTTCCTTGGAGCTGAAGAGGAGAATCTGTAAGAAGGTTAAAGATAGCAAAGCCCAAAGGACCCAGGTTTGATTCCCCAGGACTAACATAATCTGAAGTTAGTTTGCAGGCCTATTCTATCTGATTTTTCTCATAAAAAACAAAACAAAACAAAATAAAACATAGTCATAAAGAAGGGGCATGGGCCGGGTGTGGTGGCACATGCCTTTAATTCCAGTACTTGGGAGGCAGAGATAGGAGGATGGCCCTGAGTTCAAGGCCACCCTGAGACTGCATTGTGAATCCCAGGTCAGCCTGAACTAGAGTGAGACCCTACCTCAAAAAAAAGGGGGGGGGGGACAGGGCTCTTCAGGGGAAGGCAGTGTGCCTGTGTGGGGCGGGGCTCTGCAGGGGAAGGCAGTGTGTCCGTGTGGGGCGGGGCTCTGCAGGGAAGGCAGTGTGCCCGTGTGGGGCGGGGCTCTGCAGGGAAGGCAGTGTGCCCGTGTGGGGCGGGGCTCTGCAGGGAAGGCAGTGTGCCCGTGTGGGGCGGGGCCCTGCAGAGGAAGGCAGTGTGTCCGTGTGGGGCGGGGCCCTGCAGAGGAAGGCAGTGTGCCCGTGTGGGGCGGGGCTCTGCAGGGAAGGCAGTGTGTCCGTGTGGGGCGGGGCTCTGCAGGGGAAGGCAGTGTGTCCGTGTGGGGCGGGGCTCTGCAGGGAAGGCAGTGTGTCCGTGTGGGGCGGGGCTCTGCAGGGAAGGCAGTGTGTCCATGTGGGGCGGGGCTCTGTAGGGCAGGCAGTGTGTCCGTGTGGGGCAGGGCTCTGCAGGGAAGGCAGTGTGTCCGTGTGGGGCGGGGCTCTGCAGGGAAGGCAGTGTGTCCGTGTGGGGCAGGGCTCTGCAGGGCAGGCAGTGTGCCCGTGTGGGGCAGGGCTCTGCAGGGCAGGCAGTGCCCCTACATTGCAGCAGCAAGTGGCTCCTTTGAGTACCACCAGAACTTCAACATAATGGCTCTGGATCAGGTATGAAAACAGTTCTCTTCAAATAGAGTTAAGCCTCAGGTCTGGTGGTGTCATCCTGTAACCCCAGGCTAGAGACCAAGACCCTGTCTCATATAAACAAGGAAGCAAGCAAACATACATATAGCTAAAAACAAGTGAGAAAGACAGCTGGAGAATGCTTGAGACAAAGATGGCAGTTTCGTGTGAGAGCAGGCACAGGCTGCGTCCCGCCCTGACCCAAGTGCCAGCGCTCACCTCCAGGAAGGCGTTCATTTGTTTCTGGACCCTGTTCACAAATCTCCACTGGATGACTAAGCTGTGGAAGAAGAGGGAACATCTTAGTCAACCCCGTCACTCCAGTGAACCACTTACTTCACAATGGGGCTGCTGCTCTGAGTGACAGAAACCCCACCTACATTATGGCCAAAGCAGGACCTGCTGGGGTGCACCCCTGTGAAATCCTGAATTCCTTTAGGAACAGTGGAACACTAGTGTGCAATCTGGACCTGCGAGGCTCCCAAGAACACACTAGTCCTCTTTGCCCACCCCAAGCCTCAGTAGATCAGAGAGCTCTAGAACTGTGACTTGGAGAAGTCACAGTGTGTAAGTACATACGATGTGTGCACAGCACAGACACATATATTCATGCACCTACATGTATTCTTAAAGAGATATGTCATACTGTTATGTGCATTAATATCTTATGTGCACATGTACTGTTTGTGCACTTTGCATGCTCATGTGTGTGCAGGGCACATGTATGCATACTGGAGTAGAAGACATTCTGTGTCATTCTCAGAAACAGTGACCACCTTTAAGACAGGGTCCCTCATTGACCTCAAGGTCACTAGTTAGACTCAACTGGCCATCCAGCAAGCCTACTGAGCCTCTGCCTCTGCCTTCCCAGCACCAGGATTGCAGGCAGAAGCTACGTGTGGCAGTTTATGTGTATTCTCAGGATAGAATTTGGAAGGTTCAAAATGTGAGGGATCTGCTGAGAATCCCTTAAGAGCTCGACTCCCAGCAGCACTCACCAAAAGGAGGAAAAGACTGGGTTGATCAATTACAAACATCTGAAACAATTCAGTGTATTTGCCTGTGCTGACCTTTTCCTATACATTTTAACCATTTTCCTAGATTTTCATTAGGGAAGACAAGGGTTTAATTTTACCCAGTTAATGCTGGGGTGCCGGGCACTGCTGTAATCCTAGATGCTTTCAGACAAGGCAGCCACTTATTCTGAAAGACACTGGAGACGGCTCAGTAACATACTGTCTTTCTTCACTCCTCTGTGGGGAGGTCATTCTGCAAGGCCAACTTCCCTCCTGCATGTAATTGTCTAGTAGACCAGCCCCCAGGAAATGCACACTGCTGAACACTGGCTAAGAAGCTCATGTCCACATTATTCACGAGCTGTTTTGGTAAGGGACACTGGCTGAATATGCCATTTGACTTCTTCAAAGAAAAAGTTGTAAGTTATATATACGTACTCAATATATTCCCTTTTGTTTTCATTTGTTACCATTATTTCTGACCCATTGGGCTTCAAATCCACTTGATATGTCTGTAATTACAGAGAAAAATCAACAGTCACCACTGTGAAGTCATTCTGCATGTTATCATTAACATGTTACTATAAACAAAAGCCATAGTTTATTAAAAAAGATTTCCCCATCAATGGGCTCTAGATACATGAGAATGTCTAATGACCCTCTGAAACTGCTGCGACGCTACATGTTTAAAAATGCTATCATTAAAGGCAAACTTCTTTATGGTTATTTATGAATTTTAGTTCCTGGAATATTAGCAACGATGGAGGAGAGCAACATTTTCCATCTGCTATTCATTTATCAAGAGACCACCATGTTCAATAAAGAAGAGAACGTCCATCATGACCACAGAGGCCCAAATTCGCATGTGTTGTGTTTGTTACCAGAAGTAAGATTTTAGGAAGAAGGTCATGAGGAGTTTCTTTCAAGGTAGCAAAACAAAGGGACTTAAAAGTCAATAACTACGAGAACAGTAATGGTAGAAAGGTAGGGAGGGACGGATGGAAGGAGGAAGCTTAGGAAGCCATGTAGAGGCATCAAGACGCTGCGCTCTGCTCTCTCCTCTGGAGCCACCCTCCAGTGCCCAGGAATGGACCTGCTGACGCCAAGCTCCTACCTGCTCCTGGCCTTGCCAGGAGCTGGCTTAATGTCACTGAAATTGAAGTGATAACTAGAACAAAGGAGGCGGAGGATCATTCTTTTAAAACAAAAATACCTAGTCTCACCGTAGAAAATTTAAAACAAGCAAGCAAGCTAACAGGTAGAACATTTCATCCCAGCCCCTGCTAAAACTCCCATTCTGGAGGGTCCCTTGAAGAGAGGTGTGTGGGGGGGGGTGGGGGGAGGAGGGTTATATATAATATGCTGATTATATATAATAATGGGTTTCACAATATCTTTATACATGAATGTTATGTATTTGTTCATACTGTGTTTAGATAAAGTCACAAGGTCCCTTTTTTTTCTGGTGCCTGACATCCTTCTCTGGACCTCCCCAGTAACCCTGAGGACAACAGATTTCTTCAGGCCTATCCACTCCCAGAACTCAGGCTTGCTGGTGCCAACACAAAGGGCAGCAAGTGGTTTTGATAGTTATCATATGGTCATTTCCTTCATTGCTGTGGGTCACACCCATGTATGTATATACACACATATGCATGCGTGTGCATATATATATATATGTATATATATATGTATATGAGACACACATATATATACATGCACATATGTATGTATATACATATATGTATGTGCACACACACATGTATTTTGTACATGGTGTCCTCAATTCCTTCCCCTCTGCTAGTGTGAGTATCTTTTCTGAGACTTTCCAACCCTTGGGGGTCAGGACCCGATTACCCTGCACCTCTAAGGATGAGCTGCAAGTACATTGTTTTGCCAGTACAGAGTACACACTTTTGATCATCTCTGAAGCAATAAAGATCAAGTCTATTTCATTTTCCATCTGGCAATCCTACAGTGAGCTCTGTGACCTAATTAATTCCAAGGCCATGTAGGTTTGGTCTGAGAGGTGGGAGTTATCTCTGGGCTTTCCTGATAAGACAGATATCACCTTGAGATCGCTTCCCAGGAAGCCTTGTTACTGGGGGACAAATGAATGAAAGGTTTCAAATTTCAGATGAACACATTGTTAGACCCTCAGGGTCATGATGAAAATTCAAGGCAGGCGACTTTGACCTTGAGAGTAGCTTTTATGGTGAACCCGGAGTGAATGGCGGCACAGGGCAGAACAGCAGAGAGCCCAGCCACGGAAAGAACCACGTCACCATGACAACCGAGTCAAGAAGCAAAGAAAGCCCGGATGTGCTGGAGGAGCACCGCCCACATGCAGGCATACGTGCACCTTGCTACGAAACAATGACTCCGGTATGGGAAGAGACTACTTGCTATAAAGCAAGCCATCAGTCCCACTGGGTTTGGGACCAAAAGCAGTGCTAGCTAATGCCCCAGCGGCTGCGGCTTTGCTGGGAGAGCAACGGTGGCAGGGACCAGCTTCCCGGCCTGACAGTCGAGGGGTGCTCTGAGGTGGTGCTGGTAATTACTGACGTGCCATGTGGCTGCTTCTAACATCCAGAAATGCTGAGCTGCAGCCCATGGGAAAGAAAGCACTCTTCCAAGACCCACACGGCTCCGCACGCTGGCCTCACATACCTGTCCAAAGTTTTCTTCATCTATGCAGAACATGAGGTCCAGCTCCGTGGGGTCATTTTCTAGGATCCATTTCAAAGAGTTGTAGTACTCGCTGTCCTGCAGACAGGACACAGAAAGGAGAGACAAGAGGGGGGTTTCAACAAGTAAACATGCTTGGTTTCTTTGAATCACTAACTCGGAATGTCACTCCACGCACAGCATCCCAGTGCGACATCACTCACTGATGTCATTCCCTGCAAACTCAAAACATAAAAGCTCTTGATAGTGACAGGGCTTGTGGCCACCTCCTGTTCTCTGCAACATGGGCCTGCTCTGGAGGGCAGTCAGAGATGAAAAGACTGTCTGGGTCCACAGCATCTTTTCTTCCAGAGACAGGACAGCCCCAGGCGGTCTCCTAGATCCAGTCAGCCTCCTGAGAGCTGGGAGATCCACTATGCCTGGCCTCAGGTCCATGGGACCAGACACGCACTGACCAAATACTTCCCGTCTTGGAAGTGTGAGCACATCAGAGACCAGAAGGGCAGAGTTCACTCACTAAACACCAGCTGATTTGCACCTGGTTCTATCCTGGTCCCTCACTGCTCTCTGTTGATTAGTTTAAGCAAAAGGCAAGGCTGGTCTGGTTTCAGAATCCAGGGCAGAGCCACAAGGCCTTCGGTTCCCCTCCGCAAATCAGGCCCAAGGACTCTGCTGTGCAGTACACAGGCACCCACCCCTTAAAACTCTACTAATACACACCAGGAAATTATTATTATTATTATTTTTTGAGGTAGGTTTCACTCTAGCCCAGGCTGACCTAGAATTCACTATGTAGTCTCAGGGTGGCCTCGAACTCATGGTGATCCACCTACCTCTGCCTCCTGAGTGCTACCATGCTTGGCTGAAATTAAGCCTTTAAAATCAATTTCTAGGGGCTGTGAAGGGATGGCTCAGCAATTAAAGGCACTTGCTTACAAAGCCTGCCAGCCTGGGTTCAATGCCCCAGTACCCACATAAAGCCAGATACACAAAGTGGTGCATGTGTTTGGAGTTTGTTGGCAGTGGCAAGAAGCCCTACTGTGTCCATACGCATAACACTTTTTCTTTCTCTCTCTCAAATAAAACAAAATTAAATATTTTTAACTCCCCCCCAAATAAAAGCAATTTCTAGAGAGATGATGGTACAAGCCCGTAATCTGAGTGCCTGGGAAGTAGTGGCCAAAGAGGACTGTGAATTTGAGGCTTAACCTCGGTTACACACACAGTGCGACCCTATCGCAACCTCCTTCCTTCACCACACTAGAACAGGAAACGCCAGAAGGGACAGCGAGACTGGTTCTAATGGCATCAGGCCCACATGCAGCCAGTCCTGGCTACTACTGTGGACACTGCACACCCATCCAGTGATGTTTGGGACTTGATCCACGTGCCTACAAGGCTTGGGCACACACAGCTTTATACCCCAGGTGACAGGATCTGGGAGCAGAGCTGGTAATCTACCACGGGGACAGAAAACGTTTCCCGTGTGCACCAACACCCACATATTCTGAAGGTAGATGCCAAGGCACCATTAACAGAAAACCAGGCACAGGAGCATATTACAAGGAGGTCAAGTTTTGTGGGGACAGTCCTTTCTACTTGAGCACGGTCAGTGCAGGTAAAACAGCAGATTCCACGCCATGTGAAACCTTCTATCCCTTCTGGGTGTGGTGGCACACACCTGTAATCCCAACACTCGGGGCGAAGTAAGGACTGCTGTGAGTTCGAGGCCACCTTGAGACTACATAGTGAATTCCAGGTCAGCCCAGGCTAAAGCAGGACCCTACTTTGAAAAAAAAAAAAAAACCCTCCCCACAAAAAAAAAGATAACTTATGTCACTTTCTGGACTGCTTGTCCTATTCTCCCCCATTCCATAGTAGTCTTTGTTCCTTCCTGTCTTGGATGACACCAGACAGCCTTCCTAGTGTCCTGGCCTTGCCTCTGCCATTTTAATGGGTCACGAAACAAAACGATGGCCGTCTAAGCCTCCACAGGTAGTGTTTCAGATGGAAACAAGGTTAGAAGGAGGTCTCTAGACGCCCTCTGGGTCTACTCTGCTCTCCAAGTCCTCCAGGTAAGCGGCGACCACTGAGATTTGAGTGTGTCTGTCGAAGTACCATGGCCCTAGGAGGCGAACCATTTGCTAATTACAGAAATTAGAGAGACCACTGATTTCCTCCAGCACATCCTCCCCGTGTTCGGTGAGCGACATCTGCTACAGGGAGTGCGTGGTTGCAGACGTGCTGACACCGCCCTGTGAAGTGGGATGGCTGTCACTCACCACAGACTCCATGTCATTCAGTGTGATTTGCTTTCCCAGCATCATCTTGTAGAATGGCCGGATGAAGAAACCTGAAACATGGCAGACACCTGGGTGAGTTTCAAGTCGCTGACACCGAGGCAGATCACACCGGGACAGATCAATGAAGACCTTCCAGAGAAATCTACAAGCAAGCAAGGAAGTCCCAGGAAGGGCAGAATGTGAGAAAGGAGGGCAGTCATGCCAAAAGATGGCTCAGTGCAGGGGCCTGGGTCCAGCTTCCAGGGGCGACACGTAAGTCCGAGGGCCAAGCAGAAGCCCGAGGTGCCAAAAAGGCTTTGTGCGAAGAACAGGTGTGTGTGTGTGTGTGTCCGTGATACAAGCACAAGGTGACCCAGGGAGGTCAGGCAGAGAAGGGGTGCAGCAGAGCCTGGTTGGGGGCTGGAGGACTGCGCAGCGTCAATACCACAAGGGCCTGGAGAGTGGCCACGCACATGTCCCGCTGAGGGGACCTCGTTCAAAGGCCAGCGGCAGCATCCCATGCCACCTTGGGTGCGGCCCTGCAGTACAGGCTGCCTTGCCCTGGCTCACTCACATAATGCTTCAGTGTCTGGAGAGGTCAAAACACAAAACCAGCCACACAGGGCATCTGCGTACACCGGGCTCTGCTGACAGTGCCGCTCACATGTTAAGAAGCAGAAGACCCAGGGCCTGGTCTAACTGCATGCACCGTGACCTTAAGCCTTGCACATCCCGACACACGTGATGCCATTATGGAGATCCCACCGGTAGCCTCCGATTTCCACCCGACCTTGCTTCTCTCCATTGACCGCCTGCAGAGGTGGCCTCGGGCCAGCCCTGGCTCTTCTGAAACAACCCTGGCTTCTGAAGCTCACAGGTGGCTGAGCCTGAGGTAGAGTGGTCCTGGGCCTCCGCCAAACCAGGGAAACTGAGTCAATGCATCCCTTGCAGCGGGAGCCATTCTTGTTTCCCACTTAAACATAAATTCACTAAGGAAAGGATCATCCTTTACACTTCACCACCACCCCATTCATCCTTCTGCAGCACTGTCCCAGCCAGCTGAAGGTGAAGAAAGTGATCTTCTAAGAAGGTAGAAGGGGGCTGGAGAGATGGCTTAGCGGTTAAGCACTTGCCTGTGAAGCCTAAGGACCCTGGTTTGAGGCTTGATTCTCCAGGTCCCACGTTAGCCAGATGCACAAGGGGCGTATGCATCTGGATTTCATTTGCAGTGGCTGGAGGCCCTGGCATGCCCATTCTCTCTCTCTCTCTCTCTGACTCTCTATCACTCTCAAATAAATAAATAAATAATGAACAAAAAAAATTAAAAAAAAAGGTAGAAGGGCATTGGACAGGTTGACAATAGAAGAAGGAACACAAACCTGCAACCACAGTGTGCGTGCGTGCACACACACACACACAGGCAGAGTGAGAAAGAACTGACTAGTGAATGCACACGTGGACAGAGTGAGAAAGAAATGCTACTGTATACACATGTGGGCAGAGTAAGAAATGCCAACTGTATACACACATGGATGGAGTAAGAAATGACAACTGCATACACACATGGGTCAAGAGTCAGAAGCACTAACTATACACACATGGACAGCATTAGAAAGAGGCACTGACTGACTCCACATGCAAACAGAGTCAGATGATAGTATTTACTGTATATCACTATGGAAGAGAGTGTCAGCCAGAGGCAGATACTATATAGACACATGAACAGAGTCAAAAAAGCAGTGCCTAGTGTATACATACATGGGCAGAACCAGCAGGAAGAACCTACTGTATACACACACAGTCTGAAAGAAGTGCCTACCGTCTATGTGCATAGACAGAGACTTAGGATGTAACATGTACCTCATAAGTTCATGGAGAGTCAAAAGAGAGGGTTGGGCTGGAGAGAAGGCTCATTGCCTAAGGCGTTTGCCTGCAAAGCTCAATGACTCAGGTTCAATTCCCCAGTACCTACATAAATCTGAATGCATAAAATGGCTCATACGTGTGGAGTTTGCTTGCAGTGGATAGACGCCCTGGCACACCCATTCTCTTTCTCTCTCTCTCTCTCTCTGCTCACAAATAAAATAACATAAGAAAGGAGAGCGTCTATCCCCCACTCTATGCAAAATAAAGTCCTGGAACCAGAGCATCAAATTCAGCTAGCAATTAATAGTGAAAGTGTTCAAGGAAGAACTTACAGAGGTCTATCAATTATTTATTTGAATAGGCTAGGCTACATAAAGGCAATTAACACAATTCCCCTGCACATAGCTCTCCATACTAACTGAAATGGCATCTTTCACCATTTCAATTTTAAATTAAATTTTTTTATTTGAGAGAGACAGAGATGGGGGGAGGGAGAGAGAATATAAATATATGGATGGTGTGCCAGGGCCTCCAGCCACTGCAAACAAACTCCAGACGCGTGCACCACCTTGTGCATCTGGCTTACATGGGTCCTGGGGAATCGAACCAAGGTCCTCAGGCTTTGCAGGCAAATGCCTTCACCACTAAGCCATCTCTCCAGACCCTATCTTTAACCAGCTCATATGCAAGCTCTTAAAAGAAAAAAATTCTTGTGCATGTTCTTCATAGATGTCCACTTACGGGCATGACTTTCAATGGCCAAGTCCCTAGGAACCGCATGTGGCGAGCTTTGACGGAGCAGGCAGAGGACTTGGCTCCCAGCCTCCCGGGCACTTTGACTCTCCCGAGGGAGCACAACAGAAGGGCGGAGTCACTCTGTGTCTTTGAGCAGGCACTCCAGGGTTAAGACCTTAGAGACTTTGAAGTGATTTAGTCTCCTCACATTAAAAACTGACTGGGAGACAAATGTTACAGTGGCAGGATCCTGATGGATGTATTCATTTTAATTAACTTTTCAATTAGCTTTTCATCTGCTGCCAAGTCTAGTTCTCACCAGGGAAAGGTGTCCTGGAAACACTCCGAATGCATCCACACAGAGCCTTCTGCTCTGCGCTGACTCTCAAAAGCCAAGGGTGTGCAGAACTTTGTTTTTAGTGCACAACATTCTACTGGGAAAAGAACAAAAATGTAAAAATAACTTGCTGCCGGCTGGGGCTCTGAGTGGTTCAGTGCTTGTCTAGTACACACCAAGTCCTGGGTTTGATTTCCAGTGGAAGAGAACAAGTGAAACTTCCATTTATAGCCTAGGCCGTTGTTCATTTTGTCCCCAAATCATTTCTTAAATTCATTTATTTATAAGGAGAGAGGGGGTGAATATGGGCCAGTGCCTCCAGCCACCGAAAAAGAACTTCAGAAGCACGTGGCTCATGTGTGTACTGGGGACTCAAACCTGGGTCCTTGCACTTCGTAGGCATTTCTCTAGCCCCCAAATTGGTCTTTAATATGAAGACACTAAATAATCTCATTTATTCCACTAAAGAGAACTGCTGAAACTTTTATTTACAATCTATGATGTGGAAGACACCTAAGTGTAGAACCTCAAATAAGACTGTCCTGTTTTTATTACTTCAAGGTTTTTTTTTTTGTTTTTTTTTTTTTGAGGTAGGGTCTCACTCTAGGCCAGGCTAACCTGAAATTCACTATGTAGTCTCAGAGTGGCCTTGAACTCACAGCGATCCTCCTCCCACTGCCTCCCGAGTGCTGGCATTAAAGGCGTGCGCCACCACACCCGGCTCTACTTCAAGACTTTCAAATAACTTACCGTCTAAGAGTTTCCCATGAAACACTGCCAGGCCAGCCACTCTTCCGATGAAAGTGAAGTAGGACAAGTGGTCTTCATTACAGAGGCCCGAGTTGGGGTTGATCTGCAGGGTGTAGTTGTCCCTTTGGGGGAAGAAAAGTCCAATTATACTTTAAAAGAGAAATCCGAGAAGCTGAAGTTTCTTTTGCCATATGTCACTCAATTTTACAAAGTGCCTACAAACCCTCGGTACCTTGTGGTCACAGGTATAAACTATAGGGTGCAACTCATCAGCTTGTTTTGTGACAGGCCACGGGGGAGTACAGGAGCTGATGTATGCACGTGTGTGTGTATGTGTGTGTGTGTGTGTGTATCTCCTACAGGGTAAAGGAAGCCCTCTGAAACTGCTGATGGTTGCCTAGCTTCCACCTATAAGAATGGCATTTTCAAGTGGTTCAGCCAAATAGCACGAGAGGAGAATGCTCACTCAGTAAAGGAACCCTCAAAGGTGTTAGCATCACAGATAGATTCTGTGAGGCAAGGTTAAGTCCTTTAAAAGGTCTTGGATTTGAGGATACGATTTTTCTCCCCTTTAATCCATGCTACTCTCTCTCTTGGTTGGAGAATCTTTATTTTACAGAAAACAGCAAAAACCAGGGAGAACCCAGATTCTTCGATACAAAAGAAGATAGCTGATTGCAGTAGACAAGCTGCCTCCAACATGGCTACCGGGACCCAGGCGAGGAAGGACGGTCTAAACATGACTGCGGCCCTCACTGCTGTCCTGACACCCAGCTCCAGGGAGATGGCGATAGACACTGAGGACACTCGAAACACCTCAAAGCAAAACTCCAGAGACTGCAGAGAGCTCAACATTCAAGTAGTCTTGTAACACACACCAAGGCTCAGGGAACATTGTGGAAGAGGATATGGGAGGACTGAGGAACCGCAGGGTAGGAAGGAGTGTCCAGAGGCATTGCTCCCTGACCTCTACAGAGACTGACTGATGCATCCATGACTGCATAGGGAACATGGATACTTGACCGAGGAGGGCCCTCAGTGGACTGGGGACAGAAGACCATATAGGAGTGTAACCTGCCGGGCACAGTGACACAAGCCTTTAGTCCCAGCACTCTAGAGGCAGAGGTAGGAGGATCACAGTGAGTTCAAGGCCACCCTAAGAATACACAGTGAATTCTAGGTCAGCCTGGGCTAGAGAGACACCCTACCTCGAAAACAAAAAATGAAGAACCAAACAAACAAAGAGAAAATTAAAAAAAAAAATGAGAGTATAACCTGATGGGAATATGACCAGCACCCAACAGGGCCATACAATAAAATTCATAATCAATTTTAAAAAAAGTAGAAGGACTATTTGGAGGAAGGAGTTGGGAGAAAAGATGGGGGTAAACTATGATCAAAACACATTTTGTATACACACAAAGTTGTGGGAGGGGACCATGATTATGCTATCTTGTCCATAGGTATGGGTGTTTTCATTAAAAAGTTAAGGAAAAGATTTTTCTCCTGGCGAACCTGACCATCACTATGCCCCATGAAGGGTGTCGGGAGCCCTGGAAGTAGAATCTGGCTGACTCAACCATGCACACCCCAAGATGCCTGGATGAACCTGGGGCTCTTCCTTTGGGCTCCCAATTGTAAGGACCAGTGGCTTTCAATTGCACTCCCAGAGACCAGGCTTTTTCAGGTATATCTTGGGAATGCAGGTGAGAGGAAAGGATCTTGTCTCCTACCCTGCCCTATGCTTCAATTTAATATATTTTCCTTGTTTATTTTTACTTATTTATTTGAGAGCAACAGACACAGAGAGAGAAACAGGCAGATAGATAGGGAGAGAATGGGCGTGCCAGGGCCTCCAGCCACTGCAAACGAACCCCAGATGTATGCGCCACCTTGTGCATCTGGCTTACGTGGGTTCTGGGGAATCGAACTGGGGTCCTTAGGCTTCTCAGGCAAACGTCTTAACCATTAAACCATCTCCCCAGCTCCCATATGCTTCAATTTTATACAGTGGGCTTTCTCTTGGGCCTCCACAACAACTGCCAAGTCGACACTGAGCAGGTCTCAGCAAGCTCAATAGAGAAGGCCCTGCGGCGGCCATCCAAATGGGCCCCAGAAGAGAGACACCAGGCAGAGGACACAGGAGACCCCATCTCCCTTGGAGCCCATGCTGGGGCAAAGCTAACCACTTCTTGCCAAAGTTAACAACTATTCTACTATGAGCTTAAGGTAAGGTTCAAACCTTTGAGCATTCTCCCTCTGGAGAGAGATGAGAACCAATGTTTTACCACTGAGAAAGCAAATTAATCTGCCTCAGTTTCCATGCCTGGTAACAATGACATCTGATGGCAAGACACCATCTGCCCTTCCCTAATGAGACCAGAGTACAGTTGTTTTGTGTCCCAAGCAAGGGTCTTCAAAGTCCTCAAAACTTGGTGTGGTGGTTTGAATTCGGTGTCTCACGTAAACCCATGTGTTTTTAATGCTTGGTTCCCAGCTGATGGCAATTTGAGAGATGAAGCCTTGATGGTGGAGGTGTGCTGGTGGGGCAGGATTAGGGGTGCTATAGCCAGCTCCCTCTTGTTAGAGTCCAGCCTCTGCTCATGCCACGCTTTCCCTGCCACCGTGAAGCTTCCCCGAGAGACTGTAAGCAAAAATTTAAAAGAAACAACAACAAAACTTTCCTCCCATCACCTGCTTTAGATGGGGTGCTTTGTGCCTGTCACAAGGGTTAACTATGACACTTGCCTCTAAGCTTTGCCACTCCAGAGACTATCCTTGTTCATGTAATGCCTTTCTCTGAATTCTGACATGCACAAACTCCCCCCTTGAGTTCATGCAGCATCACAAATGAAACTGCTCCTCTTCCCTCCACCATTACTCAACAGTTTTCAAGTTCAAGTCCATGAACCCAATTGGCAAGAGAAAAATCATGTTCCAGATGATTAGAGGGTGTATTACTTTAGCATGTTGGGTCAGAACCTGCTGTAGGCTCACAGGGTTAGTGTGTGTGTGTGTGTGTGTGTGTGTGTGTGTGTGTGTAGGGGGGCTGAAATCACTAGTGTGGACTTATCTCCAATGTGCGAGTTACTCATTCTCTTACCAGTTTTAAATTTATTAAGATGACTCCATCTGTGGGCTGGGGAGGTGGCTCAGAGGTAGCGTGCGCTCTGTGCACGCATTGATTCTGACGCTGGGTCTGCAGCTCCGTGTAGAAGCTGGTCACGGTGGCATGTGCCTGTCACCCCAGTGCTGGGGAAGTGCACACTGAAGGTTTGCTGGGTCTTGCTAGCTAGCTACTTTAGATGATTGAGTGAACACTGGCTACAGGAGAGACTGTGACTCAAAATAAATAAATAAATAAAATGGAGGGCTGGAAAAATGGCTCAGCAGTTAAAGGTGCATGCTTGCAAAGCCTGTTGGCCTGAAGTTCAATGCCCCAGGACCCATGTAAGCCAGGTGCACCCAGTGGAGCATACATCTAGAGTTCATTTGCAGTGCCAGGAGGCACTGGTGTGCCCATTCTCTCTTCCTCTCAAATAAATAAATAAATAAATAAATAAATAAATAAAAAACCAAGACAGATAGATTGAGGATGATACCCTCATGTTGACCTATGGCTTCCATATGCATTTGCACATACATGCTCATTCATCCTTATACAAATGTCACACACCACCACCACCACCACCACCGCATCTGCAGGGGACATGTGGTGAATGTCCCCCACATACTCACGTTGCAGAGTATTCAAAGAGGCCATAGTAGGGATTGAACATCTCCTTGGACAGTAGGAAGAACCACTCTCTGGCCACACCTCCATAGTCCAGCCCCTTCTCGGATTCAAATTCAATCCACAGCCTGGCCTTCAGGACATCTGGCCTTTTCACAGACATGATTCTCCGGTAGGACTCTTCAAATATATTGTTTCTGTGAAGTTTCATCTCGAACCTATTTGGAATATCAGCCTGTATAGAAGATAAAAAGGGAAGGCCGTGATCACAAAGTAAATAGAAAGGCCTCGCTTCCTCAGCTAATCGTAGAAATGATGGCAGGCTCCACACTAAAGAGCAGTAACAAGCGGATTCAACTGAGACGCTCGGCATTATGGGGGTTTTACGGGCACAGAGAGAACACCTCCTGCATTAAGATGGACACACAGAAGCATCCTTGAGCAGCTGCTCAGGGTGAGTCAGCAACTCCGCCATGCATCTCACACATCTGCTGAGTACAGAAACCCACCCTCCACACTCTGGAGACAACGTGGGCACTGCTCCACTCACCAGCAACTGCATGTGCGGGTCCCATGGGGGAAGAGACTTGAAGTCAGGTAATCAAACCTCCGAGTAACCCACCACCCCAGGGAAGACTGGACCACTCTCATCTCTGGAGGGAGCTCCAGGTGGGAGGTATTATGCACCCGGAGCTCATGTTGCCACGGGCCAGGGACTCTCCTGATGAGTTTGAGGGACATATCCCAAAGCCCAGAGTGAACTGACATGAATGTAACTGCATGTGACTGCGGCGTAAGAACGGTCTCCAGGGAAGAGGGGGCCCAGGGCTGGCCTTGCCTTGGGATGGCTTGAGGTAGAACACGGCAGTGCCAGTGCCAGTGCCAGAGGAAGGCAGGGCAGTCACCCTGAGCTTGCTCATCACTGGGGGATGCGTGGGTGAGCCACAGAGGAACGCTGCGAAAGCTTGTGTTCTCCTGTGAGCTCTGGTGGACATAATGTCTCTTTGAGAGCTTGTTTGGAGGTTCTAGCAGGGAAGCAAAGCTACTCACACACCCTTGACCGAAAACTGGTCCTCCTCTATTTGGGGAAGGTCGTCCTCTTTGACCAAGTGTGCAGCTTTGGGAGGGACAGACCTGGAAGCGGTGAGAGAGGAAAGGGACACCCGCCTAGCCAGCCAGATCAGCCGAATCAATGTGGCGATCAATGGGGTGACAGATGTCATAGCGAGATCACTCTCACATCTCCTAGTGTCACTTTGGAAGGAGTCATCCCTGAGGTTCTTGAATCAGGAGTTTAGGACAGAGGCCAGAACTTCTGAGTGAGAGCACAGCCTGTGAGCGTCAGGGCTCAGAAAAAAAGTATTACCTGGTAGGAGGGAGGGAGAGGGGGAAGGGAGATGGCTGCAGGCAATCCCAGAGGAGCTAAGCTCTCTGGGGACACTGTCCTTCCCCAGTGGTGGCACACGTGTCTCAGCAGCCCAAGGACAGAACTAGGACCAGTATCAGACAAGTACTGGCATAGAACACACATAGAAGACGATGTGGAAATGCGTGGATGGAGAGACATGCCGGTAGCTAACACAACATCCTAGGCACTGCCTATAAAAACCTTACGGGGTCTCTTGGTGTAAACTACCACCAAAAACTGTAGGTAGAAAAAAAATAGAAAAAAAGAAAAAAAATCACACTTGGACCAAATACTGCCAAGTATTATAATTATAGACTGTAGACTTTATTTATAACTAAAATATACATGCTATAGTTAAAGCTGTGCTTCTGAATTTAAAGAAGGAGACCTGAGGACGTCTATAACCAGGGCGTAGGTTTTTCTAACATACAGTAACTATATGGGCTTCCCCAGTGGTTTTGACTGTAGTTCTGAGTTATTTTATTTTATTTTATTTGAAGTAGGGTCTCACTGTAGTCCAGGCTGATCTGGAATTCACTATGTAGTCTCAGGCTGGCCTTGAACTTATGATCATCCTCCTACCTCTGTCTCCTGAGTGCTGGGATTACAGGCAAACACCACCACACCCTGCACGAATGATTCTATAGCCTATAAAAGTCACTTGTCATTTAATGCATTACATATAAGGAGTCACCGTACAGGTGATGGTGTGTAATCCTGAATGACTCTTTGCTTAACGTTTTTGTCAAAAAGAAGATTCAGACTGACTATCCAGGTGGGTCAAAAGGCAATAAAAACATAAAGGCATATTTTTTAATATTCATATGTAAGTAACAAACAGGCAGCTTTCTCTGGTAACTTGAAAGGATAAAAACAGCACTTTTGGAAGAGATGATTACTCACGGGTTTCTTTAATTTCTTCCTAAAGTAGTCATATTTCTGCTTAAATTCTCTGGAGTAAGGAACAGCCTGGAAGATAAATTTATAAACACAGATAATGCAAACATCATGTTTGAAATTTCATATACTGAGCCAAGGATCAGAGAACTTCACGAATCACAAGGCTCAAATGCTCATTTCCCATACATTTTACAGAAAATTTCCACCATGTCTACATAGGAAAGGGAAGTCCTAGAGCTGACTTAAGGCTGATCAGCCCTGAAGGGGCTTCTCACCCCCAAAGCCGCTGTGCTGACGTGGAGAAACCTCTTAGGAGGACGAGGCAGATGGATCAAGCTGGAGGCCAACTTGGGCTACACAGAGAGTTCTAGATCAGCCCACACTGCATAGCAAGACCCTCTCAAACAACCAAACAAACAAGTTCGGATACCTCTGGAAAAACAATAACTTATTTATCATATACCTATTGAAGCCAACTTTATATTTTATATTATAAAGTCGCTTGGATTCAGACACCTGACTTTAGGTAATTACAAATGCCTCCAATTCCTTTTAGAAGCAAAGTAGATTGGCTTTGGTGTACAGAGACATAACTGACCCCAGCTCCCTTGAGAGTCACTTGTTGCTTTTCAACAAACAGTATGAATTGAGGCAGTGAAACACCTCTAATGGTGTCATTTGTGGCTAATAAAATACATCACTTTTTAGTAAACTGTCTCCAGACTTGTAATACCTTGAATCATGCTTGTTCTTGGCTAGAAAGAGACAAGAGCCTCTGTCCTCTACCTTCTGTTGATTATACAAGTAGCTAGGCCAAAACAGAGAAGCATCGTGTTCTTTGTTTTGGATTCAAGGCAATGACAACATCGTACTTATATATGATAGTCAAAACCTTCTAAGACAATGAATACTGCCCACGTCTGCAGACTGGAACTGGCCACATTTCTCCTGTATTTCAGGCAGTGTCTGGTGACGTCACATGGGAGCTCTGACCTGTCAGTCCTTACACTTCCACCAGCTCAAGGCCACGGATACATGCAGTGCTCCGGCACGGGCTGACGAAGACCCCATGTTCTTGGCTCTGCTAACACTCCATCCCATCACAGACTAACTTCTCCTCTCATTCCTTATGTCTTGATCAGTCTTTGGTGGCTGTTTTCCCCATGTCTCTAACAGATACCCTTGCGTATCTCCTGTGTGCCTGGCATTTTAAGTGCTAAGAAAACCATGGGACCTGAAACTTAGTCTCTGAGTTCTCTCTCCCTCCCCCAGCATTCAGGCAAAACTCATTAGGAGATCCAGCTAACCTGTCTCCTTCCCAGAGGCCCTCCACAAGGCTGTTGCTGAAGGGCAGGGGTATAAAAGCTCTGCCCCAATCAATTCTTTCTTGAAAGTGCCCATTTCTCTATGCTTGGCTGTACGGTGTCCCTGTCTCAGCCTCTCATTTGCCTCTCTCCCTATACATGCACCTCTGTTCTCTGTCTCTGTCTTTTTCTGTCTCCTTTCTCTCTCTCTCTCACCCACTTCCTGGGTCAGACCTGGCTCCCCTCCACCTGTCTTCCCCCTGCCCAGAACACTAGCAATCCGCAGCTGTGCTCTGTCTCTCTGACCTGCCTTTCCTCCTCCACTCGTGAAGTGTGACACTGTTCCGAGCCACTAACAATGCACTCTTTATACCAAAGAATCGCATCCCAGGACCTGTTTGAACCTTCCCCAAGTCCTCTCCCAATTCCCTCAGGGAGCGCACAGCGGTTGCGGCAAGCAACTGACGGTAGTGAAGAGCCAAGTTAGGGGCTGAGTCCAGGTGCCCAGTGTCAGATGATGGATGAACTCTGGTGTACCACACATAAGTATTACTCAACCACAAATATGAAGGACAATTACATCGGTGGGCCTGGACACTAGTCTGTTAAACGATAAGCTAGGCTCAGAAAGACAAATATCACATTTTCCTCTTATATGCAGAATCTAGACTTTTTTTTTTTTTAAGACGACATCAAAGTATAAAGGGGACTGCCTGGGAAGAAGCAAGAGACCAGGAGGAGGTGGCAATAGGGACAAAAGAAGGCTATGAAGGAGGAAGATGATTAAAGTACATTATATACATGCATGAAAAGTGTCCCAATGAAGAAAAGAGAACTGGAGCTGGAGAGATGGCTTAGCGGTTAAGCACTAGCCTGTGAAACCTAAGGACCCTGGTTCGAGGCTCGGTTCCCCAGGACCCACGTTAGCCAGATGCACAAGGGGGCACACGCGTCTGGAGTTCATTTGCAGTGGCTGGAAGCCCTGGTGCTCCCATTCTCTCTATATATCTGCCTCTTTCTCTTTCTCTGTCACTCTCAAATAAATAAATAAAAGTGAACAAAAGAAAACTGAATCCACAGAGGTAGGCATTCAGGGGGAAAACTTACAAGAATTATTGGGAGTTTACTTTATGGGAGGTGGCTAGGGGAAGATACCTCTGAGAAGAAACTAGTGGAATTAAATGGGCATCATGTTAGAGGAAGAGGGAAGGAGTAAGGGGAAGGAGGAGGAGGAAGGGAGGAGGAAGCAGAGGAAGAAGGGGGGGGAGGAGTACCAGTACTGTTTGGTTGACACCTTCAATAAGGATTAAAGTGACTAGGAGGATTACACTGAAAAAAAGAATCCTCCCATCTCGCATGCTAGCCTTAGAAAGTTATTCCAGGGAGACTCTATTACCAGCTAGCATGGAGACAGACAAGTCCTGTCTACTGAGGAACGTCTCCCTAGTTACAGAAAAGAACTTGACTATGTGAACTTTAAGGATCTTCCCAGAGACTGATAGTCTCAGCGATTTCTTTTGACCCTTCCCTAAATGTAGAAGAATAGCTTTCAACTGTTCATCATTGTAAGTGACGTTCCATGGTATTAGGTGACAAATTTCCCAAGTAACTGTCTGCGAAATATCACTGGAGTCTGCGACACCTATTCTCTTGCCTGCCTGTAATCTGGCAGGTATTGACTAGGTGTGGGTGACAAGCTGCTCTGCTAAGATACTTCTGGTGTTCCAAAGTGGCCTGGATATCCATGACCCTGCAGTGCCTGGCACTACCTACACAAGAACATTATAATAGGAGGAAAAGATGACGGCATCAAAATAAAAGAGACAGATTGAGAGAGGGTGGGGATAAGACGGGAAAATGGAGTTATGAAGGAGAAAGTGGGGCGGGGGGGAAATTACCATGGTTACTGTCTATAATTATGGAAGTTGTCAATAATAAAAAATGAAATGGTGCAAAATTTAAAAAAAAAAAAGATTTCTGGGGTTCCCTATTCTGAGGAATGATGTGTGCGAGTGGAACGACAGTTATTCTCCTCCAGGACTCAATACCTCTCATTTGCTAGGCGCTCTTCTCGGGATAGAGGAAGAGCCAGTTTTCTGCTTGCCCTGTGAAGATGCCAGTGGGCATGTCAGGAGAAAGGAGCACAGCCCTAAGTACAGCTTATTAGAACAGTCCCATGATGGGTTTTGAACAGGACACAGCAAATTTGTCCTCTTCAAAATCTACCTTCCTGTTTCCTTGCTCTTTTTGTTTTAATACACACACACACACACATATTTATTTATTTGTTGAGGTAGGGTTTCACTCTAGCCCAGGCTGACTTGGAATTTACTATGAAGTCTCAGGGTGGCCTTGAACTCATGGCGATCCTCCTACCTCTGCCTCCCAAGTGCTGGGATTAAAGGTGTGTGCCATCATGTCTGGCCTTATTTTTATTTTTTGACTTTAAAACAGATGTATTTGAAAAACAACTACATCTATGGACTAAATTCCTTCAGCTCTGTATTAAACACGTTCTCTCTTTGTGTGTGTGTGTGTGTGTGTGTGTGTGTGTGTGTGTATAGGTCCTTACTGTCCAGGCTAGCTTGACACCGCTTGCGTCACTGTTCACGATGCTCCTTGGAGAGGCGAGTTCATGGCCAGGGTGATCCAACTCTGACAACTGCTGGGTTTACCACTGATAGTTTGCTTGTGGGATTCAGGTAAATTAGGGGTGACAACACCTGCCTTCCCATCCTGAGAAGATTGCTAGAATTTCAAATCAGTTGATAATGAAGGTTTGGGAACAGTATGAAGTGTTCTAAAGGCATTAGATGGTCTTCATTCTAGCAGCATGGTGGAATGACACTTAGTTGATGCCACTAATGGTGACTCATGTCACAGGGATGACAGTGACTTTCAGCGTCCCCTTCCTGACATGCACATAAAGACACTGGACCAACTCGGAGATAATATTTTTTTAAAACAAGGAACAAGTTATAGGTACCAGACACACAGAAAGACTCAAAACTTAGGGAAATAAGTAGCTACTAACCCTAGACATAGCCCTCAGAACTCAGTTTGAAAAGGAGGCAGGAAACTGTCTGGAGGCCCAGGAAAGCTACAAGAAAACATGGGTGATTCTATAATCCTTGAACTTTTGATCCTCCTGTCTCCACCTCCCAAGTGCTGGATTACAGGCATGCGCCACCATGCCTGGTTTTATGTGGTGCTGGGGCTTGAACTCAGGTCGTTATGCATGCTAAGTGGCACTCTATTCACTAAGTCACATCTCAAGATTCTTGATTCTACTTTAAAAAAAATTTATTTGCGAGAAAGGAAAAGGGAGAGAGGGAGGGAGAAAGAGAAGGTGAGGGAGGGAGAGAAAAGGAAGGAGGGAGGGAGAGAGTGGGGGAGAGAGAGAAAGAAAGAAACAAACAAACAAAGGAAGGGCATGCCAGGGCCTCCAGCTGCTGCAAATGAACTCCTGACACATGCTTCACCTCATGCATCTGGCTTACGTAGGTCCTGAGGAACTGAACCTGGATCCTTTGGCTTTGCAGCAAGTATCTTAACTGCTAAGCTATCTCTCCAGCCCTGCTTCTACTTTTAAGGTACCCTTTGACAAAGGACATGGGCAGTGTTTCAGTCTGCAGCCACGTGACAAGGCTCATAGGACACACCTTCAACAAGCTCTGGGCATCACCATTTCATGAGTAATAGACAAGAAACATGTGCTGAGAAGCAACCCCAATCTTTCATGGAAGCATTAACTGGAGAATACTGACCGGGCCAGTGATGGCTGGGTTCTGAAGTCTGGGATCTTCCCATTGAGTAATTTTGCTATCTGAAATATTAAAAAAAAAAATAAAACTAAACAGCATGTTAGTTCCAATCCAGTCTACATCAAACATGTTTCAAAAAACAACTCTTTCTGGATTCTTCAAAGGCTGTCTACTACCCTGTGTTGCTCCCCAGAGACAATTTAGTATGTCCAGGTTAGGAGGTAACTGCACTCAAAATGGTAAATGCCTCATATAGGATTAGTTAAATCAAAAGTGGAAAAAAAAAAAAACAAAATGTACAGCTAAAGTAAAACCACATTTCACACTGTTTTTGGCAAGCATTCTGCCAAATTTTCACTTATAAACCCCCTACTTACAAGGATTTATAACTTGATCTTGATTTTGATTTAATTAAAAAAAGGCATAAAGAAGGTTTAGTGTCCTAGGAGGCTAACAAACACACACGTGATCTTTGTTTTTTTAATCTTAGTGATCATTTTTTCTTATTTCAAGTACGTTTTGGAATTTGCTTCTGGTGGCATTGAGAGGTGCTTTCAGCTAGGATCTCTGCACTGAGAAGTGCACCCATCACATGCACCCCTCACCGCACACAAGAAAAGTCAAAGCAGAGAGGACAGTCCAAAAATGAGAACGAGCCACAGCCGAGGAGGATTCTAGAGACCGGCTTCTTGTTCAGCTGGGCTTGGGAGGCAATTTTCTTTCTTCCTAGAGTCAGAAGGAACCAGACTGTTGGAACACTTGTCTCGGTGACAGCACAGAGCAGTCGCCTGGGTCACGTGGGACTGGTCACTATGAATAATTATCAAGACTTCAGAGGGTCATTGTGGGTGGCAGGAGAGATATGGGGGCAGAATGGGAGAAGACAGATTCCTTAAAGTTGGTCCAAAGTGGGGAGTTATTTGCCCGAAAAATAGCCCTGCATATTTGTTTATTGTTATGATGTTGTTGCTGTGTGTGTGTGTGTGTGTGTGTGTGTGTGTATGCATGCATGCACATTTCTGTGGTGTGACTACATGTGTAGAAGCCAGGGGCAGGTGGTAGGTGTCTTTCTTGATTGTTTTCTGTGTTATTTATTGAGACAGAAGCCAGAGCTTGGTGGGTTTGGCTAGTCAGACTAGCTAGCTTGCCTCAGAAATTCACTGTCTCTTACCGCGGTGGGTGAGGTATGGCCTCACTCTAGCTCAGGCTGACCTGAAATTTACTATATAATCTCAGGGTGGCCTTGAACTCATGGCGATCCTCCTACCTCTGCCTCCTGAGTGCTGGGATTAAAGGCGTGCGCCACCACGCCTGGCTCCCACCTTGCATGTACGTGGGTGCCAGAGATCCAAACTCACTTGGGGGACAAGCACTCTATCACCTGAGCCATCTTCCCCCAGCAGCTGGCCCTGCACATTCTTACCCGCTAGTGTGCAGATAATAACTAACGAATTCACTTTTATTGACTAGCCTAGGAAATGTAACACATCTTGTGGTTAATTTAATGAAAGCAGTCAACTAAAAGCTCTAGGTTCTGGCCAAAGTACATGATCACAGATGAATCCGGCATAATGAAACCCATTATCTTGTACAACAAATATACATTAGTAAAAAGTGGTCAAAATAAAAAAGCTCCCAGACTATGGTCATTTTATAATCCTTAGTTTTTCATGTTGGTAGGAAGTATACAGTAACAGCCTTAGCTATCTGGCATGGAATAAAAGGGAGAAAAGGAGAGTCCAAAAATGTAGGCATTTTCTCTTACATTTCTGCTCCCTGAACCACCATGGTGTGACTAGCCAGTCTCATCACAGGCCCAGAGTGAATGGAGGTGAGAACTCTGGGCTGAAATCATGGAGACAGCAAATCAAAATAAATGAATCTCTCATTCTTTAATTGCTTTCTCTCAGGCATATGGCCAGTGATCAAAATTTGACCACCACAAGCAGTGTCGTTGTCCATCCATTGCCCAAGTCAGGGACCTGGCCACATCCTCACCTCTCCTTCTTGGTGGTCATTGTAGACTCCATGTTTCTCTCTTTAAGAAGTCTTGCTGGAACATTCACCTCGATTCAAGACTTCCTCTACAGGTCTGCCCTATGTTCTTTCTCAAAAACCATGTCTGACCAATGTCACTACCTTCTAGAAAAGACCCCTGGAGCTCCATACCATCTGTAGAGTGAACCTGGATTCCTACATGGGTGCCATGCCAGTCCTCTTTCCACACCGTCCACACAGAGCAGGGATGCATCCCCCTGAGCATGGCAGTCTGTGCACACTCAGACCCCTACGTGGACCTCCCTGTCCAAAATGCTCTCTACCTGTACCTACTCTTCAGGCTAAGTCCTGCTTGAAAGCTATCTGAAACAGTACCTATTCCACAAGGTCATCTTCGTCCTCCCTCAGTCCTTATGCCCCCAACACAACATGTAAGATGCCTGTGGTAGTTTGAATACTGAATTTTGAGTATACAGTAGGTAGGGAAGAGGTGTCCTCGGGGGCAGATCTACAGTGTTTTGGGGGCATTTCTGAGTCTAGCCCTTACTAGTTGTGTTTACAGCAGTTTGAGCTCTGGCGGTTTGTTCTTGCTGGTGGTGTTGGCTGTTCGTGATGTCTTTCTGCTTGGATCTATGAAAGGGAGCCAGAGTCTTCCATTGTTGGTGTTCTCCTGGAATTTGTAAGCCTGAAATAAAACCCTTCTCATAAGCTGTGTCTGGTTGAATGTTTGTCCTAGCAATGTGAAGCTGACCACATCGCTTCCTGGCACACTCACTGGACATGCCCTTGAGGACAGGGTCATTTATCTCTGTAACCCCTTGTCTGCTGCTAAACTCAGCCCAAGGATGAAACTGACATGTCGGGTTTGTAATGACCGAATAGCACCGATGATGAAATCAAAGTCCTTTTAAAACAATCTAAACTTTTAGAACTCCAAACTTTTCCTGTGGTCACAGTAAAGACCAAATTCATAACTAAGTATTGTCAACAAATGAATGGATGGTGGTCCATTATTCATTTTTAAAAAAAAATTTTAAAGGACTTTTCCCTTTGAGACATTAAACTTTAAGTAAAAGGACAAGAAGGAAGCAGAAAGATGGGAAACTAAGCCAGTCTAGCAATGGCTAATAGGTTTGGTAAGTCTAGGGGCAGAAATCCCTAGAATTTTCTTTGCTAACTCTTGTATTTAGGACATTGCTAGACACAGAATCTGTAAGAAAAATGACATCCTTCCCAAGAAGGCTAGAGACTTTCCTTCTAGGAGTTTCTTTAATTTTTTTTTTTTAAATTTAATTCTATTTATCCATTTTGAGAGAGAAAGTGAAAGGGGGAGGTCAGATAGAGAGAACGAGTGTGCCAGGGTTTTCAACCAGTATAAATGAACTCCAGATGCATGCACCTCTTTGTACATCTGGCTTATGTGGGTGCTGGGGTATCAAACCTGAGTTCTTAGGCTTCACAGGCAAATACCTTAACCACCAAGCCATCTCTCCAGCCCTCTTCAGTGTTTTATTCCAGGACTGAGAGACATGAAAGATCACCAACAAATGTCAACCAAATTAATCAACTGTCTAAACTGCAGACTGATGTGGAGCAGTCACTGCTTCTGAAAGTGAGTCCTTATGAAAACAGGGGCTCCTCACCACAGCTAAGGGAGTCTTACATGTCATCATCCACCATGAGAGAGCCCTGCTCTGAAGAATCCCCAAGGATCTGAGAAAGCCGCTCTGAGAGAGTCAACGACTTTATGCTTCTAGTGTAGAGTTTTTAAATTGTACTTATTTTTATTTTTAGAGGCAAAAGGGGAAGTAACCTTCTCCCCCAGTTCAGAAAATTCTCAGAATTAAGAAAAGAGCATAACTGAGGGGAAACAAGGCACGCACAGAATTTTAAAACATTGACAGCAGCAATCTTGGCTCATGGGAACATTACCAAAAGTACCCAACTTAGTATTCTTTCTGATCAAAGACAAAAATGAAGTCTATGTGTCTTAAAAGAACTGATTTCAACCCAAGGGTAGCTGTGCCTTCTAAATGCTTCTGCCTTAGGCTGGGCCTTTTGTTTGATTCAATTTGAGAGAATCCCCCATATCGTCATGTCTGAAAAGCAACGTTCTGTGAACAATGTGCCTCATCCCTGGTGACATGCAGAGGAGCTACCGCACCTTCGAGAGCCTTGAGGCTGGTGTTCGAGAGCACTCACTTCCTGTGGCTGGGGGTGGGGGGTGCCACAAGGCCCGTGTGTAAGAGCACTTCTGGGGAATGAGAGAGCCACGAGGCCCAAGGCCCTTGTGTATGAACCCTCCTAGTGGCCAGCCTTCTCAGCAAGGGGCCATCACAATGCTGGTTTAATTAATAAACTGGAGGAGACCTGGCACTGACATCCTGTTTATGACCTAATGGAAAAAAAGCCAAAATATTTCTAAACTATACATGAGACTGGAACTTTACATCTATATGAAGCCTTCTCTTAAACCTTCTTTAGCCTTTCTTTTAACTTTTTTTTTTTCCAGAAAGTTCAAGGGCTACATAGATATTCTATGAGGAACAAGCCACCTCCAAAACAAAACAAAAACACACTCTTACCCTCCCCAAACCCTCTGCCTAAAAGCAAACATTTATTAGTTTAACTTTTAGTTGAAATGAGAATCCACACATGTATTTACAGGTGCTGAAGCATGTGTCTCTAGGAAATACACTACAGTTTCAGGAAAACAGCTACATATATAGATTAGTGTGCTGCGTTCAAGAAAACATGCCATGAATAGAAAATAAGGTCAGAATGGGCATCTTGCCTTAAGACCTTTGAAGACAGTGCTTGGGAAACATATGTGGCTGAAAACACTGTGCACACATGGATTTTTTTAAAAAACTAAATTATTACTTCTAATCTTATTTTCTATTTTGAGAGTACATTTATTAAAAGCGCAAATGTCAAGGGATTGTCAACCAAAAATTGTTTTTTTAATTAAAAAAAAAAGTTAATAGGTCACAAGATCAAGTTGGGTGAAAGCTTGGTAGGGCTACTTTGAGGCAAACTTGGGGTGAGGAAGGCACAGTACCGTACGAGGGCACTGCCTCTCTGGTATCATTCTCTCCACATAACACCTGGCTGCCTGGACAGGGAGTAAAACAACAGAGGTTCACCATCGCATTTGGAGTCCCCCTCCCCGCTCCCCACCGCGTCGCACGCAGAGCAGGCCTTACTCACTGTGGTCAATGTAAAACGTGCGCCCATCCAGGTGAATTCTCTCTTCCCAACCAGGCTGGTATACAGGGAGGGGAGAAAGAAAGTACAAACATGGTTAGCAGTTTCAAGTGCAAGGAATGTTTCAAAACTCTACGACCCCACTCTTTGCTCTCTCCTAGGGAAATCTTTTTTGTTATTATTATTTTTATTTATTTTACAGGCAGAGAAACAAAGACAGAGAAGAGAGACAGAGACAGAGGGTGGGGAAGGGTCACGCCAGGGCCTCCAGCCACTACAAACGAACTCCAGATGCATGTGCCACTTTGTGCATCTGGGTTTACATGGGTAGTGGGGAATTGAACTGGGGTCATTAGACTTTGCAGGTTAGTACCTTAATACTGAGCTATCTCTCCAGCCCTCCCTCGGGCAATCTTGACACTGCAAAGACCCCCAACACAGACATGCTGACTCGTGACCATGCTAGCAGCAGGCACAGGCTCCAGTGTCTCAGAGGCTGTCACTGTGTGAAGGACACAGGGGGCATCTCACATGCTCAAGGGGACCTCAGCATAACATGGGGGAAAAGCTAAGTATGAAGAATTCTTTTAGTTAAATACTGAGCAGGTGCCACAGGGAAGGCGGGTGAGTGCTCATTTAAACGTGTGGCATATAGTGATTTTTTTCTGTGTCACTAAGTGGTCGAGCAACCCAATGCCATGTGCTTTGCTGGAAACTCTCGCTGTTCAATCTTGGGAAGTTAAAGATTTGGATAGTTCTTTGTAATTGTGAATTTTATTGTGTGAACATACTGGTCATATTCCCACTGGTTATAATAGCCCCTTCTCCTCCTCTTCCACCCCATGGGACCCTCCTCTGTGGAGTTAGTGGTATTTACTGTTGGGTCATGAATACATGAGGTTGGGGGGGGCAATGCCTCAGGATTCTCCTTCCCACTTGTGGCTCTTACATTCTTTCTGCCCCCTCTTCTGAAATATTCCCTGAGCCTTGGAAAAAAATAAGATAAAACACAAATGTAATCCCCTAATACTCTCCCTGCCCCACCGCAAAAACAAAACAAAGCAAAAAACCCAAGACAATACACAGTCTTAAAGACCAGCCCTGCCTTCCAAGGTTTCAATCAAAACACAGTATGGACCAAAGGATGCCAATCTTCCAAAGAGAATAAACTTGTACAAGAGATAGATTTGTAAGCAATTTCCAACAAGATTTTTTAAATCTTCAACTATTTGCTAGGTTAAATGCTTAGAGGACGTTTCTGTGAACATGTAGCTTTTGTGACATGGTTCTCGTGCTGTCTGTCTGCAACTTGTGACTAAAGCATCAGGTGCTACACCACAAAATGCACGCACGCTGCTCATACTGACGTCCGTAGTGAGGCCCTCTTGCATGGCCTAGTTCAAGGACTGTCTGCACCAGAAGTTGGCAATTCAGAAGCTTCTTTTACAAGGACTGGTGTCCTGCACACTGAAGTGTATTGTTACAAATCCCAACACCCAATCCTGTGAAGGAGCAGAGCCATGGGAGCTAGGAAGTCTAGAGGAGATGCCCAGGCCTTGCCATCAACCCTGAGCAGACAGACCACTGCATGTGCCTTTGGGCTACTCACAGGCAGAGGGCCCAGGTCATTGGGGTTCAAGGATGCTTTTGACCGCATGTGAACTGGAAATTTCAGCCGTGGATCTTCCTGCAAGAAAACAAGTAAAAGGAAGCCATCAGGAGGGATTCGCTGGGTGTTTGGTGCTGACCCTTTGTTCGTCCCTCCTGGAGTGGAGTGTACCAAGCACGTGGGCTGCCTGTGCACGGAGAGGGAAGCAAGCCTGGCTGCCATGTCTCAGCAAAGACCTGCTGCTCCTGTGCATGGCGACGGGATGGGAGACAGCATCGCTCAGGCAGAGGCTGACCATTTCCCCAAGACCAGGAGAAGGCCAAGAGGGAAAGGACACCATGCTGGAGCACGTGGCGCCTCTGTTCCAGAGAGGGGGTGCGTGCTGACCCATCTTCCTCTGTGTCCTGAAGCACATGCTCCTCAGTAGGGTGCTTCCCGCATCCCCGAATCTGCCTGCCTGGGTCCGTTGGAGTGGCTGCTGCCAAGGCAGGCCACCACATCGCGGGACATCACCCATGGCACCACAGAACTTGACCAAGACACCCTGACCAAGGTCTGCCGCCAAGGCTCTCATTTCTGTCTCAGTACAGAAGTGGGTGAGAGCTGCTTCTTCTCAAGTGCTCTGCTCCACCAGGACCCAGAGGCTCAACGACAGAGAACATACTCTGACACCCTGGGTCACGCTTTATGACTGACTCAGAACAGTCGGCCACATGAGCTGGCGACAACCGTGGTAAGGTGGTTCCTTTTTCTGTAGATAGGGAAGTGTAATGTAAGAGACTCAGTTTCCTAAACTGACTGGCCCAACCATTAGGATCCAGGGCCCAGGAACTGTACTTTATTAACATACATGTAATTGTAATGTGATGGAACTTAAGAGAATCCACATCTTAAATCTCTAGAGATGCGAAAACAGGTGATAAAACCCAGACTAACTCACTGTTAACCCAGGTAACACAGTATCAGTCTCAGATTACAAAGCAAAGCGTCATTCAATTCTATTCAGGCGCTGCTGCTGTCAGATGGCTGAGAAGTTTTGTGCCTCAGTGGTTTCAAGTCGCCAGTAAAAGCCTTGGTATCACTGGATTTTAACCAGGAGATGGAAATTGATCCATCTAGCTATAATGCATGTATGTACATACACATATGGAAATAACAGGAATTTTAAAAAAGAGCATAAGTAATGTGATCAACCTTTGCTCTCAGCACAGCAAACTTTGGGTTGAAGAAATAAATCATTTTAGCATTTTTGATGACGGTTGACTCTGAAGCTAATCTATATTTTCTAAAGGCCTTTAAGATGTGGTTTCAAATAAGTCCATGCTTCTGTAGTATGTTGCAATATATACACAGCTATGCTGGACAGACAGGTGATTTTAACTGGTTAACTATGGAAAGAAAAAAGGCTTATGGGAACCTCACAAAGCCTATCTGTCCAACACTCACTCGGCTGGAACAGGTGATGCCACAGCTGCCAGGGACTCTTAGGGCCCAGGTAGCCAATGGTGAGCTCAGGATTACAGGAAGCCTGCGAGGCACAGTGAACACTGTGGAAGAGGGATGGAAAGAATGGAAGAGCCAGAGGACGGACATGAACTATCAGCTCCTGAACCTGAAGTGGTCCTTGCCTTCATGACTTCACAGTGATTGTCATTAGCTGCATGGTATCTGGCCCATCAACACTGTTGGGGATGGCCGAAGATACCCCCCCCCAATAAAAAACCCACATTATAACTGAAGAGGACCTAGTTGGAAAGAAGGGGATGGAAAGGGCGTGGGGCTGAGAGAAGGCAGCGGAAGGGGTTTATGATCAAAATACAACAAAGTTAAACGTAAAAGCTCTCCTCACACAAGGACAGCCAAGTCTTGGAGTCACACTTATTCACTTGTGCAAGACAATCAGCTCTTTTGGCAGAAAGCCCATGATTCAGAGAAGACAACAGAACGATGATGAGATTAGAGAAAAGCACCCGGTCCTCAGGGTGGGGCGCGGAGCAATGAATATTAAACAGGCTCGGCTTCACAAGACAGCTTTGCATGGTAACCCGGATTTCACTGGGTGTCAGGCCAGGGGCTGAAGTGTCAGATTTTATCATCATCAAAATAATGACTGCAGCTGCCATGAGTCCATCTCTGAGGAGTGGGTGGTGGCAACCAGAGGAGCACATGCCTCACAAGTCCCTTAACAAGCCCAGGAGGAGGCCTCTCCATCGGGGATGGGCAGGTGGCACGGCAGCCATGTCCCAGCGGTACAGACTAGTCTGGGATGAAGTCCGGCTGCAGTACTAATAAGGTCTTTAGAGACAGGAATATAAATGATTCAGGTCCATTAAACATACTTGGCTGTCCCTCTTTATCCCGCAGGGTAGATAAATTTCATTTTTTTTGAAAGAAGGGCTCCCTAATTAAAAAATATATAAATACAGGCATATTGGCTGGTTCAAACAAAAAAAAAAAAAAAGAAAAAGAAAACAGCTGTGTTCTCCATTCCCCCCTCCCCCTTTATCCTTTCTATCCTGGAAGAGACCAGCAATCACACCTAGGCTGCAGTCAGTTTTATTAGTTTGCACTTGGGCAGCTGTAATTTAACTTAAGATGGAACTTGTGTTGTTTCAAAGCCAAGCTAATGTTTGGTGCTGTGAAAACCATGAACACACACATGGGCTAGAAGAGGAGCAGAAGTCTTGGCTGACCCGGCCACACGCTCCCTGATGGCTGACCTAGGTGGGACAAAGCCACACCCCCTTTCTAAAACATGTGGTCAGGCTGACCTAGGTGGGACAAAGCCACACCCCCTTTCTAAAACATGTGGCCAGGCTAACCTAGGTGGGGGCAAAGCCACACCCCCTTTCTAAAACATGTGATCAGGCTGACCTAAGTGGGAGCAAAGCCACAGACGCTTTCTAAAACATGTGGCCAGGCTCTATTCTGTTGGTCACAGTCTTCATTAGCTGTGTGTATAAATGGCTCGAACTTGTAAATATGCCTTGAATCGACTTTTACTCTTCTAATGCATGCAAGCGACACTGGCCTAAAATGTTTCATGTTTCCCAATGACATGCAAGACATCCAACGGAATGGAGTGGGAAGAAATATTTTCATTTTTTCCATCCCACCCTATCAGTTTTCCCTCTTTTTTTTCTATTATATTCTAAAAAGAACTGCATTGGTCTTTCACTTGCTTAGTTTGTTTTTTTTTAAACCATCAATTTGAAACAGATTTGGATCCACAAATGCTCCTCACTGTGCGCGGTTGCTCTGTCCTTTGGAAGATGACCCTATGTTGCACAGTGAGACTGCGGCACGGGCTTTGTTTGGATGAGAGATGGGGACTGACTGGTGTGGTGTTTGCCCATGAACGGAAGCAGCTGGAGGGCTCTCCGACAGCCGCAGAATACCACCATGTTGTTTCAGTAAGTTAAAATTCCGAACCAACAAACTAGTGAGAATGTGGGTAAAAAGAGCAACAACTGGAATTGAAGCTGGGTTTCAGTCAGCACTGAGGCTGGCAATGAATAAAGGCGGTGCTGTTTAAAATAAAACCTGCCCAGCTATGCTTGGGCTGCAGTTGGGGCGTGAAAGGCTGTGAAAGGTTAGGGGATTTGATTACTAAGCTAGTTCACATTACTAAAATCATAGCTTATGTTGGCAAGCCACAATGGCTCCATGCACTAATCCTCTGACTTTTATAATGTTTACCCCAATTTCTGGAGCTCCAATTTCTGGCTGAGGGGTTTGGAACTCCAACAGTGCTGTGGAAAATGGGAAAAGCAGAGGGACAACCCATTTGGGTTCTGTGTCAATAACAACAACAGCAAAAAGACCCATAAAGCAATCTCCACAGCCCTGTTTTCCAAAGTGTTATCTGTCTCCTCTTCTCCTCTGGCCCACAAACCTGTAATACTATCTTCAGGCTAAAAGGTGAGTCCAACAAACCTCTGTGTCATTATCCACCTTGGGAGTAGTTATCAGTTAACCGAATGAATGTCATCACATCAAGATGGTTAAGTGCTCTTGGCAGGTGAAGTCAATTCTTTGACTGAAAAATAGGAAAAGCTTTGCAAGCAGGTGTCATTTGAGGGGTGTCTAGAAACGTGTGGCACTTCTGATTACAGTACATTGGGACTGGGTGATGGCAGGTATTAGCATGCAGTAACAGGAGCCAAGGATGCTAAATACCACCTTGCAGTGAAAGGCACAGACATGCCCTGGGTGCCGCGAATGTCTTCACAGAGACACACTGCACGCCCTGCACTTCGGTGCACAGGACCTCAGGGGCACCCTGACTGCTCTCTAATCACTGCTGGGCGGTGATACCACACCACGGGCCAAGTGTAAATAGCCATGAAGGTCACCTTGCTCAAGGCCTCTTCTTAAACTTAATGCTATGATTCTGTCACCTGGACATCTCTCTCCTAGAAGTGGGAATTTAAAGTGTGTGTGTGCGATGTTGACCCAAGACCATAGAGCTTGGGCCAGGGACAAAAGACTCAGGCAGCCTTCCCATTAGTTCTAAGCAGGCAGCCCAAATGCTGGGAAGGCCTAAGTTAATCTCAGAGCTAACTCTAGCCAGACGATCAGGTGGGACGGGCAGAAAAATCAATTACACAGCAGTAATACCACCCAGAAATGAGAAAAACCATCTCTGCTGAATTATAAGGCTAGCGATGACATAGTAGAAAAAAATAACTCTATGCGACCTTTAGAAAGCACCTACACACTTGGATAAAGAGAATAAAGAGCTGACCAAGGGACACAAAGACAGGCAGCTATTTTTGCTTAAGCTCACTTTGCCCAAGTTAAAACAATACTCAGGGTCTCTTGCATGTGTGATTCGGGAGCACAGAGGAGATCAGCAAGGAGAGAGAAGCCACATTCACTGAGAAAAATGATGAGATTAACAACTAAGTTATTCCACCCAGCTTCCAACCCAGGAGGAAAGACTACAAACGAAATGCAGAAACACAAAGAACAGAAAAGTGACAAATCAAAGGAAGGCAATGTCAGTAACAATGCAAAAAGAAACGGATGGAGAAATCATTTTTAAAAGATGGCAATTCTGAATGACATTATAAAAAAGAGTATGAGATGTGAGGCAGAGGCAGTGACTTCAAGCCCCCTTCCCCCAGCACAGTGGGTTATTAAAACTAGGGCTCTCCAAACAAGCCATGAAGAAGGGCAGGCCGAGCTGGCACAAGCACTCTGGATGCCCAGAGATGCCAGTGCCCACCGGCCCACACGGGTGAGAAGACACAGGTGAGACAAGACCCTCAGGAGACAAGCGTCATGGGTTCCTTTCCAAGAACCGAAAGTACTGAATCAGGAAAGACAGGAATTAACCAGACCTTGTGGTGAAAATGGAACCAAATAAAAAGCAGCAGCCTTACCCATGTTGTAGTCTTTGTGTTATGGTCAATGAAGAAGGGCCGGCCGTTTGGAGCTATCCGCATCTCCCAGCCAGGCGGCAGGAAGCTCTGTGTGACTTTGTGTTGTGGTTTGGGGGAGTTGTAAGGTGATGGCTGAGGGGACTGTGGATTGGAAAGGGTATCTTTCACAGCCCGGCGTATGGGGGAGTCCTTGGCACCCTAAGGAATAATAACGAACATTAGAACTCTTCACCACGTGCTATTCCAATGTGTCAAAATGTACTGGGGTACCGTAGGAAGCTCCTCCTCAGAGACGAACAAGGAGGAGGCTCTTAAAAACCCTCTTTCTTCCTTTACAAATCAGTCTAACTTGACACCTTTTTCTGTTGGTTAAGCACACAACAATATTAAGTACTCATAACTCAGTACCTGCCCCAAATCCTGATTTATGAATGGAGATTTTTTTTTATATGAAGTAGAGAAAAATTAGGCCCTGGTCTTAATGAGCTCACAGTCTAAGGAAGAGATTGCCAAGTTTAAAGCCCAGAGAGATAAACCTCCAAGCAATGGAGTCAAGGACCCGAAATGACCGTCGTGACCCCCGTTTCCAGCAGCGTCTACAGAGCTCTCATCCACACCCACGGGGCAGCGGCGGCTTGTCTTGGGGCGAGGAGAAGCGCATGGCCGCCTCCAGGGCGCCTCAGGTCGGCACTGCCGCGCTGGTGATGCTCAGGGCTGGGACCCGGACGGCACCCACGAGCAGATGGCCAGCTGTGACAGACGGACGCTCTTGCCCACAAGAACACACACCACACACATGGGAGACCCGACAGGTCGAAGAAAGGAAAATGACCGAGGTGAGAAGCTCAAGATAAGCACTGGTAGTTGAAAGCATCCCCACAGCCTTCTCATGAGGTGCCGGGCTGTAAGGGACCAAACACGAGAACGGGAAAGGTTCTGCGAAGAGATGCCCACAGCCGGCACAAGTCACCACACAGGTGTCAGCCAAATGAGGATGATGGGACGGGGGAGGGGATGGTCCAAGGGTGTTAGCTGGGTGAGACAGAAGCATGAAGACAGCCCTCACCACCGACACACAGCTGGTCAGGGAGGAGGTGGCAGGAAAACGGAAGTCCGAGAGGAAAGGAGAAGCCACAGGACAGCGGTGACCCCGGTGAGAGGAGGCCGCCTGCTCACCTCCAGCGGGGCGGATAAAGTTACTGTTGGCGAGCTGAGACTACGAGGCCGCCGGATCTGAGGCTCGATTAGGTGGTTGTTACTGTTTGTGGATCCCGAGACACCGTCTTCTGCGAGCTAGCGTGGAGGCAAAAACAAGTTAGCTTCACACGAGCGTGTCCCCGCGTGGGGTGACAGCGTGCGCCAGACACCCCAGCCCGCACAGCGGTGGGGAGGGCGCGCCTCTCTACAGCACGGAGGAGATAACCAAACCTAATCGCGGGGTGGGGGGAGACGGGGAGACACACTCAGGAGAGACAGGATGAATCACTGGTCTGTGTTAAAGCTAGCCGTAGGGGTAAGATGGTGCTGGTGGAGGAGGGGAGCGGAGGTGGGAAGGGGAAGACCTACACAGCGTCATGGGTCTTCCTCTGCCATATGACTCATGTGACATTAAAATGAATATATCAGTGGACAATGATTTGAAGGCCAGAGTCTTTCTTAGGGAGATATAATGATGCATGTCATCTGTAAGAATCTTTTAAATGCAGGCTCTGCAGAACACAGCATGTGTGTATATGTGTGTATGTATGTATGTATATAATGTGCGTATATATAAATACAATCATATATACATATATATATGTATATGTGTATATATATGTATATGGATATAAAAAAATCAGGGAGAAGACGTGAGCGTGCACATCGGCAGTGACGGCCTGCGGTCTTCGGTTGCGTGACGAGCTTCATACCTGCATGATCGGTCGAGTCCACGTTGTGGTTCGATTGTTATGATTAACATAGTATGTGCGTCCCTTCGCATCTTTTCTTTCTTCCCAGCCTGAAGGTAGGCCCGGCGTGGTATGTACATACGCCACGGATGGCTGTTTATGCAAGAAATCATTATTATTTCATAACTAGCATTTACTTCCTGACCAGTTTAATCAAATAACAGACATCCAAGATAATTACACTTTTTTTTTTCTGGGCAAGATAGATGAATGTTGTTTGTATAAAAAAAAATCCAAAGAGTGTCTGGAAGTTGCCCATAGACTCCCCAGGGCTCCCACTTTGCTGTGAGAGGAGACACACAGCTGAGAGCAGCCCCTGCTGTCACAGGCTTGACTCTCGGACCCCGAGGTCTTCAACACAAGCATCGTCACTAAGGTGACTGCAAAGAAAGAAACGTGGTAACTGACTAGTCACTAGTCATGGACAAGCCATGCAGATCTGCCAAAGACTGCAAATGCCCCACATGAGCGCCCATGAGAGGGACGCTGGGGACACTTCCTTCATCTACCTGTCGCAGAGACAGACAACTCCACTTCCCTAAGATGTGGATCTCCCTCAGCCGGGGGGACCAGCACATAACGGCATAGAACAGCATAGAATCACCTTGCTTGGAGACTTGCACCCCCACACTGAGATATAACCCCAAGAGGCACCGGCATGTCTATGTGCCCTAGCCTAGGAGGTCACCTGACCACTTGGCGGAGGGATCCCAAGGTGCCTCCCACCTGAGGACATCCTTTCACCAGCCTGCTGTCACTGAGTGGGTCCCTTCAAAGGGTGAACAAACCAAGGGGCTGCCTGTGGGTGTAGGGACATGCCCACTGGGGAGTAACTATCTGGGTGGCACAAATCTGACCACAGAGGATTGCCAGCACTTTGGCTTGTAAGAAACTGTCTGAGAAGCGCAATACGGATAGTGAGGACCTGTCCCTGGCGCAAGGAGATGTCCAGGCCAGGGTGGTCTGAGGAAGGCCTGAGGCCTGGCCCCTGGGAAGTGGGGCTCAGAGAGGTGACGCCAACCAGGGCCGTCAAGGAGACAGGAGGAAGGTGAAAGGAGGGGGTCCAGCTATTTTAGGAGTTGCCTTCCCTCACTGTGGTCTTCCCGGAGCTTCGAGGGTCTCAGCAAGTTCGGTTTGCTTGGAATTAGGCAAGTGTCACGTTTCTCTTCCTGTCCTTACCCCAGTTTTTCTGCTTGCTATGAACAACGTGGTTTGATGAAGAACATGGAAGAACAGGTCCCCCCCCCCCACCTTCCTGTGGGCCTGGGACCCTTAATGAGAGAACACATGTCACAATAGTTAGGATGTCACTGGAAGACCCCACAGCCTGCTTCCCAGGCCCCAAAAGCACACTCCAGTCACAAACTCCCTTCAGAACTAAAAGGGCGGCCAGTCATTTCTAAGCCGTGGTCATGAGGCCAGGGGAGATTTTGTGTAAGAAACCCACCGACTGGACATCACCAAACATAATCTTTTCCACACAAGTCCTAAGAGTACCTTAAGATCCAGGTGTGCAGATCCAACAAAAAGAATCATGAACTCACAGACTTAAGCTTTCCATGACCACCAAAGACAGGCCGAGGTGGCGACAGCCTGAGTGAAGGACAGTAACAACAGAGCATGGCCTCCAGGGGCTTCCACCTGGGCCTCCTAAAGCCCGCTCCAGGCCAGGTGGGCGGCCCAAGGTACAGCCTTCACTCAATCAGCACCACTTTGGTCTTCGATGACCAAAAATCCTTCGACAACAAGGAATGCTAAGTGGTGTTTGTTATTTTTCTCTCTTTCTGATGAGTTATTCTTTGAGAGAAAAACAAATTGACATGTTCTCAGAAAACTCAGTTCTGGTAGCCCTGAGATAATTTTCTACAACTCTAGAATTACTGGAAAGGAATTTACTTATGAGGCAACTGACAAAGCACAATAATCTGGGTATGTCATGGACAAGCTCTGAACTGAATTCCACGCCATACGAATTTCTAGCTGTCAGCTCACTTGCAGGACTGATCAGTTTGTGGAAAATTAGGAGCGCAGCACAGAGAGCATAGACCTGGGTTCAAATGTTCATCCCCTTCTTCTGGAATCAAACGGGCAACTGGTCGCCTCGCCGCATCTATGCAAGACCGCGTTATGGAAATGTTCCTTTACAGCGTCCTTTCCAGACGAACATGCGACAACAACCCGTGCCTGTGGTTCCACTTGTGATTCAAAACGTGGCCTGCTCCCAGCACACGTAGCTTGTAAGGAGACGACTGGCCTTCTATAGACGGCTCCATGGAAGAGGCTCAGGCTTGGGGTCAAATCAGACTTTTACTGCTACGTGGCTGACGGACAGCATGCTGTAGACCACCTCAAGAAGCAAGCTAGTTAACCTGCTGGTTAGCTGCGCTAACTCCGCAGTTCATCTGCAAGCCCACACACATGGCTGCATTTGATGATGTCCAACAGCCACGAATTACAGCCTCAAGGTGGCCGGTTGTGTTTCAACTGAAACCACCTCAGTATGCTTTGACAGAGGCCGTGACAGATTCTGCAAGACTCACTCAGATCCACCCTGCCTGTCCTCACGGGCCCTTAGTGTATATTTAGACTCTCTTTAGTGAAGATCAAAGGGCTGAGCCATCCTCTCCTTCTATGTCATAGGGAGGGCCATGGAGTAAGCAAGTTGCAGCAGCATGGAGTTTCTCGCTATAAATCAAAGGGCCGTGATTCCTCGGGCGAGAAGGGGGGCCTAGCCCTCATGCTGCAAGAGTAAAGCCCTCCACAGAAAGACAGTGACCATCGCACAGTGCATGGCGCCTGGATGGCCATCACTGCGGGGAATTATCCCAACAGTGTTTCATTCCCTCACGCCCCCGAGCAGGAAGCGATGACGAGACTCTCCGGGAAGTTGCTGAGTGTGAGCACTTCATGCTGTTTTATTTTCTAAGAAAGACGAAACAGCGCACGCGTGCGTCTGTGCCTGGGTGTACATGCATGCTTGGGAGCCAACAGAGGGGGAAGCAACATGAGCTGTCGCGGGGACCTTCGGCCTGGGCACACTCGTTAAAGTGAGGTGGGTGGAAAGTTGCAGGGTGGAGAGGTCACAGGGAAAAACAATGCTCAGAGACAGAACGGAAAATAGAAAGTCCAGAGTGATTGCGACAAGGGGTCAAGGGTGGATGGAAAATGGACCCCCAACCCCATCTAGGAACTGAGACAGTGAACATTTAGGAACTATTGTGGTCAGCCTTTAAAAGACAAAACCCTGCTGAAGATGTGGCTCAGCAGTTAAGGTGCTTGTCTGTCAAGCCTAATGACCTAGGTTTAATTCTCTAGCACCCAGATGCACACAGTGGCACATACATCTGGAGTTCCTTTGCAGTGGCTAGTGGCTCTGGCACACCCATTCTTTCTCTTCAAATAAACAAATAAAAATATTTAAAAAATTCGAAACCCAAACCTAACTGCTTAGGAATGGAGAACAGGAGACCATGGTAAGAAAACAGAAAGAGTTATTCCCAGGTCACTCTTGCCACAGAACCTCGGTTTACTCGACCATTTGCTATCATCCACCACCACAGTCCTCCAACAGTACAGGCAGGCTACATAGTCAGTGAAATGAGACAACTGATGGTGGCCAAGAGATGCACCTAGGACCCAGAATCATGCCCTGGAACTCTCCTCATAGAAGCCAAGGACCAGCTCATGCAGAATTCCCTGAATCCCGCTGGGGTGGAGCCTGGTTCTTCCAGTACACGACTTTCCTACAGACCGGAGAGGCTACGGACACTGAGCCAATTGCCAATTTGATGTTTATGTAATACTGAGCACCACATTTTAACCACAGACCTGCGTGTTTCTTTAATTCATCACTGGCCTCCAGAATCTCAGCTGCTGTACATGTAGTTAAGGTTATTCAGAGGTAATAAACAGATACAGCAAGTGCCCCAAAGGTAACACAGGAAAACTCTCCAAACAGCCATGTCAGCTGAGAGCATCAGTTACATATAGCCTGGCCTGACTTTAGGGTCCATGTAGGATATAATTAAAGCATTAGTCAATTATTCAAAAGATTTGCATGATAATCATAGATACCTGTCTTAAAGCAACACTAAGTTTTCTACATCTTCAAAATATCTTAATTTCCCTGCCCTGAGAATTGTACACATGCTGATCCATTCCTCAGAGTTAAGCCCTTGGTAGCAGAGAAAGGTCATTCACTGGTTTATGATGGAGACACAGAAAAATATGACCTCCTGCTTCAAAGAGTGGTGTCAGAGATGTGGAGAATATAGCTTCTCGCAAGTCTAGGACTCAAGCCCAATCTCGTGCGACTCCTGTGGCTTCTCTGGTTCTCGCCCAACCATGTTATTTTGAGCAAGCTTACTACTACCAACGATAAGTTCAGCAGGAGGACAAACACTCAAAATAATCACATTCAACACTCTTAGCCAAGTTTGACAGTATCCCATATGAAATGACATAAGACTCAAAATCATTCCCTTTCACCCAGTATCTTTGAACAACTTCAAAAATGAGAAGTTTGAAATAAGAAATATATGTAGGAGAGAGAATTGTCAGCACCATCTGTCCGAATATCGCCCCTCCCCCACAGACTTCTGCTGTGAATGCATGAAGAAGCGGTCGTTACCGTCGGCTCCTCACCACCCGAGACAGTTGACGAGCGAGCTCTCCTGGATGGAGCAGTGGGCTGTTAAAGGGTAACGTACATCAGTGAAATGCACTTGGGAGGCCAACCACTGCTCTGTTAATCAGGAGTCACCCCTGTGACAGCATTGTCAAGCAGGTGCTGTGAGATCAAAAGTCCCCGACACCCAGCCTGTCCAAATGAAGCTGAGAGGTACTGATGACCAGCAGCAGATGACAGAGTGACCTTCACAGCACTCCCGTGACACCCCAAGGAGGCTGAGGCTGTGTCCTCTATCTAGGTGACCAATGCGAGTGTCAAGTTTAAAAGAGAACCATGGAGGGTCATTCTGATGTCCTCTACCGTCCAAAGTGTGTGAGGTTCTCATGTCTGCCAAACTCTCAGAAAGGCCACTGGTGGTCAGCAAGTCCACATCATCAGCATCATGTGAACTGGCAAGGAGGGATCATCAGCTTCTAGGCAAGGGAGCTTGGTGGGAAATAAAACTGATAATGATTTTGGAAAGTTGAGGAAGTGCCATTAATTTACCCAAGAAAAATCACAGAATCATTAGAGAGAGAAGAAGGAGCCCCACTGCCACATCAGAGGTGATTGTGTTCTGGGGGGGCTTGTAATGAACCCATCTCAGAAAAGACGCTCTTGTCAAGCTAGCCTACTTGGCGTAAGTCACGACTGAATCTATTGCCTTAACTGGTATGACCATTACTTTATCTTTTTCAAAACATAAAACACTAAATAAAACCTAGGTGAAAATACCCTTCAAAGCAGAGTAAATTAAAAAAAAAAAAAAAACCAACAGTCACTGGAAGAGGGTTTCAAAACTTTAAATGCTTTGCTTTAAGCTCATTATAATGAAATAACTCCACAATAGTCAAAGGTTTGTAAGCAATTAAGAATGACAACAAAATAGTAAACATGGTGGCTCATGAGACACACCCAGCACTCAGGAGGCTGAGGTCTACCACAAGTTTAAGGCCAGCCTGGGCTACATAGTGAGTTCTAGGCCAGCTTGAGCCAGAGCTTAAGATTTTGGCTCAAAAAAAAAAAAAAAAAAATCCCCATAACCAAACAAACTAAAGGTTAAGGCTTTGACTGAATATCTAAAACCACCGAGTGTTTCTACCACTCAAAAGGAGAGACAAATTTATGTAACACTTCACCTTCATAACATCTCCCAGGGGCTGGTTTGCCCTCCAGTGTGAGACTTAGTTTTGTATACACTGGGTGTGTTATGCTTACTACAACTGAGGGTAGGGGCATGACAGTTGAGTCTTCAAGTGGAGCTGCCTTTACCGAGAGAGCACAGGGCCGCCTGGTGGGGCTAAGAGGTTGGTCCATGGGCAGTGGGAGTTAGGCCATCTCGCCAGGAGAGTTCTTCCTGTTCGGAGGCAACTGATGCATTTGCAGAGCCATCTAGCTGGACCGCAGCTACGGCGGCCAAACCAGCTGAGAGGAATCATTCGTAGATCACATGGTTTTGGTGATGCACAGGAAGCACATCAGAATTGGCAAAAATTAGGGTGAAAAAATCAAAGCCATGAAGTTTTCAGTCTTTACCAGACCTGAGTAGAAGTCACAATTTTGTGTTTGAAAGCCACTCACTCGCCTTGGGAAATTTGCTAGGAAAATTACAACTGTCTCCTTTCTGTGGTGAGTGGATTTGCACAGGAAAAACTCTCCCAGCAGCCCCAAAGTATTTTAAATCAAAGCCAAAAAGCCAGCTGACGACTGGAAGTAAGTGTGGGTTACCGGTGGAAGGTGTGCCTGCTCGGCGACGGCGTCGGTGACACTGCAGGACCGCAGCCTGGAGGCCGGCTCTCTCTGCTGCAGAGGAGGAAAGACAGGAGGCTGTTTGGAGGCAGACTCCCCAGTGAGCCCACTCACCAGAGGGATCCAATCACTTTCCTTTTTAAAACACGCAGAGAGAATACCCTTGAAGAAGCCAGCTTATTCTGCTTCAATTCTGCTTTTTCAGCAGACTGGGGTCTAAAGCTGATCTTAGAGTCAGCGGCAGAAGTGAGAGAGGAAGACGATAAGATAACTGTAAGAAGGCCGATGGGACAGGCCCCCCTCAACACTACCGTACAAAGAGCTAGCTGAGCTGCATGTCTGCGGGACTCAGAACCCCCCTCCTCGGAGCCATCGGGGGCTCATAATTCTAGCTTTCGATCGAGTGGGACTCAAGTAGTATAGGGTCTGTGGTGAGACAGAACAGTGAGGCTAATCCAAGAGCCATCTTGTCTTTTAAACATCATGTCTTCTGTTCTTCTCACCATGGGGATTCTATTTGGTTAACAAAGCCCAGCAGAACTTCCAGGAGCCCCTGGCAGGTCACAGACAGAAGCCGAGAGTCTCCCCAGTGCTAGGTTCACCTACATACAACTCTGCAGTATGTATTGTGTTTAGCACTTTGCAATGACAAATGAAACAATATAATGTCCAGGCAATGGCCATGGTGGTGAGGTGGGCTTCCCACGCCTTCCCACATAAGACAGCACAAAGGAGTCATTCTTGAGTATGAAGTCCATCCTCTTGTCCTTGAATTCAGAGCCTCAAAATAAAGATAGGTTCCCTAGACATTCTAGGTTAACATGACCTGAGAATAATATACTATTGCCTTGGGTCTTCAGAGTACGCATGCTTCTAGAATAATTAAAAGCAAGAGCTCCCTATACAAATCACTACAAATGCTAATTTGATATTGACACAGAAACCTCAGGTGTTTTTTTTTTTTCTCCCATCTCATTGGCCAATGGTGTATAGTGGCTTTGATTTCTGCAATTCTTTCTTTTGTATGTTTTAAATACACGGCTTTATTGCTAATGTTGTTTCCATGACAACAGGTTTACCAATTCAAATATCCCATACATGCAGCCTCTTTTCCTATCCACTTAATACTAAATTTTCATCTCAGTGGCACTACTCTTTTTGAAAAACATTCACTGAATTTTAATGAGAAAGCACATTTAAGAAATATTCACCAAAATTCATATATAATAGAGGCCCATGGTTTCTTTTAAAATGGAAAACACAATAAGCAAAGGACTCATCTTTTTTTTTTGTGAGTGCTTAATGTGGCTTTTACATTTTATGCCTGTGTCCTATCATTTACATTCAATAGGCTGTTAGTAAGGGACTGTCAGCCATTTCCAGTGAAATGCCTACCATCATTTCCCACACGAGATCATTGAGTCCGATTTCCTGAGAAACACTAAGTATGCACTGGGTGTCAGTTCCAGGCATACGAAGGAATTGTCTAGGAGCTCTTCTGCAATCATGCATGGTCAAATGTAGAGCTCTCTGGGGTCGATTTTGTTGTCTCTCGCTGGGGCTCACAGTTATCTGCAACTTCTAGAAAGCATTCCCCTGGTGGCAGCGAGCTGTAGCTCTACTGCTAGGTGATGTCAGGGCTTCACGCACCAGGACACTGGGCATCTAGCATTCAAAGTTTGCCTGGAGTGGGCTACTTGTACGCTGTGTCCCTCCTTAAGTGTGAAAGGGGTAAAACACACAGACTGACCCAGTAAGACTTCAGGAGGCTGGAAGGCTCCTGAATCTCAATAGCAGGGCCACTCTCATGACAAAGGCACTATTTTTATGAGTTTTTTGGGTAGGAAAGATGTTCTTCAAGGTTAAGCTAGCTCTTAAGGAAGTCATGGAACATATCAGGACAAGTTGGTGGTGGAACATAGCCACTTTAAAAAAATTAATGAAGATTCTTACCTTCCCAGGCTTATTTCAGTATGGCTCTGCCTAGGGAAGGAGTCATTTTGGAGGACATCAGGTCAACTGGGAAGCTGGAAGAACCTGGCCTATTTGCATACAAGTCTCTCCTAAAGCTACTCAAAATGACTGTCAGCCAGGTTGCTCAGCCTTTCTAACAAGTCACTACTTACGATCAGAGAGCTGAACTGTTCTCCATTGGAGTCCGGAGTGACCTGCAACCTTCTACTGAGCTCTTCTGAGAGCTCCTGGGGGCTGGTCCGAGACACGGGGGAGGCGGGTGGTGGGGGCAGAGCCAGGCTGAGAGAGTCTCCTGCCATGTTGACTTCTTCTGAGATGGTCTCCCAAGGCTTTTGAGGACAAGATACTAGGGTAAATTCTAGGATGTGGGGGGTCTATCCTTCATTCCCCCAACAAGTACATTTAACACCCGTAACCATTAAGATAACTATAATCAATGTCTACTTAGCATGAGGCACACAATCTTCGCAATTTTACACAAGGAAGATAGGACGACCATCTTAATGAACAGACGAGGGAATGGAGCTCCAGAGTACGACCATCCTGAGGTAAGAGATTGGTTGGGAAGGCCCACTGCATAAATAAGAGGCTGGCCTAGGGGCTCCTTTAAGACAGTATCTCCCAGCCAGGCGTGGTGACACTCATCCTTAATCCCAGCACTCGGGAGGCTGAGGTAGGAGCATCACTGAGTTCGAGGTCAGCCTGGGCTATAGCAAGACCCTACTTCAAAAAAACAAAACCAAAACAAAACACCCCCCAAAAAAGGAAAAGAAGGTATCACCTCCCAGAGAGACATGGTATTGGCCACTGTATGAATGGGATAGAAATCACCTAGAAATTTACAAAATGATTTTGTGGCTTTCTTTTCCTCTGCTGAGGATTCTTAATGAAAGCAGCACCCATGCCATTCATTAACTGTCACTAAACACTAATATAAGACAATTTTCATTGAATTTATTATGGAATCATTCACTTGCTTTTCTAATTTCGATCTGTGCAACATTTTATGAATGATTTTTCTCATACAAAGTCTAGTGAATAAGCAGCTATTTGGTGGGATGGAAGGTATCTGATATGTTTCTTAATTCATTTTCTTCAGAAATGCACTGTGACTAAGTGGAAAATTATAAACATTTATATTAACTCAAATTTGTAGTTTTTGGGTAATATGTATCTTTTAGGATGTCAAAACAACTCAGCAGAAATTTGTCTGCCCTACCCAAACGAATCACAGTCCTCATTCATTTGCTCCAATGATAACCCTATCTAAGGTCATTTCATGAGCTTGGTTAGCCCTTGGGGGAAAATAAATTACTAACGCCAAGTTATCTTGAGATTCTCATCCTGGAAATAATGGCATTCCCTTTTGTAATGATAATGAGACTCATGTGTGCCTGATCCAATGTGGTTTTCATGAGCATTTTCTAATTTAGTTAATTCTCAGATGGCAATCAATTAGCTACAAGGCCACAGTCTTTGCATTCTGGACATGGGTTACTGAGAGAAGACATAGGGCCCCTGGAAAGCCCCAAGTGTTGGCAGCGTGTGGGGACGGCGTACCTCGGGGCCCTCTCCGCCACCTTCTGAGGCCTCGGGCTCCAAGTCCTCGCTGATGTGTCTGCGCGAGCGGAAGCGACGGTGGGCCGCCTCCTGGTTGATCTGCCGGATGTTATTGTCCGACTCAGAGGACACGTCCCTGAGAGGAGGAGGGTGCGAGAAGACATGTTTAGAGCTCGTCCCCCAACAGCCTGACCCTCACGGAGGGCCACACACCCACTCAGCCATCACTGTCACCCACAACACGCAGGCCATCAAATATGAGAATCCTTCCACTTTCTGGCTGGAGCATCCTGCAGGGCTCATGTCAAACACACACACAGCTTGAGAGAGGCAGTTTCAGGGGCTACAGCATCTTCCAGGCACATAGGGCCCCTCGGTAGCTGCGGGCCACTGGCTGCCCACAGATTCCAGCACCACGGCTGTGCAGTCCTCTACGTGAAGGGACGGTGTGTGCACAGAGCTGGTGCGCACCTCCATGCAGATGAGCTCAAATGCCAGTGATTTCTAATGCTTATTCAATAAGAGCTCTCATGCTGCACTGTTTAGGGAAAGAAGACACGAAAACACTCTGTGGGTTCGGTAGAGACATAACATGATTTCCAGAATCTTCCCTGTCTGTGGTTGTTTGAATCCACAGGCGGGGAACCCACAGGCAGAGGGGCTGGTGGTACCTCAAACATTATGTTAGTATGCATGAGAAGAGAAATGCCAGCCCACGAAGCTGTCCTTTGCAGAGTGGTGGGTCATGTCTGTGGAAGCATGGCCTGTCAGCAGAGAGCCTCTCAGGAGACCAACGGTGACAAAACAGTAGATTTGGGTCATTACTAACTGACCAAGACTGTTCACAGTACAAATTCAAGGGTGCGATCTACAGGTAAAGACTCTTGACCTTACATGAATTTGTACTTTTTGTCTTATTATTATTGTTAGTATTATCATCATCGTTATTTTGTTTTCTTTTTCAAGGTAGTGTCTAGTTCTAGCTCAGGCTGACCTGGAATTCACCCTGTAGTCTTAGGGTGGCCTTGAACTCACAGCGATCCTTCTACTTCTACCTCCCGAGTGCTAGGATTAAAGGTATGTGCCATCATGCCTAGCCTTTCTGTCTTATTTTGACCAAAAAAAGAAAAAAATAATCTCACAATTATGAAGTTCATCCTCCTTCCCTTGACAACCTAATTTTTTTTTCTAGTTTTTCAAAGTAGGGTCTCACTCTAGCCCAGGCTGATCTGTAATTCACCATGTAATCCCAGGGTGGCTTTGAACTCACAGCAATCCTCCTATTTCTGCCTCTCAAGTGTGGGGATTTCAGGCATGCATATATCACCATACCTGACCTAATTTTAATTAAAAATTTTATTTATTACAGAGAGAGAGAGAGAAAAGAATGGTTGCGCCAGGGCCTCCAGCCATTGCAAATGAACTCCAGATGCATGTGCCACCTTGTGCATCTGGCTTATATGGGTTCTGGGGAATAGATTTTCAGTCCTTAGGCTTAAGGGGCAAGTACCTTAACAGCTAGGCCATATCTCCAGCCTGCCAACCTAATTTTAGAAATTCAAATCAGCTGAGATGTGAAGAACATGATCATGTCATATCTTTTAAAAAATATTTTATTTTTGTTTGAGAGAGAAAGAAGCAGAGAATGGGCGTGAGTGAACCTCCAGCTGCTGTTAATGAACTCCAGATGCACAAGCTACCTTGTGCATCTGGCTTACGTGGGTCCTGAGGAATTGAACCTGGGTCCTATGGCTTTGAAGGCAAGTGCCTTAACCACTAGCAATCTTTCTAGCCCTCATGCTTTTTTTGTTTTCATAATGTTTCATAATGTTCTCAATCTAGGGCTCTGAGTTGAAAGCTTATTTACTCTCTTAAGAGATAGAGGGAAAAAGAGAAGACATGAATATGAATGGGCATATCAGGGGCTCCTGCTGTTGCAAACTCCACACCCACGCACCACTCTGTGCATCTGTCTTTACCTGGGAATTGAACTCAGGCCATCAGGCTTTGCAAACCAGCATCTTTAACTACTGAGCCATCTGTCTAGTCCTGTTTGATGCTCATTACTGAAGGTGAACATGCTTCCATCCATGTATCGGCTATCATGCTTCTTCCGTTGTGATTTGTTGCTGGCCCTTCTCCACAGAGGTCACATGATGTTGGCCAATGCCAACAGCCATGAACGGGAGTTCTCCTCTCCTAGGCTGATTAGCTATGGTGGACAGCGGTGCTTAGTTTAGGGTACTGCTACCAGATTTCTGCTGGTCCCTGCATAGGTCCAAGCCATGGGTCTAAACCACAAATAGCTACAGTATTCAAATGCTTTTCCAACTGCTAATTGCAATGGTCACGAGTGAAAGGGAACAATAGTAAATTTTTAAAAAGCACCAACTACAGGCATTGCCACCTATATTTACTATCACAATATCTTGATATTTATCCCATCCTTGGAGCGATGAGCAGGAGAGTCAGTATGTGACCAAGAACAGTGGACAATTACAAGAATCTACTGGGACACTCAGGGAGGACTGTCTATTCTTTGCCTCCACGTTACACAAAATGAACACCAACTGACATGGCCATATTTTCTAGTCACTCCCCCATTTATATGGTCCGAAGACTTCTGTCATTTCTAAGGGCAAAAAGTTTGAAAGAAAGCCTTCCAGCAACCTGCTGACACCATTGGCTTAAAGGGCCTCACTGGCAAATTTTTTTCAATTTGGGTTGAAGAGAAAATGGTCTCACCTAGTTATCACCTACTTGCCCTTATTATACATTAAAATTTATATAACAATTTATCACATATAATTGATAACAATATTACCTTAGCTATCAGAAAGCTCATTAATTTCTAGGATACCATTTCTTTCCCTCAGTATTTTGGTTTTGCCCCTCGCTGTGCATTAATAGATTTGGCTTTTACTGCAAAGCATGAATTCCTAAAAAACTTTCAAAATCTGTTTTCAAAAAATTGAGTGGCTGGAGAGATAGGTCAGCAGCTAAATGCTCTTGCTTGCAAAATCTGGTAGGCTGAGTTACATTTCCCAGTGCCCACATAAAGCTGGATAGATAAAGTGGCACAGGCATCTGTGATCCCAATAAGCCGAGGATGACGGGCGACAGAGCTACAACAGTTGGAAGCTCATGAGCCAACCAGCGAAGAAACCCTGTCTCAAGGTGGGACACACATACCTCAGATCTGTCCTCTGAATTCCACATGGGCATTGTGTAAATGAATATACACATGTGTGCGCATACCCAGGCATGCATGAATACATGCATGTGTGCATAAATAAATAAAATCCAAGTAACAGTTGAGGTTTCATTTGTACTTATTTGCTACCACTGATACAAAAATTAGGGATGGAGAGATGGCTTAGTGGTTAAGGTACTTCCTGCAAAGCCTAAGGACCCAGGTTTGATTCCTTAGTGCTCACATAAGCCATGGTGGCACATGCATCTGGAGTTTGTCTGCAGTGGCTAGAGGCCCTGGCATGCCCATCCTCTCTCTCTCTTTGAATCTGCCTCTTTCTCAAATATTTTTTTTAATTACTAAGTGAACAAATATTAACCACGCCATTAAATCCCTGAGGCTGGTAAGTTATTAAATAGTAATTACAAATTTTGACTGTGCAAATATCCTATGTGTTTCTAATTAAATCAAGTGAGTAATAGATAAATTTCCTGAAAAGAAAGTTTTTGTTTTTTTTTTTTTAAAGATTTAGCCAGGCGTGGTGGCGCACACCTTTAATCCCAGCTCTTGGGAGGCTGAGGTAGGAGGATTGCCGTGAGTTCGAGGCCACCCTGAGACACCATAGTGAATTCCAGGTCAGCCTGGGCTAGAGTGAGACCCTACCTCGAAAAACAAAACAACAAAAAAAGGATTTTGTGGCAGTTTTCAAATTAAACAATAAAATGGAATAAGAATCCAAAACAGGGGGGCTGGAGAGAGATGGCTCAGGGGTAGAAGGCACCTGTTTGCAAAGCCTGCAAGCCTGGGCTCAATTTCCCAGTACCCACTTATAGCCAGATGCACAAAGTGACTCATGCATCTGGAATTTTCTTGCAGTGGCAAGTGGCCCTGTTGTTCCCATTCTCTCCCTTTCTCCTTATAAATAAAAATATTTTAACAAAAGAATCCAAAACATTAAAGAAATCAGTAATAGCAAGTCCATTTGCATGCTGTTTTCCATGCTGGGTCAGTCAGGAGAGGACAGTGGAGATAAAGGAAGCGAGCAGACATCAAAGTGAAGATATATCTAGGAAGGGCCACCTCAGCACCTACATAAATACATACTCTGATCATATTACAATGGCAGTGGGAAGCAGGCACTGTAGCCTCTTCCTTCTGATGCACAGACTTAGTGTCTGACCTCATACTTCACCTCAACAAAGATGGACCACTGAGTTCCCAACCTTGTGCCAGAGTTACCATCCCTCACTGTGCAGAGCAGCACTGAGAGGTCCATGCCATGGGGTGCTACTCACATCAAGCTGGGCCGGTGCCATTGTGTGCTCCGGTTGTTGTGGTTGACATAGTAAGTGCGGCCCAAGTTGTCCACTTTCTCTTCCCACCCTGGGGGCAGAGGAGGGGGAGGGAGCTCCTCCTGGTGTTGGGACGCTGAGTCATTTGAGTCAACGACTTCCCACCCATGCTGTGGAGGGAAACGAATGGAAAGTCATGAGGCAGACTGTAGGGAGAAGGCCATTATGGTGTGTTCTGTATGCCCTTTGGCCTTGTCCTGAAGCTCTGGGTCTCAAGATAGCTTCCTGCATCACAGATGGATATATTCCCTTCCAAAGCCTTATAAAAACCTCAAAGCTTTACATATCTTTTGAGAAATAGTCAATTACCTCACAGTACCTTCTAAGATGAATGTGTTTCCGGGAGCCATTAGGTTTGGACCTAGAGTCTATTTAGTTTCTTAAGTTACTATGTGTGCTTGTAGATTTCCATGGGCTATTCTGACTTGAAGGCCATCAGGGCTGAATAAAGCCAGTCACATGGGCAATGCTATAACTGTTACAACTGTCATGTTTTTACCAGCTCCATGAATTACATATGTATACTCTAACAGAAAGCATGGTGTGAGTGATCAGAGTGGAGGGAAGGCCTATTGGTCCCCAAAGAGTATTGTACTGGGCTGGTGTGAGGAGAGGAGAAGCTTCCATTTTGTGTCTCCACAGAAAGAAGAGTCTGGAAGCTGCTACTCAGGCACCATACCAACAGATGCATGGTGCCAGGGTCACAGTTCTACTGTTACGACACATACTTTGGGCATTAAGTATTGCTTTCCTAACATCCCCTAGTAAAGCCACTGGAAAATCAAGTAATTCACTGGTTATTGCAGTTGGAAGGCAAGAAGAGTGTAAAAAAAATTCCCTGGATTTGACAAATCTGTTGCTTTGCTTATGAAATCTCAACCTCCACTATTGCCTGCCACCCACTTCAGTCCCAATCACATGGTCTAAGCTGTGGAAACCCACATCAAAACACTCCCTGCAAATGCAGCCTCTTGGTTGGAGGGGGTATGGTCAGCTTGCCCACAACACATCACCCACATGTCACATGTATGTGACAGCTGCAAACAGATGTGGAAACAGCCACAGAAGGCTTGTTCAAGTGTGCTTTGAGAACAATAGAGAACCGGGCTAGTGCCTGAGATACATGCTGAGAAGGTATGATGCAAGCTGGAATACAGGTATGTGGCCAGAAAGTGAAGACAACTGCTAGGCCAGGAGAACCACAGGAAAAATTCCTCTAGACTAATTCCACAATGGCATTTCCAGAGGATGCTCTGTGAATACACGCTGTCACCTGTGGGCCAAATGATTCAGAAATGAGGAAGAGATTTTCTAAATCACCTTATCCACTCTGAAGCAATTTCAGATGCTCAGAGGAATTTAGAAAGAACTGCAAGTCCAGAGCAGTAAGTCTTGTGTGAGGAGAATGGTCCATGGCGGCAGGGGTGATGACAGATGGGACAGCTGTATCTTTCTCTCACTATCAGTGGTAGGACACAAGGCAAATTCATCTGTGGACTGCCTCAGACAAGTGCAGGGATGCACACAAGTGTGCTCATATTTCACTCCATAAACATCCACTCCCGTTAGGAACAGAGTCTCAGAGTGGGACCCTGGCCAGGAAGCTGGTCACAGCTTACAGTTGTCCCACGTACCTCCATGTCATCCCTCTGCTCGCTGCTCTCCTCGTCTTGACCTCCGTTTTTTGGCATGTACGCCATTTTCAACCGCAGAAACCCCTTGACTCGAGACTTATGACTGTATACAGGAAGAAAAGCAGTTATAAAGGATAAGGCTTCCCTCCGTCCTTCCCGTTTATGGCATCTGGTCATTATCCTCAGAGAAAACAGCACCCCAACCATCCACCCCCCAGGCATTCCCTTCGAAGCTCACCTTCGAGGTCGTAGGAGAAAATCCTTAAATGTATAAGGTCTCTCCATGGTTGGGTCTTCTGTCTAGGGGAAGAAAACAACGAATCAGCCAAAAGCAATATGCCTGGATCATTTCCTATTTTAGAAGCACTGGAAGGGATCGGAGGATGTATTTTCATATTTTAGAGTATGGTAAGGGGGCAGATGGAGCAGCAGGTATTAGATGGTTCATTAAAAATCCGAGAGGCCCGCCAAGGTTCATGTACTTAAGATCCACTAGATGTCACTATCTTCACCAGGTTCCAGTACCAACCCCAGCCAGAGACAAATGGTAAAATTACAGCCAGCATTGCCAAGCATCAGTTCTAACTGCAGGGTGCGGCCTCCATCTCCCAGAGCCCGTTAACTGTGGAGAACGAGCGGTCACTGGTGCCTCATGGCTCTTGTGACTCAAGACACCTACACGTGGAGTGAACAGAGTACACGACTTCATCTCTCACATTCAATTATCAAGTCACCAGCCTGAAAGCATTGACAGGTTACGTTGCTCTGCACCGAGCACCCAGGAGGGACCACCCACAGCCTCTGCTGGGCTGACTGCATGAGGCTTTCAGAGCAGCTGGGCTCTCACTGCAAAAGAAACGGGTTCCTTTTATTATGCAACACTGGTTGGCCTAACAAAAGCTGGAAATTGGAAAAACGCTATTATTTTTAAAATGTGCTATATAGTAAAACCTCAGATAACTAGACCTTTCAGTGGAACATGATTTGAAAGATTCACTTTTATAGGAAGAGAGGCAAGCCACACCATCTTGTCACGTGTGCGCATGTCTATGTCTGGATCATTACCTGTTAGTGTCCTCCTGTCCTCGTTGCTGTCTACTCTCTAATAAGATAAAAACCCCTTCCTACATTCCTACCACCTGTAAGCTATGTGATCTGGCCTCTCCACCTTACGTGAGCACGCCTCCAACCACTGCTCACATGCCAACCGTGGTCATCGTCTCCCCTGCCATAGGTGCAGATCACATCTAAACCTGCTGTGGCGTCCATGCTCTGGCAGGTCGTGCTGGACAGCTGACTCCATGCATGGCCATCTCCACTTTGCCACCCTGCCCTCAGAGAGTTCATCCTAAACTGTCACCCTCAGTCCACCCTTACCATCTTCTGTCCTGTCACTCTGTTCAACTGCCCCTTGCCACCGTCCGAAATTACCTTGCTTATTTATTGCTTCATTTATCACCATCTCTTCTAGGAGGAGAGCCCACGAGATCAGGCTTGAACTTACCCCGCCCCTCCTACTGCTGGGGTCAAGAACTAAGTAATGTGTTAGTAACTGAACACCTCATTTACAAAAACTGAGCCCTGAAAATTAAGTTCTTTGGAAGAAATACCATTACATCTCTGCGTTGTTCCTAGGTAGTCAATTAAACTTCAGACGGTTTGGAAATGTTTTCTATACAAATTTTCCATAGACACATCACTTGTAATGGGACACTTAGCAATAGAGACTGGAATGGCTGGCACTCTCTCCTTTGCTCAGTAAGTCAAACCAATAAGTAACTAGTCAATTTCATGGGAAAGACATGTGGCTACTCCTGTAGGGTGCAAGGCTGCCATGGCAACCACTGGCTCGATCCTATGGCAGACAAATTCAGTGATGTGGGGCTCCACCCTGTAAGACTTCCAATGGAGGAATAATACCGATTCTGACTTGGGGACCAAAATGGCTCTGGGGTGAGAGGTGCAATCTGAGAAGTGTGGCAGGGTCCGCGTAAGTGGGCACATGGGAGGAAAGACCGGTGGGCCTGGTCCCGTACACGGCCTACAGAACGGCCGGCAGTGGCAGCAGGGAAGCTGGGAGCAGCAGAGCGCATGCTCGTGGGAAGCGCAGACTCGCCCGCAGCCCTCAAGAGCGAGAGGCGGACCTGGGGTGCGAGTCCTGACTGTGGCTTAAAGAGCCGGCTGGACTTTATACTCTGGGCTCTGGTGTTAAGACTGGGGACAGGAATGGGGTCCTCCACTCAGCTGCGGCGGCTTATGTTCAGTCCTCACAGGCATGTCGGGCCCACTCCCCAAACTTGGCCATCACCACCGTAAGCTAATTCCATGCTCTCACACCATGTTGGTGTTACCAGCCCAATACTATGCAACAAGAAGTAGAGGAGGGCCGGGCTGGGCCGGGTGTGGTGGCACACGCCTTTTATCCCAGCACTAGGGAGGGAGGCAGAGGTGCGAGGATTGCCAGGAGTTCGAAGCTACTCTGAGACTACATAGTGAATTCCAGGTCATCCTGGGCCAGAGTGAGACCCTATCTCAAAAAACTGGAAAAAAAAAAAAAAAAAAAGCAGAGGAGGAAAATGAGAATGTCATGGGAATCTTCTAGCCTGGATAAGATAATGATCTTACGGATGACACAGGTTCCACGTGTCCCAGAGCAAAACTAGATGAGTACCAGGACGGCAAATGATGTAAATTCACAACACTTTTTTTTAAAAAATTTTTTGAAACAAGGTATTAATTTCTGCTGCCCTCCACCCCCACCCCCATGCTAGAATTACAGGAATGAGCCACTGCGCTTGGCTTGGGGCGGGAGACAAGCTTCCGGGCAGAGTCCTCATCTTCAAGAGAGCAAGCGCTTTGGCAGAATCACAGCCTCTGCACCACATGGGGAGATAATTCTGCAGGCAATGGTTGGGGAGGTCCCAGATTCAAAACCCGGTTGGAACCCCCAGCTTCCACCAAGTCCCCAGGCTCATCCTGGGCTCCACCTCCATCCATACCCTTCGTCACACTGCAGGCCAGCATTGCTACCAGTCTGCCACCATTGGAGGTGTCACCTTCCTTTCTCGGCCTGGTCCCCCCACCCCACAGAGAACACTCTCAGAAGTGGATACATGCCTCAAGTCCCCCTAAGTTCCATGTTAGTGAAGCTTGCGTACCTTTGCAACAGTCACCAACATGCCCCTAGTCATGAACACGAGAGGGCTGTGAAAGAATGGTGAGCGCTGGGGTGGCCTCCAAGTGCAGTGTGGGCACTACCCCCGTCCCAAGTCCCCAAGGCACACTCATGGGTCATTCATGGATGCTCTGCGTGGCTGTGACTGAGATGGAGAACCTGACATTCCTGCAACAGATTCTTTCTCTGTCCAGTGCAATGTCTAGGGGTGCAGAGTCTGTGCTTGGTAGGGGCCCTGGGGACTGTTAGGGCAGGGCAGGCACCAGTGACTGAGGAAGAGGCAGGGAAAGTTCTTAACAGGCAGACACCTGTCAGAGAGCCACTCTGTTGTTGCTGCAAGCCTTGGAGTTATTTTTAATCCCGAAGTAATCGGTAGGTACAGGATACACCGTACGCACTTTCAGGTGACGACACACTGCATGCTGCTGCAAAAGTGACAACGGTGTGAGGCCACACCTGTGGCTGCTCCTGGCGCCCCACGGACAGGCGATCAGGAGCTGTGTTGAGAGGCCATCTGGTCAGTGACAGGACCTTCCTCAGTGACAGCCTCCCTCTGGGACTGGGCTCAGCTGCACCTCCAAGGAAATGAGCATGTCATGAGGCCCCGGAGCCTCTGCTCAGCCAACAGAGGAACAGCGCCAGTGCTCGGCCCCAGACTCGAAGGGAAACCCGCTCATGGCTAGGCTGGCACCTTCCTCTTAGAGAGCAGAGGACCAGAAGGGAATGTTAGATACATATGCCACCTGTCTCCAGACACGAAGTCCACAGTGCGTGACAGGCAGATTCCTGTCATTTGCAGCCTGACTGTTGGAGACGACTTCAGAGCATGGCTGGCGCCTCCACAGCTCTCTGAACCATGACAAGGAGGCTCGCTCTCCCTCTTCACCCTCCCCTCTCGTGCTACTCCTTTCCTCAAAGTGGAATAAAGTGGGAAGAAGTATTAAAGAGAGTTGGTCTGACAGAGAAACAAGCAAGCAGAGGTCCTAATCATTCTACACACTTGAGCCTCTTCCTACACATCAGTATAGCCCCCAACAAAAACAATAAACTTGGAACATCGAGATATCCAAGAATAATGTGAATCATGATTCTAAGACATTCTCTTTCTTTTTTAAAAATATTCTTAAACTTATTTACTTATGAGAGAGACAGAGAGAGAGAGAATGGCATGCCAGGGCCTCTAGCTGCTGCAAACGAACTCCAGATGCATGTGCCGCCTGTGCATCTGGCTTACGTGGGTCCTGGAGCAATCAAACCTGGGTCCTTTGGCTTTGCAGGCAAGCGCCTTAAGCGCTAAGCCATCCCTCCAGCCCTAATTCATTCTGTTTCATCTGAAGCACTTGATCAGGATGAAGCACGGAGGATTCCGTGATAAAAGGGGGCAAAGTTGATTTTCTTCCTCCTATTACTGCCTCCCTTTCCTGCTCTGGGGACTGCCCATTGCCTATTTGGGCCACTGCAGCCAATAACTGCGACAGTAACTTTCTGCCATGCAGAGCAGCTGATATCATCAATTTCCCACAGAAAAGAGCTGTGAGGACCCTCTGGGTCAGCCTGGGATGCTTCTCTGGGTCAGGGAATTTATGGCTGCATGAGAACAGTTCAAGAGGGCCATGTCTACAAATCTGAAAGTGAGGTTTTATTTTATTTTTTATTATTTTTGAGGTGTGTGTGTTCATGTATGGATGGCGCTGTTCCTCTGTTGGCTGAGCAGAGGCTCCGGGGCATCATGACAGGACAAGCTTGGGTATTGTTCCTCAGGTGCCAGCCACCTTTTTTTTTTTTTTTTTTTTTTTTTTGGTTTCTGAGACAGGGCCTCTCATTGGCTTGGAGCTCACCAGTAGGCTGCACAGGCCTGCCAGTTAACACCTGGGATCCTCCTGTCTCTGCCTCCCTGGCTGTCACCTGACTTTTTAGAGTGGATTCTGGTGGTTAAACAAGGTCCTCGTGCTTGAAAGACAAGCACGTTAATAAGAGCTTCTGGCTATGCTGGCATAGTGTTTTCTTGAAGGAATAAAGCTTCTTACTATATTAAGCAATAAAATAATGCCTCATTCATACTTTGAAATGCCTTAGGAATAAATGATTATAGGCTAACATGTAGAAATAGGTGACTATTCTGTTAGCCCAGATTTAGAAACTAGAAAAAAATTAGTTCAAGTTTATGCCCATAACTCAAATTTCAAAGCCTTTTCTTCCTACCCAAATTTTAATGTTCTTAGCTCAGTACATATACAAAATTACAGAGAAATGGTCTGAGGTGAGGTTAGGTGAAGGAAACCTCACTTTATTTGCAATCAGCAAGAGGTGGGAGAGGGAGGGAAAGAGGGAGGGGGGAGAGGGGAGATCAGAAAGGAATGTTAGGTACATACCTCACCCATCCCTAGATCAGAAGTCCTCAATGCCTGACAGGTAAATTGCTGTCATTTAAAGTCTGACCACTGGAGACTGCTAAAGAACCCTACTGGGCTTGGGACTCCATGAACTCCATTACGCATGGTTCCCCCAGGAACCATATGCATGACAAAGGACATTAGAATCACCCATTTTTGACCTAAATCAGGGACCCTCTGGCACAGTTTGCAAGGGTGCCATCTGATGAGCTGCCAGTTGCCCATGTGGCTTCTGAAGTTTTGATGAAAATCACATGGGATTACAGAGATGACACAGTAGTTAAAGGTACTTGCTTTCAAAGCCTGATGGCCTGGGTTTGATTCCCCGGAACTCAGCTGAAGCCAGATGTACAAAGTGGTGCATGTATCTCGAGTTCACTGATAGTAACAAGAGGTTTTGGCATGCCCATTCTCTCTTTCTGCACACACACACAACTATAAATTAACTTCTCCACCATACTCGCCACCTTTCAAATGCTCAGCTGCTCTGTGTGACTCCAGGGATGGCGGTATTCTGCTACATGGAGGCAAACTTGCTTCTCTGACCCATCTGTAAAGATTAGAATTCCACCGTCATGAATATTTGTTGAAGAAGTTGAACTCTCTAGCCAGAGATGGAGCCATACTAAATCAGTTAATAATCACACATGCAATCAGATCCATTAAGCCCTAAAAAGGGTGAGGGAGGGTCGGGGCCAGCTGTGCCCCATACCCCTGCTCTCAACAAACCTTTTCCATTATGAATGACTCAACTCAGGCATTTTAAAAAATCATCTTATTTTGTTTACCTAAAATTGAATGATTCTAACAAATACTGAATCTACAGGTCAAATATAAACTGATCATGATCATGGTTATGCAGCCAGTCAAAAAAGAGGATTCAGTCCCTACTCCACAAAACAGATCCAAACACTAGCATGCATACTCCATTCTCACACTTGAGCATCAACAAGGAGAATAAATGACCACAATTTCCTCCACAGGTGTCGTACACAGATGGTCAAGAACCTCAGATCCTGGGCTCCAAAGCCGAGTCCTTTTAGCACAGAATGCTTCATTTTTACCACCACACAGAAACCAAGGGACCAATCTTCACTCCCTCCTTTTGTTTTTATTGTCCATCTCCCTGAATGGGGTTTGTTCTAAAAGCTAGTCAAGGGGCTGGAGAGGTAGTTCAATGGTCAAGGCACTTGACTGCAAAGTCTAACAGTCCCCATTCGATTCCCCAGGACCCACGTAAAGCCAACTGCACAAAATGGCACATGCACCTGAATTTTGTTTGCAGTGGCTGGAGGCACTGTCATGTCCATTCTCATTCTCTCTCTCTTTCCTTGCACATAAATAAAATTATTTTAGTTATATTTATTTATTTGACAGAGAAAGAGGGAGAGAGAATGGGCATACCAGGGCCTCTAGCCACTGCAGATGAATGCCAGAAGCATGTGCCCCCTTGTGCATCTGGCTAACGTGGGTCCTGGGGAATCAAACCTGGGTCCTTTGGCTTTGCAGGCAAACGCCTTCACCACTCCAGCCCAATAAAGGTATTTGTAAAAGCTAGTCAGCTGCAGCGGGGGGCTTCTGACCCTCTCACTGCCAGCTTCTCTTTGGGCATCTGTGTAACCAGGAAGATTCACTAGCTTCTAGGTAACACTGTCCTACCTCTTTCATCTGCGAGGCTTAAAACCTTGTTGTTAGCTTTAGTTTACTAGCATATGTTACTTGTAAGAAATAGTGGATTTCATGTGACATTTCGCACATGCATACTACAAACTCTGAGCAGAGTCAACCCTCCTCCCTTAATTACCCTCTCATTAACCTGCTGGATTTTATCCTAATGCTGAGGCTTGGCAGCATCTCTGAACACTTACCCTCGCCTGTACTCAAAATTCCAAGCTCAACATTCTCTGTACCACAGAACATTCTCCTACGCTGTGGAAGCCATGTCTAGCTACTTTTAATCAGCCGTTCTTAAATCACTCACAACGAGGACTTCTTGGAGCTGTTGAAATTTTCACTTCTTCCTCTAAGAGGCTGTTAGTACGTCATTTCTCTTAGCCAAGATGTGGACTTACTTCAGGGATAACTGTAACCAAGGATATCCACAAAGGAAGCAGCCAGCTGCCCCACACTGCGAGGCCATCACCCTGCGCCTCTGCAAAGCGCCTCTGTGGAGGCTGGAATGTGCACGTCTTTCCTTGCAGTTCACCTCCTGTCAGTAATACCTGAGCGGAACCCTCACGTTTCTGGTGGCTTATGGGATTGATCTCACATAGAAGCAGAGGCACCCTACTCCAGGCACCTCAGAGTTCCAGGTTTTTATATGGAAACTAACAAGGATGTTTGAATGCTGTCACTCCCGCTTCCAACCCTTTGCAAGAGAATATACATTTGCTGTTTTTCTCCCTGAATAGCTCCCCCGAGAGAGTGAGAGTAAGTCTCTTGCCATCACATTCCTTCATAGCATATCTTCCCTCGTCATGCACAGTCTTTCTTGGCATTTAACATCCGGGAATAGCCCCAGTTTCTACACAGCAGGAGTCTCACACTATATGCTTCCTGTCATTTTAGTTTATAGACTATTTATGCTGTGTGCTTACACAAAGCATTGAAAAACATGATGCCCTTGTAAGGCAGAAATATTTGACTATCCTCTCCTGGTCACTTTGTGCTGTCCTCGGGAAGAAGGCGGCCAAGAGGTAGGATGGAACAATCTGGAAAATTATAGCTGGAATATGACTCTACTTGCATGAAGGTTTCAGTTCTTGTTCCCACATTCTTTTATTTATGTATTTGCAAGCAGAGAGAATGAATGGGTGCACCGGGGCCTCTAGCTGTTGCAAATGGACTCTAAATGCATGCGCCACTCTGTGTATCTGGCTTTATGTGGGTACTGGGGAATTGAACCTGGGTCCTTAGGCTTTGCAGGCGAGTGCCTTAGCCACTGAGCCATTTCTCCAGCCCTCAACATCCTTTCTACACTGCCATAGTGTGTAACTGACATCCTAAACTACAGTGCTGTCTCAGTGAGGAGGTATGAGGCTGTTCTGGGGCTAGGGCAGAGTTCCTGGTGGGCAGAAGTGAACAGGGTGCTCTTACCCTGGTGAAGAATGCCATGAACGTACGTGGGAAGGGCAACCTGTGCGGACACAGCTGGAAGAAACGCCACAGGCAGTTCTAGCGCGCACAGGGAGTCCCAAGGCCATGTGGGAGCAAAGACCAAGTTGAAGACAAGACAAGGAGCTGGGCAGGAGGAGATGGCTATTCTGTGAGGGGGGAGGACACTCAAAAGGGATCCGGAGATGTTGAAAGGGGCAGTCATGTGACCCAGACGTGTGACTTCACAGCTGTTAGTCTATTTGACCTGTCAAAGGACCTCTCTTGAGCAAAGGCTCCTCACTCATTTCAGCCTCTTCCTCACGCTGAGGGGAGCCAATGCGCAAACATACCAGCTAGAAACTGCTAGACATCCCGCCCACAGCCTGCAGCCCAGCACACGGTAACTTATGTCCTTACCGGAAGGTGACTGAGAGGCACGTCCACCTGGCCCAGGAAGTCGTCCCGTGTCTGCAAAGAAGAAAACAGGGTTAGCATTGCCTCTGTTCACGGAGTGCCGGCAGTTCTTCAAAAGTGTTCAACTGTTTCCTTGCAAAACGAGACAGCCTTCCGGGACCGGGACCGGGACCGGGACCGAGACCGGCTGCAGTGGGAGGGCCAGCGTGGAGGCCGAAGACAGGCACAAAGCTGTCACCAGCAGGCCAGGGCTGGAAAGCTCACGCATCTGATCTTTACCTGTGACACTCAGGCCAGCACCCACTTCCAAACAGAAGGCCAAGGAACCTTCTCTGGGGGCTGTTGGGGCAGACATGCAAGGCCGCGAAGGGTTTTGGTCTCAGTTAAAAAAAAAAAAAAAAAAAAGACAAGACTAGACAAAGACAAAGAAGTTGGGAACATTTTAGCAAGTCATTATGTGCTATGAATCCAAGAGTTCCCCAAGAGTGCAGAGATTAAGAAAGCCTGGGTGGCGTAGTTACTAATAAATCTTATAAACTGCAGATCATAAAACCAAAAAGGCCTTTTCTATCTGGCAAGCACACACAGCTTCATAACCCACACTGGGAGAGGAAGGCCGCGGTGGACACTGCTCCTTGCGTGCTTTCTGCCCACCACACAGCATGCTTCTTCCTGATGTAACTGGGACCCAGGTGCAATCCATTACATGACACCCCCTGTTCCCCCCCAGACCACTCAGATCCAGGGGTCCCTGGATGGGCCCCAGGGAGCCTCACAGTTACGCTCATACCATGTTTTGTGGTGCCGCGCTTGTGGTCTGACCTCTGCTGTTCAGAACCTGAGACGCAAACCAACAAGCAATCCTCACAGTAAAATATACGACCGCATCCACCACATGCAAAGGCGGCTGGAAAGTTCCTTACATGGAACCAAACCCGTCCTACAGCTCATTGAGGAAAAGCCAAAGAGCCTAGCCTCGCTCGTGCTGAATCCGGGGCTCTGATTCTTGCTTGGCCTGTTTACTGAGAAATGCTCTAATTTACGCCAACTATTTTGCAAATGCACTTAAAATTTTTTTTTCTCTTCCTTTAGGGCATGGACAGGTAAATATGAACAAAATTTCTGGAAATGATTGGCTTTAGGAGATTCCTTTATCTATGTTAAAAAATGTGATTAACTAGAAAGTTCTCCATCCTCTCTAAATGATGCGAGAAGGATAATGAAAAGTCGAAGTTAGCATTGGTCAGGTGTATGTGGAGAATGCGAGAAGCAGCCAAGCTTCTGATGAGATTTTCAGTGCCTGTGGTTTTTTTTTTTTTTTTTAAGCTGCACCTGGCATAACAGAGTGTAAGTCACAATACAAAAACATGTTCGTTGGAGGCTGGAGATATGCTTACAAAGCCTGGCAGCCTGGTTTTGATTCTCAGAACCCATGTAAAGCCAGATGCACAAAAGCAATGCATGCATCTGGAGTTTGTCTGCAGTGACAGGAAGTCCTGCCATACTATGCCCTTTGTCTTTTCTCTTTCTCCCTTTCTTTCCTCCTCCCTCCCTCATTCACATCTGGCAAATAAGTTTTAGAAATTTATTTAAAAAACAACAAAAGCCCAACAAGAACAAAAGTCCGCCAAACATCACGTTGAGTACAAGAAGGTCAGTTGGTGGACTGCAGGCTCAGCATGCAGCAAGCCCCGGGTTCGGTTTCCAGTGGCAAACACAGCGCGTGTGAGGGTGTGCACTGGCAATCTCAGCATGGGGGACGCAGAGACAGAAGAGGCAGAAGGTCAGGGTCCCCCTCAGCTTGCTAGTGAATCTGAGGCCAGCCCGGGGCACATGAAACCCCTATCTCTAAAACGCAGTAACAACAAAAAAAAAAAATAAACTTCAACTTACAGCGACCACTACAAAACTGAATTTCTTATGGTTATTGTTAAGTGATGAAGTGCTGAGTTTCAATCAACCTTATCTATTTTTTTTCCCAAGGAGAAGGAAAATAAATGAAGTGTGTGTGCATGGGTGTGGAGGCCAGAGGATGCCACTGCATGTCTTCCTCAATCACACTAAAGTCACTTTATAATTATCATGTGTCTGCATCTACACACACATGATATATGTATATGTGCATGCATGTGCCATAGCCATGTGTGGAGGTCTGAGGACAACCTGGAGATGTTTGTCCTCTACCTCCACCGTGCTCCAGACAATCTCCCCTGGTGTGATTTTGCATTCGCCACATTGCCATATATATGTCAGTTTAGCTGTACAAAGAGATTCCAGATTTTTCCACATAGCTGTCGGTGCGTTAGGAACACAGACACATGTGCCAATTTGTGTCTGGTTTTATGTGTGCACTGTGGAGCTGAACTTGGGCTGGCAGCCTTGCTGAGCTACCTTCCTTAGTCTCTCTCCACTTTACTTCCTGAGACAGGGTCTGGCACTGAGCCTAGAAGTCACTGATCCTGGTAGACTGGCTAGCCAGCAAGCCCTAGGGATCCACCTGTCTCCACCTCCCAAGGGCTACAACTATAGGCATGCACCATAATGCCTGGCTTTTAAAAATATGTGTGCTGGGGATTCATACTCAGGTCCTTGTGCTTACAAGACAAGCACTTTACCCACTGGGCTACCTCCTGAGGCTGGCAACTCCCATTAAAAATTAAATAGAGGAATGAGCTGTGGTTCACATGAACTCAGTTACACATGTAAATAAACGTGTACTAAGTTATGATTAAAGTCAGCTTCTTTTTGGATGCCATCAAAATATGTTAAATGCTACTCAATTACAGAAAATGAAAACAATCTAGTGTTTGAGGTTTTAAAAAATATTTATTTACAAGGAGAGAAAGAAGGGCGGGGGATAGAGAGAACACACCAGGGCTCTTGTTGCTGGCATTGAACTCCAGACACATGTACCACGTTGTGCAACTGGCTTTACATGGGTACTGGGGAATCAAACCCTGGATGTCAGGTTGTGCATGCACGTGTCTTTAACCACTGAGCCGTCCCCACAGCCTGCATGTCCGAGGGTTTATTCTGAAAATCTCAGAGTAGTGAAGTCTAAATTTCTTACAACACATGGAAGCATAGGGAATTTACATGAATACTAGAGAATCAGAGTTTATGCATCGGGACAGAGTAGGACCTCAAATTTTATGTTGTTCCTCAAGACAGCATCCCATCTGCCTCTCAGACGGAGTCGGGAAAACGACCTCTGCTCACCCCTCGCCCCTGCTCAGCCTGGAAGACCGCGGAGGCTGCCCCAGCGCTGGCACCGGGCCGGGCTGAGGGAGACGGCGTTATTCTGCGGCCACTTCGGAAGCACCGGAGATATCTGGAAAAGGAATGGCTTGAGCAACTTTCCCAGAAGCTTTTAAGATCAGATGTCACAGACACTGTGACGGCCCCACAGCTCAGTATGTCAGAGCCACCTGAACATCCTGATGGATATCATCTCTAGAGTCTCTCATTTCTCGATGAAGAACAGACAAGGAGAAAGACGCGGTTCCTACCACCACCCAGCAGGACATCAGCCTCTGCCACGCACACCAGGGAGAGCCATGTGGCTCGGGCAGAAGCAGAGAGTGCTGTGGCTTCTTCAAGCACTGAAGTGCTATGGCTTTCCTTCACCTCCGCCCACCTCTCACAAACCCTCTTCACTTCTGCATACAGCCCCCTTCCAGCGTGAGCCCCTTCACCTCCGCCCACATCTCACAAACCCTCTTCACCTCCACATACAGCCCCCTTCCAGCGTGAGCCCCTTCACCTCCACCCTCATCTCCAACCCTCTTCACCTCCAGCACCAGTCTCCCTTTGTCTTCACCCACAGCACCCCCATGCACAAGCCCCCTTCACCTCCACACAGCCTGCACTGTGTGAGGCCCCATTTTCCCACCTAGGGCCTCTGACTTCCAGGTGAGCTGTTTTGAAAGATGCCACAGAAGTAACCTTAATGCAATCAAGGCTATAAGGCATAAGGCAAAGGTACCACCATCAGTCTTGTGGCTTCTTGTGTTCCTGGGAAACCCACCTCACATTCCCATGCCTCAGAACACATGCAAACCTCAGATGAGACACAGAGGGGGAGGAAGGAAGCGAGGCCAGGGTGGAACCTGGTTATTTAAAAGGCTCTCAGACATCCGCTCCTAGGCCACTTCGTTTTCAGTGGAAGGACGGAAGCCTACCATTCCCTCAGACAGAGAAAGCTGAGTCCTGGAGAGACTGGTTCTTCTTATCTGAGAAATCTTCCAGACTGAACAAGCCTCAGTAAAGCCATGCTGGGGACAGGCACAGCCACACTACGTGGGCTCAGTCACCAGCAGGAAGAACATCTGTTTTAAAGACTGTTTTGCTTGAAGGTCAGAAAGCACTGAGGCACAGGGAGGTGGATGGAGCGGGGATACTTCTGCCAGCACACTCAGGCATCACTGCAATCGCAGTCTAGTTGTGGTCCAGGGACCTAAACCAGGCCAGTACCACACTTGGCTTTGCTGAGCTCAAATGGGATCCTTTTTGACCCAAGTGCCCACGTAAGACATCAGAAAGGAGTTGTGCCTGATGTTTCCCTCCCTCTGGGTGGGTGAAGGTGGCTGGGCAGCACTTATCCCTCCCCCAAATATAAGTACATCCTAGGCCACAGGAACTGTAGTTTTGATAATACAAGCATTTGATAATCCGAATTCATGCACAGTAAACTTGGGGAGTGTGTGGGTCCCAGACTCCTAATGTGACCAGCATCACTGCGCTAGGATCATCAACTCACCCGCCTCTTCAAGCGAAGGTCAGTCACAGCCAGATGGTCTGCTCAGCTCACCTCAGTTGGGGCAACCAACATTACCAGTTGTCAGCTGCCACAGTGACAAGGGCCACACAGTCTGGAGCTGCTGAGTAACGGGACGGGCAGATCCCAGAGGAACTCACAAGGACAGCACCTCATTTTGCTATGGTTTGAGATCAGGATGGGTTCAGGGAGGATATAATCTTTTTTTCAAGTTTTAAAAATATTTTGTTTTTATTTATTTGAGAGAGAGAGAGGAAGAGAGAAATAGAGACAGAAGAAGGAAGAGAATGGGCTTGCCAGGGCTTCCAGCCACTACAAACAAACTCCAGATGCACATGCCACCTTGTGCATCTGGTTTATATGGGTCCTGGGGAATTGAACCTGGGGCCTTTGGCTTTGTAGGCAAGTGCCTTAACTGCTAAGCCATCTCTCCAGCCCGAAGATGTATCTTTGAGCAGGGTCAGGAAGGCCCACAGGGAGGACTAGTAATGAGCTGCAGAAGAGAAAACCCATTGAGGAGTGGGTGACAGAAGGCTGGGTCCACTGATGGACGGGGCACTGGACAGTTGTGGCGGGACAGAAGCAGAGGATGGATCACAAAAGCCCCATGTAACTCACGTGTGTGAAAGAAGAAACAAGCGGCTGCTGCAGAGAGATTGAGTGTAAGGAAAGCATGTTTGGAAGTGACCTGGTGGGCAAGATGATGCTAAGGGGAATGTGATGGAGTCTAGCAGCAGGAGCACAAGAATCCAATCCCCAGGAACCAGGAGGCTCAGCTCCCACTCGTGGGAGTTCTGTGCTAGGCTTGCTCTGAGAAGCAAATGGTCTGTACTGTGCTCACCCATGGGTGATCTTTTGCAACTGACGTCCCCAACCCAATGCCGGCACACAGAAAATGAGGGGGGTGAAGAGTGAGCCTACACCAGGGAAAGGGTGACCATGTTGTTGCCCTAACTGTCTGAAAGTCCCATGAGGGCATGGCCAGCTGTCCTATCCAGTTGGAAGGAAGTGGGGCTGCCAGGGGTACCATGGAGAGCCTTTCCTTGCCCCCACAGTCTGGGAAGATCTCTTCCCTTCGGGCCACATCAAGGAGGCCAGGTCAAAATCCATAGCTGTGCATCTTCGTCACACTGCCAGGTTCTGCGGAATGGCCTGGCTTCACAGTTACCTATCACATCTGCTTTAAAGCCAATCAGCTGTGCAAAGCTCCTAACAAGAGACACTGAGTTTTTGTTTGTTTTGTTTTTTCAAGGTAGGGTCTCACTCTAGGCTCAGGCTAACCTGGAATTCACTGCGTAGTCTCAAGGTGGCCTTGAACTCACAGCAATCCTCCTACCTCTACCCCACAAGGACTGGGATTAAAGGCGTGTGTCGCAATGCCCAGCTAGTTTTTTGTAAAACTATTCCTTTTTACAAAAAAAATAGAAAAAATCCTGAGGCATTACTGTCCTCTCCACACTTATGTCTTTCTTCCAGAACCTGCTAATGAAAGGAAGGTAAAATCTGCTGAGTAAATTGAAAAGGAACTGAATCTAATAAAAACAAGATGAACATTCCCATATCTTATACTTGTTATAAGGCACAGTCAACTCAGACTGAACTTAAAAGTTAATTTGAATGAAAATGTGTTATCGGGTTCATTGAATGGCACATTTGTTTAATTCTGTGCTTCTGACTTGAAGAAATAATTTATCTTCATATCTCAAGAATTTAGGATAATTTTCTCAAGATGTATGTCTCATTTCTTCTCTGAAGAAGTGTTAAAACCAATTTTTTTTTTTCTGTAACCAATTTAAGTACTCAGTGTATAAAGAAAAGAATCCTATGATTGCTCTCACCTTTGCTGCTAAGGAACAGATGTTAATAACCAAGTTAGAGACAGGCACCCTTCATAATCAATGTAGTATCAGGAAACAAAAATGGAAAAAGTGAACCCAAGTATACCATGGACCCGACATCACTTTTATATTTGGATTCCATTACAATGCTTGATGATTAAAGGTCTTTTACCTCAGGGCACATGAAGCCAGTGGTCGCCCTTGACTGCCTAACCAGAAGTCTAGATAGGTAGAGAAGGGTATCCCGCAAGCCTGCATTACATAATCAAGTAACTGCAGGGTGCTTTTGTCCTTGGGTTTTCAAAGACTGATGTTCAGTAAGAATCACGCAGGTTTGCCCAAGACAGCAGTGCATCTAACCTCCATACCCCCAAATGCAAGCCTTGGTGACATGCGCTGTGCCATCTGAAGTCGACCCTCTATGTCTCTTCTCCACTGGCCGTCTTTGGCTCCAGTTCCAACTGTGGCCAGTGGGCTCCATCACTTTGCTAGGCAGAAGCACCAGCCAAGCGCTGGGGAGAGCTAAGGCCGAGGGGAACGTGAACCCCCGCGCCGCTATCTTGGGCTGCCAGGCTTTCCTGAGGCTGCAGAGCAGGAAGGCAGCGGCCAGGCGAGGACAGCTCTCTGGCTGAACGTCCACAGCTCGTCACAATCACGCGGCTGCACTGGAGCGAGCGTGGGCTGGGACAAAGGCTCAGCTGCTAACACGCTTGCAGTACAAGCGTGAGGACCTGAGTTTGGATCCCCAGCACCCATGGGAAAAGGTGTGGAGAAGACCCCTGGAGCTTGATGGCTGGCTAGTCTAGCTGAATTGGTGAGCTCAGGGTTCAGTGAGAGATCCTCAAAAACAATGGGCTGGGCGTGGTGTCGCACTGGGAGGCAGAGGTTGGCGGATTGCTGTGAGTTTGAGGCCACCCTGTGACTCCATAGTGAATTCTAGGTCAGCCTGAGCTAGAGTGAGACCCTACCTCGAAAAAAAAGGAAAAAAAAAAAAGACCTCTGGCTTCCGCATGCATATGCACACATTTGTACATGCCCCCATGCACCATGCACGGGGGAGAAGGAAGCCGAGGAGAAAAGAAAAGAAGACCCTTAGCACTTCCCCTCTTCAGGACTCAGTTTACCAAACTGCGCTTTCCCTATAGTCCTCCAGACCATAGTTACCAGGGCCCCGCACTCCCAAGGAACATAAAGTTAGTTGTATGCCCTGTTGCCATTGGCATGTTCATACATGTATGAGATGTGCAAAGTCTAATCTGGAAAAAGACATGGAATTGAGTAGCTTTACATTTAAAAGTACTTTATTTTTTCAGCTATTTTCTTTTTTAATTAATTGACAACTTTCATAATTGTAAATAATATCCCACAGTAATTCCCTTCCTCCCCTGACTTTCCCCTTCACGACTCCACTCTCCATCAGATCCCCTCCCCCTCTCAATCAGTCTCTTATTTTGATGTCATGATCTTTTCTTCCTATTATGATCTTGTGTAGGTTTAAAGCAGAGCCCTTCCAGGTGCAGCATGCATGCCTTGGGGACATACACAGACTTGCCAGGGCACTCGGGCAAGGGCAGTTCTAAACCACCTCTAGACCCTTCCACATGTCTGCTTTCTGGTGCCTCTCCTTCTTGTGTCCCCTTCCTAAGTTCTAGGCCTACCAAAGAAGGTACTCTACCCATCCTTCCTGGTTCTAACACCAGAGCTCATTTTTGCTGGGTATAAAAACTTCTGAGCCCAAATGGACAACTGAAATGCACAACTCTTGAGGACATCAGTGGCACTGAGAGGATGCAAAGGGGACATCTCCCCTAGGTTGCACTTCATGGGATGATAATATGTATCATCCATCCCTCCATCCATCTGACTTACTCTGATTTCAAAGAGAAAGCCATGTATTTTCTGGCAGAGAATAAGCCCAATATGGCTGACTGCTTCAACAAAAAAGGCTAGTTTTGTGAACAGGAGATATTTTCCTTAAAGCAAACTGTATATGCAACTATAAGACTAAATTACCCAATGTACTGGATACTTAAAAAAAATCATTTCTAGAGTTGAAGAGATTGCCCAGTGGTTAAGGTGCTTCCCTGTTAAGCCTAAGGACCTAAGTTTGATTCCCCAGTACCCACATAACACCAGATGTACAAGATGATGCAAATGTTTCAGGGCTAGAGGCCCTGGTGTGCCCATTCTGTTTCTGTCAGCTCTCTCACATAAATAAATATTTTTAAAATATCTTTTCTTTTATGACAATTTCATGCATGTTTGTAATTCAGTTTAATCATATTCTCCCCACTTTCCTCTTCTACCCCTCATATTCCCACTAGATCCCCACTTCTTTCCACATAGTTCACTTCTAAAACTTCCATGTCATGTTCAGCCTTTGCTCATGCCTTATTGTCCCCTGCCATCATGAAGCTTCCCCTTGAGACTACAAGCCAAAACAAACCTTCTCTTCCCACCAGCTGCTTTTGGGGCATGTTTTGTCCCAGCAATGTGAAGGTCACTACCACAGTTTCCAAGGACCTAAAGGATGGATTGCAGCAGATGCTACTTGAAAGGCCTCCTCTGCTACAGTCAGGTCTGCACTGGTGGCAGAAATCACCTGACCAAGAGCAGCTTGTGGGAAATAGAGGTTTATTTTGGCTTACAGACTCAAGGGGAAGCTTCACAATGACAGGGAAAAACAATGGCATGAGCAGAGGGTGGACATCACCCCCTGGCCAACATCAGGTGGACAATAGCAACAGGGGAGTGTGCCAAACACTGGCAAAGGGAAGCTGGCTATAACACCCATAAACCCACCCCCAACAATACACCACATCCAGGAGGTGTTAATTCCCAAATCTCCATCGGCTGTGAACCTAGCACTCAGAACACCTGAGTTCATGGGAGACACCTGACTCAAACCACCCCATTCTGGCCCCCTCTATCACCGACAGGGGACATACAGGAGTATAAGATGCAAGGCCACCTTTCAGCCTTCCTGGGACAGCGAACACCTGCAGGTCCCTGCACAGATGAGCAGGACTTGGGTGTGGCGTGCTCACAGGCTCGACACTGGCGTCACCGTGCGTTCTAAGCCCACAGCACCGTCTCATCTCTACAAGTACATCCCTGCTGGAAAGGCTCGGACACGGGTGCGCTTCCAGCGTATGCTGATTTATGGTGAGCACTGGTGTGTGTCAAGACTGCAGGAGTTACGTGAGTCAACTGCAGTCCCCGGAAGAATGAAGGTGGTCTTCCCCGGCCCACTTCCTGCTGCTGCTTTTCTCCCCAACAAGAAATAGGTGGACCCACTTACACACGTGGGTAAAAATAACTACTCCAGGTTGAGGTGGGAGTGTGGGGGGGGCGGGGCATGTCCGTCTGCCCCCTTTGCTGCCTTAGTCTGCTGGCCAGATGATGGCTGAGATAGGAATAGGAATGAGACTCACAGGTGTACAGACAAAGCCCAGGGATTTCGTTAGCTGCGGCCAAGGGACCCAAAAGGCCAATTCTATTTCAAGATAGAATCCGAGGATGTGACCCTTAGGAGGGACCTCAAACAGCATTCCGTGCATCACACTTTTGACACTCGCGCCTCACCCACCCGTCCAGCGTGGCTGCTCACCTGGTGGCTCTAGGCACCGCCAGTGGTGGGGAGCCCACTGCCGCCAGGAGCAGCAGGAAGAGGCTGGGCTTCAGACACGGAAATCGCATTTCTAAAGTAGCCTCATAATACAAGGCAAGGTTTCCTCGCCACCCACTGCCATCGCCTGCCACCCAGCAAGAGAGGGTACCAACAACTTCACCTCACACGGTCACTGGTACTGAGTGGCACATATGGCACCCCCAAAGTTGGCACTGTTGGCATTTTAGAGTGGGGGATGTTTCCTCTGGGGGTTAATCTGTGTGCTATAGGGTGTGTGGAAGCATCTCTGGTCTTCACCTACTAGAAGACATGCCAGTTCTTGTCCCCTCATTTTGACAAGTCAAAAGTCTCCACATACTGTCGCAGCAGATGAGGGTGAAATTTCTCCCGTTTGAGAACCCCATTGTCCAATCTCACCTCCTTCTTCCTTCCTGCTCCAGAAAAGGTTCACTCCATGGTTGGGCAACTCCAACTGAATGTCCTACTGATTGGATATTCATTTTTTTCCTGTAACTTCAACCCACTTGAAGCGCCAGGGAAGAAGGAAGATGAGTGAAGTCCCCATGACTCAAAGTTGGCAGGGCTGGGACTCGAGCTCAGCCTGTCCTGGGAGGTGTTTGTTCCTCCTCTGGCCACAGGGAAGGGTGGCTTTCCTAGGCATCTGAAGAAAGGCAGGCCTCTGTCCTCCAAACTGGTTTATCCTGAGCCCCTAGAGTACTTACAAAAACTCTACAAGCAATGCTCCATGTAGCAGACTACTTCCTAATTAACGGGTAAAACAGAGTTCCCCGTGCAGCTGCCGGGAAACCCCTGAGAGGCTGGGACCAAGGACCGAGCAGCTGGCCTGACTGAAGTGTGTGTTAGAGCAGCTTCCAGAACAAGGAGCCACATTTTTGTTGGGCCAGAACCAGAAGCCTGCAGTAGGCTGCCATCAAAGCTGGAAAGGCCCAGGACTGTGGCTAAGGGCATAGGAGCATACTACAGATAAAAGCATGCAGGATTCCGCTGGGTGTCATGTACACATCTTTAATCCCAGCACTTGGAAGGCAGAGGTAGGAGGATTGCTATTAGTTCAAGGCCAGCCTGAGACTACATAAAGTCCAGGTCAGCCTAGAGCTACAGGAAGACCCTACCTCAAAAACTAAAAAATGTCATGGTGGGTAAAAGTGTCCACTTTCAATGACCAGTTAAGAGGCTTCAAGAATCAAATCACCAAAGAGCTGAGGACTAGTGTACCAGAGACCAAACTTACCCATTATGTCTCAAAGTACAAGATAAACCTGGGGAGACAAGTTCAAGTAGTCACTTGTGCCTTTTTGCAAGAATCAGGAGCCACTACCAGCCACATTCTCCTTCCTGTGAGAAGTGAATATGTGACCGGCTCTTGGGAGAGCCCACCATGAGGAGGCCAGCCAAGCCTGGGGTTGTGCAATGTGGACAGCAAATCGTTCGATTTTGCACCCTGATGCCTCTCTCGCCTCACCCTGATATCAGCCCTGGGTCCACATCTGTTTCACTAGATGCCCCAAGTGATGACTCCTCTCTAGCAGAGGGAAGGAAAACAGAAGCACACAGTCCAAATGCATGCACTCCGAACAGGTAGAGAGAGAGAACGCCTGCCAGTCCAGGCCATGCTCAGGGCTGGAGGGGAAGATCATCTTCGCCTCTTGAGACATGAACTACTCAACACTCCAGATTTGGGTCTACATAGAAGGCTTATGCAAGTGACTAGTGAACCCGATGAAGATACTGTGGTGAATGTTTCTGATCGGCTGCTGCGAAGCGGGGTGAGCGGCAAGTTCCTGCCAGGACCGGCCAACCGGAAAGCACACAGCTCTTCCCAGCAACCCCGTGGGTGAGTTAGTCTGGTCTCCAGTCACAGATCTCCGTGGGTACTGCAGAGATTTCAGCATGTACAGTTTGAGAAACCCTATTCTATCCTGTGGGGCAAAACTATGAAAAGCTTTTAGAAGCAGAATGGAATGTTATAAAGTTCATTACTCCTTGAAAAGAACATATATATATATATATATATATATATATATATATATATATATATATAAAGTAATGCTATGTAATGCAGGTACTAAGATACAAGATTGAAGTAGATAAAGAGCTTATATTTGAGATAGGGAAGTTTCCTCTGAATTCTAGAAAGGGTCTCATCTTTTCTTTAAAAGATGATCTAGCAAGCCAGGCATGGTGGCTCATGACTTTAATCACCATGAGTTTGAGGCCATCCTGAGGCTACATAGTGAATTCTGGGTCAGCCAGAGGAGATTGCTCAGTGGTTAAAGCCTGATGCACAAGAAGTGGCACATAGGTGTGGAGTTTGTTTACAGGTACATCTATTTGCTGGCTCCCTCCCTCCCGCTCTGTTTACAAATAAAGTATTTTTATTAAAAGTGATCTGGAGAGAGGCTATTACTTTCTAGAGTCCATTTACATATATGCTGAGCATTTGGAATATGAAATCTATAATCGTGGAAAAAATTACATCATAAGTGTAACCCCAAGGCTAGACCACAACCCTATGGAACGTAAGGGCTGGGGTGTGGCCCAGAGGGGCGGTGTCTGCCCCACCCCCGTCCAAGGCCTAGCTTCTACGAAATCCACAAAGCACTTGTGCACCAGCAGCACTTATCTAAGAACCTGAGTGACACTCTAACCCCATGCCCAGATTCTTAGCCAACAGCCCCAACAGCTGGGAATATGACATGCCTTCGTCACACCTCCAAATACAAATTGGTGGTACCCCTCTTTGGGGGCAATGACTGACCACATAAAGAAGACCTGAGTTTGGAGCCAAGAGGAAAGTTCCTAGGTCAGCTTAAACATTAACGAGAGGGATGGAGAGATGGTTCAGTGGTTAAGGCACTTGCCTGCAAATCCTAAGGACCTGGGTTTGATTCACCAGTACCCATGTAAAGCCAGATGCACAAAGTGGCACATGCATCTGAGATTCATATGCAGTGATTAGAAGCCCTGGTATGCCTACTTTCTTTCTCTCTGTCTCTGCCTTTTTCTCTGTCTCTCATAAATAAATGAAATATGTCTATACATTAATGAGCATCTGTATCCAGCTCATGGTTTAATCTCTAAGTAGAATGACAGCTTCAATAATATCATGGTGGGGGTGGGCTGGAGGGATGGCGAAGTGGTTAAGTGTGCTTCCTGTGCAAGCATGAGTGCCCAAGGGGGCCCGAGATGCCTGACGTAGAATCTCCAGAGTCCACACAGAACTAGCATGGTCATACACTTCTGCAACCCTAGCCCTGTGAGGAGCAGAGACCGGGGAATCACTGGGGCTCCCGAAGGGCAAGCTCAAGACTCAGTAACAGACTCTGTTGCACATGACGTGGGGCATATCTGTTTCCTTTGTCCAGTGTCAATTATGGACAAAATATTGAATTAAATATTTCTACAAACCAAGCAGTGTGTGCCTACTTCCAATCCAGACATTGAGGAGAAGGCCTACAGATGGAGCTCAGTGATAGAGTGCTCGTCTAGCATGCACAAAGAGAAAAGTTAGGAAGTTGAGGGGCCACCTACCTGTGTAGGCACAATGATCACAGGACCCCTAGCACCTAAGAGCCCCTGGTGTACAGGCCAGGCCAGTAACACCACAGGCGGCGGAGCTGGGACTATCTGAAAGCCAAGCCCACAGAACTGCTGAGCATGGCCTCTGCTGACCCGAGAGTCCTGGAAGCCAATCACAGCCAGCAGCACATATGGCTCCCTGATAGGACTCATCTCCTTCTACCTGCACCTGGATGGACAGCGACTCCATGCAGCCCAGAGACTTCCCTGAAGTGTGCTTCCTCATCTGAACAGCGGGGGCAGTTACTGCAACATTGAGAGGTGGCTGGTACACAAGAATGAAGGAGTGGCTGAGGATTCCAAACAGGGGTGAGACAGACTCACACACGTTCCTTATGAGGAAAAAGCTGTCGTAGGGTCACAGGAGACAATTTTCAGCTGTGAGCCAGTGATCAGCATATAGCAGGCACTCACTGTGAGCATTGGATGATCAACATACAGCAGGTGCTCACTGTGAGTATTGGATGATCAGCATACAGTAGGCACTCACTGTGACCACTGGATGATCAACATACAGCAGGCGCTCACTGTGAGTACTGTAAGTGTTTCACATGACATGCCTCACACCTTACAACAACTGTTTAAAGGGAGATAGCTGTCCCTATGTCACTGGAGAAACCTAGAGCTCAGAAAGGTCAAGTCACTTAATGTCACACAGCTGGTGAGCACTGGAGTCAAGGTCCACTCGCATGTCTAATAGCAAGCAATTTCCCATGACACACACACTTGGCTATTGATCCCCATAAAACCCACATCCTATATATATGTATGTATGTGTGTATGTATGGTGTGTGCGTGCGTGCATGCATGCACACATGTGTATTTCTGGATAAGTCTTATCCAGACACTAGCACCTCCCTGGCCAATCACTCCTTGAAGAGAGTAACTGAGACATGGGGAGACCCCAGTGGAGCACTCCGACACGCAATTACAAGTTCGAACTCGACCTTCCCACCTTGGATGCTATCTAGAGAAAGCTCACGACAGCCTAGAGACCTTCCCCCCTCCTATGAAAACGCGACAGCCTTTTCTGTACTCTCCCTTACCCAGCCTGATTCTTCTCCCAAAGGGGCTGTGGGAAGGTTATCTGTTTATGAAACAAAACCTAATCGTATATACTTTAGGCCCTGTCTCTAAAAGCTGTCTGTCTGTAACCACCTAGATTTTACTCATCTGTAGAAAATAATTTAGGCCACGTCAAAGTCACAGGGAAGGTGACTTGCCTCGTAGTCAAGTTTCCAAATAGAAGTTAAAATACATTCAAAATATACAGAGAGGTACTGAAAAAAAAAAGAAAACAGCTGTCTAGCAGCCAAGAAAGATATCAAAATTATTCATGCTAGCCTTGCTCGGTGAACTGGAAATGAAGAGAAAGGACACGCGGGGCCCGTCTTTGCACGGTCAGCACTCAGGCTGCATGTGGAGGTGAATCTTCTCTTTTCCCCTTTGAATTTGCAGCAGAAATTTTAATGAGAAAGAATGGTAAATGCCAGGCTGCATACTGTTCACACAAGGTCACGCTGTGTTCAAACACAAGCCGTCTTCAGCCTTGTCACGTACACATACCGTGTACATAAATGCACATCATAGTTCACAGGAGTGAGTGCATGCAACACTGTGATCAGATCAGAGGTAATATTTAGAGGGCGACTATCATCAATGCAGTGGCTGAGTGACCCTCCACCACGTTACAAATTGCTCAAATGTTAGTAGCTACGGACAGCAACTTATTTTTATTTTGCTATTTTCCTGGAAGACATATGCCAGGGTGCAGTTCAAGAAGTCAGGGGGACAAAAGTATACCGATACGTGGTCACATAAAACGTAACTTAGGAGCAGGGTCTAGGCCAGGGGAAATGCTACCCCAAGAGGAGTTAATTTGCCATTTGCCATTACATGCTTCTAAGAAGGGACTGGGCAGAACAGCATCTGATTTCTCAGATTAGTATGCTAAGATAGAGCCCTTAACCCCCACATGCATTTTTAGGGAAGAAAAGGGTGTGACAGAAGGAAATGACAACTTCGAATGCAATGCTCTAAACACTATATGTTTTTTGATTAATCCTTTCCAACAACCCTGGGGCCACTGGGCTCATTTTGAACCTTTATGGGGGTCATTTTGAACACCAGAAAAGTATGGAGTAGAAAAGGTTAGTGTGCTCAGGCCCTTCACTGAGTGGGGGACAGTCACATCATGGAGGATCCAGGAGTCAACCTTAGGCTTACTTTGCTTTTCTCTACTTCCTCAAGACATTAAAGACAAGTGCAGCTTCTGGGGTAACAGCCCAGCGGTCATCTCAAGAGAATTCAAGCTGCCATGACATATGTAGAGGAATCATGATGAGCTCTCTCTTCCCAAAGAATGTTTCCATGACGTGTACAAAGGACATGTGACATTCACATAGAAACATCAAGGTAACACACATCCCTGTGACTGGTGTCATGGGATGTGGGGTTAGAAGACATCTGGCTCTGCTGTACTTTCCGTTCATGTGCTGCGTCATTGATTTACGTGGGCCTAACCACACTTGTTAACACAAATGCTTTCTCTTCGCATGGCTTCTCTTGAATGATGGGTTTCTATTTTACAGGGGAAGCGACACAGAGCACAGAAACTCACATCATTTAAGATGACCAGGAAGGAGTATAAGTGGAGAAGAAATGGTACAACACAGGACTGGAAGTAATGGAGAGGTAGGCTAGGTGCGACCATTCCTCAGACCCCTCCATGGCCCACAGGGATGTGCAAGAAGAGCAGACGAGGTCCTGGAACCCTCACTGCAGCTGCTGCTGGCTGGCTCCGAGGGCCTGTCCTCTCCTCACGACTCTTCTCATATATCTTCTCTCCCAGAAAAACCATGAGCTGTGTATGTGTGTGTTTTCTCGTATTTCCCATGGTGCTAAGCAATACCACCAGCACACAGTATATTCTCAACAGTCCCTCAGTGTACCTTGAGGACAGCACCTTTGTGCAAATGTGATATTGGGGGCTAGATAATAGCCTACAAAGAAAACAGATCCTAATAGTGCCTGGCACATGGCAACATCAGCCTTACATGGGACACATTCTTCACAGATGTGATCAAATTAAGGGTGTTATCATGAGACTTTTTCTTGGGTTGTATGGGCTGCTCTACACACACATTTACAAGGTAGGAAGGAGGCAGGGAAGACTTGGAACAGGCAAAATGGGAGGCAAAGTGGCCATGGAGGCAGAGAGACAGAGAAGAAGATGGGTAGAGGAAGGCTGGTGAATACTGGAAGCCAGAGAGCAAGGCATAAACACAGCTCTTCCCCTCATGGCCCATGGATGTTAGTCCAGTGACCGTGACTTTGAACTGGCCTCAGGAAATGTGAGAAGTGAATAAATGCCCTGGATTTTAAGTCAAGCTGGTCGAGGTTCAGTACAGAAACCCTTGAAAACTCACACATGGGCAGAGACCTGTTCTCAAGCCAAAGAGAACCAGAGGGCAGGGTGATGTAGACCTCACCCCCAGGATATTCAGGAAGTTCTTGCAACACTATACTGCATGGGGAAATCCAGGTTAGCCTTCAGATCTACCCCACCAATATCCAGAGGGACTGTAGGAACCTCTTGCTTCTGACCACCCCAAATAAAAACACTATTCATAGGTCAAAGGCAAATGCTACAAGAGATGTTAGCTTGTCTGCCCCACAGTGTCTCAGGACTGATGAGTGGCTGTGGTCAGGGGCATATCCAGGAAAATCACTCTTCTCTAGGGATCCTTGAGGTCATGTTCACATACCATGAGGAATTTTCCTTCTGTGCAACAAAGGTGGTGATCACAAATGATGTTGTTCTCTACTCAACAACGCGGGACGGTGACCACGACTGACGTTGTCCTCTACTCAACAACGCGGGATGGCGACCAGAAATGAAGTTGCGCTCCAACTAACAACCCAACTTCCTTCACAAACTCTTCTCAAAACAACTGCAGGTTGGACAACCCTGATCAGAACACCTTAAATCCAATCCAAATGCTCTTAACATCCTCAACCTTTTGGCATCAACAAGATGTTACAGAAATACAGTTCTAACACCTGGCCTCAGGTGGCAGGTCACAGTCATAAATGGTCGCACGGGAAGCATGTAGAATTACTTCAGGCTGAGTGTATAAGGGACATGTGGCACAAATGAGTTCAGAGACATCCTCATGTATATCAGTACGTATACACAAACATTTACAAAGAAACACAAAAACTCAAACATCTCTGGTCCAAACCTTTTAGACTAAGGACTAACTTGTCTTTTCTGCCCTAAAACTTAGAGGAATCTGGGGGCTGGAGAGAGGGCCTGGCAGCCGAGGTGCTTGCCTGTGGAGCCCAAGGTCACAGGTTTGACTCTTCAGGGCCCACGTCAGCCTGACGCATATGCTGGTGCATGTATCTGGAGTTCATTTGCAGTGGCTAGAGGCCTTGGTGTGCTCATTGTCTCTACCTCTTTCTTTCTCTTTCTCAAATAAAAATAAAATATTTAAAAATGTTAAAAAAAAAAACACAAAAAAACTTGACAGATCCTGAGGCGACTGTGGGCCACGGATTTCTTCTCAGGTCAGCCAGCCTGACAAGAGGGAAAAGGTGGCTCTGGGTTCTGAGAAAGACGGCCCCAAGGAAACCACATAGAAGAGCGAGAAGGTTCTCCTTCGACCTCTACGCATGTGCACATGTGGTGTGCGTATTTGTACACCTGTGTCCAACCACTATACATACATGCACCTCAGCACCCATCACACACACACACACACACCCCAAGAACAAGAAAATAAAAACAAAAGTGCAAACAACAACAACAAAACCCCACAGTGGCCTCGAAGTAGAACAACTATGGAACACTGTGACTCTCCCAGAAAAACAATTCCCTGTGGCCCAGAAATCAGAAGCCCCAGCTGCCCGCTTTTTGACAGAGCATCACACCCGCTGTTATTTTAGCTGCTTCTTAAGAAATCCTAAGCTGAAGGACCAGCTGCTGGGCTAAAAAATAAAACACAGGATTGGAGCCATTCAGTGAAAGTGTTTCCTTCCCATCCCAGGGGCAACTTTTTTTTTTTTTTTTAACAAAACAAAGAAGAAAGTGAACAAAACACAGATTCACAATTATCTAGCACCAAAGGGGTCGTCCCCTTCCACTGATCTTGGCTATCTAAACCCAGCCAGCAGACAGAGCTAGGAGGTGGCAGGAAGGAGAACCCTCAGCCTATTTTAGGAGGAGGAAGCAGACTGTGTGAGCCTTTTCCCAAGATACTGGCTCATAAAGGTTAGAGCAAAATGGGTGTTCGTGACACCAAAGACAACGCACTATGAACAACAAATTCCCACTGTCAACGTTTTCTCCCTCAGAGTAAATAGGCTATCTTATAAAAACAAGTCCCAGGGCTGGGGAGATGACAGATCAGTGGGTTAAATAAGTGCCTGCCATGTGAGCACGATACCCCAGAACTCACAGAGAGCAGGACACGTGGGGCAAGCATCCGTAATCCCAGCACGTGCACACAGAAGAGAGCTGGAGACAGAGAATCCTGAATCTCCTGGGTCATTCAGTCTGATAACAAGTGGTGAGCAAGAGACCTTGCTTCAAACGGGGGGGAGGGGGGGAGCAAGGAGCAACACTCGAGGCTGTCCCCTGATGTCCTTGTGCACATTCTTACACCCTCACACACAAAATACACCGCACACAGAGAAATGAGACATCAGAACCCATTATCATGTACCATAAAATATACGAGTCAAGTATGTTTTGCAAAGACTATGCTATGTTAGTTAAAGCACCTTACTATTATTATGTGCCCATACACATGGCTGGAAGAGTTTTAAGAGGCAGGAATTGTATAACAGACAGCCTTAGTCATTAAAATTACTGCAAGTAGGGCTGGGCATGGTGGTGAATGCCTTTAATCTCATCACTGAAGAGGCAGAGGTAGGGTGATGGTTGTGAGTTCAAGGCCAGCCTGAGGCTCCATAGTGAATTCCAGGTCAGCCTGGGCTAAAGTGAGACCCTACCTTGAAAAACCAAAACAAAAATTACTGTAACTTATAAAGACATCAACATGAAAGGAAGCAGTTATTCCACATGCAACAGGTCTTATTATGATTCTAAAAGGACTTATTGCTGCTTTAAAAGGTCATCTTTTCCTTAAGGATTGACCACTTAGAATGACTCCTGAATTATGACACTGAATTTGCCAAACACCAACCATTGTTCATTTTATCTTCATAAAACAATTAAGTTACATAATCCTATAGTTACTGAAGAATTCAGAGACACAATTATTCCCCCAAAGGAAAGAAAGAAATCCATACGTGTTCAGGCAACTGCCAACCACTTTTGCCCTGACTACATAGTGCTCTCCTTTGTATTGTAGACAAGTGTGTCTGAACTACTAATGAATCTCAATTCCTGGTCCATATACAATTGGATAGTGCCAACAAAGGCTCAGAAAATGATCAGAGCACATGCTGTCATGTTGGGTATATCCTAAAGGCAGGCTAATATATTTTGGGTTTGCAGTCATGAAAGAGAATAAAAACTACATGGATGTTCACTCATGTGTCTTTAACATTGAATACATCATGGATCCTAACATGTCATCTTCCTCATTTTGTTCAGTTTAACAGGCAATCATTTATTAGGGGCATTGTATGTTATCTGAATATTCAAGAAATATGAGCTCTGGGGAGTTTATGTGCCAAATATTTATTTGTACTAAAAAGCGATGTATGATAAAACACATTCATTTAACATTTAATGAGAGTTTACTAGACCATAATGAACAAACTCCCCAGACTCCCAGGAGCTTAGGGAAAAGGATGGGAAAGGCGACATATGCAAAAAGATCTATAAATACCAAAGAGGATGTAATGTGAGCCACAAGTGAAATGAAAATAAAATACTATGAGAGAGCAGAGGAGAGGAAGCATGTATGTGGGGGTGGCCCAGGACACCCAAGAAGGAAAGAGGAGTGTAGAGCAGTGGTAAGGGTCACCCCTACCCCAGGCGAAGGTAGCAGAGAATTCTGACCAGCAGAATGTGTGAAAACCCGAGAGCCAAAGGCAGAGTGCCAACCCAAGGAAGGGACCGCCTGCCAGGGGAAGAGTGTTGTAGGGCATTGAGACCCTGCAAGGAGGGCATGGGGAACCACAGAGTTTGTGGTGACAATGTGAAACTTAGAAAAATCACTCATAGGGGCTCATCCAAGAAGTTATGGCAGACACTTGTATTCTGAAGGGACACCAGGTCTAATTAAAGCCTACCGGGGCTTTGGATCCTTGGAAAACATTCACTGGCTCCGAGTTCACTTCTCTCTCTTTTTTTTTTTTCCATGGGCATGTCAGGGCTTCTGGCCACTGCAAACAAACTCCAGATGCATGCACCACCTTGTGCATCTGGTTTATGTGTGTCCTGGGGAATTGAACCTGCTTCTTTGGCTTTGCAGGAAAGTGACTTTGCCACTAAGCCATCTGCCTAGCCCAAGTTCAGGTCTTTAAAGGGATGTGAGGGGTGCTTCTTGTGCGTACCCAAGACTGCGTTTATTCACCTTGCTTTCCCACACAACAGTTACGTCTAATTAATGACACATGGCTTATGTAATCTAGGTTCATACCCTGAGAAAGAGAGAACATTGTGTCGCCTCAGCTTCTGTGTTTTTAATTCTTTTGTGTGTGGGATGCATGTTCATGTGAGCAGGTTAACCTGGCATGCATGTGTGTGTGGTCAGAGGTCGATACTGGTATCTTTCTCTGTCATTCTCCACTTAATGCTTGGAGACAGGGTCCCACACTGAGCCTGGACTCACGGATTCAGCTAGACAAGCCAGCCCATGGGACCCAGGAATGCTCCTACTTCAGCCTCCCCAGTGGTGGGGGGCCAGGCACACGCTGCCATGCCCAGTGCTCATGTGGTGGCTAGGGATCCACACTCAGTCCTTGTGCCCGTGTGGTGAGCACTTCGCCTCTGAGCCACCTCCCCAGGACTCACCCACCTTGCTATTTGTATTTTTATTTATTTGAGGTGGGGGGCGGAGATTGAGAGAGAGAGAGAGAGAGAGAGAGAATATGAATGGGCGAACTCCAGACTCATGTGCCACCTTGTGCATCAGGCTTTATGTGGGTACTGGGGAATCAAACGTGGGTCTTTAGGCTTCATAGGCAAGCGCCTTAACAACCATCTCTCCAGCCTCTGTGCTTCAGTTTTAAAAATAGGTACATCAGGGGCTGGAGAGATGGCTTAGCGGTTAAGCACTTATGTATGAAGTGTAAGGACCCAGGTTCGAGGCTCAATTCCCCAGGACCCACGTTAGCCAGATGCACAAGGGGGCGCATGCATCTGGAGTTTGTTTGCAGTGGCTAAAAGCCCTGGCACGCCCATTCTCTCTCTCGCTCTCTATGTGCCTCTTTCTCTCTCTGTCACTCTCACATAAATAAATAAAAAAATCTTAAAAAAATAGGCACATCAGATTACTCTGTTAGTAAATATGAAATGTCAAAGCTGACACTATCCTGTCCAGGAAAAGCTATAGCTCGGGTGTAATGATATGCCGGTAAATTGTATAGTGGGAGAATTAGCCATACTTGGCCATTCTTAGGGCCTAGAAAATAGCCAGTTGGCGTGTAAGTAGGCAAACCAGACTAGTTCATTCAAGCTGCACCACCCCACATTTCAGTCTGTATTAATGTCCCCATTCTGCTTACCAACTTCCTCTTCCCTTCCCTTCCCAAGCAGAGAAAAGGTCACACTTGCCAGTCTACATCCGGTCATGTCACTAACTGAGGCCAACGTACCTGAGAAGAGGTGACAGCTAACACCTTGGGTATGAGCCATGAGAAGGTTCTGGGCAGTGGTCTACAGCCTCGGGGCTCTGCTGTGCTCATGTGAACAACATGGCCTGCGTTAGGATTTCTGGAGGGAAACAAGCCTGCTGGCTGACAGCGCCGCTCAGACTCCAAGCTCTGCTGATATGCGTCTCTGGCCAACGGTGACCGTCGGTGAGCTTCTCAGTGGACACGCACAGGGAGGACCAAAGAGACTGCTCCCTCTGTGAGCATGAAGGGCACAAAATGTGTCTGCCCACATAACTAGTTCCATTTTCATCGAAGAGGAATCTGTCTATAATTTTGGTACATGTTCCGGCAGAAACAGTCCTTTTACTCAAAGTCCCCCTAGGAGCACATAGTTTCTCACTCTGAATTCTAGCAAACACGGTAGGGGTTTCATTTCTCACTCATCATTTTTTTTTTGTTCATTTTTATTTATTTATTTGGGAGTGATAGAGAGAGAAAGAGGCAGAGAGAGAATGGGCACGTCAGGGCCTCCAGCCACTGCAAACGAACTCCAGACACGTGCGCCCCCTTGCGCACCTGGCTAACGTGGGTCCTGGGGAACCGAGCCTCGAACCGGGGTCCTTAGGCTTCACAGGCAAGCGCTTAACTGCTAAGCCATCTCTCCAGCCCTCACTCATCATTTTTAAAATAGTATTTTTTTTTTAAATCAATGCTACTTTCACAAGTAACAGGGGATTGCCACCTCTCTTTTTAGGCACTCTGTTGTGTTTAGTCCTGGCCTGGCGGTTGTCATTGCTATACATTGGAGTGACTGCCAAGCCACGGGCCTGGGGCGACTTCACCTTGGCCGAGAGGGAGACGACAGCAGCAGCGGAGGATGGGAAGAGAGACCGACGCCGCCTCATGGAGTCAGGCAAACAATGGCTGCCCACCTACCTTAGATTTTCCAAACAGTAAACAAGGATCTATTTTTACAGCAAATACTTTATCTTGGTAAGATTAGCAAAAGAAATCTGGTTGCTATACTTCCCTATTGAACTTCCTGGTTGGTAAACCCTAGAATAAATGGTTGGTACCTGAGTCATTTCTTTCTTTCACATATAATATACTGAATGTTGTCTTTGTTCCTAAGCATGCACAGGCTCTGAGCATACAAAGTGTGGTGGCAACACATGAATTTACACGAGCAATATTCAGGTGCAGGGAACATGCAAACTCATGGACAGCTGGTAGCTATGGGTATCTGAACAGTCCAAGTAGATGGATTTTGAACACAACAGTTTCAGTTATTACTTGGGAACGTGATGGATAAGGAATGAAACTTGGGCTGGAGAGATGGCTTAGCGGTGAAGCGCTTGCCTGTGAAGCCCAAGGACCTCGGTTCGAGGCTCGGTTCCCTAGGAATGAAACTCAAAGTCACTTCAATTTGTTTTACCATGGCAATCCCGAGTATTAATTGCCTAGCATGCCATCAGTGCAAGGAATTGACTTAAAGCAGGACCGCAAAGCTAACCAAGAGCTGTACAGACAATACTTGGTGCACGAAGGTTGCATGAAGGTTTTCAAAAAATATATTTTATTTATTTGAGAGAGACAAAGAAGCAGACATGTGCGTGCCCTTGTGTATCTGGCTTATGTGGGTCCTGGAGAGTCGAACTGGGATCCTTTGGCTTTGTAGGCAAATGCCTTAACCGTTAAGCCATCTCTCCAACTGCATGAGATTTTTATAACTGTGGTAACCCTAAAATAGGAAGACAACACAGAATACATTCTCCTGCCTCAGGACACTAAAGCCACTCTGTAAATACTTGGTGATGACAAGGTGCCAAGTGGAGGCTTCCTTTTCCATTGCTGAAGGCCTCCCGGCCGGCCTCGCAATCACAGGCAGCAGCTACCGAAGCCGCAGGAACGGCTTCTGGGCACGTGCGGAGCCTCATCTTACACCTTGGGCGGCACGCTATCTGCAGGCTAGCGCATGTGTCCCAGTGCATGGAAATGCTTCTAAACGCAGGAAGAAAACAAACAGACAAACAGATGTGAGGCCTAGCATAATGTGCTGTGCCTCTAATTCTAATATTTTGGAGGCTGAGGCTGGAGGATTGTGAATTTCAGGCCAGCTTGGGCTGTCACACACTAAGACCCTGACTGCTCACCCTCAAAAAGGCACATTTTCATTAGCATCTGAATTTTACAAATGCTTCTTGCTATTCAGACACATCTGTGCAGTATCTGTCACATACAGAAATTTATGAAATGAAGTCAATACCAATCAAAATTTCTTTTCCTTTTATTTTGCAAATACTAAAACTACAGTTTGTGCTAATCACCACATTGCAAAATGTAGTCATATCGCTCACTTTTTTTGTATTCAGAACTAAAACTTGATGTAGAAGTATTACAAAATCACTTTAGAACCCATTTCATTTCTTATTCAGAGTCTCATATGAAGTGACAAAAATTCCTTCTACATTTTTAGAAATTTTATAGCAGGTTTTCTTAAACTACAAGGCTACTCAACTATCTTAACTTTGTACTTGATGCATAACTGAAAACTGTTGACAATTAAAACAAGATAACAGGGGGCTGGAGGGATGGCTTAGTAGTTAAGGTGCTTGCCGGCAAAGCTAAAGGATCTTGGTTCAATTTCCCAGGACCCACATAAGCCAGATGCATAAGGGGGCGCACGCGTCTGGAGTTTGTTTGCAGTGGCGGGAGAACCTGGCGCACCCATTTTTTTCTCTCTCTTTCTGTATGTCAAATAAATAAAAATATTTAAAAAAATAACACAATAGGGCTGGAGAGATTGCTGCTTAGTGGTTAGGATGTTTGCCTGCGAAGCTTAAGGACCCATGTTAGATTCCCCAGTACCCATTTAAGCAAGATACACAAGGTGGCACATTTGTCTGTAGTTCATTTGCAGTGGCTAGAAACTTTATGCAGTGACTAGAAACTTTGGCATGCCTAGTCTTTATCGGCCTCTCCCTCTCTCTCTCTCTCTCTTTTCAGTAAATAAAATAAACATTAAAAAAAGAAAATAGAGAATTTGCCTTTCAGCAGACATTGTTTCTCTATGGACTTAAGGGTATGATTTTGCTTTCTTGCTTATGATAGATACCTTAATGTTGATCATTTTGTCCTATGAGCCTTGAAATAAGTAATATGAGCCTTCTTTATACCCTCCTATTCAGTTTTTCTCAAAATTAGTTGAGGAGTAGAAAAACATTGGTGAGAACTAGCAGGTGGGCAAACTAGTCAAAAACAAATTGTGGTGTAGTTTGGCCTTAAAGGCTATTTCCTTGTAATAGTCAACATTATATACTGCTGTAAATGAACTTGAAATACAAAGTGTACACAGAATTATTTTAACAGCCCTTTCCTTATTTTTCTTCTACAATGTTTCCAAGAGAATTGGCCCCACCCTGTGAGAAAGCAAGAGATTTCTGCTCTTGGCTCGTCATTACTCCTCTCAGCAAAACCTACCCGAACGCACCCATGCAACTTACCCAGGGCAAGCCTTGGACCTGAATTCAAAACCCGACAAAGTGACTTCACTGTTTATCAGAGCTTTGGGGCAAAACATATGACACATGAGGAAGCAAGTGGAAATACCACAAAGTCTCATCAAGACCACATGTAGCAGGGATATTTATACACTAAAGCCTGTCAGGTAACCTGAGAGTGCCAACGTGCGATGGATTCTGCCACACACAGGCAGGGCTTCATGACTGTCTCATCAGTAGACCTGTGTTCTTCAGAAATGTCTTGTAGATAAGAACTGATGATCATGAGGGCCAACATGCCCCTTCAGGCTGCTAGGTCCACTCTAGGATGTCACCGTGACTCCACTCTATGGTCCCCATGAGCAGGAAGCACAAAGAAGTGAAATGGCATATTCCTTTAACTCTGTTCTTGTGCATTTGTTTTACACACACTTTAGCTCAGTGTTTTATTGATTTTTAAATTGTTTATTTATTTAATCATTCATAGAGAGAAACAGAGAGAGGTGCCAGGGCCTCTGCCACTGCATGCACCACTCTATGCATGTAGCTTGGCGTTATGTGGGTACTGGGGAACTGAACCCAGGTCTTTAGGCTTTGCAAGCAAGAGCCTAAACCACTGAGCCATCTCTCCAGCCCCAGTGTTTTATTTTTTTAAATATGTTATTTATTTATGAGGGAGTGTGAGGGAGAAAGAGAGAGAAAGAAAGAGGCAGAGACAGACAATGGGCACACCAGGGCCTCCAGCCACTGCCAACGAATGCCAGACACATCTTGTGCATCTGACTTTGCATGGATCCTGGGGAATTGAACCTGAGTCCTTAGGCTTTGCAGGCAGGCACCTTTAACCAATGAGCCATCTCTCCAGCCCAGCTGTTTCAGACACACTCATGAAGCAACACTTTGCCCTCTGTCTGTAAGTCACACAAGCAGTTGTCTGAATTCCTTGGCAGTGGGCAAATAGCTATAAATGAACCCGGAATTTCATGTTGCATGCCGAACTGCCTGTTTGATTGGCTAGATATTCAGTATCTTTATAGGATAACATTAAACATGAACAACATCGAACTCTAAGACTAACGAAACAGTTAAAGAATCATTTGAAAGTAGCTCTTCCAATTCCTCATGGATCATCGGTTCTCTAAATTCCTTTTGTATGAATGTTAGCCCAGACTTGTTCAATCTGCGCAAATGAAGATGTTGTATGATTATGGCTGAAGAGAATGTTCCTGAATATTATTGGCTTTCGGAAAAACCTGGATTGGCTACCAGATGTGCCCCTCAAGCCATGGTCATGTTTCTAGGCAGACCCAGCACATGAGGTGGGACAATACAGAACCAATGCCCCGTTTGGCACTTAGAGGTATTTAGTTAATGTGCCTGGGGCTCAAAATACCTGTCTGCATCACTGCGCCTGCGTGGTGTGGCGTGGCCTGCTACCAGTCCACACGGCCAGCTCTGGGGTGTCTCAGTGAGTGAAGCCCTTGAGCTGCGAGGCTCACTCGGACACAGACCAAGCAGTTGCTCTCTGTCTAGGGCCACTTTCCCGACTGAAGGCACCTCAGCCCATTCTGTTGTTTTCTCAGGCAGCTGCCATGTCTGAGACATCCACTGCTGGAAGTTTATGACTGAATTGAATACAAACAACGTCCCAGAACAGAAACGATTATTTTCTATAAAGTATTTAGAATAGTTGCTTTGGTAATACTCAACTTTTAGAAGGAATTCTCTCTCTCTCTCTTTTTTGCAGATGTCAAGTTAGCATCTTGAATTGGCATCTGTACTGGTGACATCCATTTAAACCATGTAACACAGAATTGTACTTCTAAAGGTAGATAGCTATTCAGTGAATGTGTACAGTGTTTATTTTTTAGGTACACTGGCCTGAATAAAGTTGGCTATGGTTATATTTTAATAACATTTGCATCTCTTGCCACTCTAGACTCAAGGTTATCTACAGTAGCTATCTACAGACCCTGAGATTAAATAGGAATATGAATCGATATGCAAGAGGCTCCAACATTTCTGATACATGTAGAAGTCACTGAGAACCCAAAGTATGGGAACTGTGAATTGCCATTTAGAAAAGAGGTTGGATTCTTTCCAAAGGTGAATTGACTGCAGCTTGGTAATGCGTGATCTACTGACTGTATGAGGACAGTAACCTGCCTCTGGTTTACGGGCAAAAGGCTGTAAATGAAGACTCCCTGGGAATGCGCTTCATCCAGTGAAGCTCAACGCTTGGCTTCTATGAAGCGCTCAAGTGCGAGCATTCAAGCCGGGGCCGTGCTCAGAAGACAGGCACTGGTACGGACGCAGCGCCCTCTGGACAACGCAGACGCCTCCAGGATTCAAACCCGAAACTCCCAAGATGCGCGAACGCACCCAACCAAGCAGCCTGTTCATTCCAGACTATACTAGGCAATCTCGAATACAAGTTTCTTTTCTGCTGGGATCGAGGAGTGTTGGAGCCCATGCCAGGGAAGGGCCTGATTGAGAGCATGTAAAAGTATCCTAATGGGAAGAAAAACATAAAGGAGCTAGGATATAAATTCTGTCCCATGCATTTCTCAAACAGTCACAACAGATGGCATAGGGGACACTGGGAGAGGCTGGGAGCTGGGCCATGCCACACCCCATTAAAGCAGTGAGACCTGAGGACACCCAGACCTATCAACTAGACAAGGACAGCAGACTCCCTGGCAGGGGATGAACCACCCCCTGCACAGCAGCCAGAGCCCGGGAGACACCACAGAGGAACTGGTGAGATGAGCTCAGGTGCTGCTGCAAGGAGAGCCTGACCAGCTGGGCCACCGTGGGGGAGACAGACCGACTCTGGGGGTGTTCAAAATGCTCCAAAGCAGATAGCCAGAAGCCGCTCAGAGCTCAACACTAAAGTACACTTACAGCACGCCCACCCAGGCTCAGGGGAATTTTGCAGAAGAGAGGGAACAGCGGGGTGGGGGGGAGGGAATATCCATAGGCCTTGCCCACCCCCCCAGACAATGACTGGGTGCTGCTCTCACAACCCCATGGGGAACAGCAGCAGTCCCAGTGAGGAGGGCCCTCGGTGGGGTGGGGCAGAGAGGAGGGGCATGGTGGTACCAACACATGATGCGCCCATACAAAGTTTCTATTTACTTAAAAAAAGAGAAAGAAGAGACAAAGCATAGGGAACACAGTCCAGCTAAGGACGCATGTAGAATCCTGACTTTTGTGAGAATAGGGCAGAATAATAAAACAACTTGTATTAATTCCCGTGAGATGGCAAAGTAGAGGAATTCACAGAAAAACCTGAAATATGCAAGGGCAATTTTCCTGGAACTGACAGGTAGCCGCAAGGGCTGACTTTTCTCTGGAAGGACCTGGCGGCACACTTAATACGTTCATTTGGTGAACAAGCACGTATTGTGTCCCTTTACACATGAGATGAGGTGGCAGGGCCTCATTCTGAGCAGGTGAGTAAAAATAATGTGAAGAGAAGGCCAGGGCGAACATGCACATTACCCAGAACCGACTAAGTATCTTGATGGATTTTCTTCTCCACATCCCAACAAGTTGTTTCAAGAAGTAGGATGGAGTGCTGGGTGTGGTGGCGCACGCCTTTAATCCTATCACTTGGGAGGCAGAGGTAGGAAGATCGCTGTGAGTTTGAGGTCACCCTGAGACTCCACAGTGACTTCTAGGTCAGCCTGGGCTAGAGAGACCCTACCTCAAACAAACAAAACAAAACAAAACAAAAAGTAGGATGGAATAGAAAAGTAGAAACATTTCCCTAGACAGAAAAAGTTGAAGTTCACCAAAATAACTCTGCCATGTGTTAAAGCAATCATGTGATCACAGCAAGATTAAGGAGATTTAAAGGAACATCAAATAAGGGGGGGGGGGGGAAGGTACCACTAAACCAATGCAGTCAAGACAAACGTGAAGAAATCTTAAAGTTAGGTATGTAAGATAGTAAGGAACTTTAGTAAAAAAAAAAAAAAAAGAAAAAGAAAAAAGAAAAGAAAAGAGCCAACAAAAAACTAACTCAAGCCAGGCGTGGCGGCGCACACCTTTAATCCCAGCATTTGGGAGGCAGAGGTAGGAGGATGGCTGTGAGTTCAAGGCCACCCTGAGAATACATAGTGAATTCCAGGTCAGCCTGAGCCAGAGTGAGACCCTATCTCAAAAAAAACAAAAACAAAAACAAAAAACACCACACAAAAAAAACCCCAACTAACTCAGAGAGCCCAAGTAGGCCTTCTCTAATGACTTTCCCACAACTTATTTTTGAGACCAGCAAAGCAAGCTACTGAAGGAGATTCAATGAATCAAGAGGCTATCTGACCTCCTCATGAGCATCCGGGCAGCATGTGAGCCTTTGCACTCTCAAACAGGAACACACACACACACACACACACACACACACACACACACACAGCCAACTTTGTCACTATTAAAGGAACAAAAATGACAAAAACAAAACAAAAACAGTATAAACCCTTGTGGTTTGAGTCAGGTGTCCCCCACAAACTCAGGTGTTCTGAATGCTAGGTTCCCAGCTGATGGAGATCTGGGATTAATACCTCCTGGAGACAGTGTATTGTTCGGGGCAGGCTTATGGGTGTTATAGCCAGCTTCACCTTGCCAGTGTTTGGCACTCTTTCCTGTTCCTGTTGTCCACCTGATATTGGTCAGGGGTGATGTCCACCCCCTGCTCATGCCATTGTTTCCCCTCCCATCATGGAGCTTCCCCTGGAGTCTGTAAGCCAAAATAAACCCTTTTTCCCACAAGCTGGTCTTGGTCAGGTGATTTGTGCCAGCAATGCGAACCTGACTGCAACAACCCTAAAACCCAAATTTACAGCTGTCAGGGTAAGTACAAACCCAGGGCAAGTTACTTCATTACTAACTGGATTTTTACACATCATTCCCATATGTAAGTAAGCAGAGGGCTGTGACTGGATTTGAGAGTTACATATATTCCCAGCAGAGGCAGCCCTTACCCAGGGGAGATGTCTTCACACGCATCTCAACACATGTGCATGATATATGCAGCTTTAACTTGGATAGAGTTCAAAAGATGAGGATAAACTTAATCTTCTCAAACAGCATGCACACACACAATTTCTTACCTACAACAGCCATTTCTTCAGTTACAAATTTCTACCACAAACACCTGCAGTCAGGCACTTGTAACAATGTTTAAAGCAAATCCAGCAGCAAACGGTGTTCTTCTTTCTATATGAAAAATGCTGCGCATCGCTCAAAGCAAGAACTCCACATCCAAACAGTCCCTCTGATGGCCTAAGTTTTATATGCTCGCTTTCCTCACTATATTGGTACCTGATTCACATAAACTTCTAGGTGAAATTAAAGATCCTATAAAGGAAGGAAAACTTCAGGAGTAATGTTTTCCTGACAGACCTCTCCAGAGTTGACAGCCCTGAAGTTTCCACACCGGGGTTCCACGGGGTGCCAGCTGAGAGGGAGCACAGTGCTACCTGGGGTGGCCACTTAAAACCCCACAAATCCACAGTCTTCTAAGTAATGAGGGGGAACATTCTAGATTAATCTGAGATACGTAGGCAGAAGTACATTTACAGCAGCCATAGAGAAGGAGCAACGCTAAGTCCCCCTACACCAAGAAAATCCATCATACTCAGTAATGGACAAACGTGCCTGGTGGCACCCATGACATTGTACAGGCAGAAACAAGTGGGGACTCCTTCCACCTCAAATTCCAAACAGCACTACAACAGCCTAGGGAGATAATGCACGAGAGAAAGGACTTCATGCTCATTTCTCCAAGCAAGCAGCTTTTGGAGTCCCTGCATCAAATTTTGTTTTCTACTTCCTCTGACCCTAAGCAACTGGCTACAATGCATTCAATTGAGTCGATGGGAGGATGAGAAAGCGTTTCCATCAGTGTCAGAGCTGGGTTTCTGAGTTAAAAGTCACCTAGCCACAGACCAATCTGCAGGTCAGTTTTCATGTTAGCCATTTTAACAGAAACTATTAAAAAAAAAAAAAAAAGACTCCAAATTACAAGCAAGTAATTCACTGCTTCTCACAGCCCTCTCTTGGCCACTTACATGTCTGAGTGAATCTTCACATCGGTTCTGCAATATCACTTTGCCATTAAGTTTCAAAGGTGGGACAGTGAGAATGGCCTGCAATTCCATCTTTCAGAGAGTTCCATTTCTATTATTACTATCCTCCAGTAAGATACAGCCAACTGGAAGCATCTACTTCTCTCAAGAGTACAAAAACATTCTTCCAAAATAGATTCTTGGACTGGAGAGATTGCTCAGTGGTTAAGACACTTGCCTGCAAAGCCTACAGACCAAAGTTTGATTCCCCAGCACCCACATAAGCCAAATGCACAACGTGGTGCATACATCCGGGGTTTGTCTGCACTAGCTGGAGGCCCTGGTGCACCCATTTTCTCTCTTTCTCTCTCTCACTCAAATAATTTTTTTTTAAAAAATAGACACTTGGGCTGGAGAGATGGCTTAGCAGTTAAGGTGCTTACCTGCAAAGCCAAAGGAACCAGGTTTGATTCCCTAGGACCCACGTAAGCCAGATGCACAAGAAGGCACATGCGTCTGGAGTTTGTTTGTGGTGGCTGGAGGCCCTGGCGCACCCACTCACTCTCCTCTCTCTCAAATGAATTTTTTTTAATTTTTAAAAAATAAAAAAGAAATGGGTGCTTGGGGGGGGGGGCGGAGTGATGCAGCGGTCCCGAGTGTCCACACTTCACTTAAGCATGAGGGTCTTTGAGGCTGCCGACCACCCAACCCGCCGACTCCCCAGAACCCAGGCAAGAATCTGCGCGTGGCTCTGCACGCCTGTGACTGCAGAGCGCAGGAGGCGTGGAGCGGAGCGCCGCTGGGGCTCACTGATGGGCAGCAGCTCGTGTGGGAGGGGAAGCCTGTCGCAAGGAAAGAACACACAGGTGAGCAAGAGGGGCTGCACCACGCTCGCCTCTGCCCTCCACGTGCCTCTGCGCGTGTACGTGTATGCACCACGCCACTCACAGCTTGCTTCACCATCTTTGTACACACAACGGGTTCTTGCTGAGAATGTCATTTGTTAGGGTTTAAAAGAAAATGTAAAGTGCTTGATAATTTGTGCAGAGACAGACGGTACAAAATACTTGGGACACAAAGACTCCATGGACAGCCAGCCTGCGTGTCATGGTTGGAATATCCAATGTCCCTGATAGGCTCACATGCTGGTGGTCCTATTTGGAAAGGTTACACAGACGTTAGCAGACAGAATCTTGCTGGAGGAAGTGGGCCACTGGGGATGGGCCTTGAAGGGTCATAGCCCAGTTTGACTTCCTGTTCATTTCTACTTCCTGACTGCAGAGGCCACGCACCTGGCTTCCTGCTGCTACCGTCACGCGTTCCTGCCGAGATAGATGGAGCTAGATTGTGCTCCTGGAGCTGCAAGGTGGGCTAGACCCTCCTTTCCTGAAGCTGTTTCTTGTCAGCTATCTGGCCACAGAACCATGTAGTTACTATTACGCTCACAAGGAGCGCAGGTGACCAACTTTAATAAAGACACCCATTAGGATGGCTATACAAACTATGAAGTGTGCCTTGTCTTTTTTTATTTTTTAAGACCCAGTGTAAATAAACAAAACAAAATTAAGCGTAAATAAATAAAAATCCTTAACTCTCCAAGGCCAGCACATCAACAACAGAACCCACATGGAACTCCACAACAGTGAAATTCCAAATCTCACGGTGCACACTTGCAGCTAGGGACAGAACCTTAGCAAGAGCGCACTGGATTCATGAGGACGTATGCAAATATACCTGTGCTGGCTTCTTGACAACTCTTAGAAAAGGTCCATTTATGGGGGACACGTGGCAATTTGAATGTGAATGCATTTCCTCCAAAGTCTCAGGGATTTTGCATTAAGGTTAAGCTTCCAACTTAAGTCTCCAGCAGCCTGCTGGAGGAGCCGTCACTGGGGGCTTGGGTCTTGTAGTCTGGCTCTGAGGTGTGCTCAGAGCCAGTGAACTCTGCCTGTGTGCGTGACAGCGGGATTACAGTCTCTCAGCTGTGGATGCTGGGATGAGCCAGTTTCTTCTCCTATGATGAAACTTCCCCTGGGTTCTGTAAGCCTGAAGTAAACTCCTTCCTCCTATCAACTGCTTCTGGTTGGGTGTTTGTCCCAGCAACATAAAGTACCATCGACAGGACACAAACCCCACAGAATCTGGAGCTTATAAGTGGTGGTAGGGGTTACTTTGGGACAAAATGTATAGCTCAGTAACCATTTAACATGTCCTCCTCTATCGGTGGCCAATTTAGAAGTCTTCTGTGGGGCTGGAGAGATGGCTCAGCAGTTAAGCTGCTTGCCTGCAAAGCCTAACAACCTGGGTTCTGTTCCCCAGTACCCACATGAAGCCAGATGCATAAAGTGGTACATGCGTCTGGAGATCGTTTGCAGTGGCTGGAGGCCCTCTTCCTGTTTCTCTTTTCTGCCTCTTTATCTCTGCTTGCAAATAAATATTAAAACAAACAAAAAGAAAACTTTTGCTCAAAGCAGGCACTCAATTCTTTTTTTAAATCACACAGCTTTTGACCCTGAACTGTTTTTGAACAGGTGTGTGCTTGTGAAAGACAGTGTACGTGTAAGACTGGCCATGAGAGCCTGACCCAGGAAAGACAAAGAGGCACCCAGGCCTGCATCCAAACACACGTCAGGACCTACTTCCCATGTCACCTTCCAGAGGCAGAGACATGATTCCCAACCGTCTGTGTGGCATCGTTCTCCATGACAACAGGTTTATAACTAAACAAAGCGGCCAGACATGGCCTCATGAAGTATTCTTGTAAACCTCAATTATATAAAAAAGCTTTTCATAGCAATAACATCAAGTATTTGTCAAACTACCCTTACTAGAAAACACAAGCCAATATTTAAAAAATCTAGACATTTTCTCCATGGCATGAAGACACTGGTGGGACTTCCTAGCACCTATGATTCTCCTTTGCCCACACTGACAACCACAATTCCTACCCCAAGTTTTCTATCCCATAGCAGCTCTAACCTTAAGGCAGCACGAGAAAGCCCGGCAGCTCAGTGTTAGCCACTTACTGCTAAGACTGGGTTTCTGCTGATACAGCTTAACCCTTCCCCTCTGGTGCTGAGGCAGAGAGACATTTGCTAGAAGATACTTCCAGGAAACACACAGAAAAACAAGAAATGATCAGAAGCCACCATGACTAACATTCACCCATCTTTCCCTAGGTGACCCTTTGCCTCCGTTTCCAGGCAGATTTGATTGCTGAGCTTAGGGAAACCAGCGGCTGTAAACCCACAATGCAAACGATGACTCAGTGGGCAGGAAGGCCCAGGAATAAAAACGAAGGTGTCCTCAACAGGTTTGCAAACTGCGTCGCACACTAATATAGCAAGTACCCAGGACTGGGAGTCTCCTAGGGAGAATTCTGTGACGAATGCCTGGTCTGGATTTGAGCAGAGACCACAAAAAATAAATAAATGAATTCAGAGAGCCTCTCTTGGCACTCCAGATTTGTATATTTCATGACTGAGTATATCATGCAGACTGCCTGGCCCTTTAAAGGAAAAAAAAAGATCACGACTTGGAAAAAACTGAACTAAGAACAGGTTAATGGTCATAAACAGAGATATCTGGTGAACTCACTGAATCACTTCTCTATGAACCATCTGCGGTGGGTACCCAAACTTCAGATTTGCTTTTAACCATAGCCTAGCTAATCCATCCAGTTAAGATCACAGCAGTCTGGGGCTGGGGAAGATGGCCAAGTGGCTCAAGGCACTTTCTTGCAAAGCCTGCCAGCATGGGTTTGATTCTCTAGTACCCACGTAAAGCCAGATGCACAAAGTGGCACATGCATCTAGAGGTTGTTTACAGAGGCAGAAGCCCTTGGAGAACCCATTTTTTCTCTTTCAAATAAACAAATAAATAAATACATAAATAAAAATATTTTTTAAAAAAGATTCCAACAATATAGAAGGAGATAAATCAAAGGTTGACAACCATTCAGTTCCACATTGCTGGGATGAACTTCCAGAACAGACACAGTTTAGGGGAGGAAGGGGTTTATTTGAAGCTTACACGATCCAGGGGAAGTTTCCTAAAGGAGGAATAAGCCAGCCCCCTTTTACAGATCCAAACCGAGTGGCACCACCAAACAGTTCCCCCCAAGCAAGCATATAACCAAAGGCACTAACCAGCAGGGTCCCCAGCAGAGATCAGACCCCTCTGCATACCTTTGGGCTAGAAATAAGATCTATCCTCAGTGACAGCTCCTCCAGCCAGGAAGCTACAGTCCAGCTGTAATAAAACACCTAAGTCTATTGGGGGATGTATATGCTAACTACCACTCCCCCATAATGTCATATAAATCCCAAAATAGAAATACATGCATAGGTTATTTTGTCATTATACTTTTCTGCAGGTAAGTTCAACATCATTTATCTTCATAGTCATTCACGGTATAAGATAATAAAAACCGAATACAGGTCAACCTCTGAAGACCTTTGGCTCCAGCGTTGAGAGCAGAGTTTGAAGCCACAGGTTTCATGATCCCACTGCACCCATCGAGGAGCTGAATTTGGCTGCATCGCCCTGAGGTAATGACCAGGCCTCAAGAACCTCCACAGGAACCAGGTACCTGATCTATACATAGCCTTTCTAGCTGCAGCTCCAAGTCCCAGCTAGTCAAGCTGACACACTCTCATCCAAAAATATTTTAGTCACAGCCTGGTCCCTCTCTCCCCGCCCTCCACAAGTGAGCCCCTGACACAGGCAGGCTAGATTCCGAGGCACTGCCCTAGGGTTAGCCTTGTCTGTTTTCTCTCTGCTCACTAGCGCCCTCCCTCCGCCTGGACCCTAGCGCTCCCGCTCTCACCTCTCACATCCAAACTCCCTGAGCCAAGGGCTCAGAGCCCGTGATTTCCCTTCAACAACCCAGGCCCCCTCCCCGTCTATCCGCTGCACCTGCCATCACTCCTTTCTTGCCAGGCTGCACAAAGCCTAGGGGAAGCACGGGCAACTGGTAACCTGGCACTGAGAAATAAATACACCCCCCCCCCAGGAAAAACAGTCCTTGCACGACAATGCTGCATTAGCCACAGGACATGACTCCCTCCCCACCTCCATCCCCTTAGCACAATGGGATCAAAAGTTTTCAACCAGGGTGACCAGCCCAGCCCAACAAGTGGACCCCAGGGCACCCAGAATGCATGCTCCAAACTACACAAACTAAAGACAGTGCACAGACCTTCCTTTAGCGTTCACGCGCAAGTGTGTCTTTCTGGGGGATTATTCACTTTCTTTACTGAGCATTTCATCAATCATGATCAAGTGTTAATACCAGAGTCCTGTACAGATCTACCTTTCCCTCCCTCCCTTTCCTATTTATAAACACAGAGGAGAAAGAGAGACAACAGAGGAGAGAAGAGAGAAAAAGAGGGAGAGAAAATATGAACGGGTCTACCAGGGCCTCCAGCCGTTGCAAACGAACTCCAGATGCACGTGCTACTTTGTGCATCTGGCTTTTCATGGGCACTGGAGAACCAAAGCCAGGTCATTAGACTTTGCAGGCAAGTGCCTTGACTGCTGAGGCGCCTCTCCATCCCCTCATCCATTCTTTACAGACATTCCACTACAAGTATTTTCACATGACCAAGAAGGAAGTAGATTCAGAAAAGTCAAGCGACACACAGGGAAGGATAGCCGCAAATATAACTTTATGTCTTTACTATGGCTTAGCAGGATGTTTTCAAGACAGCATACAAAGTGCAAACATGGGAGCAGTGTCTCTTTCTAAGCTGAAAAGGAACCTGTAATAAACCACTGGCACGGAGGAGCCCCAGTTGCAGGCAGCGAGGACTCCAGTGCTGCCTAGCAGGCCGCCCTTTGTAGGGTGTCAAAGACCCAGGCCCAAGATTCCACAGATGCTGCGCGGCCCTGGCGAAGCTAGAAGCGAAGGCCCATCACCAGTGGGTTCACGGTGGACAGAAGCAGCTTGCGACGCTGTCCTCCTCCACTTGACCTGCACAGGCCCGGACCACTGGCGCTCTCTTTCTGAGCTGTTCTCCCCTCCCAAGCCCACCAACCACTCAGGGTCCTTCATATTTATACCTGAACTTGGCACTAAGGCCCATCCCAATTGGCTGCCTAATTAATTTATAAACAAACCAGTTGTAACAACAACAACAAAACAAAGGTGATCCAAGTTGCCACATGGATGGCCCCCAGGTTTTTCCTCTCTGGCTCTCTCCCAGGTGGGGGAGAAGGGTTCCCCTCTCAGATTGGGGCTTTTATTCCTCTATCTCTTCAAACCAAATCTTTTATCATTTACCCTTCCTTGTGCCTATGTTCATCAACTCCTTGCTACTCTTAAGACAAAGGAACCCCAGACTTGAGAGCCAGTGGCTTGCAGACTTCTGAGCCCATCCCGAGCCCCCAGGGGCCTCATTGGCTCTCTAGCCTGGAGTCCTTCCTGCTGTGACTGGTTTATGAGCACTATCAAGATGGCAGGAAATGCCACCTGGCCACTGTTTACTTCAGTGCCCACAGGCAACTCTGCCAGGAAGTCAGGCTTGGGAGTTTTCCTGGCCATCACCCATTCCCACCATCTCTCACTGGGATGTCTCGGGAGCCACAAATCTTAGCCATGTAGGAGGCAGATACGGCTCCGGGCTGTGGGGGCTTCTGTGGGGGACAGAGCTGGAACTGAGGGCCATGGCACTGGGAGGGTGACTCAGTGGCCGTCCAACTGCCTGGGAGCACTGGGGTCACGTCATCTGGCTTTTGCATATCTTTCCATGTTACTCAAATAGGAACTTCTGTGCTTAGCATTTTGTTTTTGTCTAAGATGTATGCACATGACACAGGGAAAAAAATAATCCACATACATGACTTGTAATATTTCAACCTTATACACAAGTTTATACTGCTTTATTACAAATTTGGTCAAGTCAGGTGTTCCACAAGCCAAACTAAAATTTCAACTACATTAAAAAAAGTCCATATCGCCAAGCATCACAGGATAGCAGCTCAGAAGTCACCACCTCTGAAGTTCAAGGTCTGAAGAAAACGAACCCTGCGACCTTATGCTAACGCGTCCTTCCCGGTCCACCTATTCGATCACACTGGCAGAGAACTGGATCTCAGCGTGGGCCTGGCCTACCAACGTCTAAGCTTCTAAGAATGTGGGGAATAAAAAACACAGTATCCGTCTCCATTCAAGTTGAATAATTCTATTCCTGATAACAAAACACCCACTCTTTCAGCGTGCTTGGGCCATGCAGCTGTTTCTCAGCTGTCTCAGCCAAGTGTATCCCCGAGCTATTCTGTAGGCTCGTCCTGTGCACGGCTGCCTCCAGCTTCCGGGAAAACAGCTGTGCCAGCGCCCTCCATCCCACACCCAGGGCTCACCTCCGGCAGTGGCTCTGTTGAGCAGGTACAGGCCAGATTCCTCAGGAAGGACACTGGCCCTTGAGGTGATGAGCTGTCACTAATGAGCCATCTATAAAGCAAGGGGCTGAGAGCGATGGCAGCCATTTGAATTTCCTCATCTTTTAGTGGGCACTGTCGCAGTGAGTGGGGCTGTAACATCCAAGGTGGCATCCCTCACTTGTCCGTCACTTAGGTAGAAAGATCGTGCTTTTCTTTCTAGGGTAACCTCAACTTCTTCCAATGGTAGCTGGCTTGCTAACACAAGCATTCCTGATAGAGCTGCCGGTACTTTTAGGAGCTAATCACAGAATCAGAACCAGCCTGGCATCACAGAGGAACCTGGGCTCAATAAGGAGGGAAATGAGCTCAGTTCCTATACAGAAAGGACACAAGTGTCCACTGTCCTGCCACACTGTCCCGTGTGTCTGCATGCATGTGCACACGCATGCAGAGGTAAGAGGACAACCTTGGGGTGTCAGTCCTCACACTTTATTTTTTGAGACAGGGTTACTCCGGTGCCAGACCAGGTGGAGCCCCTGCTCCGGGATGCTCCCGAGTGCCTCCCATCTCTATAGACAGGCAGGTTTTAAGGACCTAAACTCTGGTTATCAAGCAAGCACTTTTAAAAAATATTTTATTCATTTACTTGAGAGAGAGAGCGAGAATGACTGATTATGGGTGTGCCAGGGCCTCCAGCCACTGCAAATGAACTCCAGACGCAGGCAAACCTTGTGCATCTGGCTTACTGGGGAATCAAACCTATGTCCTTAGGCTTCACAGGCAAGGCCATAACGGCTAAGCCATCTCTGCAGCCCTCAGCAAGCACTTTTAGACAATGTGCCATCTCCCTAGCCCCGTCCCTCCCATTCTCAATTTCAGAAGCATATGCAGCTGCAATCACTAACCATGGCCTCACGGAAGGAAAGAAACCAGTCATACGATAGAGCTCAGCGCACGGAATGGCACAGTGGCCAGGTGGATTCTGTAAGGACAATCCCTGATCTATAGCACTGAACTGTCAAGAGACACCAAGGATCTGAATGGTACACCCTGGTTTCCAAAAGCAAACAGAAAACAACAACAAAGATTTTCAGTGCCTATCCCAGAAGCTTCAAAGCTGATGGTGAGCCCCAAACCTGACAGCAAGCCTTAGCGCCTCATGCGCACTCCCCAAGGCCCCACTGTTACTGGCTTTGAAAGTGACAGAGCCTTACAAGCCAGTGGCTCCCACTTGGTTGTCTTGTCACTTGCAAAGAATTGACAAGTGCGGACATGGGAGACAGGAAGGTTAAGGAGGATTTATTTTAGGAAAGAAAGTAAAGCTGAAAACTCCTGAATTGGGAGGAAGTTCCCGAGTGAGTGAGTAGTCTGCATGGTGACTTGGGTCAGGTTTTTTTTTCTTTTCCTCTTTTTTTCTTAAATAACCATGGGGATGTAAATTAGGCATTGAATTGGGAAGAAGTCTGATCAGTTGGTGTTAATTGCAAATGCATGCAGAGGAGTTTGATGGGCCAGGGAGAACACATGACTCAGTGAGCCTGTGGCTGGGGTCAGCTGCTGGAACACCTCAGGGCTGGAGAGATGGCTTAGTGGTTAAGTCATTTGCCTGCTAAGCCAAAGGGACCCACGATCGATTCCCCAGGACCCACGTTAGCCATATGCATAAGAGAGTGCATGCATCTGGAGTTTGTTTGCAGTGGCTGGAGGCCCTGGCATGCCCATTTTCTCTCTCTCTCTCTCTCTCTCTGTCAAATGCATTTAAAAAAAAATTTAAAAAGAAAAGATAGATTCCTAGGAAAAGGAACCAGTAAGCTGTCCTTGACCTCCACTCTTTTTTTCCCCTTCTTTTCGAGGTAGGGTTTCACTCTAGCTCAGGCTGACCTGAAATTCACTGTGTAGTCTCAGGGTGGCCTTGAACTCACAGCAATACTCCTTCCTCTGCCTCCCAAGCACTGGGATTAAAGGCGTGTGCCACCATGCCCGGGTGACCTCCACTCTTGATGATTCAGGTTTCAGTTCCAACTGGAGGTTGATACCAATGTCCTGTGTCCCTGAGTCCCTAACCACCTACCAAAGAAAGCCACATTGCTCCTGACATATCACCACATATCCTTTACATCATCGGAGTCATCCTCACTGCCTTGGGTCTGTCCCCAAGTGTCAGGGACAGGTCATACCACGCAGGATTCTGAAGAGGACATGGGAGGTGGTTTCCTGGATGTATGAAAAGATGGTGAGAGAAAGACCCCCTCAAGATCCTGGAAGAAGGAGAGTCTACCCTCTGCTTTTCCTGTGGAAACATGGACATGAAGTAGCTGGCTTTGGGGTGGGATTCCACCAGCGTGGTGGGTCAGAATGGGGCAGTGGCCCACTTCATGTCCAGGGGATCCGAGTTCTGCCTCTCATAGGGCGCCTGTTATCCACCTGAGCAAGCGACCACGTCCTTCCATGTCAGAGGAGCCTAGAGGCCCTGCTTACATGTCTACTCATCTTGGACCCCCGGCTGTCAGTTCCCCTTGCAGGTCCAGCTCTTCCAGTTCAGGACCTGCGCCTTGGCCTCTGCTCAGGTACAGCGTACTGGGCCCAGGACCCGGCTTCCTGTCTCCAGGCCGCAGCTCTCAGCATCCCGAGCGGGATGTCTCCTTAGCACCCTCCTTCCCCAGGAGGCTGCCATCTGACTTCCTGTCTCTGCTTCCTGTTTACATCCTAGGGCATGTGTATAAAAATATGTACGTGGTTATTTTCTTATCAGTACCTCCTTGTTATTCATAACCACAGTAGTCTCCAGGCCCAGGTCACGTCTGTCTTATTTAATACCTGCACCTCCACAACTGTGTAGTGTCTGGAATGTCAGAGGAATTCCCCAGTGTTCTCAGCCTGACTGACTCACAGTATAAAAAGTTAACAATGGCAAGTTAGCAACCATTCTGTGGACTTAATTTATTCTTTTTTATTTTTGTTAAGGAGGAAGGCTGAGTTAAGCATTAATTTCCTTCTAGCAATACCATGGCACAGTTATTACCTACTCATTTGAGTTTAGAAATAAAAATTTAAGTTTACTCTTCAGTCAGTAAAATTAATTATTGACCAAGACTTATATTCCACTCTTTCCTGATTAATCAACATAGTATTATAAAGTCTTAACACAGGTAAGTCTAGAGTTTTTCCATGCCGTTATGTAACACTAATGCCCTTATAAGTATAAAGGAAGTCTAATAGAAAAAAAAACACACATTTTTTTCTACTTTTCAAATTTTTTGAGTTTATCTTCTATTCCAGGGATGATGTTCAATCCCTCACAAACTGCACTCCTAGGTCTGAGGTTTTAATTTGCTGACAATCTCATTTCATGCACTTCCAAAATTAGCAACTAATTCTCTACACATGTTTTATTAATAGACTCCTGAAACTCTGAGATTAGAGGGAGGCCAAGTCAGCATTAAGTAGAGAAAACACAATCTTCAACATACGAGGTGGATTGTAATAACTACCATCAGATGAACATGACAGAAGTCAATGAGAATTTAAACTACTCCTTCAATTCCTAGACACATATTTTGTCCTGTTAACTAAAAGCAGCAAGATCAACTGATATAGGACACAAGAACACTGGTGATAAAACCAATCACAACAGATCCTACATCTCAGTTTCCATGATTTACACTGACCCAATGCTTTTTGGAAAAGGTTGCTTTGCTATGAGTTGTTTAAAATAAATTTAAACTACTTTTTTCCTAGCATGACTCTAAAGGATAAGTTAAACTTACATTTACTTGAGTTTAATGACCAACCCCCCCCCCCAAAAAAAAAAAACCTAAAAAATTCATTTTCAGAGGAAAGGTACCCAGATGTGATCTTTCTCTGGCCTTTATTAAAGAAGAGAATATGCCACTAAATCCCTCAAAGTCCTTTAGCCTAAGGTCATACAAGTGAGAGCTCCGGGTGCCTGAGCCACACGATTAATCTTAGGGAAAACTCCCATTGATATTTCTCAGAGTTCTTCCATAACTCACTAATGGTAACAGGATGATATACTCTAGTTAACAAAACTTATGAACTAAAGATGTGTTTGGGAGGCTGGTGAGATGGCTCGGCAGTTAAGGCGCTTGCCTGCAATGCTTAACGACCTGAGTTTGATTCCCCATGGGTCACATAAAGTCAGACACACAAAGTGGTGCATGCATCTGGAGTTCTCCTGCACTACCTATAGACCTTGGCACACCCATTCTCTCTCTCTCTCTCTCCTTGCAAATAAATTAAAATGTGCTTTTTAATATTTTTATAGTTATTCATTTGTCAGAGAGAGGGAGAGACAGAGAGAATGGTGCAGGGCCTCCAGCCACTGCAAACTAACTCCAGACACGTGTGCCCCCTTGTGCATCTGGCTAACGTGCGTCCTGGGGAATCGAGCCTGGATCCTTTGGCTTTGCAGGCAAACACCTTAATGGCTAAGCAGTTCCTCAAGCCCCAAACATGTGTTTTTGATAGTGATTCAGTAGGCATGTCCAATACCTAAACATTTGTGAACAATTAGTATTTTCCTGCGGGTGGGGAGAGGGCAAAGTGGCTGCAAGCACTTGATGTACAAGCCTGGATCCCAGGAACCCGTGCAAAGCTGGACCCATGTAGCACATCATCTAGAATCCCCATGCACCTGCAGCCATGGCAGGTGGAGTCCAGAAAAATCCAAAACCTTGCGGGCCAGCAGTGTGGCATTAATAGTAGCAAAACAACGAGAGATCTTGTCCGGAACCGTAGGACCTACACTCCAAAGCTGTCCTCTGGCTTCCGTGTGCACACAGTGGCACCTGGATAGCTATATACACTAAGATGGTTTGAATCCAATGTCCCCCATAACTGTACGTTGAATGCTTGGTTCCCAGATGGTGGCAATTTGGGTTAAGAAGCTTGCTGGTGGAGGTGTTTTGCAGGGATTGGGGGAGGCTTTGGGGTGATACAACCAGTGCCCCCTTGCCAGAGTTCAACCCATTCTCTTGCTGCTATCTTTCACCTGCTGTGACAAGGAGTAGCGTCCAGCCTCTGCTCGTGACAGGCTTTCCTTGGTGGAGCTCCCCTCAAATCTGTAAGCAAACTAAACACTCTCCTCCTACTGGCTCCTACTGACTGTTTTTGCTCGTGTTTTGTCCCAGCAAGGAGAAAATGTCCGCATACACACACACACACACACACACACACACATAGTCTCTCTCTCTCTCTCTCTCTCTCTCTCTAATAAAACTAGCTAATGCTTATTAAGCATTGATAGAGGTCAGGCACTATACTAAACAGCTGGTAGGTTTAATGAGATTAAATTATCCCACTGCATTTGTGCCTCTCATCTTGTAAAAACCTTGTAAAAAAAAAAAATCTGATTCCAGAACTGCTTCACGACACAAGGACACAAGGAACACAAAAGGCGCTGTCATGGGCTTTATCCAGAGAGAGAACTATCAAATCCTGCCCTCCCATCCTGGATACTCTTACCACCTTCTAGAAGGTTCTTGGCACAAGAGAAGCAGAAAAACACTTAAGAAGGGCGGGCTGCTGTACTGAGAGACCCACTGATGAGCAGGAAAGCAAGACGGGACCAGCAGCACATGTATCTCAGAGACCACAGTGGTCCAGACCCCATTGATCCAGGCCCCGCCAGCACCGGTAACACGTGCAATTGTTCAGCAGCGTGAAGAACGGCTAACTCATACAAAATCCGTGGCCACGGGGTCACCTTGAGCCAAAAGATTGGGACATGCTCGGGATGTTCTTGGGAAAGAGAGTAACGAAAGTGTGTGAACTATTAGCCAATCTGAAAGGCCAAGCTGTCCCCTGGGTGGTTGGTTCACTTGGTGAGGACTCCAGGTGGCCCAGATCTGGCCACAGTTAACAAACCCCACTGCAGAAGGAAGAGGGTTTGGGCATCATGCCACCTGAGACTACAGCGCTGGTGCCACCTTCCTGTGTGTCCCTGGACAAGTGACTGCACTGCTGGGTTTAAGACATAGCCTGGGTGACCATTTTTATTATCCTGCTTTCTACAGAGTGAGGAAAACCTCTCTGAAATTATGAAAACTAAGACAACTGACTGCCTCTTTCAAGAAGTGCACTTTCAAAAGCCGAAAGAATGTACTCAGCAGTATTTACAGCAGGAAGACACTTCCGTTAAGGGGAAAGATCTCTGCGCTCCAGCCCTGACAGGCCAGACCGGTCTGCCCTGGCGAGAATGAGAAACCCACTTTCACTTACTCCTTGCCATTGGAGACTGGTGAAAACAATTCATTCTTTCCTTTCTAAGTAATGGGGGAGATAAACGCTTCTATGTACACCTTTGTAAACATCCAACAGAACATTCTGTGGCTCTTTATGCAATGTAAGTGCCTCCCAATCTCACCTGAAGAGGAATTTTTTTGGGGGAAGCACTTGTCCCACCTGTAGAAAGAGGCACTAAAAGGTACCTATCTGTCTATCTACTGCTCATCTATATGTAGATATAGACACTATATAGATAAGATATATAGATACACAGAAAGATTTGTGTGTGATGAAGGAAGAGCAGGTTAGATAGCATAAGTACACCACACCAATAGTTACGACTGCCAAAACTCAAGTTTTAGTGTCAGTTACAGCAACACCCTAAACTAGTCCTTCTCATTCCTCAATGACACCCGAAGATCATATTCCTTCTTCCTTCAGCCCCCCTTCTCCACTCCATGCCTGCCCACGAGTCTCTTGATTGTGCCAGATCAAAATCAGTCAACATCTTCGAATGTAGTCGCCATCATTTTAGAAGATTCTAGACATTAGGAGTTGAGCCAGGGTCTGAAGACGTAGCTCAGATGGTAGAGTATTGCTTAACATACAAGCAGCTCCGGATTCCATCCCTAGCATGGCACAGACCAGTCCTGGTGACACATGCCTGTAATCCCAGCACCTGGAGGTCGAGGCAGAGAAGCATTGAGAGCTCGAGGCCAGCCTCAGTTATGCACTGAGTTTGAGGCTGGTCTGGGCCACCTTAGATCCTCTTTTACACACACACACACACACACACACACACACGCACTCACGCAGAGGTTAATGTGTAATCCTTTCGGCCACACTGCCATTTAAGCACCATTCTGAATGTGAAGTGGGAGGTGGAGGAACCACTCAACGTGCCTGGAAATGCTGGAGTGAACATAGAATGCTTCTGAGTTTTCAAGCAATGGTGCATTCCACGTATCACAGCTCCAGTCTGGAAATACCGTTCATTATTACCTCCTGCCCGCAGGGCACCCTCCCCTCCACTCTCCCCCTTCCTCCTCCCTTCCCCACTTTGGCAAACCTTCCTGCATCTGTTTAGCTTGGCAGCACACATCAGCATTCCAACAGATGTCACCTGGCCACAGAGTGAAGATTGCAACACACTGGGCAGAAAGGAAAAACAACACAGTGGGGTTTCTCCGAGTGGAGGTCCTGGACCTGCAGCCCAAGGCTGGCAAAGGAGGCCTGGCATCGCTGCACGCCCTCCCTGAGCAGGACCACCTGAGATTGCTCTCGGGGCCCCTCTCTGCCTGATGCCTCCTGGCCGGCTGGCTCCTCCAACAGCGAACTTCTGCACTGGCCTGATTTCTTCAGAGCTGGCTGTGGCCACTTCATGATGCCCATAGAACTCCTGTCTATTCCACCAATTTCATAAATTTCAGCGGCTCAGACACAGGCACGTCTGTATTTGTCAGCAGCCCCTGAACATGTTTGTCTGTCTCTCTCCATGTTTTCTCTACCTGCCCAGCCTCACAGGGAAATATATGACAAAGTGGAGAACAAACCCATGACCCAGAAATCAAGGCCAAAAAAAAAAAAAAAAAAAAGGTGCAAAAGCCTTGCTTCTAGCAAGTGCTGCTGAAGTGCCTCTCTCTGGGGGTGAAGCTTCAAGATAAATGAGCTATTTTAAAAGCTGGGTATCTACTCTGTAGCCCACACATTATTCATCAATGGACAATATGCCCTATAATAAAAGCAATCTGCATTAGAGGCAGACTCTCTGGTACAAAACTGCAAAAATACATCCACCCACGTCCTGGCATGACACAGGCAGCAGAAAGCATCTTGAAATATCACTCCCTGGAGGAGCAGAAAAGCTCCCCATTCTTCTAGGCACTGTATCTTGGAAATGGAAGGCTAAATACTAAAGTGGGACAATCTGTTTATAGGACCCTGGTATCCCTGGGGGAGGAGAGCAGGTGTGACATGGACCAGGGGACCAGGATCTGCCACACTGGAAACTGGCGAGTGTTTATTCTGGTTCCTCCTGCTTTGATCTCATCAGTACAGTGACCAGGATGGTCTGTCCCTGCTCTACTTAAAGCCTTCCTGTGACCATCCATCTCCCTGTGTGCACCACTGGGCCCTCCCTGATGTGTTCACCCCAAGACTGTGCCATCTTGATGGGCTCTACATCCCAATACCACACACTTAGTACTACCATTGGACTTCCTTCACTTTCTTTTTTAAAAATTTATTTTTTATTTATTTATTAGAGAGAGAGAGAGAGAAAGAGAGAGAGAGGGAGGGAGAGAGAGGGAGGGAGAGAGAGAGAGGGAGAGAATGGGCACACCAGGGCCTGCAGCATCCTTGTGCATCTGGCTTACGTAAGTGGGACCTGGAGAACTGAACCAGGATCCTTTGGCTTCGCAGGCAAGTGCTTTAACTGCTAAGCCATCCCTCTAGCCCCACTTTCTCTCTTTTTAAAACCTTTGTATGTGTGTGTGTGTTGCGTGCATGCATGGGAGACAGAGGACAGAGTGCAGTTTATCATATTGATTTGTTATTTTTGAGTTAGCGTCTCTCACTGGCCTGCAGCTTACAGGTTAGACTAGACTGGATGGCCAGAGAGCCTCAGCGACCCTCTGCCTCCTCCTCGGTGCTAAGACCACTCAAGTGTGCCACCAGGCTTGGCATGTTTGCGTGGGGACTGAGGAGCAAACTCAGGTCCTCACGCATAGCAGGCTCTTCAGACTTAGTCACCTGTCCAGCCCCGTTTCTCCCACTCTCTGGGCACACTTGACTGGCGAGGACCTTTGCACGTGCTGTCCCTTGCAAGGGTGTCTTTCCAGTCATGCGCTCTACGCCCTCTGCATCTGCCGAAGGGGACTTTTCTTGCCCCCCACACCCCCAATGCACAAATCCTCCACTGGCTCAACTCCACTGCCCCTTCCTTCATGGCCCGCTCTGCACCCTTCTCACACTGCTCCGCTCTCTGCCTCCCTGCGAGCCCAAATGCGGGTTGCATGAAGGCAGGAATTTGGTTTGGTTTGGTTTGCTCACTGCTGGGCCCCCAAAATCTGGGAGGCTGCCTGGCTTCTAAGTGGAGCTAGTGAGTGTTTCCTGCCTTATCTACTAGCATGTTCACTCGGCCTTCTTTGGTCTCAGGGGGGACCGACCTGGGAAGTCCTGCCCATTTGTTCAAGCAGCAAAAGAATTCTATCAGTCAGAGGCAGGGAAGTTTTAGAAAAGGTTTAAATAAATATTAGTATTACATGAGTCAGAATAATGACTATCTCTTTCCTCCTGACATTCAAAACAAAGGACTGAAATAGCAGCAAACCTTGGTGCTTAGAACCATCCAGGTGTCTGTCCTCTGCTCCAAACCAGAAGAACAGAGACGCATTCACATCACTCAAGCCCCTCCCACCAGGACGGCCCTTCAGTCCCCCACACAAGTGCGTGAAAGGTGAGAAAAGCCACTAAAGGCAATGGACCACCTTTGTGTCACTTCAGACTCCCTCATCTGTGTGCATCTCCTCTTTGCACAGGAAAAGAACCTGCTGCTTGGAGATAAAGCTGTCCCCATGTCTGCCAAATTCCCAGCGTCCTTCAAAAGTTTAAATTATCTGTGCGAGGTCTCTGGCAAGACACAGCCAGCTACTTTGCAGTGGTGTTCCCAGAAACCAAAGTCTCAAATTCTTTGCAGATTGGCTCAGTTATGTTTTCATGAGGCATTTTTTAAAGCATTACTCCTTAAGAGTGATAGGTTTTCATCCAAAATTAAGAGGGTTTCAGGGCTCTTAATTTTAAAATATGAAATACCTCTTTTGTGTAAATTAAGGCCCTACTCTAAAGGCAATCTGCAGGCAAGAACTCAGTATCTATCAATGAGACCTGGAATCTGAAATTACCTTAAGAAACCAAGAATGTTGGTGTGACACCAGAACTTCATGAATAAAAATAATACCCATCCAGCTACCCACTGACCACTTCTCTCTCTAATGCACACACATTTAGGTTGACGTGAAAATATAAAAATTTAGAAACCAGGAGTTAATATATTAAAGGAAAGACTAAAAGAGCATTCATTCTTAAGAAGTCTAACAACTTACATGTTCTACATTTACTGCACCACAGCCAAACAATTATTTTAGTAGCTGATACTTAAAAAATATATACATATTTCTTTCCATTTCCTTGCTTTTAGTAACTCTATGGAGAGCAAACCACACTAAAAGCAGAGACCCAGAGGGGCAGAGGGTGTGGCTCAGCGGTAGGGTGCTGTGTCCGCATAGAGGCCCCAGCCTGCATGTCCAGTCCCACAAAACAAAACAGAAAATAAACATCTCTTAATAAAAGACCTCTGCTTAGACTTGTAACTCCACCATTTCAAGAACTTTAGACCTTGTAACTGACCTAAAGGTAATTGTTTTACAATCACTTTAAAGTCCTATCCATGAACACTGCCACCAGCAATTTCAACATTATTTTACCCTCAAATTCTCTAATTTTATGTATTTCACAACATAAAAGGTGTGAAGTGATTCACCCTGGAGGTGTGTGTTTCAGCCTTTACCACCACAATACCTTCGTGTGTGACACTCCCCTGCACACCTTTCCCTCCCAGTGCAGGGCTGGGAGTGTCCGGAGGGTGGGGCAGCTCAACACCTACCTAGAATTATCTAGAACTTTCGATATAGAGATGGGAACCCACTGGCAGAAATATGTTCAGAGAATCCCAAAAACTGAAAAAGATATACTATCTGAGCAACGCATGCTCATCATTAGGAAAACCATCTGTTGTTTTCCTCACTTTCTTTGGTTCACAGCTCAGAAATCTAATACTTTATACTTTGCAGAGCTAAAGCTATCCAACTTTTCCATTCCCTTGTCTGCTTCCAAGGCTTGGGAATTTTTCATCCTTCACACATCTGATACTTAATGTTAACTGCTTCTTGTCATAAAAAATTTATATAAAATTAGTTTTGAAAGTTCTGTGTGTGTTGTGTACTACAGCCTCTTGCCACTGCTAATAAACCCTGACACTTGTACCTCTTTTTGTGTCTGGCTTATGTGGACGACCGGAAAATTGAATTTAGTCCTGCATGCTTTGCAAGCAAATGCCTTTAACTACTGAGCCATCTTCCCAGTCCTAAAATTCTTTGTTTTGTACTTGTAGGTTGTAGATCTGATCAATCTTATGAAGTTTTGCTAGTGTCTCAGAGACAACTGAATCTGGTTTGTTTTAATGGTGAAATCACGGATGCCTTTTCTTCTTTAGTTAAATCTAAATATGTTTAAGTATGTGCGCCATCGTGATTACAATGAACAGTCTCTGGGTCACAGTATAGAGTAAGGACCAGCATTTTCTAATATAATGTCATTGTAAATTAACCACTGGCCTCCACACAAACATGCTGAGACATGCATGGGCATCTGCACACACATATGAACACACACACATACCCCACCACCACTGGACACAATTCAGGAGAAAGATGTGGCCTCACACAGGCATAATGACTTGAATTCTCACCTCTGATAGTCACCATGATGCATGCTGGTAGGTAGAGCATTGATCAGGATTCTAAAGAATCATGGGTTTTGCTAATCTGAGGGTAAGTCAACTTATATACTGAAACTAAATTTGAATGGTTATAGTTTATTACAATTCATTATCTCTTTTTAAATTATTTATTTATTTGCAAGCAGAGTGAAACCCACACACATGGGGGGGGAGGGAGAAGGAGGGAGGGAAGATATGCCCATGGCTTAAGCCACTGCAAATGGACTCCAGATGCATGGGCCACTTTATGGATCTGGCTGTACATGGATACTGGGAACTGAACTGGGGTTGTTAGCTTCGCAGGAAAGTGCCTTAACTGCTGAGCCATTTCTCCAGCCCCAATTCATGATCTTTTTATTCAATTAAGTATAAAAATCACAATCAATACAGTCATGCTTTCTAGGCTGAAGTCTTTTAACTAACAAGGAAAATAAAACCAAAGAAACCTGGAGCTATGTTGTTAGTTTACCATACTGAACTGGGATTCAGTCTCTGAGAAAGTGAAGACATGTTGGTAATTCAATGTAAAATTAGTCTGAAAACTCCTGAATTTAAAAAAATACAGGATTGGGGGAGTGCTAGGAAGATTGTTCAAGTGATTAAAGGCACTTGCTTGCAAAGGCTGCCAGCCTGGGTTTGATTCCCCAGTACCCACATAAAGCCAGATCCACAAAGTGGCCCATACATCTGGAATTCATTTGAAATAGAAAATATGCCCTAGTGTGCCCAACACCCCCCCGTCTGAAAAAATATAAATAAAAGAGGGTTCAGGGTGAAATTTAATATGCACATTTCAGTATTTGTTACATCTCAAATTTCTGTTCTACTCAACATAAAATTCTGGACCATGGCAGATTTCCCCTTCTTTAAGAAGTAAATATATGGCCCTATATTTTAAAAGGACATGAAGTAAAAGTCAAGCAGTACAATTATGAAACTAAAAAGGCTCTCAAAGAAATGGGTATATCACTACATTCATGGGTTAGTCAGTATATTTTAAAACATGGTATCTCACAATTGATCCTAGAAAGAAGAGAAAAATAATCCATCTCTAAGGAACTGGCTAGATCATCAAGTAGGTCTATGCATAAGAAAGATCTCCCATCCCCAGCCCATCTGGATCTCCCTCCGAAAGAGGGAGACAGCGAAGGTCAGCTTGTGCGAAAAGCAGATGCCTCGCGGTTATTCTATGTGGCAGTTAAAGCTACTTGACTCACTGTCATCTCTAATATCTGGCTGTGTAAATTCTAGGGCCTGGCATCCAGATCCGCCTGGGAAACTTTGTCTCTTGCTACCTGGTAGAACTGGGTCCATTCTGCTAATATTTTAACACCGGCAGGTTTTTTAAAAAACAAGGAGGTTGTGTGAGCACTTAAGGAAATTGATACAATGTTATCTGCAAGTTCTATCCCTGACTCCATTTCCAGCCCTGAGACACAATGTATCTGAATTCTGAAATGTAACAACTCCCTTCAAAGCAAAGAAAGAAAACAGGGCCTTTTCCTGCTCAGATGATACTTTGATTCCCTGAAGGGCTCCTTGTCTGAGATAGGGGAGCACTTTTACTCCAGGGTCAGTACAGGCTATGGTTCTAGAATGATCTGTATCCAAACAGGAAGCCTCTTGAAACTCTATCTGCCGGCCTTCCATCCTGAAACTACCTTCCTGTTCAGACATGGTAATGCTTGCAGACACAGCCATGTTCAGGACATGGCACAAGAGTGAGGGTTCAGGGGCACTCACACCAGGCCATCCATCTCACTTACTTAAGCATACCCCACCCCCCACCGCCCTAGCTCAGCTGCAGCGCTATGATCAAGAAATTCAGAAAGGAAACGCCCACTGAAGGGTTGGAGAGACGGCTTAGTGGTTAAGGTGCCTGCCTATGAAGCCTTCGGACCCATGTGTAAGCCTGACACACAAGGTGATGCAAGCATGCAAGGTCCACATGAACACAAGGTGACACACATATATGGAGTTTGATTACAGTGACTGAGGGCCTGGCTCACCTATTCATGTTCATATTTCTCTCTCGCATAAAAAAAATGCCCACTGAAAACATTCCACGTTGGTGACGCATCCCGCGTCAGTCAGTTCTGCTCCCGAAACCCCTGCACTATCACAGACGCAGAAACTCACCCTCTGAAATACCTCCTATCCCTAGTATTTTCTACACTCCCGTTTTTTCTTCTTTCCCCTGCAGGTGCACCTATGTGTGTGAAGGTGTGTAGAGGCCAGGGGAAAAACTTGGGTGGTGTTCCTTGGGGACAGTCAACCTCCTTTGAAACAGGCTGTCCCACAGGGCTGGACTAGCCTGAGAGCTCCGGGGACCCACCTGTCTCTCCTTTCCCGGTGCTGGGGTTACAAACCGGGCATTTTATGTGCACGCTGGGGATCAACCTTGGGTCCTCACGCTTGCTAGGCAAGCCCTTTAGCCCCCGAGCCAGCTCGCCAGCACTGCACTCCATTCTGCAAGCCTTTTCAATGCTCATTCTGGGCAGTGGCCTGAACGGCTGGGGGCTGAGGCCTGGTTGGGGTTCCTTCTCAGCTAGGTCCACATGCTTCCTGTGCTGACGAAAGAACGACTGCATGCAGACAGGATAACCGATCTCAGCAGCCACCAGCCACTTCCGGTTGGGAGTTCCCAGCTTCCTCTGCCATTTAGAGGCTGTTGCGACCTCATGGAAACCATGCACTCCTCCATCAACAGTTCCAGAACCTATGGCTTTCATTCCCCCCCCCCCCCCTTAATATTGCAGATGTCTTAGCAGGGCCACTAAGAGTTAAGAAAAATGTGTTTAGGGATTTTGTTTTTGTTAATCTCTTCCAGGAATAATGTGCCAGTAATTATTTTTATTAAAACAATCTGCTTGATGTCTTCAAGGTGCACAAGTGCTATCATTCAGATTATCCTCAATGACTGAAAACATCACCTAGCCAGACACAAACACCTAACTCTGATCAAATTTTAAGATAATTCTTTTAAAGATTTTGTTTTTTATTATTTGTGTGTGTACACGCATGCCCACATATGTATAGGGGCGTGTATTTGCCACTGCGCAAGTGTGAAGGTCAGAGGATGAGCTGGGGGTCTTTTTCCTCCTCTGGTTTCACCCGTGAGACAGGGTCTCTCCCATCACTGCCACTCGTGAGCTTACAGATCCGCCTGGCTCGGCCTCCCACTGCTGCGGTGCGCTGGGATCACGGAGGTAAGACTTGCGCCTGGCTTTACGTGGGCCCTGAGGAAGACTGAACTTGGGGTCATCGGGCTTATAAGCAAGCACCTTTAACCGCCGAGCCATCTCTCCAGCCCTGATAATTTTAAGATAGCCTTTAAAAATTTATTTTTTTATTTGAGAGATTATAAAGAGAAACAAAACAAAATGAGAGAAAGAATGGGCATGCCACAGCCTCTTGCTGCTACAGCTGAACTCCAGACACATGTGCCTCTTTGTGCATCTGGCTGCACCTGGGTACTAGGGAACCAAAACCAGGCTGTTAGGCTTTGTAAGCAAGCACCTTTAACTGCTAAACTATCTCTCCAGCCTTTTCTATAATTCTTGGTTTTTTGGGGGGTGTTCGAGTTAGGGTCTCCCTCTAGTCCAGGCTAATCTAGATCTTATACTGTAGTCCCAGGCTGGCTTCGAACTCACAGCAATCCCCTACCTCTGCCTTCTGAGTGCTAGAACTGAAGGTGTGTACCCGGCCCTCATCATAACTCTTAATGAAACCACTATCATCTAGTCTTATGAACTGTTATGTAGAGATAACAAACTTCTTAGTAATATGTGTTGTGAAATAAGATTTATTTCAATGACTAGAAAATTCTGCCTTCAGGCTTAGCCAAACTAAACAGCTGTATCCCTTAGGTACTCTCTCTGAAAGGCAGCATTCCTAAAGCGTCCCTCATTTTAAAGTCACATGATATGGAAATTTCACACAGCTAGCAGGATACTGCCTCTCACAAGCCTCAGCTTGCATAAAGCACAAGGGAGCTGCACCGCCAGAAACTGACCATAGCAAAATGACATGGTGAAAGTCCCTGGGAAATGCAGCCAAGATGTTTGCAAGTTAAAAAAAAAAAATCAACTACTGCATATACAACTAAAGGTCTTTTTCTCCAAGGCACAGCTCACAAATCAATTCTTTTTTGAGAACTGCGTCATCACGGGGCTACCATAAGGACAAAGGGTCGGCTAAGACCAGACAACAACAGAGAAGAACTCACAGCTAGTTACTAAAGTCTCCATTTCCAGGAATGCCACTGACACATGCCATCCCATGTTCAGTACCATGGGGATCAGAAACGGACTGCTTGAGGTCAGTACAATTAACTTCCTAGGCAAAGACTTGTACACTTGGCTCTGAAATCAGGCACCTCTGTGGAGGCCACCTCAATACCCCTAACTAGCAACCAGGAATGGCACTATTTTGGGGGGTTTTGGGTGAGGAGGACCAATCTTTAGTCAGCTGGACATTTTTATTGACAACAGAGCAGGCTGAAGAGGGGGTTTGGGTACCCGAGGCCTCTACGTCGGTAATCTGCTCCACTGGCTCTTTGGGTTCCTAAAGCTGTCTCCTTTTTCCATAAGACACCAAACCAAGTCTTTTGCCCAACTTTTCAGCAAAAATGTCCCACCACAAGGAGCACTATAACTTCTACTGTCTTAGCACAAGCACATACATGCATATGTATGTACAAATAGACATGTATCTATTAGGTCAGTCCAATCACGTGTGCATGGTGCGCCATGGAACACACACAATGCCAGGTTTTCACACCTAATGACAGCACGCATCTTACCTGGCACTGCAGATCACTCCGTGCTGGCCAGGAGCCGGGTGACACAATGGCTCCACATCGCATTCTGAGTTCAACAAACAGAAGAGCTCTCCAGCTGTGAAGTACTACACCATGACTGTCGCCACAAGCCCCAGTGCCCGGGGCGGGGGGACACCACAAACCAGGGCCAGCCCTGCGCACTGCCCGCATAGCCTTTAAAATACCCCCAAACCAGTGCGATCGTTAAGTCACATAATATGCTATTATTCTCACACATGATCCCATGATGAGAGGTCATTAGTACATCTGAGAGAAAAAAATACGTATACGTATACTTCCTAAAATCCAATCCAAAACCGAGTCAATGAAAGGAATACAAGTGTTTTCCTTATCCCAGCAGTACTGTTGTGTTTTCAGGTGAACATATGATAAATACATTTCATATACACAGAGGACTTTTTAAGGGTAAAAAAACCAAACTAATATTTTTTTCCTGTGTAGCAAAAGCACATTATCTGAAAGACATTCAAACTGAAATCCTCTCCAAATGAAAATTGTTTTCCAGCAAGATGGAATATTTTTATTCACAAAAAGCTACTGTGCCATTTCTAGGGAAGCTGTATGTCCACAGAAGCCCTGGGAAGTTCCGAGCTGAGGTAAAGGGAAGGGGTTTCGCTCTCCCTGCCAGTCTGGGTTGGACTTCAAGAATGGCGGCTTCTGTGTCCAGTGGGTCCACCTCCTGCTATTTATGTCACAGACTCTTGGGTCTGCAAAAACCCCAGATCATCCTAGAACTTGTCCCAGCAACTAGTGCCATGTGACACACACAGCAGACCTTAAACACTTACGAACACTAATGGGATTAGACTTCTTGGGCTTGTAAAACATAGAGCTCAGCAGTTGTCCTGAACAAAATAGTGTGCAAAGTGTGTGTGTGTGTAAGGGCTGGCCTAATTCCCTCAGAGTAACTCTAATGCAGCTAAGAGGCCCAGAGCCAGACCAAATGACCAAACTGAGACAACAGCTAGCTTCTTTATTAAATGACTATGAACAATGCCAAGCATTGAACACATGAATTCCAAGACCTCTGCGAGACTTTGCTTGACTGAAAGCACTAATATAGTAGAACCAGTCTGCTTTCCTGGTGGAGGCCAACCTGGCCTAAAATCCTTTATCATATCGGGTTCCCCTGGATTTCTAAGAATGTAGCTGATAAAAATACACACACACACACACACATGTTGCAGCCATGTTGCATTTTTGATTTGGTCACTGCTGGATGTTTAGACACACATCCACTTAACCATGTCATAAGATCACAGCGTGTGACATTGCGAGCATATATATCTATCTGGAGCAGAGTTCCAAATCCAAAAGAGATTTTTCTATATCACTCAAAATGCAGCTCATAACCAGTCTTTTTCATTTTTCACATAAATGTAATGATGACATGCACCCTCGGACTAATGCAGCAGATATTCCACACACACAAAAAAGCCTGGTGGTGGCAGCCAGACTGCAGACGCCCAAGTGAATGTTTTCCTTCGAGATAAATAAGGCCGAGGCAGCTGCTGGCTGAGCCCCACACCCTTGGTCTGCAGGAAGCATGTTTGAAGTTGGTGAATGGGCAGATGATTTTGTTAGGTGACCAGTTCTGCTTCTGTTTTCAAAGGGGGGAAAAACAAAAACACGCTGTCTTAAGAGAAAACCTGTTGCTTGCCAACCATGTACTAATTACTTATGCATTTAAAAATACATATGAAAACCCTTCACAAGGAAGAATTGACTCTCGCACAAGCTCTTCTGACCAGTGTTTACATTTTTAAATTAATAGAAATTGGCTTTCTATGATATAGTCCTTGCAAATTAGGAAAGCCCTTGTGAGAACCATATGATTTTAGAATATTCTATTTGTTTTTTAATTTCACTAGAAACTCCAGAGCATCTAGAATTAGATTGTGGCCATGCAAATACATTCAATATCTGAGGAGCAAAATGGCTTTTTTCTCTAGTCACTTAGCTGAGCAGCTATCAAAACCTTAGAAGATAAATCCATGGTACACGGTCCTACTTGAACCTGAAATTGTGCTGCTGAATTTGAGCCTACAAGTGTCATGATGGTAATTTCTTGGGGTGGGTTAAAAGCTACTATGTTATGAAAATGCCATGGAAATTGTTATTAGGGTGAAGGAAATATGGGTTCAGATAATCTGGCAAAACCCTTAGCCGTTCCCTAATAAAAGGGTCTAAAAGTGAAAATAATACACCAATTTCTTTTAGCATCCGACTGTTCAAAATGTTGAAAAAGCAATGATGGGAGTGTTAAAGCTTATTTGAAACACGCACACATACCCCTTCCAGACACAAATCACTAAAGGGCCTCAAAATTCTAGAATGAAACTCAGCCACCTACTTTTAAAAGCCAAATGAAGTCCACATCCACACAGAGAGTGCCACAGACATTTTATGTTGATGTCCTAAAACTGTTCATCACACCAAGTTTGGGGCAAAGTTGAGGGACTTGAGTCACAACCCAGGGAGTTTGTTCTTTAAGAACCACTGGATGGTTGGGGGCCAGAGTTAAGAAAACACTACCTGATCAAAGTTCGTGTCACACTGAACTATGAAGGCTGTGGAGTCACTGCAGGCCTGCCCGAGTCGACAGCTGTCTCTCTGCACTCCATTTCACTGAATGCGGCCATGTAGCCAGTCTCCCCTCAGAGAAGTCTGTCTCCACAGCTGGCGACAGCTTACTAGTCCTTACACAGCATCCTTGGCTTCCGCACTCAAGTGGGCCCTGTTAAGTCACACTGCTGTGCAGCCATGAGTGAGGCCCCAGCACAGCTTCCTCTAATTGTGGTCCACAGCCAACCTGCTTCAAAAAGACATCTCTTACTGCCTGCAAAGTGACAAAGCTCTTGGTCAGTATTACCCTACGGGGGAAAAAAATAATAATAATCTAAGACAGTAAAGTACAGAACAAAAACTAACGCTTCCCTAGAGCAACAAGGATAATAAGAAGCAAGCTTTTGCACACACTGGTTATTAAAAGATGGAACTGCAACCTTTGCAACCACCTCTCACCTGTATCAGATAAAAGTTATTTTTGTTAAAGGCAAGTTATCACTGACTGGGTTTCCAAGTGGTATTGAAAATACATTTCCAATGTCGACAAGTTGGGGCAGTGACTTGAATTTTGGCAGACTCATTTTTAAAATTCTTTTATTCAGATGGAAAAGTAAACAGAGCATGTGTTTTGCTTAGATTTCCAAACCAGACAAGAGCTCTGACTTTCAGGCCTTAAAGAGATCTTCTGAAAGGCCCCTACCCCAAACGCTCGACTACAAATCACGGTCACACAATGTGGCCAGACACCGGGTTCCACTGGCCCAAAGAAGGAGACTCCCTGATTGGAGGGTGCAGCGTATTTACACCGCACACAAATCAGCTTTCTGGGTTGGAATCACCCCTTCCGAATGCCTGGCACACAGACGAGCAGATGAGGACTTACCCGGGCGCCAGCTCCTAGCGGACCGGCGATCTTGGCATTTTCCTCCTCAGGTTTCTGGAGAGCATCTTCAGTCCCCCGAGTCACAAGAATTCGGAAATGCTGCTGCCCAGCGTTTTGATCTTGCCTGATCTTGAACATGCACCCTGGACCCTGTGGCGTCCTCTCCACTGAATTCGTCCTGCGAATCTCCGGTGCCATCCTACCAGCCCGGGACAGCATTTCTGGGGCACCTCGTGGTTCTTCCGTGGGACTCACCCGGCCTGCTCGGGGCTGGGTCGGGTATGAGGTGCTGCGCTCTAGCCGAATGCGGGGATACCTCACCAACCTGTTTCCCTTCGTCCCAGTGAAACCAAAATTGAAGTCACCGTCCAGCCCAGGAGCAGCACCTGGCTGGGACTGCTGCAACTGGAAGACGAAGCATCGCTTCCCAGAGGAGCTTCCAGATGTATCTGGAACATGCTGCAAGGACCAGCGCCTGGGCTCTGGGGCCTGGCCATCGGGGCCGAAAGGCAGCAGCCGCACTTGACGCACATCGGCGCTGGAGGCCCGATGCTGGATGCGCAGGCCCGGGGTGTCCTCCTCGGAGCCCTCAGCCAGGCGGGGACATCGCATGCTGCGGCCACACATGCCATTGACCTGAGACCCCAGGTCCCAGGCTGCCCTCGGAGGGGAGCTCCCGGGGGTGTCCCTTGGACAGGGTTCCTGGGAGCCACTCTGGACGGAGACCCTCGTGGCTGTGGTGGTGGCCATGGCCTGGTCGCCAAGGTCAGCCTGAGCACTCGGGGGCCGGTCATCGGGACCCTCGGGTGGTCCACAACCATCCGTGGCCCCATCAGCGGCCTTGCGCTGCAGGGAGATCTGTACGGAGGAGCTGCGCGTGGGCCTGGAGTCCACCCCGGCCAGGAGCTGTGGGATGAACATGGAGGAGCTGCGCTTGAGCGCACCTATGCCCTCGCCCTCGGGCAGGCCGCCTCCGCTGTCCTCCCCTCCATCCTGGGTGCAGGGGTGCGGGCCGCTCCTCCGCGGGAGCGTGTGAAATGCCATGACAAAGTCCTCTTCTCTCTCCTGGTCTAGGATCTCTGACTCGGGGGCTGTATTGCTTCGACCTGAGCCAAAATGAAACCGAAGCCGATGGGCCATGGTGACCAGGGGGGCCAGCTGGGAGAGGGCGAGCGACAACAACACTCCAGGCACTGCCAGAAGTCAAAAACCGAAGGCACCAACTCCAAGAAAAAGTGTCCCATCTGCCAAACCTTTAGCACTGCGGCACCAAGAGCGACAGATAGCAGAAATAGCCCAAGTGGCAACCGGCATTCCAGGCATGATTGGGTAAGAGCAAAAAGCTCTCATCTACACTGTGACCGTGGGTAGGATGGCCAGAGCCACATGACCGCCCGTCCCCCCTCCAATGCCAGCCTGTGGGCTTAGGGACGTTTCCCCTCTCTCTGGCTTAAAAAAAAATACCAGCAAGAGCCTGAAACTGCACCTTCCCAGCTGCTGCTTTCCAGTCAGAAAGGGGCGGCCCAGCAGGGAGCTCTCGCAGCTGACTGGGGCAGAAAACACACTCCAGCCATGCCCTGGGGCTGTAAATCTGACCACATCACACTTGCAGAGCATTGCTCTCCCCACGGGAAGGCAGCCCCTGCCAGGGACCCTGCCCGAAGCAGAAGCGAGCGGACACTGGCATGTGCCCATCTCCCCGCCTCAGCCCAGGAATGGTCCGGAAAGTAGAGCCGGGCTGCTGCACTGGGGGTGGGGACCTTACACAGGCATCAGATGTTGTGTTTCTGTTATTTATGATATCACTACACTACCATGACGGAATGCAAACTAATAAAACGTACTATAAATATGATCGCACACCCCACCGAGCTGGTGTCCCTTTAATGGGAAATAATTAGCCCATGATCTACAAGTCACAAAATAGCCAAGCGGAGACGCCCGAGGGGCGCAACACTGCAGTTAGTGGAGTGCCTGGTTCAGCAACTGCTACGATAAACATCGTTCATTTAAACATCGTTCATTTATTTGTGTGTGTGTGTGTCTGTCTTACACAGGACTGTTAGGCACATAAGTGGCAGGGACAAGGAACCCAGCTTGAGAAAACATTCTCTCATATGCCAAACAGGAGGGACAGAGACAGACAGACAGACAGACAGACACACACACACACACACACACACACACACACACAGAGGGGTGGGGAAGGGAGGGAGAGAAGTAAAACTTAGGAAGGGTGTTCATGTGGTTTTTGTAGCCATTCAACTTAAATACCACACAGAAGTAAGCTGCCTGTAGACTATTGTTTTCCAGGGGAAAGTCAGCAACATGACTATTACCACAGTTGGGATACAAACCTAGATTCTTGCTATGTTTGCAATGAGTCAGGAAGAACCTGGGAAATAAAAGTGCATGTTCAAAAGACATGGGATTTGTTGTTGAGTTGGAAATATTTGGTGTGTCTTAAAGCCTACTATTTTCTATGATCCAGAAACATCAGTTACTTAACAAAGAGGTTTATTTAGAGGGAGTTTAAAAAAAAAAAAAGAAAGAAAACCACCCAAGAGGGGAAAATACCAAGTTGCAGAGAGTGACAAAAAGCTTATTTTAAAATCTGCAAAGCATGTCTTTGTCAACAATTCCAGAGAGGGGAATGTGAGGATTAACCCTGTCTTTGCATGAACCCAATCCTGTTTCCTAAAAGCACGAGTTCTGAAAGCCAGAATGACCTCTACGAAATACCTGGAGGCTTGTTTGCGTCATGCTAGCAGGTTCAAGCCCCGCCACAGTCACGCATTGTCTTTGCTGGGTTAAGAGACAACAAAGCAGAAGCCAGCGGGAGCCCTGGCAACACTCTCTGCTCAGTAGCAGACAGCCGGGCAAAGCAAGGTGCTCATACCATCAGCCATAATTGCTCAGGTAAGACTTGAATTCGCAGAGGTTTCTTAAAAGCACTGCATTCAAAGTCCTCTTTTTTGTTCCCAACTCAAGGTCCATGCAACTACAATCATTATTTTAGCTCATGGCAATGGGGAACTTAAGTTGTTTTAAACAAATTTCTCTTAATACAAGAGCATTAAGCAATGCATTAAAACACATCAGACATGTAGTGAATTCTGATCAGATCTGTCCCATCTTTCATCTTAAGAAAAATTAGTTTACAAGTCAGGCTCTAAGGATTGGTGTATGGAGGCATAGGGCTGCCTTACAGCACTGGAGATAGTCCATTCAGGCAGTCCTCGCTGGGTGAGGGCAGGAGTTGAACCCTCCACAGCTCACTCGGGCAGCCCATCAAGAAGGCACCTTTGGGCTGGGGAGAAGGCTCAGTGGTTTTAGGCCCTTGCTTGTAGTGGCCTGGGTTTGATTCCCTAACACCCACATAAAAGCAGATGCACAAAGTGGCACATACATCTGCAATTCAGTTGCAGTGGCTACAGGCCCTGGTGTGCCCATATTCATCTTCACTCTGCTGTAAGTGAAATTTAAAACAAAGCAGGTACCTTCACCCAAACAACAAAGGGGACTCCATGGTACAAAGTAAACATCTCAATGTAAAACCACCAGAACCCCATCTTCATAATTCATAAAGCAGGCCCAGTGTGCTACTTTTCCATTTGGAAAATAATGCCAAGCATGTCAGTAAGGGTGAACATTGTGGCTATTTCCTTCCCAGTGCTGGCCTGAGACTGAGAAGATAGTGTGTAAGATCTTGAAGGTGTCTCCCAATGGCTGTTTCATTATGCAGACCCCAACCACGGTTTTCTTATCTCAAGGACATGGCTTATGTTGGAAAAGCCTTCCCAAATACACATTCTGATAAAGTCAAGCTATTCAAAAGTTTATAGAGTTTCAATAGAAGTCTCCAGAAAGAATGGTTCATAAGCACTTTTCCTTTAATCAACCAATTCAAGTAAGTTTGGGGACCATGAATGATGAAAACTGTTTTATTTTAATCCTACTCTTTTCTCCCCCCCCACCAACCCCTCCAAGGTAGGGACTCACTGTAGCTCAGGCTGACCTGGAATTCACTATGCAGTCTCAGGGTAGCCTCGAACTCACGGCGATCCTCCTACCTCTGCCTCCCAAGTGCTGGGATTAAAGGTGTGCCACCATGCCTGGCTTTTTAATCCTACTCTTGAGGATACTTTAAGACTTACTTCATAATACCATTGTGTTCACTGGTATAGCAAGACTATGTGGTTCCTGGGTACATGCTGCAAATGTTCTAGTTAGTTAAGAAAACATGTTTTTCAGTCAAATTTGCTCTGAAAACTGCATTTCCAAAATGAGAATTTACTTATACCTCCTATATATCAATTTACATCTATATCTATATCTATCTATCTATCTATCTATCTATCTATCTATCTATCTATCTATCTCAAATGCTTTGAGCTTATATCAGCTCAAATCTTTGACTTTTGCTTCATGGAGGATGGACTGTCATTTCAAGCATGGCTGCGCTGTTCTAGGGTTCTAGTGCTCAGGATGACCCAAGGCCTCACACAAGCTAGGCTTTACCACTTGGTCACCTGACTCTTCCTCCTAGGCCTGATGCTTGGTTCTTTCAAAATTACTGTTCAAAGACTTCTCTTGAGAAAGAACCACTTTAATTGCATTTGCTAAGTAGAGTCACTTGTTCCTATTACACACTGTTAATTAGATTTTCATTTCCTCAGAGAATGGCTACAGCATTTTTGTTAAAGGCATCTTATAGGTACAGTATGGGTTACATTTAAAAAATTGCCACAAGGTTTGCTTGCTGACACTCTTGAAGGCCTTCTCAGAGATACGCTGATTTTTCTGTACACCCCAAACTAAGCACAAGTGTTTGGACTGAGGTTATCCACACAGACTTGCACTAATATTCACTACGAACACACACATATACACACAAATACATTTTCTGTCTTAGCAACACACAAGTACATTTTAGAATTGTGAACTTTAACAGCAGAACAAAAATAGGCTTCTTTTTGGACATGCGTACTGTTGTAAGTACAAATAACAGAGAGGTTTGAAACATGCTCTTCCCAAAAGTTTAGTTTTTAAGAAATGATGCAAAATTCAAAAGTCAACGACTCACCAGTCTGTTTTCGTCAAACACTTCAAATAGGAGCCTATGATTAGATGGGTTTACCTGGAAGGAATATAAATAATGTTTCAAAAACCAACAGGCATTATTGAATAAGAGACAGAAAGAAAGCAAGAATGCTTGACAAGCCCCCCCCCCCAAAAAAAAACTGTTTAACATAAACATTTTGCTTGTCAGGAAAGCCTGTGTGTATTAAATAAAATTTATCTACTACTGATTTTGCTATTAATCGATCCTTGATACCTAGGCCCATGAGCTAAAGGCAAGGCCCTCAACTGTGTTTCTAGGAGCAAAAGATGATTCAAAACAGCTCTAAGGAGGATTTGATCTCCTCTCCAAGGCATCCCAGTCTGCAGAAGGAGGGCCTATTCTCACCAAGCCCCCCACCAGCAGACTTCCTGGCTCAGATGAGGACAATTAAAACAGTAAGAGGAGGCATTTACCATAGGGGCTTGTTTTCCAGGTATTAATCCCCTCCCTGTCAGCATGACATGGTCTTCTCTAATCCTCACAGCAAGCCAACGATGTGTAACTATCACCTCAGTTTCACACAGGAGGTGCTGAGCCCATGTGGGAAAAGCAACCTGCTTAAGCAGAGGTTGCTCTAGGTCTGTCCAAATGTCGCAGCTCCAAGGTGCTCATGGCATTGCATTTGATTCTTCCTTTGACCCACACTTGCCCAGACAGCCTACATAATGCCACCCATGTTTGGACATCATTGACTAACTACCAGCCTCCTCAGCACCTGCCAGGGGATCTCCTTCAGCCCATCACTGCCCGTCAAGGAATTGAGGCGCCTGTGGAAGCACATCTCTCTCTTACATGGGTGTCCTTTGAGGCTTGTTGGGGGGAGGGGGTTCCCAAGGATTCAAATGGTTATGCTGGATCTGGGACATGACCCAGGTCTACAGTGACTAGGCCCTGCCTGCTGCCTGCTGGAGCAGATGCCCCCATACCACAGAGTGCTCAGGAGTTTGACCTGGCACCTCAGCCCTCGGTCTGCAGACCCCTTAGGGAGAGAGCAAACAGATGGATGGCAGGGTCATCAAGCCCTGGGAAGGGGGGCACACCCCCAGGGAATGCATCCGAGGGCAGGACTAGCAGGGTGCACACACTCAAGTATTTGTGAAGGGAATAAAGATCTTTTTTTCTTACCAGAAATAGAGCAAAATTAGAAGTTAAAAATGCCTGTATTCAAGATCCATTGAAAATAAATCCATAAAGTTCACATAAATGTGGTTCAAATGAAAGTAGTGTAAATGATTTGGAGTTTCTTAAAAGGTGTATCTGAGTGTTAACTAAGGGCCAGTGACAACCCTTGGCCCCTCACCAGCTTCTGTGTCCTGCATGAAGTGATGTACAACCCGTATGGTAGGGGTGGAATATGGGAATCTACCGAGTACTCAAGTGTCAGCACATCTCAACTCTGGATGTCACAGCCACACACGCAGGGTACACTCATCCAAGTGTGGGGCCCAAGGACCGAGGCAGAAGGCAGGACTCATGGCTCCAAGGGCAGCCTGCTTCCCAGGAGGCCGTGCTTGCTGAACAACCTAATCTGAAGCCTTTTGAGATGGAAGCCAATTTTTCCTAGCATAGCTACGCCCCTAGTTAAAGTGTGTGTTTTTAATTTTAAGAAGGCAAGACCCTTCTCTTAATTGAATAGCTGAGCAGTTTAATGCTTCTAAAACTTTTAGTAGCAAAACCTAGTAATAGCAACAAAAACTCACCAAGCAGAAATCTCAGTGATTCACAGAAGGCAAGCCACTGCACAGCTGCTCTAGATATTAGATTTTAAAGGCTGAGGAAATGTGGCCTTATTCATGGGTTTTTTAAATCCCAGGAGGAACTGTATACTGCACACAGGCCTATACAGTAAGTATTTGAATTATCAAACTGTCCTTTCTAACTGGAATGGAATTAAGTTGTCTTTTTTTTCCCCTTTCCTTTCTTCTTTTTTTAAGCTGGTAGTGTTGGGTATCAAACTCAGGGACTCCAGGATGTTAGACAAGCATTCAGCCACTGAGCTACATACACCCCACCCCGTAACTGGTAATGCTTCATGTTCCTGTTTTCATCATTAATACTGCTTTGCTTTGCTCTCTTTCTCTGTAAAATAATTCATAAGCTATGCCACATGGAAATAAAGTACTGTTTTAAATTACATCTTGTTTTTTGAAAGATAATGTCCTTATCTAATGGTTGTTTGTTTGTTTGTTTTCCCAAAACAGCTCCAAATGAGGTAGTTGAGACTGAAAACCAGAGACACAGCAAGGCCAACTTTAAAACATTTCTCATCTTAAAAAGAATGTATCTTTAAACATGTTATAATTTGTTTCCATCTAAATCTATTCTGATATGTCAATCTATAGATCAACAACAATCATTACCAAAAAAAAAAAAAAGGCAAACTTACTCTAAAATAAAATTCTTCATTCCACTTTGGATTCAGCGTCTGGAAGAGAAATTATCTTGTAATACCTTGTAAGTTACCTTGTAATACTCTGTAGAGGAGGAGACTATAGTTGCTCCTCTAATATTGTCATCCTATTAGCTTAAATATTTTCCAGGATAAACAACGATTTTCAAAATGGCAATCAAAAAGCAGCATTTAGTCAATCATGTGAGGATATTCTAGTAATCAAACTAGACAGGGAAGGGAGGAGTGCATTTACAAAACATGACTCATGGCTGGGAACCAGAAAGAGCATGTTATCGCCAGAGGAAAAATACTGGGACTTCCTCAGAGCCACCATCAAGAAAACATAAAAATCCCCTTCATGAAATTAACACTGATATGATTTGTCCCATCAAGCCGGAAGTTAACGTCCCTGTATCTGCTTCAAGTCTGTTTTGAAGAGCAATGAAGTAGGTTGGGGGAAGGTTGCAAGTGTTCAGGATTTATGCCAATACTGACATTTGAGGAATATTTTATAAAGTATTGATCTGATGTTACACCCCCTCACACTCACTCACTGCATATACTCAAATTAGAACTTTTACTTCCCCCAAATATTAAAAAAAATTCTGCTTATCCTTCAACCTTCCTCTCCATCAATCCATTATTTTTATCAATTTATTCATACACACATCTTTTGAGAACAAGGCAAAGATACTTCTGTCCTTAGTAAGAACATGAGATGACTGGCCCAAACGCCTTCAAAAGTAAGATGAGGAAAACATTTAGACAATCATTTGTCCAGGCACAAAGCTCACAGAGACATGTCTCAAAAGTAGCTGTAAAAATGGGAGGCTGAAAACTCGGCTTTGTACAACTATAGCTATTTTTTTTTTGTCAAAATTATATTTGCTTTTATCAATCCATTTCACTTAATTGGAAGAAGAAAAAAGCATAAGCGCATAGCATCATCAAATACAATACAGAACTTAAAGAGACTGAACCAGCATTTGCAAAAACAAAAAAATCAGCTGTTTCTTCACCCCCAACTCCACAGTGAACTCCATCCTAAATAATAATGCTCCACACCTTGGGGTGTAAATGGAGCCAGGATGGCAATGTGGAGGTGCCCCTGGCCTTGACTCACAGGACAGCTTCATGATATGGTGGGGGAGGTGAGGGGGGCAGGCGTGCAGGCAGACGGGAAGTCAAGGACAAAAAGAGCATGCATGAGGGGAACATGACTCTCAGGAGCACCAGGAGCGGAGGCCTGCAGCTCTTCACCGAGCAGAGCCCAGACATACTAACCAGGAGGCTGGCTTCCAGAGCGGAGCAACTCCCTCCAGCGAGCAGAGGGAGGGAGAAGCGGGGTGGCCCCTCCAAAAAAGGCAGCGCATTGCAATATCCCCAGACACGGGTGTGGGACCTGGGCTGCCGTCCAGCAGGGGTATCAAGACCCCCGACTGCCTTCCATGCAAGGTGCCCCAGCTCCCCCGGCAACAGAAGAAGTGGCAGCGTCTAATGCTGGGAACAATGGCTTCCCTCTCAGGCATCCTCCCACTAATGTGAACACCCACTTCTCTGTGCAAAACAGACTCTTAGTGCCAGACTCAATGCCAGGTGGAGGACACACTACGTTACTGTTTTTAATGCAAAATGACCCGGCCATGCTGTGAATCCTCAGAGCAGCAGGAGAGTTGCAATATTTTTAAAGCAATTATGCTGACCCTGGAAGTGTGTGTTCTGCTAAGTGTCAGACTGTCTAACCAGCTCCACCAAGATGGTGGGTAAAACGGCGGCAAACCGCAACTACAAACACGTATGATAGCATCGACAGAAGACCCCCATGTTCAACCAGGCCCCCAAATACAAATGAGGTGCACACATATTTTACATACGTACGTGGAGATAGGTAAATTAAGAAATTATAATTATGGAATGATTTTAATAAAACAATAGACCTTAAGTCTAGGGATAGACATATATACGTAGATACAGGTATTATTTTATTATTAATCTATTCCATGCGTATCCATGAAGGTATGGAAACAGCTTCCTTTGGTAACACTTGTTTCAAGTTAAACCATTCTTTGTCTGCCAATTCTCCAACCCACTGTTTCATTAACTATATTCTAAATTATAGCTTAAATTTCTTTATAAAAACCAGTAAATCAACAAGAAAAATCTCATTTTGCTATATCCTTTGCAAGAAGAAAATTATCATTTGTAACAAAACATACTTTCAGAATACTGTTTTTACAGTCTTTTAACCAAAAATAAGAATTGTTATCTTGGGTTAACATAGAAAAGTTTTAGCCTATGGCCAATTTTTAGATTTAATACTTGGAGATATTTAAAGTAAAAATATCTCCATAGTCTCCAAATATAAACTTGTGCAAAGCCTAACTACACAATTTAACTGGGTTAAATTATGACTTAAATCCAGTTTCATCAAGAATAGACAACCTACCTTTTTAATTGTCTTTGTCTGAACCAAAGCGAGTTCTCTGTTCTCATCAGCTACATACAAGGACAGCTTCACATAGGGGTCACTGCAAGAGAAGGCCTCAGTTTAAAGAACTGTACATTTTCATTAAAAGTAAACGAAAATAGCAAAGCTAAATGAAAATGCAAATACAGTTAACGTCGCAGCTTACATTAATCCCCAAAAGTACTTATCATTTTAATTTTAACATGTCTTAACAGGAAAATATAGCCCTTTTCATGTGATTGATTTTCTCTCTGTGTGTATGAAAGCATTATGGACTCTTGCCAGTTCAACAAATGCCAGACACTGTGCCACTTTTTGTGTCTGGCTTTATGTGGGTAGCTTGTGAGTTGAACCTGGGCTGGCAGGCTTTGCAAGCCATTGCCCTTAACTAATTGAGCCATCTTCCCAGCCCCAGTGTCTTTCTCTTTGTGCAGGTATATTTTTGCCTGATGTGCCTGAGTGTTTGTAGGTGTGGAGGTGGGATGTGTGCGTATACATGTGTGTGGATGAAGTCCACATTGGGAATCTTCTATCACGCTCCACCTAATTTTTTTATTGATTGATTGAATTTTGAGGCAAGCCCAACAGACTGGCCTGTTTTATGCACAAGAGCAAGAGTGTGTGTGAGAGAGAGAACTGGTGTGCCAGGGCCTCCAGCCTCAGCAATAAACGCAAGGTGTGTGCACCCCCTTGTGCACATGTACAACCTTGCGAGTTTGCATTGCTTTGTGTGTCTGGCTTATGTGGGGCATGCAGAGTTGAATATGGGTCCTTAGGCTTCGCAGGCAAGTGCTTTAAGCACTAAGCAATCTCTCCAGCCCCCCACCTAGTTTAATGACCCCACATTATGCAGAATATCATTAACTTTGCCACCACCCTCATTTTTATGTCCCTCAGCTACCATGATGGCTGGCTACTCTGGAAATGCAGCATGGAGCTAACCCTCCACTTCAACAGCACATGCACCTTCTTCCATTGGCCATTTACCTCGCTCACTTTGTGGCCCTGAATAGCGCACAGCAAGTCTCCCATGCACCTAGGGGCTGTGGGTGAGTTCTCTTGAGGGTGGGACAATGACTTCAGGTATAATGAGGAGGGCATGCCCAAGCAAGTCATGTCACAATAGAGACCATGTCCCAGAAGGCATGAGAGGATGATGAACCCTCTGAGGTATTGACCTAGAAACTTCCTGGTATACAGCTGAAAGAGAAGCCACAGGCCAAGGTGCAGGAGCCAACTGGAGGCCAGTTGGACAAGCTCAAGGGGACAGAAGACAGTGACTCTGAGATGCTCCTCTCCTTCCGCCAGGATGGGACCAGGCTCAACTTCAGGCTATTCAGGAATGAATTGAGAATGATAACACGCAATTCACAGGGTTGCTCAAGGATGACAGAAAACGATGTTCAAATACCAGTGCCCGGCACAGTGCTGCAGACACAGGACGTGCAGCCCGGTAGGTGACAGCCGTTGTAACCGACTCTCTGCCTTGCTTTCTTAGGAGACACTGAGGTCCTCTGGTTGTTTCTTTTCATTCTCTGTGCTATTGCTGGTTTGATGTGACACACTTGCCACCGAGTACGAGCTGGAGGCAGCCCAGCTCTCCATGCATTCTGTGCTTCCTTGTTATTTATACCTACTGGCACCTGGGCAGAGACACACAGCCTAGTCAGCTTCTCACTACGATCCACTCCTGGCACCTAGTTACTTCCTCAGAAGCTGGTGTTCAGTACTTCCTGGGGTTTCCAGTGGCATGGTCCTTTAAGAAGCTAGGAATGGCAATGGTACATGCTTAGAACCCCAACTCTAAGGAGGTGGGGCCAGGAGAATCCCTAGGTCTCACTGGCTGGCCAGCCCAGCATACTTGGCAAGCTCCAGGATAATGAGTGACCTTGTCTCACAAGAACAACCAAAAACAGAAGGAAAATAAAAGGCACACTACAGTCCTGAGAACCACCTTCAGAGTGTCCACTGGCTTTCGCATGCACACACACGCATGCACACCGTCCTCACACGCACATGCACGCACACACACCGTCCTCACACGCACACGCATGCACACACACCATCCTCACACGCACACACACGCACGCACACCGTCCTCACAGGCACATACAAACACGCACACCACCCTCAGATGCTCATCCTCATGTGTATATGCATCTACACACACACACACACACACACACACACACACACACACACACACACAGAAAATCAGGCTTGTCACCAGAGAATCTCCATGTCTTGGTGCTATTTCAGGGAGAACTCTGGAAATTTAGACTGGTCCCCAATCCAAACATCTAGGTTGTGCAGATCCCAAAGGTGACGGCTGGGAGGATCTTGCTGCTTCCTTACTGAGCAGAGACTGTACAAAGCCAAGAAGCGTGTGGTGGCTTGGATAACGCAGCAGCACAGAACTTTCTCTCAGGGACGTGAGTTACACAAGGGTCTTCAGGTAATCGGAGGTTAGAAGACAGGCCTCTGAAGAGCAATGAAATCATATGGAGCCTGACAGATATCAAGATACTCTGCAACAGCACGTCAGAAGTCCCTGTCCCCTGCAAAAGTCCCCGCTCTCTCACAAGATGTCACCATGAAACCTTGGTCACTAGTACATCCTGGTAGTGCAGGAAGAGCTCTGAAATAATTGTCTTCTCCATCCTCAACCTGGAGCTGAGGATGCTGGGCTCTGCCCTCATGTCCACAGTCATCCCAAACAGGGGGACAGAGGTCTGTATTCACCTCTTAAAGAATTCAAGAGGGTGGCTGGAGAGATGGCTTAGCGGTTAAGCGCCTGCCTGTGAAGCCTAAGGACCCTGGTTCGAGGCTCAATTCCCCAGGACTCACATTAGCCAGATGCACAAGGGGGCACACACATCTGGAGTTCATCTGCAGTGGCTGGAGGCCCTGGCACGCCCATTCTTTCTCTCTATCTGCCTCTTTCTCTCTCTGTCTGTCACTCTCAAATAAATAAATAAAAATAATAAACAAAAAGTTTTTAAAAAAGAATTCAAGAGGGGTTGGGGAGATGGCTCAGTGGTAAAGGGGCTTGCTTGCAAACTCTGTGACCTGGATTTGATTCCCCAACACCCATATTAAGGCCAATCTCAAAAGATGGTACAAGCATTGGGTGTTAGCTTATAGTGAGCAGTAGGAGACCCTGGCATACCCATGCGTGCAAACACACACACACATATATATACATACATATATACACATATATATATATATATACACATACATATACACATATATACATACACACACACATATATATATATATACATACATATATACACACACACATGTATATATATACACATATATATATATACACATATATATATATTTGTAAATAATTCAACAGATGAGCCGCACATGGTGGCACACCTTTAATCCCAGCACTCGGCAGAGGTAGGAGGATCACCATTAGTTTGAGGCCACCCTGAGACTACCTAGTAAGTTCCAAGCCAGCCTGGACTAGAGTGAAACCCTACCTTGACCCCCCCCACACCCCCGCAAATAAAAGGATTCAATAGATGAAAATCTTTCTCCAGGGTCTCTCTCACGACCACCCTGCACCACTGTTTAAACAATGACCCTGCAGGTTAAGCCGTTCCTCCCGCAGAGCTGAAAACCAGCCCTGCTGGGTTTGCCCTGTTGCTCAACCTCCCAGGCCACAGGGAACAAGGACAGTCGGTCATGGCACGTCGCTCATGGGGTCATACCTGACCTCCTCCCTTGACTCACTCAAGTGTTCTGCATTCTTTTGCACCTGTTATTTGCTCATTTTAACCAAAACCAATAGTCCCTGCTGAGAAGCACATTCATTCTAGGGTGCAGGGCCCCTAGGGCCAGGGAAGAGGTTGCCTGCCATGGACCATGTGTTCAAGACAGATTGCACTGAAAGAGCAGTCAGGCTGCCGTGGCATGGCCTTGTTGCCCACCATGAAGCTGTCTCCCTCCCAAGGGTGCTTGGAAATTAGGATATAGCAAGGCCCATCGCCTGAAGGAAGGTATCCTTTCTCCCTGGGAAAAAAAGATGCTGGAGGTAGTGGCTTTGTCCCCTACTAACAAAGGACATGCGGCTGCTGGTTGCCACACATGACACATAGTTTATTGTGACCATCCATCCATCCCAGATAAAGTGTCACAGAAAACCCCATTTTGTTGAATGACAGTGTTTTGTTGATGGCTTCCTTGTTCGTTTCCACTTTCACTATTAGCATCAGTGTTACATAAACGACTTAGATCCTCAATAAAGAAATAACACTTAGAAAACACTTCCAAGTAAGGAAAAAAAAAATACCTAGAAAGTGTGGCAAGAAATAAAGCAGCAAATATATGCAAGGCTAAACCTGACATTTTTATAACAAATCATCTATGCTTGAACAAGTTAACGCTTTTTAAAGAGGTAGGCATTTTAACACTCTGCTACTAGAAAGTCAAAAACTGCCTGTTTTCTGGAACATACCAGGGCGTAAGTTTCAAGAGCCTTTAAAGAGTCAATGCCTGTGGCTTCATTAAGTTCACTGCAATAGATTAGTCCCAATGACCAGATGTACGTATTCATCTCCTCAAATACTCAATCCAGCATCACATACATTAAGAAAAAGTTGGAAGCACCCTTTTACTCAATAGGGAAATGATTAAATACATTGTGGTACAATCATGCCACAAGAGTATTATAAACCATTAAAACCAGATTTTCAAAGAATATTTTTAAAATGAGAGAAAACAACATATAACACAGAGGAATAAACAGATCTAACAGTGTGCCTGATTCAAAAAATTTATGGAAGTGCTTGAGCAAAACATAACTAAGAGTTAACAGTCATTCCCTCTGGATAATAAGCTTGTGAGTTATGTTTATTTCGTTCTTTATGGTTTGTATTTTTTTCCACAATTTCCTGATGTGAGAAAGTACTACTTTTATGCATACAAAAAGTTATAAAAACACCAGTATCAGCCATACTTGTATTTCAATTATTATAAACACTTCATTAGAGAAGCACTTTTGTGGCCAGAGAGATCTCATTAACCCAAAGGAGCATCATCTATTTTTTTTAGCTCAGAAATTGCCTTAAATGACTATGAGAGGGTTTTGAAAGAAAATTACATATACTCCAGCCCTCCAAACTCAGTACAAAGCCTAAAGTATTATTTCGAAATATATCTCTTGTCACAATACTGGCAATAATCAAATTACTCTCAAATACATGATTTCCAATATACATCAGAGCAATGGGTTAGATTACAGCCAAATTCCTTCTTATAATATTCCTAGCCAGATATAAAGGATATGAAAGCATTATAGCCCAAGCCATAATCAATAGGTTTTGTTCCTTGGGGTCAGTGTATTAAGTGACTCAAAATACACTCTTGTCCCTGTCAGTTATGACTATGTTGTTTGGAGTAATGAGTGGGATGGAACCAACTGTTTTGCCATCTACAACCAGTCACTTGGGGTCCCTCTCTTGGGTCATGGAAACTCACAGGAGCCGGGGGCAACTGCATGTGTCTATGTCTAACACATGTAGGGATAATTCCTTATTCTATCCAGGCAGACATAGGCAGCTCACGAAAATATTAAGTTTAGAAGAGTTTGTAAGGAAAAAACGCTCTTCCATGTTATTCAGTAAAAGTCACTAAAAGGAAAAGTTTCACATACAAATGACAAATATCCACATGGCTGCCAAAGGAAATGGTGGTGTGGAACTGCCTATAACATGGGCATATTCTATTAGGATCTCCTATGTGTGTGGTTTCATTTGATGTTATTAGTATATGAATGGAGCCGTGGAGCTAACCAATCGTAAGGTTCTAAGAGGAGATAAAACTCAGCATTTGGTAATTATTCCATAACTGATCTAATTCCTCAAAGATTCATCACTGAGTCTCCATTATGTACAGATGACTAAGGTGGGCACAAAAGTGGGGGAGAGTGACAAAGGTCAGCAGAAGCAGGATTCGCCCCCAAAGTAGCTGCCTCCTCACCCTGGAAGAAGCCAGAGTAAGATGGAGACAGGGAGACAGACGGACGGACACACACACACACACCACGTTCACAAATGGTGACTACTCTAAGATGATCTGACATGCAGGAAGAATGTTATGAGTCATGAGTCATGGTTTAGCACACATACAGAGCACCCATAATCCCCATGACCCCAGGAAGGATGCTCCCAGAGCGCCTAGCTCCAGGATAAACAGAAAGAGGAGTTGAGGTGAGGCTGTATTCCAGGCTTCAGTCTGCTTCCAAACCCCACATTTTGTCCCCGAGTACAATGGAGTGTGCTCAGGGCCATTCCCCAAGGTGTTAAGACAGCCAAAGATGAAATGCAACCTTGAAATTCAAACTCCAACAGCTGAGCCAGGCACAGTGGCAGACAGCTGTAATCCAAGCACTGTTTGAGGTCAGCCTGGGTTACAGAGTGAGTTCCAGGTAAGCCAGGACTAGAGTGAGAACCCATTGCAAAAATAAATAAATTAATAAAGCCAGACCATTAGGGCAAGAGTGCCCATAAACATAGGCAGATTGCAAAAACTGTGTTATATATATACACGCGCATACAATGCTATGAGGGCATTAGAATTATAGCAATGGCAGACTCAACAGTGACCTGGGCTAGATTAGAATACTCTATCACAACCACAGAAATAAACAGAAGTACTACTGTAAATATTTCAAGATACATACAAGGATATCTTGCTGTACTGATGGGATTATGAGTGAGTTTCCCTTCATCTTACCTCTGATCTTCCAAGATGTGTCACTATGCAGAAAAGTAAAGTCTGGGCTAATCCCCATGTGTCCCCTACCATCCCCTGTGTGGCAGCACCTTGAAGATTTGAAGTTGAAAGCACCATGTTGGTAGCAATGAAAAAGGTATTTGTAACATTAGCATCAATCTTGGAGTTAAAGAGAAGTCTGAACATTTTTTTTTTTAAAGGCATCCATGGGCAGGAGAATGGCTTAATAGTTAAGGCGTTTACCTGTGAAGCCTAAGGACCCATGTTTGACTCTTCAGATCCCACATAAGCCATAAGCATAAGGTGATGCAAGCGTGCAAGGCTGCATGTGCGCACAAGGTGGTGCACATGACTGGAGTTCATTACAGTGGCCGGAAGCCCTGTGCACCAATCAACTCTCACTGTCTCTCACTGGCTTTCTCTTTCCCGCATCAAAAGGAAAGGCCAGGGCTGGAGAGATGGCTTAGTGGTTAAGCGCTTGCCTGTGAAGCCTAAGGACCCCGGTTCGAGGCTCGGTTCCCCAGGTCCCACGTTAGCCAGATGCACAAGGGGGCGCACGCGTCTGGAGTTCGTTTGCAGAGGCTGGAAGCCCTGGCGCGCCCATTCTCTCTCTCTCCCTCTATCTGTCTTTCTCTCTGTGTCTGTCTCTCTCAAATAAATAAATAAATAAATAAAATTTAAAAAAAAAAAAAAAGGAAAGGCCAGTTTGTTGGGCTCGCCTCAAAAAAACAAAAGGCAGGCAGTGCTGAGGATGGCTCAGTGGTTAAAGATGTTTGTTTGCAAAGCCTGTTGTTTAGGGCTCGACACCCCAGTACCCACATAAAGCCAGATGCATAAAGTGATGCATGCATCTGGAGTTCATTTGTAGTGGTAGAAGGCCCTGGGGCACCCACTCTCAGGAAGGGAGGAAGGGAGGGAAGGAGGAAGGCTAGCTAGAAAGAGGGCTCAACAGTTAAGACACCTACAAGGCCTTAGGATCTGGGTTCAACTTCCCAGTAGCCGTGTAAAGCCAGATGCACAGAGGGCAGCATGCATGGCGAATTCATTGCAGAGGCCAGAGGCCCTGCTGCACCCATTCTCTTTCTCACCCTCTTTACGTCTCTCTGGCGAAAAAAATATCAAAAATAAAATAAATGCAGGTATGCATGCAAAGGTTCTAAGTGAAATATTTTTAAAAATGCCTTGGGGCTGGAGAGATGGCTTAGCGGTTAGCGCTTGCCTGTGAAGCCTAAGGACCCCGGTTCGAGGCTCAGTTCCCCAGGACCACGTTAGCCAGATACACAAGGGGGCGCACGCGTCTGGATTTCGTTTGCAGAGGCTGGAAGCCCTGGCGCGCCCATTCTCTCTTTCTCCCTCTGTCTGTCTTTCTCTCTGTTTCTGTCGCTCTCAAATAAATAAATAAAAAATGCTCTGGGTCTGGAGAGATGGCTTAGCAGTTAAGCGCTTGCCTGTGAAGCCTAAGGACCCTGGTTCAAGGCTCGCTTCCCCTGGATCCACATTAGCCAGATGCACAAGGGTGCGCACGCATCTGGAGTTCTTTTACCATGGCTGGAATCCTTGGCACGCCCATTCTTTCTCTCTCTGCCTCCTTCTCTCTATTGTTCTCAAATAAGTAAATAAAAATAAACAAAAATAAATATCAAAAAGTGCTCTGCTTTTCTCAAGTTAGTATCAATGTCAAAGAGGCCACAGACATCACCAGTAGAGTAACTAACAGCCCTCTATGGGCCTCATGCCAATGATGCAATGTTTTAATTACTATGTCAATACACAGCATTGTCTGTTTTCCCTTTAAGGATTCCAAAATACTACTTTGTCACAGACCTCAAAAGGGTGGGAACAATTCAAACCTGTTAACTGGTGAAAGAAAATACTAAACTTCCAAGCCAAGCAGACAAGCCTCTGCATGAGAAGATAGCGTTCTAAAGATGTAGCTCAGGAGTATGTGAGAACGTGTGCGTACCCACGGGCGCCCACAGGTCCAGGAGCATGCAGCAACCTAAGACGTTTTACAAAATTGGAGGGAGCTTACTGCTTAAAAAAGTAAAAATCCTGAAATAATCCATTCAGAGATATAAAGAGCTGGGATCCTCAGCTTAAAAAAGATTACAGTGGCTACTCCTTAAGCTGCCTCTTAATATTAACTTGAGTGTTACAGAAACCTTATTGCAAATGAGACTATCAGGTGTGAGCTCCCATCACAGAGGAAAGTCATATTTTCTCCTAGCAATTTTCCCTTGCTATCAAGGGAAGCTTGAGCTGGTTGTCATGGGTTACACTCTAACAACTCTCATGAATCCTCAATGACCATGAGCCCCAAAAGCGAAATCACTCCCAAACAAGTTCTTTGAAATCATGTAGGGCTGGGGAGATTGCACAGTGGTTAAAGTGCTTGCTTGCAAAGTCTGCCAGCCTGGGTTCGATTCCCCAGTATCCATGTAATGCCAGATCCCCGAAGGTGTGAATGTGTCTGGAATTCATCTGCAATATATCTCTATACTTGCACATAAACAGTTAATATTTAATAATATATGAAATATATTTAAAGTTTATTTTTTAATTTATTTGACAGAGGGAGGGAGGAAGGGAGAATAGGCCCACCAGGGCCTCCAACCACTGTAAACGAACTCCAGACGCAGCTCCACCTTGTGCATCTGGCTAGGGTGAGTCCTGGGGAATGGAACCTGGGTCCTTTGGCTTTGCAGGTAAATGCCTTAACTGTTAAGCCATCTTTCCAGCCCATATTTAAAGTATTTTAAAGTGTAGCATTTTACTGTTTGAGCAGTATTTTATACTCTTGCAGAAACAGGAAATTTGCTGTTTTGAATTATTTAGGACAGAGGAGGCAACTCATAGGGGACACATGGAAAGTTGTCACGTGAGAATCTTGTGTCACAGAGAATGTGAGTGCTACCAAAAATTACCAAGTCACAGAAGTTTACCAGTGAAGGACTCTGCCACCCTGTCTCATGATGAGTCTTCCTCGAAACCGCCTGTTCCAAGTAGCTACCAAGGGCTTCTCTCCTACTTGCCCTGGCCCTCCCAAAGCTGGGGTTTGCTCACAAGAAGGAAAAGCTCACACCAGTAACGGGTGGAATGCACAAGTCCAATAGCGCAGGCGCACTCGGAGGAGATGCAGAGCCAGGAATGCTGGTTCTACCACACTGCCGTGGCGGCAGAGGCACCTTCAGCAGATTGGCTAATGAGGAATTCCTGGAGCCAAGGGTCTCACACTGGGCAGATGTCATAATCACCTGGCAGTCAGATTAACCCCTGGGCCTCAACCCTGGGTTTCTAACTCAGAACCTCAGAATTTGAATGTTTGTTCATTTGCTGGTCTCAGCAGCTCGCAGTGGGAACCACCGTGACTCCATCTTTTCTTCCTCATTTCTGCAGGACCCAGCATTCATTCAAGCCAGGATGGGAGGCTGGAGGGTGGTGGAGATGGCTTCATCTCTAGTGGAAGACTAAGGACTTTGCCTCTCTGGGAAGGGTTACCCTGACCACTTGGCACCACACACAGTTACTAGGGTCACAGAAAGGGTAGCCTACCACACCTATATGTAATAACAAGTTATCAGCCATCACCACATTGGGTTTATCTCAGTGGGGATGGAAGAGGAAGCGAAGAAGAGTAAACCTAAGTCAGGTCCTGCCGACTTACGAGAAAACAGCACATTATCTGCCCAATGCAAGTCCCTTGCAACAGCACAAGCCCGTTGAGAATTCAGCGCTAAAGGGAGGAAGACCAAGAGAATCTCCACAGTATGATCATATCAGTCAGACTATTTGCTCTGAGTCAGCTGGGGTCCTGGCTTCCCACACGTGCCCGTGTAGTTCCTGCCTGGTTAGGGTCAAGCAGTCACACCGACCAGAATGTCTTGAAACAAAACCTGGAGAGTCTCCAGTTGTTAAGTTACTTGTTTCCCTTCTAAGGAGGCTCCATCCACCCTCAACGTATGCCACAGCAGGGAGGGACACAGAACTGCGCTCAAGTGTGGGAGGAGACTGGCAAATGACTCAATCCCTGCAATCCTGCAGGTAAGACACTGGGCCAGACTCGCCGTGTCCTCATGACTGATAGGAAGATTCAGTTAGGGAGACGGAAGACTCGGGACTTAGCCACAGCAGAGTTACACTGATCTGGAGGGAACCCCAAAAGAGGATAAAATGTAAAGGACAGATGTGTTTGAGGAATCAGCCTTTATTACATGACGAGGTAGGCAAGACAAAAAGAAAACAAACAACTCCAGGAGAACCACCCTGTCTGGACACAGGCTGCTCCTACTTGCAACCAATAAGGCCAAATCCTTATGCAAAGGAGAAGCTGGCACCTGTGGGAAGATGGTCGTGTGCCTGAACAACATGTTGTCTGCCATCACCTCACTCACACCTCCATCCACAGATGCTGCCTTCCAAGACTGTCAGATAATGAATGCATTTCTTCTGGTCAGCCCTGGCCCCTTGTCCCAGTGGCCCTGCACATTATTACTCCATTAGCGCTACATGCAGGCTAAAGGATACGTGGGTTACCTTGTCTCCCAGCACTTGAGACAGACGGGTCCATGATTCCTGCAACGACTGAGTGCTATCTCCAGTGGAGGCTGAGGCAGGGCCCACAATCGCTACAGCAGCCAAGCCAAGGACTATAGAAGGAGGTCAGGAATGCTCCCACGTCTGTGCACGTGGGCTTTTGATCTCAGGTGAGTTGCCTGCACCCCCCGAAGATGTTTTCAGTCTCTGGGCCTTTCTGCCCTTTGCAATGGCAGACAAGAGACCGGGGACCTGTGCAGAGTTTCACAGTACTTGATGTGTTCCTAATGCCACCCCTCCAATCACACTGGGCCTACTATCAAAACCACAAGGGCTGGAGGGACATCTTAGTAATTAAGGCACTTGCCTGCACAGCCAGAGCACCCAGGTTCCACTCCCCAGGACCCATGTAAGCCAAATGCACAAGGTGGCACATGCGTCTGGAGTTCGTTTACAGTGGCTGAAGGCCCTAGTGAGCCCATTCTCTTTCTCTCTCTGATAAATAATATAAATTTAAAAATATTAGGTCTGGAGAGATGGCTTAGCGGTTAAGCGCTTGCCTGTGAAGCCTAAGGACCCCGGTTCGTGGCTCGGTTCCCCAGGTCCCACGTTAGCCAGATGCACAAGGGGGCGCACGCGTCTGGAGTTTGTTTGCAGAGGCTGGAAGCCCTGGCGCGCCCATTCTCTCTCTCTCCCTCTATCTGTCTTTCTCTCTGTGTCTGTTGCTCTCAAATAAATAAATAAATAAAAATTAAAAAAAAAATTAAAAAAAATATTAAAAGAAAACACATAAGCCTGCCATGAAATCCCAGAATTCCTCAGGGATACAAAGGCACAAAACTATCCCCTAAACTCTCAGAATGATGACTTCGAAGATCATTTTCTAGCAGCTTTATGTTCAAATCTGTCAGACATGGAAACCGTCCACAGCATTCTGAACACCACACCATGTCACACGACTTCAAACAACTGAGAAAGGGAGTGAAGAGAAACCTGACAATCTGAGGAAGGGACAGCTTTGTAATAATCCCATTTCTACAGACATGCTTATGAAAGGGTGCATATTTTTTCCCCAGGTAGGTGTATAATAATTGGTAATTTGTAATTCCTGGGCCAATGTACCACTAAGAAAGAAGTTCACAGAAGAAATGAAGCCCTCATTTGCTCTAATATCTTGTTTGGGGGCTGGAGAAATAGCTTACCAGGTAAAGCACTTGCTTACAAAGCCAAAGGACCCAGGCTTGATTCCCCAGGACCCACGTAAGCCAGATGTACAAGATGGTACATGCATCTGGAGTTCGTTTGCAGTGGCTGAAGACCCTGGAGTACCCATTCTCTCTATTTGCCTCTCCCTCTCTCTCTTTGTTAAATGAATGAATAAAGAAATAAATTATAGAAAACCTTGTTTGAACACCCTGGTGCAGGCACCAGCACCCCTTTACCACATCTACAAAGCTGCATGTACACTAGGAATTGTTGCCTGTATCCAATACCTTGAAAAACATGGACATGTGAGTCCAAGTTTGGGCCTTGCTGCCTGCATAGATTCCTTAAGTTACTGTGACAGGTGGGAAACAATAGTCAAAGACTTCTCTGGAACATAGTCATTAGTAGGGTATTGTGTGTCTTCTCTCTCTCTTTTCTCTCCCTGTCTCTTCTCTCCCTCCCATATATATTTGAGTATGCATTACATGTTTTCATTAGGTAACTTTGACAGATACATCTGCCTTTTCCAACTTGAGTCCCTGAAGAGGAAGGAGTTAAATAATTATAGGGTAACAGCACAGGGGAATCAAGGAAATTTATAGCCGGGGTGCCCAACCTTTGGACACTGTCACCTACAAATGGGTTGGGCCACGTTCACGGCCACCCCGCTATACTTATGGCCTGTGCGTCACAGGTCAGACATGTCTAATTTACAAGGGACAAAATGTACCTCTCTCCCATAATAACTGTGGAGGTCAGACCTCTATTATATTTAACAAGCGGAACACGGGGTCCTTTTTGACTTTTAGCTCCGTGCTTACGAATTTCTACTAGGCAGTAAGTGGAGCATTTAACTTAATCCATTTGCCAAAGACAGCCACACTGTTTGGTTCTCTGATGATGTCAGCCTCCTGTCTTCAAAGCAATCCGTGCACTCAGCCCTGAAGCATACTCCATCACTGTCCCGATGCACCCTGGGGCTCTACGCCCCATCGGTCCTGACGCACCCTGGGGCTCTACTCCTTTACCCCTGTGGGTATCTTCCATTCTATCTCATCCTGATAGCCACCCCATCCCTTCCTCGTCTTCGCAGAATGAACTGCGCTGTTATACCCCTAGCATGGCAGCCTCCCCCTTCTCTGAACTTTTTCGGTCATGCTGCCAAGGCCTCTCCTTTCCCCTGGCTCATGTTGCTTCTTACGGGTGTAACTCTTCATTCTCTTCAACGAAGCCCGCTGTTTTGTCTGAATTCGTAGTAGAGCCCTGCATGAAATGGCCCCGCCGTACCCCATTCGGGGTTTTCGGCTCTCTTGCCAAATGTCACCAGCGTTCGCGCTGTCCCACAGCGTCACAGCGGGCAGCGCCACCTTGCCTGAGCTGTCCCCGTGTAGGACTGTTAATTTCACCAACCGGGTACCACTTTTATCTCATTTTCTTGAACTAGTTTCACCTCCCCCATTTTTCTACAATGTGGTAATCTGGATTGTGATGAGGTAGCAACCCCAAAATGTTCAAAGAAACAACAAAATAGGGGGAAGTTTACAGCAAACCTCATTTCAGCAATATGAACCTGATTCTAATCACTGAAGTCATTAGTCACCTTTGCTTTACGAAACTGAACCTATGACCTGACCAGTGGAATTAATATTTATACTGTGTGTGTATAAATTATATGCATGCACAACACACACTCCCCCCTTTGGGGAGGAAAAACTTACATATTCATCTACAGACAACAAATACGTCTTAAGGACTCACTCTAGGGAAACAACAACAACAATAACAACATAATACAACAGATAATTCCAGAAAGCCTGATTATATTCTTGGCAATTGCTTTAAAATGAGAGGGAGTTCCCATTGAGATCAATCTTGAATTGTAGCAGCTAGAGGCCCTCGTGTGCTCATTCTCATTCACTCTCAGCTCGCAAATAAATAAAATACATTTTTTTAAAAAGGAGATGAACCTTGGTGGCTGGTGAGATGGCTTAGCATTTAAGGTACTTGCCTGTGAACCCTAAGGACCCAGCTTTGACTCCCCAATATCCATTTAAGCCAGATGCACAACATGGCACCTGCATCTGGAGTTTGTTTGCAGTGGCTAGGGTCCCTGACATGCCCATTCTCTCGCAACCTGCCCCCACACTCTCTCCTCTCTCTTTCTCTCAAATAAATAAATGCTATTTTTTAAAGAGAGATGTATCTTGGGCTAAGGAGATGGCTCAGTGGGCAAAAGCACTTGCTGGGCCAGCATGAAGACTTGAGTTCACTCCCTGGGACCCAAATAAAAAGCCAGGCCTGGTCATGCCTGCCTGCAATGCCAGTCCTGTGTGGGTGGGTGGGCAAAGAGAACCGTGAAGGCTTTCTGCTCAGCCAGTCTAACTTGGTAGCTCCAGGTGCAGTGAGAGACTCTGTCTCAAGAAAATAAGATGAGAAGGTGATCAAAGAGGATCCCCAGTGCCCTTCGCCGTCCTGCATGGTGGACACATCCACGTGCACACACCCACACCCACACCCCCCACACATACTGACACAGCACAAATACACAACACACACACAACAAACTGAAATGGATGCCTAGTTCCCGCTGCGTAATCACCCATTTCTTTCTTTAAAAACATTATTTGCAAACAGAGAGGAGAGAGAGAGAAAAGAAAGGGAGGGGGATGGGCACACCAGAGCCTGCAGCCACTGCAAACGAACCCTTGATGGATGTGCTACTCTGTGCATCTGACTTTATGTGGGTCCTGGGGCACAAACCCAAGTTCTTAGGCTTTACAGGCAAGCATCCTAACTGCTGAGCCACCTCTCCAGCCTTATTACACGTTCTTTGGTCCAGGTACTTAGGTTCTCTGTCATTTTCCGTATTTTTGCCTTTTCCCTCAGCCCAGACTCTTACTTGGTTCTTTTCTTTTTCTTTCTCTCTCTCTTTCTCTCTCTCTTTCTCTCTCTCTCTCTCTCTCTTTCTCTTTCTCTCTTTCTCTCTCTCTCTCTCTCTTTCTCTTTCTCTTTCTCTCTCTCTCTCTCTTTCTTTCTCTCTTTCTTTCTCTCTTTCTCTCTCTCTCTTTCTTTCTTTCTTTCTTTTTTTGGTAGGGTTTCACTCTAGCCCAGGCTGACCTGGAATTCACTCTGTAGACTCAGGCTGGCCTCGAACTCATGGCAATCCTCCTACCTCTGCCTCCCAAGTGCTGGGATTAAAGGCGTATGCTACCATGCCCGACTGTTACTCAGTTCTTAACAAAGGCAAACAACTGAGAAAACATTCATTGTAATTGACTGCAAATTTCTGCAGAGCTGACATGGGATGAGGTTCTTTAAAACAGCGAGGACAACTCTATCAAGTCCATGCCATGGGTAGAAGCAGGATGCAGCCCCACAGCAGCGAGCACCCCCACAGGTAAGCGCTCTTCCCATCGAGGCAACCCCGAGGGCTGCAAGCAGTGGAAGGCACATCTGGGCTTCCCTGTCTGCTGTGTCGTAAGCACAGTGAAGCAGGGCTGTCAGACCTCAGCCATCAATGTGCCAGGAGCATGGGGCATGTCTCCTTTAAGTGGGCACAAACCTCCGACCCACAGCCCACCACGTACTACAGGAAAATGAATCTGTGGATGTAGTGAAATACCACTTATTGCCTAATTAGACCTGCAGTCCACCATCCCGAAGAGATTCTAAAAGGGAAACAGACTCTACGGAGCCCATAGAAGAAAAGGCTCCCCTGCTTTCATATGACCTGTGAAGAATGTGGGCCGTAATCACCAGGGACCTGCATCAAGTGCGACTCGGGTTCCCTAGGTGGAAGAGATGCCCAGAGGATGCAGGATTCTAAGGGTCCCAGGCAGTGGTAACTCTGTTGATGGGCATGGGATGCTCCAGAGGTGGTCTGAACACAGCCCCACTGAGAAAGAGCATGCGTGTGCAGACGTGCATGGGCTCTTATCGAGAACTCAGACCTTAATCTGGGCGAGGTGGCATGTGCCTGCCTATCAGTGCTCTGGAGAATTAAACGTTAACAAGGTTGGGCTGGAGAGATGGCTTAGCGGTTGAGGTGCTTGCCTGCAAAGCCAAAGGATCCCGGTTCAATTCTTCAGGACCCACGTAAGCCAGATGCACAAGGGGGTGCACGCGTCTGGAGTCTGTCTGCAGTGGCTAGAGGCCCTGGCGCTCCACTCATTCTCTCTCTCTCTCCCTCCCTCCCTCAAATAAAATAAAATGTATATATGAAAGTTAAGGTCATCCTTTGCTACATGAGAGGACAGAAAGAAAGGAAGGGGGAGAGAGAAAGAAACGGGGAGAGAAAGAGAAAGAAAGGGGGAGAGAGAAAGAAAGGGGGAGAGAGAAAGAAACAGGGAAAGAAAGAGAAAGAAAGGGGGAGAGAGAAAGAAAGGGGGAGAGAGAAAGAAAGGGGGAGAGAGAAACGGAGGGCAGGGACAGGAGAGAGTGGGAGAGGTAGCAAGGAAAAGGGGAAGAGGAAGAGAGGGAGAGGGAGGGACTGAGAGAGCTCAGACTTGAGAACGAAGGTTCTCTGTGCCCCCTCTATCCAAGGCACAGCTTCTCCCTCATGACTGTCAGACACAGAGTGACGGCCGAGTCTGGTCAGGCATGAGTGTCCCACCTAGGACCAAGCACCCCACCGGTCACCCCAAAGTCGCTAATGAAGCACCTTGATGACAGGACTTGGAAACCCCAGCGAGTCCCACATCGTGTTGGTGAGGCCCATGGTCAACCTGCCCCTCCTAAGCGAAACGCCTGGGATGCACCCACGTGCCTGCTCTTTACAACATATAACAAAGTCCAAACTGCTGTGTATTCACGGCTGCCCAGCGCCTGGCAGTGCATGTCTTCCAAGGGCATCTTCCAGGTACCTGATAGATTCAGTGACAAGGAAGAGCTTTTCATTTCTCTGGGTGAGAAATGAGCTGCTCTACGTGACCTGGGCAGAACCTCGAAGACGAGCTCAGCACCTCTGAGAAGGTTTCCCCATGCCCCGATCTCACTGCACTGGCTTCAGCTGGTACTGGGACTGCTCCCCCCAAAACACGGTTATGTCTAGGTGACCCTTGAGTGTCGCATTCCAGTCACACAGTGAGGCCACAACACAGGCTGGGGACAGGGAACAGCAGTACTGAACAATGGGTTACCAGCTGGCCAGCATTAAACAGTTGTCTTAGAGGGGGTGGGGCTGCCCTAAGCAGGGGTGAGGCATGTGCATGTGTGTGGGGGGGGGTGCAATGCTGGGTTTATAAATGCTGTAAAGCGCCACTGTTTACGTAAAGCCTATGGATTTCCTATGTTGGGCTATACCATCTGCAATTATTTTAACATAAAAGGAGAAAGTTGGCTAAGCACAGCAACACTTGTAATTGTATGCTTGCTTTTTAAAAAAATATTTTATTTTATTTATTTGAGAGAAAGTGGAATAGAGAGACAGAGAGAGAATGGGTGTGCCTGGGCCTCCAGCCACTGAAAACGAACTCCAGAGGCATGTGCCATCTTGTGCGTCTGGCTTATATGGGTCCTGCAGAATTGAACCAAGGTCCTTTGGCTTTGCAGGCAAGTGCCTTAACCGCTAAGCCATCTCTCCAGCCCCTCCTTTAATCTCATGAATGAAACAAAGAAATCCAACAACCACAGACTAGGGCATCTGGACAAGAGACAATTAATGAGGGATTAAGGCTCAGTAAAAGCACAGAGAAACACGTCACTGCAGCACATTATACCCTGGCAGCCAGTATGCCCATTAGGTAGGAACAACTCCCGGTGGGTAGGGCACTGGCTGCACCCAAGAGCAGCTACGAAGAACCTGCCGTGCCCGTCTCCTGCCAAGAGCCCTGTTTCTGCCGTGACAGCTGTGAGGACCAAACTGCAGCCTTAGAAAAAGCCCACAGGAAAGTGGCAATTCGACTTCGCCCTGTGGGAATGCGCACCGCCCAGCCAAGTCCACTGCACTCATGCGTAAAGGTGGGGCACGGTGACCCACAGACTGTTCACCTCCAGTGCAGTGTGGACAACTCGGGAGCAATCACAAGCCCCAGCAGGCCCAAACTGGGATCAGGAAACCTTTGTGGATATCCACAGGAAGGCCACCCAGGGAGACTCTCTTCCCAGTGTCCAGGTGTCTCCTTTCCTTTATTCTTCACTCACTGGACACACTATTTATCAGGTGACTAGGCGCTTCAGGGAAGGTCAGAGAAACACCCTTACCCTGGTGGAGTTTGTACCCAAGCACGAAGGGACAGGTTGGGAACAGCAAACAATAGTACCAAATACTGGGTTACCAGATGCTCGGCACTAAACAGAGAAGCGGCAGAGCCAGGAGGACGGCCAAGGCAGCTGGAGGACAGTGTTGGCCACAGAGGATCTTGCTGACCCATGGAATCTGTTACTGTCATGAGCCCCTCAGAAAAGGAGGACGTGGTCCGCAACATAAAGTTGTCCCTCTGACAAGGACAGGACTCTGCCCCACCCCCACCCCTTTCGTGGATGCCTGGGTTCCCTTGACTTGGGTAACAGAGCAGCTAAATGTGGGTATGCCCTCGGGAGTCAGCACGGATGTGCATGCCCACTTTCAGCTCTGCTGCTCACAACTCACGACAACCAGATGGCCTCGAACACAGGGCCATCTCCCAGCCTAGCCCCATGGCCAGCCTGCCAAGGCTGGCCACACTGTTAGCACTGTACAGATCTAGACAGTAGTCACAAAACACAAGCTCATGTCCTTTGCCAGTTGGGAAACTAAGAAAAAGTTGCTGGTACAGGAGTTCAGGAGATAATGCAGCATCTAGGCAATGTGTGCAGCTTTGCAGATGGACTCGAGTTTGCCCCCAATTTATCCTCTGGTTTATAGTATTTGTCCTGTAATTACAAAATAACAATTTACCAGATTTAGTTTGATAGGCTATTAGAACAGTTTTTTGACTTAAAAGAAAAAGAGGGCTGGAGAGATAGCTTAGTGATTAAGGCGTTTGTTTGCAAAGCCAAAGGAACCTGGTTCAATTCCCCAAGACTCACGTAAGCCAGGTGCACAAGGAGGCGCATGCTCTGGAACTCGTTTGCTGTGGTTGGAGGTCCTGGCACTCCCATTCTTTCTCACTCTCTCTACCTCTTTCTCTCTCTCAAATAAATAAAATATATTTTAAAAATAAGAATCACAGATCTAATATTAGAAGTCACTTAATCTAACAGAATTCCATTTAGCAAATGAAAAATACTGGGAGACGATGTGTCCTTTGGCTGTCAGTGACCCAAACATAGGTTCAATCCTTTCTTCTGTATCCACAGTGGCATCTGATAGGGTGGGCTAATTTACTCCAGGCTGGGGTTTCCCCACAGGTGTGGAGGGTCCTGGTCCATAGTATCAGTTACCTGACAGCTGAGCAGCTCTGAAGAAGGGGAAGTTTCTCTTTTTTTTTTTTTTTAACTTTTTAAAATTTTGTTTTTACTTATTCTATGGACAGAGAGAGAAAGAATGGGCGCACCAGGGCCTCCAGCCACTGCAAAAGAACCATGGATGTGTGTGCCACCTTGTGCCTCTGGCTTACCTGGGTCCTAGGGAATCGAACCTAGGTTCTTAGGCTTCACAGGCAGCGCCTTAACCACTAAGCCATCTCCCTAGCCAGAATGGCAATTTTCTAGTAAACAGCTTTTCATTCTCCTGGAAGACTAGTGCTTATTTTCCCTCCAGGCACCACAGTTCCCACAACTTTCCCTGGGAAGGACACCGTCAGAGATTTCAGAAAGCGAGTTCTTACAAAAAACCTTGCATCAGCCACAATTCACATTCTGATCCAGGCCCGCCACACTGGAGGATGGCAGGCGCTCCCACGCAGAAACCCTCCCCCCACCATGGAGACTTTTCCCAACTTAGAGAGGTCCAGCGGCCTCTGTGGCTGAAGAGACCTTCAGCCTGTGGGTCTGAATTACCACCAAAACCAAATACATGGATCCTGTACTGACAGGTGGGGTTAGGGGACATCAAGGAAAGCAGTTGGGGTGGGGGGGGGGGTCACAGTTACAGTGGCAGATGAGCTTTCATAGGACAGCTGCATTTGGTTTTCTGCAGGGGAGTGCTGCCATTGTCCAGTGTGGTGGGCCTGGATCAGAATGTGAATTACTGGGGCTGGGGGGCAGTAGGTACTCGTTGAAGAAATGAGTCAGTGTCACTTTAAGGTTGGGAGGCCACTGAAATGCTCTCGATTTTATGCATTCTCAACTTTACCTGTCCAGACTGCTCTTTCTTTTCTCTGCCAGCATGTTTCCCTCTCTCCTGGTGAATGTAGCAAAGTTGAGTACTGATGTGTACAAACCCACCAACCCCCCCACACACACACACACAGGCGACTTGACTGTCCCTCTGGGAGGACCAGGGTTAGGCAAATGCGGGAAGCCGCTGGGGAGGGCCCTGCTCCAGGCACATGAAGCCTCGCTGCCACCCACTTTCCTCTGAAGACTCTCACTGCAGGAGCTGTGGGGGTTTTTCCATAACTGGTTATTGCTAAACTGGGGTGCTGGCTCTGTCATCAAATCTTACAGTCTTATGTCACGCTCAGACTCAAACTTTCACAGCACTGTTCCTACATCTCTGGGGACTCCGGGTTGCACAGCGGTGACAGGGTTCTGACTGTGTCTTGTCATTCTCCCCACCCCTTGTTTACTGTCTCGGGTACGCAGATTCTTCAGTATCCGTCATGTTTCTGGCTGTTAAAAGTCTTTGTTTTCTGCAGAAACAGAGCTACCCTGGCACACCTGTGGGTGGGGGATGGGAATCACTCTGCCTGGGGTGTGGGACTTCCTACCATTAAACAGAATTACAAAGCAACCCAGGTCTGGAGAGATGGCTCAGCTTTTAAGTGGGCTTTCTGTACCAGCGTGAGAACGTGAGGTGGGGAGGGGCCCTGAGACTGGCAGGGTTCAAATCTCCAGATCCCACTTATGCCATCTGAGCGTGCCACACACAAGCCTGTAACCCCAGTCCTACAGGGGAACAGAGAGGCCTGAGACTGGAGCCCCACAAGCTCCAGAATCAGTACAAAGGAGACTCCAGCTCAAAACCAGGCTGGGGGAGAGTGTTGGGACGGGACGGTCACATTCCACTAGAGCCTCCACATGGGAGGGAGTCCACAAGGGCAAACATGCATGCATACACCACAGCAGTACTCAGGCATGCACTTGCACAGGCACACGCACCAATAAATAACTTAAAAAAAAAATCAACCAAACTTATTTAAATCAACTAGCACAATTTTGGTCACCTATATTCCCAGCCCAATTCATCTTACAAATCAAATCTTGCCTTTGATGACCATTCTCACTCAGCTTAACACAACACCATTAGTAAATATACCTTTAAATAAAGGTGAAAATAAGAAAAGAATAAAAACAATAGTCTGACAAACACTGAAATGTGTAAGGGTAAAAGAAATTCCCTCAGTAGGTAGTAACAAAAGACAGCGACCATTCATATTTAAGTGACAAAAAGAATGAAAAGACCAGTTATTTTGAAGTGATAAACACAGCCAGTGGCTAACATCACATATCCAATGAGTGAGTTACACGGGCATAATACCAGCTCCGACAGTGACCAAAGGCAGATAAATCGCTCACTGACAATCTCAAATCCTATTAGACTCCTGAAAGGCTCTACAAACCACAGAAAGTGGAATACAGAAAAACTCTAGAAGCCTGCCACAGGCTATCTGTTAACAACGTTAGACTTCCTTAGGTCTCAAGTTGATCTCCTGTGAATGGGGCTGACAGGTTCAAATCTCACACTGGCAAAAGCTTCCAAAGATTACACTCCCCTACCCCTTCCCAGGATGCTGAGCGGCCTCTGAGCAGCCCATGATCCCATGCCCTCTGACACTGTGACTCGGCTCCCTGTCACTTCGCGGTCAGGGCAGGCTGCCCGCGGCGGCACCCGTGAGTAAGCCGGGGTGAGTAAGGCAGCTCACCTCACCGAAAGCAGGCCGTTCTTGGCAGCTCTATGAAACCCATTGACCGACTCTATCCAGTCTGAGTTTTCACTTGGTCTGGAGTCACACTGTTCACTGGTGATGATGTGTCATGTGCTTTTCCAGAAATTTCCATATTCCATTCTCTAGAAGAAAATCAATCTTTTGTTTTTGGAGGGGCTGTCAATGAGGAGCGTGACCTTGAACCTTCTTCCAGTGACAGCTGCTGCAGTGAACTCAACAACTACCCTCATGCCTCAGGCGGGAGCCTGTGTCTCACCATCCCCTGACTAGTTGTCACGGTTTCCTGGGTGGGTTCCATTCTAGCGACCACTGCGGGGAGCAGGGATAGTCACCATGATCGGGATCTCAGGATTTAGAGACAGGGAGGGGATAAAGCCTCTTTGGGTTTCTGGAAGAACACTAGAGGTGGTCCTCGTCCCATCTGGAGATGGGGTGGCTCTTGGAAACTCCCCGCCTGCTGCTCACAAATATTTACCAAGGCAAGGCTGTGCCAAGTGACCCTCTTTGGAATTCTGTGCCACCAGGAACACAGTCCAAGGAGATTCTGGGAACACGTGCTACCAGGATGGCCCAAAGGTAAATGACCTCAGGAAGGCGGCAGCCCAGGTGAGAGCTGGCAGGCTTGCTGAAAACCCACCTGCACGGGGGCCCTCTATGTAGCTGGCACGTTCCCTTGTTAGCTCCACAGGCACAGAGGGAAGAGAGTCCCATGAGGCTAAGGAAAGGCTAGCGAGGCCTCTGAAAAGTACTGCCAGCTACAAACTGACCTGGAGAGAAACAGCACCTAAGGTAAGATGTAAGGAAAGAAAGCTGCCCTCCAGCCCAGCTCGACCCTCCTAACCAGAAGAGCGTCTGCTCCACCAACTGCCCCCAAGGTGCCATCACTGTGTTCACAGGACTTCTCATCCCCGCTGCCCCCCACAGTCACCCTGGGCTCTGACGTTCATACTCCAGGAGAGGAGTTCATGGTACCCCCCCGCCGTCATTTTGTGTCCCTTTGTCAAACATGGCCTCCCACAACGGCAATGCAACGTCCAGAACTTATTTGATATGACCCTACATCTTTTTAAATTAAAAAGCCAGTTCTCAGGAAAACAAGAGCAATGAAAAACTTAAGAAAGCCACAATATCAGCAACTAAACAGTTATTCTTATTTTTCTCCTAATTAACTAGAAACCTTTCTTTTCCCTTACTGCATGACTTTACCATCATTGTACTTAGCTTATCACAAAGCAGTAAAGCTCACCTCTTCACATGCCTTTTTCAAAACCTACTTTCAATTTCTTTTGTATAGTTCAGTACTTTGCTTTTGTTTGCCATAATCCTATTCAAATGTACAAAGACAGTGCAACTTTCAGTGTGAAATAAAGCATTAGTGAACAACTTGGATTTGACTACAGACTCTGCTAGCTCACACTGTTGTGTTTCAATTCTTTAGAGCTCCAGCAACCTTAACCAGCTCAAGGATATCAGGTGTACATTGTTGAAAGTAACCTGGCTCATAATATGAAGAGGTGCGGCTCACACTTCTATCTATTTCAGTGTCTGGCAATGTGCGCATATAGAGTACAGATCTAACAGGGGCTGACTCACCATCAAATGAGACAGCAAAGAAACAAATATCACGTGTTAATCATAAAGGATATTTGCATGTATGAGTAATGATACATGGGAAATGACAGCCAAACCTAAAGGAAATTTTCAGTTGAATATATTCTGGGCTTTTGTTTTTGTTCTCTCAGAAAAAAAAAAAAAAAAAAAAAGAATACAATAAGCCAGCTGTGGTGGTGCACGCCTTTAATCCCAGCATTCAGGAGGCAGAGATAGAAGGATCACCGTGAGTTCGAGGCCACCCTGAGATTACATAGTGAATTTCAGGTCAGCCTGAAGTAGAGTAAGACCCTACCTCAAAAAAACAAAAATTACAACAAACTCATTTAGTGTAAGTTATATAAGCCAAACACTGAGTGGAAGAAAGATTTCTGTTACAGTTATCTAAAAATTCAGAAATAAGCCATTAATTATTCTAAGCAAACCAGTTCATGCCCTAAGATGGTATTATTTCACTGAAGTCAAGAACAGCTGGTGCCTCTCTTGTCTAGTGAGATTTCCTAATCAGAAATACCCATAGTAAACAGAAACACCATGGTCTCCTGCCAAAGCAGTGATTTCCAACTCAGAGAATAATATTCACAGAACTAGAACGATCTACATTTCCCAACAGCTTCAAAAAGATAAGTTATCTGCGTTCATTTGGGAGATGAAAATGGTACATTTTTCTAAACAATTGACAGAGAAGAAAACAAAAGTTAAAAAGGATCAAGAGTTCAGATCACAACTGGTATCAAGGGTCTACATCCTTTCTACCCAGGAGGAGAGCAAAACTGGTCCAACGAGACGGCAGGCTCCAAGTCCCACAGAGCGTTTGTGACAGGGCCTTTCCATGTGCTTGAACACCACCACGATGTGCAAACCGGAGCACAACAAGCGCCACGCCCGCGATGCCACGCGTGCACCCACACAGCGAATACACAGCGTCTTTGTTCTTACCTAGTACTTTCCTCGGGCTTACTGGAAAGTGCTGGAAGTCTGCTTCCAAGATACACGGCTCCCCAGCCTTTGCCTGGCTCAAAGCGCCGCCCGTCCCGCAGCCTTCCGAAGACAGCTACTCAGGGAGCCCCAGCAAGTTTTAACACAATTGAGAAGGAATGCCACGAGTTCCTTACTTATACTGATGATTCACTTAACTGACAGCTGGAAGGCAGTGCTTGCTAGAGGAAAGGGGAGTTGAGTCAAGCTCCACCCCATCTCTAACGTCAGGACCCAGTGCCTCCACCCAGCTCAGCAATTAGCTGCAATCCTCACCAGGTGGCCCAGGTGAAGAAGGGACCTGTAGCTGTCACTGCAGCATCTGCTCTCCAAATGACAGTCCTCCTTGGATAGAACAACCCTGGGCTTTTCACCCAGCATGGGCTGGGGGCAGAGGTCATGAGGTTTTGTGAGCCCCACTGACTTTGTGTCCTAGGTTAAGTTGGCTTATTTCGAGCTGCGTGGCTTTTTCAGGGCAGGGAGGTCAACAGAATTAGTCCACCATCCTTCACAGCCCGCTCAGCTCCTCTCCTGGTCTCCATGCGGGCCCCACCTCAGGCAGGCTAGAGACCATGACTTCCTGGATCTCAGGAAGCTCCAAGTCGTGTAGAAAGGAAATGCGGCTATGAAAATTACTATGAAGTGAACGACTTACTAGATGGAGCTACAGGGAAGGAAGAGATGACGGTCAGGCGAGAAGGGACTCTGCTGGGTACCCTCAGGTATGGTGCCGGGGGAAGCAGAGGCAGTGCCTCGTACCTAGCACCACATCCGTTCGCATGGTACAGTTAGGCAGCCCGACCACCCTAGAGCAAATCAAATCCTGTCGCTTGAGACAGGCATGACGCGACCCCAGTGCTCACAGGAGTTACACTGTACTTTCCACCCCACAGAGCCCCACATATACCCAGGAGATAGGGCTGAGACAGGAGGTGCCTCACTTATAGCAAAAACCTACCTTTGGACTGGAGGGATGGCTTAGCAGTTCAGGTGCTTGCCTGAAAATCCTAAGGACCCAGGTTCAATTCTCCAGGTCCCACATAAGGCGGATGCACATGGTGGCACATGCGTCTGGAGTTCGTTTACAGTGGCTAGAGGCCTTGGTGCCCCCCTTCTCTCTCTAATAAAAACCCTACCTTTACTCACATCAGGTAGTTTTCTCACTTGGGAAGTGTTGGTGGGAGAAACCCTACAAACTAGCCTTTCAGTGCTCATCAATGTCAACCATGGGGCTTCCTAGAGAAGACAGAGCATTGGGAAAAACAGCGACCCCTTATGGCTGGGAGGATGGCTCACTGGGGCAAGTGGGTCCCAGGTTACAGGCAGGAAACACAACTGGAGACAGGCTGCTGGTGTCAACCACTTCTGCCCAATTCTGAAAATAAGAGGACACACCACCCTTCTATAATTTCTAGCAGGTGAAGACACACAATTGGTTTAAAAAAAAAAAAGCCAGATGTGGTGGTGCAGGCTTTAATCCCAACACTCGGGAGGCAGAGGCAGGAGGACTGCCATGAAGTTGAGACCACCCTGATACTACATAGTGAATCCCAGGTCAGACTGGGCTAGTGTGAGAACCTGCCTGGGGGGGGGGGGGGACTGTTTAACACAAGGAAGTCCATCTATTTCAATTACATATAAAATTATCAATTTAAGCTGAACTATGTAAGATCTGCATGGTAATTTAGAAGATCTAGATCAGAAGATCTAGAAGATTAAAAAATAAGAATCCCAAGTTACTATAAGCAAATACACCCAAACAAATTGGCTACTTTTTTTTTTAGTAACAGTTTACCTGGTCCCTTAACATCCATGCTTCCATTAAATGCTATTTAACACTGATAACTTTGTAGCACTGCTTAGCTGTATTGCTACAAAATCATATGCCCCAAGTCAACTTGAGGATCTTGGATTGAGACCATCTGCAGAAAGGGTCTTTAACATTGGTAGGGTGGGTCTGAACTCCATGTGACCACGTCCTTACAAAGGGTAAAGTGGGAGCTGGAGAGCTGGCTTTGTGGGTAACAGCACTTGTTGCATGAACATGATGACCTGAGTTTGATTCCTGAAACTGACATAAAAGACAGCGTCCACATAAAAAGCCAGGCACAACCACGCATGCCTATACCTCAGTCCTGAAGGGACAGAGACAAGAGGATTGCCAGTCAGCCAAGTCTAACTAAAAAAACCGGTGAGCTTCGGGGTTTAGTAAGAGAGACCGTCTCAAGGGATTAACTCGCAGTGCATCAGAGGTCCACACGTGTGTGCCCAGGGCACGTGCATCTGTGGTATGTGCACGCACTATGCACACGTGCCACTAAGAAAAACCAGGATATAAAGAGGCACAGAGAGAAGAGCCAGGGAAGGACAAGCTTTAGGGAAAAAACAAAACATTGTGATTCCCAGACCCCCTGGCTTTCTGAATGGTGAGGAAGAAAACTGTGATGTGGAAGCCTGGTGTTTTGTTACGTTGGACCTAGCAAACCAATGTGTTGGGGAAATGACTGTGTACTGCCAAGTAGTAATATGAAAGATGATGACAATCTGATTAATAACCATGCTTAATTCTCTTCAGAGTGTCCCTCTGCACCCCCTCCCTACCTGCCTGGTGAGGCTGTTTGAACATCGCACGGAAACACCTCATTCTAGAAGAAGCAAAAGACAAAGAAGGCTGCAGGTGACCTTTCTAACTCCAACACCAAACTTCTCACGTAAAGGTTTGACCCCGTGTGGCCAGCCCAGGTGTCATTCTCTGCTGGCCACAGAAACCAGCTCCAATGGACAGTGCTGGAGAGAAACCAACTCAAACACCCAGTCCCGGCTGAGTTCCGCTGCCACTGTCCCCACATATCTCCTAACTAGGGTAGTCCAGACCATCCCAGCAGCCTGGTCTCCCCACGTCCTCAAACCCACAGTGCAATTACAGTGAACAGAGACCAGGACATCGAGTTGAGATAAAAAGAGGGCATGGTGGAGCCTGAGAACCAGTGTAAAGTAACCCGGTTTAACCTTGTGCTGTGGACATTTGGGGCCCAGTTGTTTTTGGTTGAGAGGTGGCCTCGGGTACGTTGTAGGATAATAACAGCATCCTTGCCCTCGACCCACTGGGCAGCAGTTCTCCCCAAAGGTACAACTAAGAACAGCACCAGAAACTGCCAAATAACCCTTGGGACGCAGAACCGGCCCGTTGAGAATGGCCGGCTTGAAAGGACAGGGCCTGGCGCAGTGCGGTGAGCGGGAAGGAGGCGGGAGGCGGCTCCGAGGAGCAGCTGTGCGCGGGGCAGGCCCATGGGCCGGAGAGGGCCCTGTCCATTTCCTCAACGGAAGCGGAAGCGTCTGCAAAGCGAAGCAAAGCCCTGGGTTTGAGGAACAGGGAGGTGCTGGAATGTTCACAATGTGGGCAGAGTGCAGTGAGCCCGGGGAACCCGGGAAGTAGCGATCTGTTTTCCACGGAGCCCAGAGCCCTCCCTGACCAAGGAGAGAATGTCCGGGACTGGGTGTGCCCGAGGTCTGTCCGTGAAAGAGGCTGACTTCATGCCTGCTTATCCCTTGGGGAGGTTTGTATTTTTTTCCTCCCTTCAAATGAAACTTCAAACTAATGTTAAAAAAAAAAAAAATGCTGAGCCTGCCTTGTGTAAATCATACCAAGCTATTCTCAGCTACCCTGGAGGCTGCTGCAGGAGCGTAAGTTTAGACCCGCCTGAGAGACACAGGGAGTCTGGATAAATGATTGCGAGCCTGTCTCAGAAATAAAAACTTAAAACCAAAAGGTACTGGGGATATAGTTCAGTGGTAAGTACTTGCCTAGCATTTGTGAGGTCTTAGGTTCAATCCTCAGAAACACATACACACACACACCCTCACATAAAATTACGATGTTCCTGTAATGGTGTGTAATTTGCAGCTAGATGTACACCTCTGGGTGGCTCCTGACACTGACATATGTTACCGAACAGTTTCTCAGTCCTGTGTATTACTCCTAGAAGACCAGCCTTGCTGGGGAGGTCTCTCCAACACCACAGTGAGTGCTGCTACTGGACTGATGGGCTCTGAGGAGGGCCAGGAAACATTAATTTTAAAACTTAATTAAATCTTAGGTAGCATAACCAAGGGAAACAAGAAAAATTACAACTGACTTCATTCAAAATGAGATCTTAAGACATAAAATGCAAGACTTAGTATTCCAAAGATAGTTCCACTTTTTTGTATTTTGTTTGCTTTTAACATATATTTTAAAAGAGACATCAATTAGTGGCACACTGAGATTTTCTTTCCAAAAATGCCATCATGAACTTACCTATAATTTGCAGCCTTCAAAATATTGTATTTAAAAAAATTACAAGCTATCATAAAGTGTTCAGTCATTAAACAGTGTTTAAAAAGCATCCCCACAAACGGTATTGTATATGATGTCAAATTCACAAACTTTCCACATATCAAGGTATAAACACAGTTGAAAGGAAATAAAACAAGATGGCTACTGAGTTTATTTCTTGGGTTATTTGTACTTTCAGGTAGATGGATAATTTATATTTTGTCTTTATATTATATGTTATGATAAGAGAATTTTAAAAGTGTGACATATCTGTGTATTTTCACATATTTAAGAAGGCTGAGTAACCAAGTAAAATGAGCCCAAATGCTTGGGATAAAAAAATAAAAACCCTAAGTTTTTCTGTCTTGCTCAAACTCAGCTACAGAAGAAGAGAAAGTAGGACACTTGGAGGGGGAGGAATTAAATTGAACAAAACAACGATGACATGGCAAAAGTCTTTATGTAACACCGGCGAGATCCGGTGATTGTAACAGTAAGCCTGGAACTTCTGCAGGAGGCCTTAACCGACCCCCCTGTTGTGGTTCAGCTCTCCCTTCCGATGCCTTACCAGGAAAGGTGGCTGTACCTTATGTCCTTCCTATGGTTTTGTCGTCAACTTCCCAGAGAATCCATTAAAGTCTCTAAAAAGAAGATGGTTTCACGGAGAAGAGGAAAGTTTTCCTTGACTTTTCAGACACCATTCAGTAGAGTATTGTGCGTCTGTCCAAAGCACAGGTCCTCCAGGTGTTTATCTACACAGCGCACAGAGAACTTGTAGGATGCTGAGTTCCTGGTTTCAAGACCCAATGCAGCATCCCGAATACACTGCCACGCCTCTGTGGTGCCCACTCCGCGCTCCACCCTCCTGTGGTGGTTTCTCTCCACCTTGCCACTGTGAGCCCTCACCTGGCTGGGCCCCACCTCCACCGTATTCCCAGCTACCCCTTCCCTCTTCCGGATCACCAGCCAGCCAGATGCTCAAGCTGAAATTACTTGGCTCCGCTCTTCCCAGTCCACCAGCAGGCTTCTCCAATTATCTCTTCCTTCCCACCCCGACTGTCAGTACTGTGGTGTGGAAACCATCCTCTTTGAATCTACACCACAGCCTCCCAACTGGCCTTCGGGCCACTCTTACCAGCAACAGTAAACCACAGTAAGCCACTCCCATCTCTTGCCACACAGTGGCTTACTTCCCACAACCTCACTCATAAAAATACAAATCCCCCCCGCCCACAGCCACACTGGTCTCTCAAATTTATTTCTACCTGTCTCTTCATAATCATGCCTCCCCCAAATCTTCAGGCTGGCTTCTCTCACTTTTGAAGAAAGTTTGTTGACTTTTTATGATGGAGGCTTAAGCAGGAAATTGATAATATGGCAAAAATATTTAAATCCTAATATCCCTTGGTTTTGTAATCCCATTTCCAAGGAGGTAATATAAGAAAAAAATTTTCAGTTAAATCAGGGTCTTTCTTTTTTCTTTTTCTTTTCTTTTTTTCTATATTCACCACATCTTTTATCTCTTTAGTGTAGAAAACTAGAAATATGCAATAGGCATGACCAAATATACTAGACATCCAGAACACAGAGTGTCACACCACATGGTGGACGAAGTGAAAAGCACTCTGTATCTGTCATGGTGGGGATTACCCAAGAGGTAAACAAAAAATGCAAAAGTATTGAGACATTAGTGTTCCATCTGTTGGTGATAAGTCATTCTTAATTTGCTGTAAGACTTATAAAATTGTGCACTTATTTTTCATTTAGAGGGAAAACCTCCTTCTCTTTAACAGCAGTGAATAATGTAATAATTGTTAGCTTTCTAAGTCACCACAGGCAAGATGCATTTAAAAGCACTATGTGTAAATTAAAAGTGTCTACATAACATACGCAACACATGAAATGGGATAAACATTTGCACATGATGAATGAGTAAAATTTACCCTTTTACAAAGCAATCTTACCAATCAATGAAGAATTAACAACACAAAGGAAAAATGAGGAAGAGGAGGCAAATTAACCCTTCACAAAACAGGAAATACAAAGAGCACTTGACCTCATTAATTCAAGACAGAAAATGACATGTTTCAGGCTAGGGGGATGGCTCAGTAGTTAAGACACTTGCCTGCAAAGCCTAATAACCCTGGGTAGATTTCCCAGGACCCACTTAAAGCTGGATGAACAAAGTGGCATGTGAATCTGGTGTTCATTTGAAGTGGCACTATCCCCTAGCATGCCTGTTATCTGTCTGTCTCTCTTTCTTCCTCTCTTTTTCTAGGTTTGCAAACAAATAAATATTTTTTTAAATGACATACTCTTTTGGTTGAGGACTGGAAAAGCAGAAAGACTGGGGAAATGGAACAACAGTGGGCATGGGCATGGGCATGAGATGGACAGCTATCCGTATCATGTTCACAAATCAGTGGGTACTAGTACAAACCCTCCCAATGTCTGCTATCTGAATATGGAGGCTAGAAAGATGGCTTAGTCAGGAAAGTGCTTGCTACACAAGCATGGAAACCTGACTTGGATCCCCAGCACCCACATAACAGCTGGACGTGTAGTGAATGTAATCCCAGCACTGGAAGGAAGAGACAAGATTGCTGGCTAGCTGTTTTAACTAAATAGGTGAGCTCTAGGTTCAATGACAAACTTTGTCTCAAACATGAGGTAGAGATGAGCTGGAGAGATGGCTCACTGGTTTAAAAGCAAAAGTGCTTTCTGCACAAGCACTGAGGGCCGGAGCGGGGCTAGGACCACTGAGTTTGATTCCCCTAAAAACCACGTCCCTAGCTGGTCACCGTTGTGCATGTCTTTAACCCCAGTTCCATGGGGATCAGAGACCAGACAAGCTCTCAAAGCAGTGAGGAGAGTCCGTCTCAAGAAAACAAGCAGCTGATCATTGGCGGGGGGGGGGGAGGCACCTACACTCTCTTCTTATCTCTGCGCAGGCATGGGGCAACATATCTACATACACACCACACACAAGCACACATGTACACAACAACAACCCTACTACCATAACAACAATCACCACCCACAATAAGGTGGGGAACTGAGAAAGACACCTGGTATTGACCTCTGACCTCTACATACATCACATGTGCACTAACCACACACTATGAACCTGCGTGCCTATACCCCCCCACACACACACCAGCAATGCCACCTAAATCTGAAATGTCCCCCACAGGCTCCTGTTTCTTACACAATCTCTGCCTCTGGCTTTCTACTTGCTCTGCTTCCTGCTCTGTCCCATGGAAACGTTTGACCACAAGCTCCACTGCCACGATGTGTCACCAGGCCAGGACCGATTTAAACTTCTGAAGCAGGCTGGAGAGACAGTTCCACGGTTCAAGGTGCTTGCTTGGAAGCCTGATAGCCTGGGTTCAAGTCCCCAGTACCCTTGTGTTGCAGTCGGGTTCGCACTGCTGGCAGAAATCACCCAACCAAGAGCAGCTTGTGAGACAAAAAGGTTTATTTTGGCTTACAGACTTGAGGGGAAGCTCCATGATGGCAGGGGAAACGATGGCACGAGCAGAGGGTGGACGTCACCCCCTGGCCAACATTAGGTGGACAACAGGAAGAGGACAGTGTACCAAACACTATCAAGGGGACACTGCCTGTAATACCCATAAGCCCGCCCCCAACAATACATTGCCTCCAGGAGGTGTTAATTCCCAAATCTCCATCAGCTGGGAACCTAGCAATCAGAACACCTAAATTTATGGGGGACACCTGAATCAAACCTAAAAAAAAAAAGCTAGATGCATGCGTCTGGAGTTTGTTTGCAGAAGCAATTAGCCTTGGTGTACTTATTCTCTTTCTTCCCTGCCTTGAAAATGAATGATAAATAATTAAAAACAAAAACCCAAAACCTTCTGAAGCCATGAGCTCAATTATTCTGTCAGGTATTTTGGTCAGAGGGACCCAGAAGTAAATCTCCCCGCATTGTAAATGTCTTGACATTTCATCCAAGAATTCAACTCCAGGACTTTTCTACAGAAACACACAGATGCACCAGTCACCATCACTCACTACCGCAGAGGGTTTCAAGACAGGTCTCAGAAGATGTCAGTTATCTAGATGGGGGGGAGGGGGTAAGAGTGGGCACCAAGGTCATGTTAGATCAGCACTGCAGAAGCGGTGTACCCACCCAAGGACTTAGAAGAAACAAAAGGGGAACTTTAATGAATATGCTCAGGAAACCCAGAAGGATACCAGAGGATCAACCCAAGAGCAGGCTGGGCTAAGAAGAAAAGAACCCATGACTTAAGGCATGGAGCCTGGGTATTGAACCTCAAACCACAACACTGGCAGGTTTCTCCGCAGGGAGAAAGTGGGATGTGGCTAACACTCAGGACAGATGGGTGGCCACTGAGCTGTTAGCTCAGTGAGCAGAGGAGGCCTGGGCCCACAGCGACCTCTCCTCTCCTGTCCCCGGGCCCATGAACAGTCCCTGCCTTTTTCTCCTGCGCACACATGACCTCCACGCCTACTTGATACAGCTCTCACTCTTTCTGTGGGATGATACATGGTGCTGGATAGTACAAATATTCCCTAAATAAGCCATTTTCAAGAGATGGGCATTGATATTTTTAACATTTTTCTACTAAAATGGTACAATGACAGCTGTATCTTTTTTTATTTCTAAACAAGACATCCAGGACAAAGTCTACTGAGCAGTGCATTTTGGATTGTAACATGCACCACAGTGTGCTTTTCAAATGAACTCATGGCAGTCCGTGTCTCCGTCAGAGATCCCCAGCGGGTGGTAAGTCCACCTTTGACACACAGTGAGGGAGTTTCCAGACAGGACTCACTAAAGGGGGAAGACCTGCCCTGAGCACTGAGACACAACCCATCTCACAGACTGAGGGCATGGGTGGAGAAAGGAGGAAGCTTGGACAAGCATGCCCTCTCCCTGCCATCACCCCTCTTCCTGTCCACCATGAGGTGAACAACTTCTTCCTCCACTGATCTCACAACCCTAAAGCTCAGTCTCACTTCAAACTCAAACATAGTGGTACCAGCTGAGCATGGAGAAATCTTTACAAATTTTATTTTTTTTAAATATTTGCATGAGTGAGAATAAAAGTGAGAGTGAGAGGGGAGGGAGAGGAAGAGAGAATGGGTGCATCAGGGTCTCCCACTGTAAACAAACTCCAGGTGCACGTGCCATTTTGTACATCTGTACATGGGTGCTGGGGAATCGAACCCAGGCCACCAGACTTTATAAGCAAGAGCCTTTAACTGCTAAGCCATCTCTGCAGCCCCCCTTTCTCTTTTTACTCATGGGTATTTGGACCTGGCAACAAAACGCCCAACACAATCAGCATGATGGCAATACCACTTTCACTATATCCACACCAACAAAACTACTATTCTCTGCTATTACTGGTCTGATGGATTTCTAGTCAACGTCTCATTTTAATCTGCAGCAACACGAGGAGCTATTTTTTCACAGGTTGCCGGCTGTCTGCATTCACAGTCTGTGATTTATGCTTTTGTCTTGTTTTGTTCAGTGATAGTCTCACTATGTAGCCAACTCACAAATCTTCTTTTTTGGGATTACCGGGACAGATCACCACGCCCAGCTCATATTTACATTTGCCTGCATTTTTCCTTTTGCATTGTGTTACAACTTATTCATATGTTAGAGACAGTAACAATTTTTCTGTTATAACTACTTTTTCTCCAGGAAAATTTTTTTTAAAAAGACATTCCAGGGGCTACAGAGATTTTTCAGTAAAGTGCTTTGCCTGAAAAGCCTAACAACTGGGGTTCAATTCCCCAGTACCCATGTAGAATCAGATGCACAATGTGGCGCATGCATCTGGAGTTCATTTGCAGAGGCTAGAGACCCTAGTGTGCCCCCACATACACACAAATAAATATTTTTTTTTAAAAAAGGCATTCAAAACATGTCTCCTTCTCTACAGCTTGTATTAAATCTTGCTGAAGAGATCTACACTCTCAGCCAAGATTATACATGTGATTTCTTCCATTTGCTTATACAATTTCATCGTCTGTTTACATTGAAGTTTCTGGGGGATTATTTGGATGAGAATGGAAGACACCATTCTGCACAGTCATTCCTTCCACCCCCACTGCAGATAAAGATATGATTGGGCCAGTTCCTCCCATCACAACACATATGCCTTTCTCAAGAGTATGGGACTGTTCACCTTATTAGGTATGAACTATCACTCACAAAGGGAGATGTGGTCCTGGGTCATCCACTTGGCTCTGCTAAAAGTTTTTAAGCCTGTGTTCATGCCCCGTGGTTTGACCATGAAAATTTCCTCAGCATATTATGATCATGTGTGAGCCAAGCCTTCACTCTTATTTTTTCTCACACTCATCTGGACTCTTCTCCAGCATGATGACTTATTTCTCTAGATAAATATCAGAAATATCTTATTCAATTTTAAAAAATCACCTTGGAAATTCTAATTAATTGTAATCCTATATTATATAATTCTAATTATAATCTTATAATGAATTTACTTGTTAATTTTGGAGTATTAAATTCACAGGCTTCACATTTTCATTTCACAAAGGTTTTATTTTACTTCCTCATGAAGAAAGTAACAACAACAAAAAAAGTAACTCAATTTCTTCCTAGATTTTCTGTGCAGCTTTGATAGGTGACCTTACATTTCCATACATTTATCTTTAAAAGAAAAGAAATTTCCTAGAGACAGATTTGTTTGTTTGAGGCGGGATCTCACTCAAGCCCAGGCTGACCTGGAACTCACCTTGCAATCCTAGGCTGGCCTTGAACTCACAGTGATCCTTCTACCTCTGCTTCCCAAGTGCTAGGATAAAAAGTGTGTGCCACCACACCTGGACTGAGAGACAGTTTGTTATCGTGTTTCCTCTACAATTCTGTTGGCCCTAGAAATGTATGTGTTTGTTTCGCAGAGGACTTTGGGTCTTGGAATTCCAGACATACATGCATACTTTTAATTGAATTTTTAAAAACATCATAAAATGAATTGTACTTTTCCTAACTCCTAATTTTTACATTAATGGTTTTAGAGTTTGACCTATTATGAAGTAACTGTTGTTGGGATATACATATATGCACCCCACACACACCCCTTTTGCTTCTTTTTGCTCCTATCTTGCATTCTCAGCTTTATTGTGTTAAGAACAGCTGCTGAACTTTATCAAGTGACATTCCAGTCTCTGCTGGACTGGCTGGCACATTTCCCCTTTGATATGCTTATGTGTTATTTCTAGTACAATAACAATGCATGAAGGAACTTGGATTGGCAGTCTGAGGCAGAACCAGCCAGTGGGTTCTAAACACTTTATGATGTAGGACCCTTAAGCCTGTTCCACCTTTCTCTTCAGCAGCACTGAAGTTCCTCTCTAAGTCTGCTCTTGGGGCACAAACACCCCTGATTTGCCAGCCAGTGGATCACAGGTATGTGTCAGCCTGCCCGGCTCCTAATACCTGTCTCTCATCTTCCTTCTCCTCAGAATGAGGGAAGCTAGTCATTTGTCCTTACTGCTAACCAGCTACTGGATTGAGTTAACTTTAAAATTTTGCCTTCTACCTTAATGTCCATCCATCTCTGTCAATTCCTCAATCCTCATCCTTGTAAGTTTTTCTACTTAATTCACTTTCTAAATGCGTACAATGCACACTGCGTGGCTTTCTGTTTCACCTTACGACTGGAGGCAACTTGCTTGTCTGGGCACCCTGTTCTGTCATATTTGGAAGTCATGCAAAGAAGAAGAGAGAGAACCACCTCTGATGACATTTGCCAAGGCTGCCGTGCAAGTGAACCGTGGGGTAGCAAGCACACAGGGCAGCACTGAGGCGGGACGTGGGCACCAAAGGCGCATGACGGGAGGAGGAGACGAGGCGTCCCAAGGGACAACGTGAGACAAAGTACCCGCTCCCGAGTGGTTCGGATTTCAACCTGCACCTTACATTGTGGAAGAAGTGGTTGTGTTCATAGACGAGTTTGAAACACAGGAACGTGCAGAAGAAAGACCACCAGCACAAGGCCGGAGACGGCTCAGTAAAGGTGCTTTCTTCAAGCCCGCTGGCCTGGCCTCGGTTCCCCAGGACCCACAAAAAGGCAGCTTCACGAAGCGGGGCCTATGTCTACTTCGTTGGAGTAGCAGGAGGCCCTGGCGTATTCATAGTCTGTTTCTCGCTCAAATAAGTAAATAAAAATATTTAAAAAAAAAAATTCTACCAGAGGGCTGGAGAGATGGCTTAGCGGTTAAGGCACTCACCTGCAAAGCCAAAGGACCCAGGTTTGACTCCCCAGGACCCACATAAGCCAGCTGCACAAGGGGGTGCACGCATCTGGAGTTTGTTTGCAGTGGATAGAGGCCCTGGAGCACCCATTCTCTCTCTCCTTCTCTCTCTACCTGCCTAGTTCTGTATCTTTTTCTCTCAAATAAATAAAAATTACTTTTAAAAAGTCCACCAGAATAATCCATGCAGTTGCAATATACCCTGTGCTTATTCTTAAACCTTCTACTGCTAATCAGAGCAATGCCCCCAAGCCCACCAGTACAGGGCAGGGATGAACAAGTTCTGGAGTCATCCTGCAAGTTTACAACTAGGGCCTGAAGGGGCTGACTATGTGGGAGGAGCATTTTTCAGCACAGGCAGATACAAAACTCTCAGGAAAGGAACAACTGCTCTTCCGGGCCCTGCAGCGGGCACCATAAGAAGAGATCTTGTCTCTGTGAGCGCTTCCGATGGCAACTGTCAAAAACAGAGGCTAAGCTGGGCGTGGTGGCACACGCCTTCAATCCCAGCACTTAGGAGGCAGAGGTAGGAGGATGGCCATAAGTTCCAGGCCAGCCTGAGACTACATAGTGAATTCAACCTGGGCTACAGCGAGACCCTACCTCTAAAATCAAAACCAAAAACAAACAAACAAAAAAAAAAAAAACCAGAGGCTGAAGGGACCACAAGAGCCCGTGTGTTCCAGGGTGCTGGTGACAGGATCTGACCTAATTAGAAATCTGTCTGAGGCCAGAAGGAAGCTGCTACACTTTCCTTCATCCTTACTCCGGGCGAATTTGAGATTTTTAAAGATTACAACCTGGCTGGGGGCATTTGAAAATGACACTGAGATAAAGTCACATTCATTTATGCTCTACTAATTGAGAATCACTTTATAATCTGGAAAGAGTCTGGACTTATGCTTCCATTTTTAGACCCTATGAGAACAGGCTGAGAAGGAGAATCAACCAATACTTTAGAATCTGTGACTCGTATAGAAACCGCTAGCAATACTAACATAATAACTGATCCGGTAGACCAAGGCAATACTTCTGTTGGGGTTGTTGGCCACATGTTGCAATTACCCTGTTATTGCTGAGACAAGCATCAGACCAGAAGCAGCTTATGGGAGGTGAGAGTTTATGTTTCAGGCTTACAGATTCCAGGAGAAGCCTTATCATGGTGGAAGAACCTGGTTTGCGTCATACATCCCCAGAGGAGACAGAAAGCCAATAGCCAAAGCCCAAGCTGGCTCTGCACACTGTGGGGGCTGGACTCAAGACCCACCCACTGACACACCTCTTCCAGCAGGGTTCTGCCTGCTGGAGGCTTAAATAAGAAGTGGAGTCTTAATTGAAAATACCTTAGGCTATGGGGCACATACATTTACATTCAAACCACCACACCACAGGTTTTTGGAAGAGCAAAAACCAAATGGAAAATCTTAATGTCTTATATACTTAGTCCTTTTGTTTTTGTTTCTGAGTGCTTTCTCCCAGCAAATCCCAGTAAGTAAAATGCTACTGATGTATCTGACTCTCTGGGGGTAGGCACCATCTAATTCCCCCTCCCCAAATTTCTAAAACCAGTAAGGAAATTATATTGGTTCCTTCATGACCGTTTGTGAAGTAGCGCTTGTCAAGAGGGGATGGAGGGATGAACGGGACACCACCGTGCCTGCCCCAAAGAGCCCTACACTGCCATCTCAGCAGGAGCTCCACTACCTGTCCCTTCTGCACATACCCGCCTCTCCCCCTTCTCCCCTCAGGGCTCTTGTCATTATTTACGTATGGCTTCTCCCACCTTTCTTAAGCAGTGAGGCCAGGGGTCCTCCAAGGGCTCATAGCTCAGACCAGGAGGTGGTGGCCTAGCACAATCTTCACAAACATGGGAGACCAGTTACGTCTGCCTGAAAAACTTGGGGGGGTAAAAGCCTCAAACTGGTGACTTGGCTAAACTGAGCTTATGCTCATGGTGAGTTTCAATAGACCTCGGCCTGCCTGGCGTGGTGATGTACCCCTTCATCCCAGCACTTGGGAGGCCAAGGTAGGAGGATGACTGTGAGTTCAAGGCCAACATGGGACTACAGAGTGCCAGGTCAGCCTGCTCTAGCATAAGACCCTAACTCAAAAAAAAAAAAAAAAAAAAAAAATATATATATATATATATATATATACACACACACACACACATCAATAGATCTTGTAGATATTCCTTTTGCTCCTCTGAGAATAGCTTTATTTTCATGCAGAGCAGGGAACGGAACCAAGGAGGCGTGTATGGCTAAGCTGCTATCTGAGTTCAGTAGGTTCAGGGTTCAGTTGGTAAATAAGCAAGGTTCATCCACACTCAGTGGGAGGAGAGGGGCCGAGACAAGAGGATCCTGAGGCATGAGCGTGGCACAGAGAAAACAAGAACCGGAACCTGGGCAGGGATTGGGCAACTCAGCATGGCCAGAACAAAGTGGGCAGACATTGTGGTGAAAGGAACTGGACTGGACTAGAATATATTCAGAATCTTCTACTTATGTAGGATGGCACTCATTTTTTAAAAATTCATTAGTGGTGATTATCTACTGTTTTTCTTAAAGTCTTCAAGTAATGACTAATGAAAAACCCACGTGTTTTCTATTCTTATTCTATACCTGTTAATCATCTCATTTCCTTCTCTGATAGATACACTCCTCTTCTTCCCTTCCTCCCTCCCTCTCTCCCTTTCCTCTCCCACCACACACACACACACACCTCTATAGCCAAAAGTAACCCAAGCTACATAGGATTACAAAACAAACAATCAAATATTATCACCCTAAACAATTCTTCTAAATATAACTTCCATAATTCTGAGAAAGGGCAAATAATTTTTGCAAGGTGAACAGAACTACCTTCCTTCACTCTCTGTTACTCCCTCAGCCCCAAGTAAGCGCAGCCCATTGCCAGAGTTATTAGCTTAAGGTTTGGTGCTCGGGTTCCAACCAACCCACAGCTATCCAAGCTCTGGCTGCCTGGGACCAGAACCACGCGTTGGTTCATCAGGCACGAACAATGCTGGCGCCGCACATGCAGGAGTCAGGTCTGCTCTCACAGACATGGTTCTACTGCCTGACCCTACACTGTCTTGGTAGATCTCAAAATACCTTGTAAAATAAATAATAGTAATAAATAAATAAAATAATAAATAAAACAAAATAATATGTACTTAATGAGTTTAATTCTCAATCCAAACATCTCTATTGAGGTGTTCACAGTCAACTGGGTATTTTCATCTGATGTGCATTCTATTTAATTACTGGTGTGATGTAGAGTTCCTCTTTCTCCTGCTTTCATTTTCAATCTAGCTCTCTTTCCTCGTTAGACTATCTGGCTTGGTGAGCTTCATTTTCTCTGTCCTCTAACCTTCTATGTAAGTGACGCTCAGGGACTGGAGAGATGGCTTAGTGGCTAAGGTGTCTGCCTGTGAAGCCTAAGGATCCATGTTTGAGTCCCCAGGTCCCACATAAGCCAAATGGACAGGGTGAAAGCACAAGATCGGGAGTTCTGATTGCAGTCACTGGGAGCCCCGGCATGCCAAATCTGCCCCTCCCCCCCCATTAAAAAAAAGTAATGCTCAGGAAGATGTACAACACTTTAAAAACCTCTTACATAATATGTGCTGAACGCTAAGAAAATTATGGAAATTCTAAATCGAGCTTTTTAAAAAACAGACTAGCACTAAGAAATGTACGCAACTCCCAACGTCACAACCTGCCTGTCAACGGTTGGCATAGTGACAAGCAACTGTGAAGTGATAAGAATAACATCCATCTCCCTAAGTGTCAGCTCACTCACCTGGCTGGGGTGCTCAGATACAACCATGGCCGAGTGGAGACTTCAAGGTCCTGTTAGGGTGCAAGCACCTTGAAGTCAGAGACCGATCTAAATCCTTTTGTGAGCTGTGTAACCCACTTGTTGAGGAAGCAAGATGAACACCGTCAGCGTACCAACCGCTATTTGCTGTCCTGCAAACGCATCAAGTGCCCGCAAGGGGTCAAGTAGAGACGGAAGAGAAGATGACATGGTGATGGAGCCAGTGAAGCTCTGCTTGTCACGAAGGGAGAGCTCCCTAGAAGCCGCTCTCGGAAACTGGCTAAGACTGTAGCTGCAAGCAGCCGCTCTTCACAGCTGATGGTCTGATGTGCGTTCACTTACATCAGGTGGGTAAGATGAATGCACATCTTAAATATTGAAAAGTACCTCCTGTTTTGCCCTTAATAAATCACAGTACACAGCTGTTACTTTTCAAATGCTGTACAAGTTTTTGGGGTCTGATGCACTAATTTCATCAGTCTGGCAAGACTTAATTTCTTCAGGTGCCCAATAAACAGACAATTTCACTTATTTAAAAAAATAAAAGAACCAGAAACATGTTTTTATCAGCCACAGTTATTTCAACAGTTACTAATTTGGGTGTAGCTAGCACAGTTTAGCAGAGAGAGAGGGTGAGTTATCGTCTGTTTCTCAGTATAAAAAGCTGCTTAAGGCCAGGCGTGGTGGCACATGCCTTTAATCCCAGCACTCGGGAGGCAGAGTAGGTGGATCACCGTGAGTTCAAGGCCACCCTAAGACTACATAATGAATTCCAGGTCAGTCTGAACTAGAGTGAGACCCTACCTCGAAAACCAAAACTAAAACAAAACAAAAAGCTTCTTAAGGGCTGGCTTAGCAGCTATGGCATTTGCCTGCAAAGCCAAAGGACCCTGGTTCGACTCCCCAGGACCCATGTTAGCCAGCTGCACAAGGGAGCACATGCATCTGGAGTTCATTTGCAGTGGCTGGAGGCCCTGGCAAGCCCATTCTCTCTCCCTCTCTCTCTCTCCCCCTCTTTCTCTGTCAAATAAGGAAAAATAAAATATTTTTTTTTAAAAAAAAGAAACAAGAAATCGTCTACCAACAGTACATATTATTATGCTAAGATCTATCCCTCGATGCATGGAACATCACTGTGCCTGTTCATTTACATTACAGCCACTCTGCAAAACTGCCATGAAGACTAGAAACCTTGAGTCCAACAATAAAGGATGTTGATTACAACAATTCACTACTTAGGAACATATTGGCTGCTGTCATAGGCAGCCTCAGGTTGTTGAGATCAGCCTGTAAACCAGGCACCTGCTATGGAGGAAGGAAATTTACTTGAAGCTTACAGATCCAGTGCAAGTTCCTTAAGGGCAAAAGAAGCTGGTCCACTTGTGCGGGTCCAAGCAGAGAGAGAAAAAGCCACCCTGCACACTTCTGCAACTCCAGGCAGAGCTCAGGCACTCCGCATATCTTAGACTAGAGTTCCAAACCCACCCCCACACCTTAGGTTGGACCCTCGGATCCGCCCAGTGACACCTTCAGCCAGGTGGCTGCAGATCTAAATTCCAAACTTGAATAAAATCCTGAATATATTGGGGGCCATCCATTCAAATGACCACATTCCACACATTCCACCCCAGCTCCCAGTAGATTCATAACCATCTCACATTGTATATTGTGTTCAGTCCAAAGTCCAAGGACCCAAGGTCTTTAACAACTTACAATAGTTCTAAAGTCCCGTCTCCTCTGAGATTTAGGCTGGTCTCTCGGCTGTGAGTCCGAGAAAACCAAAACAAGTTATATATATCCCTTCAACCAGGAGAAGGGCAGGAATGCACGTGTGGAAAGGGAGCATCCCTCCCTCTGACCACTGCCCTGGAAGGAGGCCACCAGAACAGTGCTTCCCCAGCTCGCTGTGCACATGAGGTCCCTGGAAATCCAGAAGCCTTATCAGATTCAAACTCAGTCCCTGTGGACAAGGTCCTATGGCCCACTAAACAAGTTCCCAGGTGCTGCTGTTGGCCCTGGGGCCACACTTGGAGCAAACCTTCCCTAGGCCCTGGTCTGGCCCAGGCAGGTGGAGGGGAAGAGAGTCGAACAAAAAGCATAGACCTGCTGGGGGTCAGGAGACATGGGCTTGGGACATTGCTGACAACTCCTAGGTTTCATTCAGGTCCTCTGTGTGCAGAAGGGTGAGCCGGAAGCAGATGTTATGAAGAAGCTTGAGGGAATGAGAGGTTCCCAAGGAGGACATTTACTGATCCCTGCCAGAATGTCAAAAGTCACATGGGCTCAAGGCTATTTGTGACAAAGCCCCAGCCAGGCCTGGGACAACCCAAGGGTTCATCCACAGGGGACTAGTAGACTTTCCTACCCTTCAGCCATACAACATAGTACAGCCATTCTAGGGAAAAGGGAATGTTGGATAACACGATGTTGAAAGTCAATCCTTTACAAGGGAGCCTTGATTGACAGCCACAAGCAGCTCTGGTCCTCACAAGCAGGTGAAAAGCTACTTCCCATGGGGAAAGTGAGACATTCTTTATAGGAAGAACACTGATCAAGATCAGTTCTCATACTGGCTAAGTCATGTCAGACTCATGTACCAATTAAGTCAGACCACCAGGTATCTGGGTTATGAAACTTATCAGATACTTCCCTGGGTGCTAGAGGAACCCAAAAATTCTTCTGCCATTATGCCACCCCCCGCAAAAAAGTTTAATCTAGTTAAGGAGTCAAAAAGAATGTGCATTTAAAAAAAATCAGTCTTTAAGACTTCCAAGAGCAAGGTAGCCTGACAATAAAAGGTGTCAGAAATGCACAATTAACTGAAAAGTGAATTAATTAAAACATGCAAAATTACCCGGAGAACAGAAATGAGAAAGAAAACACATCACAGTAGCTTAGAAAGGGAATGTTATCCTTTCTGGGCTGGTTTCGGTACCTCGAATGTTAGGCTGAATTAACTCTGGCGTCTTCTGGTTCTTAGAAGCACACAATTCCGTCTCAGCCACATGGTGAGGGAAGCAGACAGACGTGTGTTTATCCCATCACACCACAGAGATGGCGATGATATCAGCCCAGGCCCACCGAGGGCCACAGGGGAACCTAGCAGGCCCACAGGTCTGGTCTCCCACCTGCTGCTCAGGCACACAGGGAACCTGCCCTGTCCTGGATGCTTCCGGGCAACAGATACTAGAAAGTCCAGACTAGGGGCTGGAGAGATGGCTTGGCAGTTGGGGTGCTTGCCTGCAAAGCCAAAGGACCCAGGTTCAATTCCCCAGGACCCACATAAGCCAGATGCACAAGGGGGCACATGCATCTGGAGTTTGTTTGCAGTGGCTGGAGGCCTAGCATGCCCATTATCTCTGTCTCTCCCCCTCTCTTTCTCTCACTCAAATAAATAAAAATAAAATATACATTTTTTAAACGTCCAGACTGAAGGCATAGCTCGGGGGTAACAATTTGTTCAGGACGTTAGAACCCTGGGTCCCATCCCCATCGCCACAACTAAAAGGAAGGTATCAGGTAACTATCTATGATACTTAATACTTAACTATTTAGCTATGTTAAATAAGACATTTTACCAATTAATTTGAACTGGAAAGAATCTTTTTTTTTTTTTGGTTTTTCGAGGTAGGGTCTCACTCTGGTCCAGGCTGACCTGGAATTGACTCTGTCATCTCAGGGTGGCCTCGAACTCACAGCGATCCTCCTACCTCTGCCTCCGGAGTGCTGGGATTAAAGGCGTGTGCCACCACGCCCGGCTTGAAAGAATCTTTTATTACCCTAAAGCTGCATCATTCGAATGCCCTACTGATTTAACTTATCCAGTCTCAACTGAGGAAAAGACAATCTGCATGCTCCTTGTGAATGGGTGACCCACAGCCATCACATTTTCAGTGGCATTTAGTGTGGTTAATTCCAGAACGCGAGATTCATTCACCTTGGCAGTGCCCACGCTTTGGGCTGGATACCTGAGTGCGGCGGGCACCTCGGGAGCAGTTCAGAAAGTGGGGCAGCGCAGAGCCTCCACCCACAGCATCTATATGCTAACCACCATCACCTTCTCCCCCAAACTGTGACAGCCAGACAGATCTCCAGAAATTGTCAAATGGGGGTGGGGGACAGAACTGCCACTGTCTGAGAACAATAACTCGGAGCAATTCCTGGTGGGTGGACATATGATAAGGTTTCAGTCCGGATGCAATGCCCACTTAAAGAAAAGTGAGGGTTGGGGAGATAGCTCAGTGGGTCGGGGACCCACATCTGATCCCCAGAACCTGCGTAAAATGCACTGTGGTGGTATGTACCATCGCTGGGGAAAGAGAGCCAGGGGGATCCCTGGGGCTCACTGGCCAATCAGTCTAGCCTCAAAGGCGAGCTCTAGACCAGTGAGAACTCCTCTCTTGAAGGGGGAAGCTGGCATTGCACACACACTTGAGGTTGTCCTCTGGCCTCCATATGCGCTTGCAAACTTGTGCATGCATAACCACACAGAAAGGTGTGTCTGCACACACACACATTAAGGAAAACCATTTATTGGGCCATATAAACCAGTATTCAGCTAAGACAAACATTATCACTAAAGAAGGCCAGAGAAATGCAATCAGTTTTCCCCTCAGTTGTTATAGATGGTGCTAATTTTTTGTTTGTTTGCTTGCTTTTGGGCAGGGGGTGTCTCATGTAGCAGGGTGGCTTTAAACTTGCTGTGTAGCTAGAGATGACCTTGAACTCTTTATCTGCCTCCCCTCCATCTTCCAAGTGCTGGGATTATAGGCTTATGCCACCACACCCGGCTGAATTGGTGCTTGTCAAAAACAACAAACATATATATCTAATAATGCCCTAGAAACAGGGAATTCAGATTAGATATCATACTTAACTCTACCATCCCAGGATTCTAGAACAAAGAGCTTACAGCCAGCAGCCACTCCCGCAGCATGAGGGAGAACTTGGCTGGGAAAGAAGCCAAAATGGACAGCTCATGACCACTGTGTACCACCTGACCCTCCCACGCCCTGCCTCAGAGGCCCGCACTGCCCAGGGATTGCTTGGCCACCCGCAGTTAAAGCCAGTCCCGTTCCCTGAAACACAGCTAAGGCCGGTGGAGTAGAAAAGACACCAGTGAGCGAGACGCGTGAATATCTCAGGCCAGCGTCCCCAGCCTTCGTGAATGTCATCCTGCTGCTTGAGGAAGGAGGCCGCCGAGAGGAGACTGCCAAACTCAACAAGGAAACAGGAAAAATAGTTCGCAAAGGGAATCTGGGAGATTTCAGCTTAGGGCTACCCAGCTTTTAAAAAACTACTTTTAAAAGGTTCCGTAGGGGAAGTGCTTGCTGAGCGGATGTGAGGGCCTGACTTTGGATTCCCAGCACCCAGCTGAACCCCAAGCAGCCATGCCACCCCACCTGTAACCCCAGGGCCTAGGGAGGCAAAAACAGAGCCACGCGGAGGCAAGGTGGCTAGCTAAGCTAGCTGAGTGGTTCACCAAGCTCTGCGTTCAAGTGAGAGACCCTGTTCTCGGTAAACAAGGAGGACATAACTGACGCAACCTCAACCTCTGTTATCCACACAAACACATACTGCACCCACACAGGTACACGGGTGCACACACACACACACACACGCACACAATCATCCAAGGGGACATTCCTCATCTCTCTAGCTATGAAAGCTATTTTTCATCTTTTCTGTTTTTTTAGGTGTCTGTGGGGAACACGTACAATCACCACAGTCACATAATAGATCTAAAGAAAATGATGGATCCTACCCCAATCCCGATGAGCAGCAAGGCTGTGCAGACAGCTGTGCTAGTTACAGAGGGTGCTCATGGGCATCAGGGAAAGGTGAAAAGAGCAGGTGGCTGAAAGAGAACAGGTAATTCACCTATGTTTGAGGGACACTAATCACCCACCGCCTGGAGTGAGGGGACCACAGGCTTCCCTTGGAGGAGGCTCAATATTGACAAGGGGGTGGCTGGGAATCTCAGAGCCCTGGGCCACCTGTGAGAATGTCCTCTGAGGTCGTTCTCTGAGCATCTTTGGTTCCACCTCATGTGTTCCACCAAGGGGCAGAGCCCATGACTAGAACTGGCTCTGCCCAGTTCCCACAGGTGGACAGGTGACTGGCAGGGGAGACTGCTCCAGGAGAAGGACCACTGGAATTCTACCTGGGCAGTTCCAACCAGGCTAAATGCTAATGAGTCTAGAGTCATTTACATTCAAGATCGTTAGCCTGGCCCTTGGGCCTCTTGGCAAGGGGGAAAGTTTACAAGTTAGGAGAATGTTGCTAAGCACCATCTGGGTTATGGTCAGGAGAAGGACACGTCAAGGCAGGGTAAGAGCGGAACCAACTAGGGCATCTCGGGCTGGGAGAGGAGGAGACACTGCTTTCTTCCACAGCGCCTGGGTCCATTTTGTCCTTCCTCCTCCCTTATAAGGAGTAACTATTACCTTGTGTGCAAAGCAGTTCACAGGTAAGGACTTACAAACACGTGAGGACCGTGGGGTTTCTTGTACCCATCTTCATATTTCAGTAGGAGACCTTTTTTAAGGGCTATGGCTTAGACTCAACAATTTCAAGTCACACACAAAATGAATGACACGGATGAGTCACTACCGCTCTGCCATCGGCCCACTCCTAAGACCCAATAACACACGTCTCAATAAAGCAAGAAGTCACCATCAAGCACTCAAAGGTTCATGTTCACACGTTACAAAGAGACACAGACAAAGATTTCTGACATCTTGGGGTTACCACTTACGTTCAAGCTCCCCCACTTTCATCCCTAGTGGGCCACGAGGGACACAGCCCTGACCTGGCCTTTGTCTAAGAGCCTGTGAGTTTCTTGTCGTTATGGATTCGCCCACAAACTGCCATCATTGCCTGGGCTTTCCATTCAGCATTACATAACTCAATTTTCTCAAGTTATGTATATGCCATAGAGCATAATATGCAACTGAAGTAAAAGAGGAAGACGGGGAGAGAGCGAGCTACACTGTTCCTGCTGCTGCGACTGACGTCACATGGAAAGACAGCTCACGCTGGCCGGGAAATTAATTCCTGTATGTTTCTTAATGACATTTACATGAGTCCTCTTTAATAGAACAAGGAATCCAAGTATCCATTTTACTTTCTCTTAAAGGGGGTTGAGGAATCAGAGAAAGAATGGTGAGCAATGACTGAGCCACAAGGCACCTCACTTCCCATGTTTTTAAAGTTCTTGGCTGAATTTCTCTCTCCATATAAGAGTAAAATGATGTTTAAAAAAATCTGTGAACACATGCATGTGAAAACTAAAGTTGGGAGTCATGTGACTTGTTCCTAAGGACTTCTTGTAAAGGTCTAAAACAAATGAGTTCCGGGAGGCATATCTCCAACCATCACCAGGTACACCTGCCCCAACCCCCCAGTGGCCCAGATGATTTCATTAGCTAGGCTTCAAGTGGAATAAAATACATAATAGAATAAAAAAAGAAAGAAAGAAAAGAAAACAGTTACATTAAAGATCTGTCCTTATTTCAACCTGGGGTTTTGAACCAAATTTCTGAACTCTGCATGATAGATCTCTTCCCTGTTTCTATTTTTGTCATTTCAGGAACACAGCGATGGCAAATGCAGTCATTTATTCAAACAGGAGAGAGAGAGAAAGAGAATGTGTGTTGGAGAGGGGCAGATCAAAATCTGTAGTCAGTTTTAATGCACTACACTAAGAAAAAAAGACAGACAATAAACATTTTGTACTGCATACCTTCTGTTACAGGTATAGCATGCTACAAATGTTTAGTCAGCATTTAAAAGAAGAGAGAAGAGGGGGAAGAGAGGGAAAAAAAACAAGTTTAAAGCACACCCCAAATTTTAGCATGTGAAGGTTAAAGCTCATGGACCCTCCTTGCACAGAGCCGGCCAGGAAGAAGACAGACCCTCTGCAGGCACTTACCAATTTCCTGGCAGGAAGACCTCGCTGGAAAGAGGAGCGAGAACGGCAGGCTGGAGTGCATGCAGATGGTCGGGCTGTTTCCCCTAACAACAGCAAGAGCGGAAGAGGAATCCTGGTCTCTCCCGTTCCCGGCAGGTAACCCACCCGGAGCAGGCGGGGCGAGGCGCTGGCAGGGCGGGTTCAGCATCAGCTCCCGCCCAGGTAGGGCCCTGCGCAGCCTCCCCGACGCCAGGCTGGGCTGGCTGAGCCCGAGCTTGAGCTGGAAGCTGAGGCTCCTGCCTGCCTTTGTCAAATCAGGCGCAAACTAAACGTGGGGAGGACAGAAGCAGCTCTCAGCAGAGACAGCCCAGACAGTGAGACCAGGAGGAACTCTGTGGACTCAGGGACACCAAACAGCTCAAGCCCTAGAAGAGAGCCGCAGCAGAAACCACTCTTGAAAGTTGGAGGCAACTTACAATAGGAAATGAACAAACCCAGCCCACCCCAGGTGACCTGGAGCATCAGGAGTCCCCAAGCCCTGCAGATCGCCCCTTTCTGACAATGAATGACAGCTTTCCCTAAATGTTTAAGCCAATGTTAGGAGAGGACGATTCAACAGAATAAACTCCTCTGGAGTCTTGTTTAAATAATTTTTCTATCATCCTCATGAATATAGAATGAGCCTCTATCTTCATGAGCTGGCTTGGAGACACTGACCAAATTTCTACACCTCCTCTCCCTCCAGCAGCTTGTGGTGCTGGACTATATACGGTTCCTAATCAGTGACAGTTGCCACTTGTCCCTTCTCACAGAACACAGTCTGACCCAAGAGGTGGGCTCGAGTCTGGAGCAAGGACCTGACTTCACCAGGAACAACTGCTGAATATCCAACTCAAAACTAAGCAGCCAATGCTTCCTGCCCCCCACCCCCTCTTACACTTCCAATGTCTCTGACAGACTGGAGAGACTAGTTCAAAACTCAGTTCTGAATATCACAGTCAAGAGATAGCGGCCAGGTTGGAGAGATGGCTCAGCAGTTAAGGCATTTGTCTGCAAAGCCTAAGGACCGAGTTTGATCCCCCAGGACCCACATAAAGCCAGATGCACAAGGCGATGCCTGCTTCTGGGGTTGTTCATTTATAGTGGGTAGAGGCCCTGGCATGCCCATTCTCTCTGCCTCTTTCTCTCAAATAAATAAATAAATAATTTTTAAAAGGAGAGAGATAGAGGCCTTGAGTCCTCAAAGCCAAACCTGCCAGGAACACCAATTTGTAACCTGAGCAGGGGAGGTCTCTGTAAATCTCATTTCAAGGCCAAGAGCACACTTGGTCTTAATAGCCCAGAGTGTAAAGGACTTAGAGATAACTTTTGTTTTGCTTTTGTCTTTTGAAATAGGGCCTCACTCTGTAACCCGAGCTGTCCTGAACTCACCATATATACCAATCTGTCCTTGAACTCATGGTAATCCACCTGCCTAGGCCTCCTGAGTACTGGCATAAGCCATCATGTTTGGTTTGACATCTTTTTTTTGCATGCTTTCCTTTGAAAAGCAGTTGCTGCTCATAATGGGAATTCACAGGTTACCCACAATACCTCTCTTTCATGAGGAGGACATAGTGATGAGATACCCATTCAAGGGACTGTTGGCCCTAGCTGAGCCAAGAGCCCTCCATCACCATCTGGTGGTAGTCCTGTGTATTGCAGTTACAAACCCTGCACCATCTCCCATCGCTCCAGAGACACCGAGTTCCTGCTTCCTCTGTTGACTTTGGGACACGTGGCTGCTCAAGGTCAGCCTTCCTTCTTTCCCACCACATCTTCCAACCTTCATTCTTCTTTCCCACACTCATAACAGTTCCTTTCCTCCCTCCCCTTCTAACATCTGAGGATACGATTGGAAAACATGAAATTCTCACTAAACCCAGAGAAAAGAGAAGCAAAAAGACAGCATAACCCTAAATGGAACAGCCAGAAGTGCACACTAAGTTAAGGCAAAAGGGGGCTGGAAAGATGGCTCAGCAGTTAAGGAACTTGCCTGCAAAGCCTAAGACCCAAGTTTGATTCCCCAGTAACTATACAAAGGCAGATGCCCAGGGGGCTGTATGCATCTGGAGTTGTTTGCAGTGGCTACAGGCGTTGGCATGTTCAAGTGTGTTCTATCTCTCTCTCTCTCACTCTCTCTCTCTCTGTGGGTGTGTGTATATATCTTTCTGCTTGCAAAGAAAGAAATAAAATATATTTTTTAATTGAAAAGATAGAAAAATGAATATGCTGAAAACTACCAAAGTCAGGCTTGGAGCGGGGCCTAGCGGGGGAACAAGACGAATTTCTATGCGCATCCGGGCTGGGGGTCTGGTCAGCTGTTCTGTACAATTGAAGTAGGGGAGTTGACCACTAGGTCGGAAATAATGAGCTGGTAATCAGGTGCATTTAAGGCAATGTTTCTAATCACTTCTCGCCTCCCTAAGCCTTCATCCATCCCTGGAAAATACACTAGGTTCATTGGATTCTAAATCTTCCAAAAAATGACAAGAGGAAGGGAGAGCTATGGGAAAAGGTGACTATGGAATCTTATATTCATGCAGTGTTCCTGGAATGGCCTCCTAAATGAGGTTATGATTCCAAAGAAGGGAGAAAACAATGGGGGTTCTTAATATATATATATTTATATATTGAGAGTGAGAGAGAAAGAGGCAGACAGAAGAAAGAGAGTGAGTCTGGGCAGGCCAGGGCCTCCTGCTCATTGCAAACAAACTCCAGATGCATGTGCCACTTTGTGCATTTAGCTTTACATAGGTCCTAGAAAAGTGAACCTGGGCCATCAGGTTTTGCAAGCAAGAACCTTTAACTGCTGCTCTCAAGTCCTAAATGTGTGTGGGCATGATTTTTATAATGAGGGCAAGAGTGAGCTAGAGAGAGACAGAATTGGCATGACAGGGCCTCCAGCCACTGTAATCAAATTGCAGACATGTGTGCCACCTTGTGTGCATGTGTGACCTTGCACATGTGTGACCTTGTACATCTGGCTTAGGTGAAATCTGGGGAGTCAAATATGGGTCCTTAGGCTTTGCAGGCAAGCATCTTAACCGCTAAGCCATCTCCCCAGCCCTAAATGTAGGTTTTATAAGCAGCTGCTAAGAGACCTAGGTGACCAGGTCTACCACTGCTGCCATCTTTCTACACAGAGTAGCAGCTCTTGATTGGAGGATGACAGAGGAGGGTGGTGTCGGTCAAGGAAGAAAGAGACTACCAGAACTTGTCTGTGTGTAAAAGGTTCTTCTGGTGGCCCCACAGCCTAAGCACATTGTTTATACATTGTTGTAGCTATAATATGAAGAGTCTCATTTATAATTAGCTTGATTTCCCACTAAAACAACTTAATTTCAGTCTTGCAATCAGAGGTACTTTCTCACAGACAAAATATCCCCAAGAAATAGCTCATCTATCAGATGGCATATCAAGAGGTGCAGTTTAGGGCTGGAGAGATGGCTAAGTGGCTGAAGGCACTTGCTTACAAACACTGATGGCCCAGGTTTGATTCTCCAGTACCCACATAAAGCCAGATGTACAAAATGGCACCTGTGTCTGGAGTTTATTTGCAGTTGCAGGAGGCCCTGGTGCATCCAAACTTTCTCTCTCTCTCTCTCTCTCTCTCTCTCTCTCTCTCTAATAAATAAATAAAAACATTTATTTTTAAAAATAGAAACATAGGGGCTGGGGGAATGGCTTAGCGGCTAAGGGCGTTTGCCTGCGAAGCCTAAGGACCATGGTTTGATTGCCCGGGTCCCACGTAAGCTAGATGGACAAGGAGGTGCCTGTGTCTGGAGTTCATTTGCAGTGGCTGGGGGCTCTGGAGTACCCACTCTCTCTTTCTCTCTCTCTCTCTCTCTCAAATAAGTGAATAAAGAAATAAATAAAATATTTTAAAACTAGAAACACAGTTTAGCTGGCTGTGGTGGTGCACACCTGAAATCTCACCACTTGGGAGAGAACTTGAGGCTGACCTGGGTTACACAGCAAAGCCAGGGGAAGAGGGAGAGAAGGAGGACGGCCACACACCCGACCACACCTACACGCAGGCGCACACATGCACACGCACACTGGCCTTGCTTTCTTCTCAGCCTCTGAATTTTTTAAACCTTTGTAACTAACCAGGAGTGTGTACAGGCTATAGTGAAACCAGACGACAGCGGCAATCAGCCATTGAAAATAGCCAGTGTGAATTCCAAGTCAGCTTGACTCCTATGAGACCCTAGCTCGGGGGGTGGGGGGGTCTCAGTGGGTAAGTGTGCTTGCCACTGAGCATGAGGATCTGAGTTCAGACCCCTGCACCCCCTCATGTACACACCTCTAATCCCGGTCCTCTATGGGGCAGAGACAAGAGGACGACAGACGCTCACCCGTCAGCCAGTCTGACCAAACAGGCAGCTCTGGATTCAGTGAGAGACTGTGCCCCTAGGGAGCAACACAGCAGAGTGACAGGGGAGGACATCTCCCCTTCTCTGGCATCTACGCATGCAGACAGGCACACGCCACACTCTCCAGACACACGTATGCCAAAACAAAGAAAGTTTAAAACTTAAAAAAAGCCAACAAACCACAAAAGCTGAGGACAAATTAGCAAGAGATGATCACTTGCTGGGGCCCACACCTCTGCCCTCCATCTCCTGGAGCAGCACCTTTCAATGTGCCTGTCAGCGTGAGGACGGCTACTGAACCCCACTAGGACATACACAAGTACTGGGGGCTGCGTTACCAATGATGGGGCAGAAAGCATGGGTGCTCGCGCTTGATTCAGGAGAGAACAAATGAAACAGGTAGACACTAAAAAAGAGCATCAAGCCAGGCGTGGTGGCGCACGCCTTTAATCCCAGCACCCAGGAGGCAGAGGTAGGAGGATCATCGTGAGTTCAAGGTCACCCTGCGGCTCTGAGATAGTGAATTCCAGGTTAGCTTGGGCGAGAGCGAGACCCTATATTGAAAAACCAGAGGGTATCAAGCCAGCGAGTATACACACGACTGAAAGGAGCTGTAAACTGTCAAAGGTTAACATCAACACTACAATGGATAAGCTAGGAGCCAAGAGACTGGAGAACTAACCTCAACGCTGCCCTTAGCTACTTTCTTTGCTTAAGGCAATTTAACACTCTAACCTTTCCCAAATTAGCAAGCCTACCATAAAGGAACTTCTTTGCCATTTTCTCCTCTCATTAGAAACTAATGGTCCACTTTACAGGTAATCAATAGTGTCTAAGATCATTACTAGTGATTCTCAACAGTACATTTAATCCCTTGGATTCAGCATGCCCCATGACAGCTCTGTCCTCCCATTCTGTGCCCTGGTCCATGCACTTGGGAACCCAGGCTTCAAAAGCCACCTCCAATCAAATGCGATCTCATTCAGCAAGTGTTTATCAAGCTCCTAGCACATACCTATCAGCCACTGTGTGGCAAGGGGTTTCCCTGATCAAAGGCCTTCTCCAGGGCTTGTCTCTGGATTCTGGGTTTAATTTTGGAAACTCTTTGATGACTGTGATCTGTTATGTATAACTTAGCAGGTTGAATCTATCAAGTTCTAGCATAACACGAGTGTTTTGTCATGAGCTCATTTCACCAATGAAGCTTTATTTGATTTAATTTAACTAATTTATTTATTTATTTGAGCGAGAGGCAGATACAGAGAGAATGGGAGTGCCAGGGCCTCCAGCCACTACAAATGAGCTCCAGGTGCATTTGTCACAAAATCTGGCTTTACATGGGTACTGGGGAATTGAACTTGGGTCTTTTGGCTTTGCTGGAAAGCACTTTTACCACTAAGCCATCTCTCCAGACCACCAATGAACTTTGAAGCTGCAACAGAAGAGGGGCAATGCCATACCGATTAAATTGCTGACTTCAGACCACTTCAGTTCAGAGAACTGATCTCCAAAATCCAAGAGAAGAGACCGTGTGTCTGCCTTGTGGAATGGCAGCCACCAAGGCCAGGCTCCTGGGTGAGGCGCCTCACTGCACTCTGGGCAGCATGATTCTGAACACACCCATTACTTAGCTTAGCCCCTGACCTCTTCCACAAAAAGCCGAGCACACTCGGAAACAGGGCCACTCCTCCATATGAACAGCTCTTAAATTTTTTATCTCAGGCACTGTAATTCTCAAGTCACTCAGAAATCCCTCGAAATTACGTTACAGTGTGAATGTGAAATGGCCCCCATATGCCCATGTGTTGGAGCGGCTGGGCCCCGGCTGGTGGCGCTGTTCGGGAAGCTGGTGGCACCCTTAGGAGTGGGTCACTGAGGTAGCGGGGCTTGAGATTTCATAGCCCACCCACTTCCCCTTTCTCCCCATGCTTCAGGATTGCTAATGCCATTGGCCAGCCAGCCTGGGCTCCTTTCCATGCCTGGTCTGCCATGATGCAATGGATCCCCTCAAAACTGTAAGCCGGAATAAGCCCTTCCTTCCTCAACGCACAATGTCTGGTCACGTGGTCCATCATAACAATGGGAAAGTAAACAATACAAGTTACAAGCTCTATGCTTTACCTTCTACTTGGAGGTGGAAGCTTAGATTAAATAGCAGGGACCAAAGTTCAGCTATAAGGGCTGGAGAGATGGCTAAGTGGTTAAGGCACTTGCCTGTGAAGCCTAAGGACCCAAGCTTGATCCCCCAGTATCCATGTAAGCCAGACGCACAATGTGATGCATGCGTTTAGAGTTAGTGTGCAGTGGTAAAAGGACTTACTGTACCCATTCTCTCTTTTTTCCTTTCCTCTCCTCTCCTCTCCTCTTCTCTCCTCTCCTCTCCTCTCCTCTCCTTTCCCTTCCCTTCTTTCTCTCTGTCTCTCAAATAAATATAAGTATTTTTTAAAATGATCAGCTATGAGTAAAAATCATAGGATCTTGTTCAAGTAGGTAATTTTATCTTCTGAAACTTAAATAAACCTTCCTAATTAAAAAAGTCATAAATTTAATTTCTTCTTGGCCATTTGGCTAAGATCAAGTATAGCAATATGAATTCTTCACACACACACACACACACACACACACACACACACACTCGCACACCTATTTAAATGAAAATGAACTAAACAACTGAGTCCCTTGTCTGAAGTAACACAATTCTAATTTGTTAGTTTCAGATCTTCCACATATGTTCCTTATAAAAAAGATGGTATCAAATTATAAAAATCAATATGAAACTTACTTTTACTCCATGAACAAAACCCATATCATTTAACATTTCTCTGCAACATCAATTTTAATGGGTTTATGCTCTTCTATTATAGAGGTTTATTGCATTTAAAGTTATTTAGGTTGCTGTAACTTTTCCAGTGTCTCATCCTTACATCTAATTCTTGGGGTATATAAGGATAGCACCTCTTAGATATTGTTATTGCCCCCACAAGTCATGTTCTGTGAGCTTACACCCCATCTGGTGGTGCTTTTTAAAATTTTTGTTTATTTTTATTTATTTATTTGAGAGCGACAGAGAGAGAGAGAAAAAGGCAGATAGAGAGACAGAATGGGTGCGCCAGGGCCTCCAGCCATTGCAAACGAACTCCAGACCCATGTGCCGTGCATCGGGCTAACGTGGGCCTTAGGGAATCGAGCCTTGAACCAGAGTCCTTAGGCTTCACAGGCAAGTGCTTAACCGCTAAGCCATCTCTCCTGGCCCTGATGGTGCTTTTTACTGAGGGACTATGGTACCATTAGGAGGTGGGGTCTAAATGGCAGAAGTAGTTCATTGGGAGCAAGCCTTAGAAGGTCTGAGGCTGGCCCCGGTTGCAGCCTGTTGTTTCTAGGTCCACTAGGGTGTGAAAAGCTGTGGCCACATGCTCCTGTTAGCCATGAACTCAGGAACGCCTTCCCCGCCATGATGGATAGAAATCCTTCTGAAACAGTGAGCCCAAACAAGTCTCCTCCCGTAAGCCATATTATCAGACCTGTCACAATGATGCAGAAGTGACCAACAGATAAGCTGTATAAAGTGCACTCTGCAATGTTTCCTTAAGATGAGACTCTTTGAGGTCTATCTGCTAGGTCAACAGGCAGGCATGCACATTTTTCTCTTTGTATTTTATTGACATGCAACAGTGTATCTACTGGACAGAATTTAGGGGAAATAGTAAAAGCAGTTGCTACTCCTAATATTAACATTTTATGGGGTCTTTCTTCATTGTGTTTAGTTTTTTGGCCTGTGTGCATTTGATAAGTGTGAGTCCACGTGACATGTCAGGTATGTGCATGTGTGTGTGAGAGAGAGAGATGTGAGTCCAAGGGCAACATGTCACGGCATCATGTGGAGGTCAAGGACTGTAGGTCTTTACCTTCCACCTCATTTGCACAGCTCCAGGAGTTCACCACTGTATGCACAAGCTAGCCGGCGAAAGAGCTTCTAGCAGATTCTCCTGTCGCTGCCTCCCTTCCCACCACCAGCATGCTGGGGTTATAGACGCCCCCACAGCAGTCAGCTCTCACGCCTGTGTCAGCTCTTCTGCTATGGGTGCGTGCCTTCCCCCTCTCTCCTCTCTCCCTCCTTTCTCTTTCTCCCGTCTCTTCCATTTCCCTCCCCCTCTCTCTTCCTCTCTCCCTGTTTCTCTCCTCCCAGTTACAATACAGTCTCAGTCCAGGAAGCCATCTGTCCTGGTCCTGCATTGCTGACAGGTTTATTGCTGTCTTTGAAGTGGCGGTGTCGCAGTTGGGGATATGGGTAGACTGCCTACGTAGCACACACACAGCCCTGAGTTTGATCCCCCAGCATGCACAAACCAGGAAACCGGGGGCACATCCTGTGATCCCAGGAAGTGGAGGCTGGAGGACCAGAAGTTTGAGGTCATCCTCAGATACGTAAGGAATTCAGAGCCATGCAGGGCTATATGAGAGCCTGTCTCTAAAATTAATTAATTAATTAATTAATTAATTAATCATTGCCCAATTGCAACCTAGGGATGCATCTAAACAAAAGAGCCAATCCACCACCAAGGAGAAAACAACCCCAGACTGACCAGGCTCTGGTCCAAGCTCCAAGTCTCCTCAATCCCGTTTGATGAAGTTTATGATTGAACTACAGGGCTGTTAGCTCCTTATGCTTCTAACCATCAGATATGCTCTGAACTTGAACAGCCACCTGGGGAGCTCAACTCTCCAAGAGTCTAGCTGAACAGGTTCAACACACCCAGGGCAAATCAAGTCCTTGGGGACACTGATTTATGCTCCAGGCCACATAACCACTGCTTCCTTGCTTGGAAGGTATTTTCTGCCCCCATTGTATTATTTCAACTCCTGTGGAGTAAAGGTTATTACCTGTGGTTTAGAGTTTGTTCAGAATGAGGAAAGAAAATGCCCAGAGCCTTCCAGGGCTGCAGAGTTTAGGGAGAGAGCTAGCCAGACTTCTGAACTTTAAAGACAAAAAGAGACTGCTGTCGTTCAAACAGCAGGCTTAGACAGAGGGAGAGAGAGAAAGACAGCGCCAATTTGATGTGGGTTTTATAAAGGCTAAAAATAGGAACTTGCAGCAGGATGGTTTCTTTAGAGAACAGTTTGAAAGATTCCCAGGGGGTGTCAGCTGCTCACTGTAGCAGAGGAGAATAAAGGCTTCCGGAGCTGTCTGGGGGGATTGCAAAGCCCATAGAGGGGAGCCCTGGACAGGTGAAAGAAACATCTTTTGTTCCCATGACAAAGGAGCCTGTGGGAGAAGGTCAAGGCTTGGTTTCTGATTCAAGAGAGCAAAGCTGAATAGAAGCCAAAAGATAACTCCCTGCTCCTATCTTGCCACACAGGCAGCAGGCTGGCAGGCGGGGAGAAGAGTGGGCCATGGAAAGAGTTGGTGTGAGCGAGACAGTGAATTCACATGCAAGTAATAAATAGATACTGGTGATGTGTGCAAAGTGACAGCCTTTTTCATAAGATGGCATACGAGTGCATCCGCTTCATTTCCATTGCTCAGAAATACATATCTGAGGCAGGTGGGTAGATGCAAGCCCTTCCCACCGGCAGGAGGCTTCTGGGAAATTCAAGGGCAGAGATGAAGAGACCAGGGTGACCCAGTGCTTGAAAGGCCAGTGGGACTCCACACAGGTCAGGCCAGACTCCAGGCCCCAAGCTCAAGCCTCCCCTGTACCGTGGGAGCCTTGAGGCCGCAAGCAGCCCCGCTGGAGTTTCAGTGTCCCCGCTACAGAGCTGCTCTGACTGGGGCTCCCGGTCCTGCCCCATCCGCCTAAGTCTCATCGCCGGCTTCTCGAAGCACAGCTTCTAGAAGAAAATTGCAGCGGTGTGTTTGTGAACCCTCTGCTACCCGCACACACACATGCATACACATACAACATACATGCATGCAACACACACACACACACACACACACACACACACACACACACACACACACACCCTAGGGCTCTACCCTGTAGCCAGGCTGATACAGGCCTCTTTCGTGAGGAAATCCTATAGGCACACCCGAATTTCTCTGTCTGCAGTGAGTGTCGAGTCAGTGGGTGGAAAGAGCCCGGCTGTGAGTAACCGAGCAGGGGCCAGCGAAGCGAACTCCTGCCTTGAGCCGCTTTTCAAGGGATGTTTCTGTTTCCAGTCTTTGGCATTAAGCAGGAAATGCTCGCCGCCTGTCTCCCGCTGCTCACAGGTGCAGACACATCTGTGTGAGAAGAACAGAAAACCCGCGCCCAAGGCTGCAGGCGGCTATCATCCTGACAAAACTGTGGCGAAGGGTTAGAGCCCTGAGAGGGAGTAGATCTCCATAAGATGTAGCAAGTCTGCAAAACCCAACTTGAGGTTCTTGTCCAAATTAGCAAAGATATGAAAATGCGGACTCAGAGTAAGATAAGTTATGGATTAGGTTTATTTCAGGAGGCACGTTCACTGAGATTTTCACAATATGCATCACTTCCGATATTATATAAAAATGTAAGGCTAAGGGGGCTGGAGATACGGCTCAGGGGTTAAAGGTGCTTTCTTTCTTTTTTACATTTTATTTATTTGAGGGAGAGAGAGAAAGGGAGGAAGGGAGGGAATGAGTACGCCAGGGTCTCCAGCCACTGCAAACCAACTCCAGATGCACGTACCCCTTGTGCATCTGGCTTACATAGGGCCTGGAGAATTGAACTGGGATCCTTTGGCTTTGAAAGCAGACACCTTAATCATTAAGTCATCTCTCCAGCCCAAAGGTGCTTTCTTGCAAAGTCTGATGGCCTGAGTTTGATTCCCCAGTATCCACATAAAGCCAGATGCACAAAGTGGCAACGCATCTGGAGTTCACTTGCAGTGACAAGAGACCCTGGTGCTCATTCTTTCTCTTGTTCTGTCTTGCTCTTGTTCTCTGTTTTTCCCCTCCCTACCTCCTTGCAAACAAATAAATAAAACTGTAAGGTTAACATAAAAACAATCAGTCTCACGCCTGCTGTTCTTGGTGTCATCATGGAAAATGACTTAAGACATGCTGCCGGTGGGCACTTTTGGGTCTGTCTACTGAGGAACCAAAGGAGCAGAACAGTGATGCATTTCTTCAATAGAGATGCACTTCTCGCTGGGGGCTTTAATATGCATGTTCTCACTGTTGCCACCCAGGTTCAGGCCTTGCCTGAAGTATTTATAACTCCACACGGTCAGCAAACTTACCAGCCACCCACTCAGTGTTACCAGAACTGAGCTCTGGGTAGCTGGCTCTGTTGATGGAACCTCCCATCGACTACAACTTCCCAGGAGGGTCAAGTCAAGCAGGAGGCAGGCAGGGTGCAGAGGAGGCAGGGGGGCCAGCGAGCTGTGGATCACACTGATAAGGAGTTTCCTGCAACAAGCCACGCTCTCCAGACCTCTGCTCTGCACATTTCTCACACCCTAACCACCAGGAATAAGGAAGCCCCACTCTACAGAAATAACACTTTTCTGCTCAGCTAAGGTAGTTTCAGGTGTTGTGTTTATTTATCTGTTTGCTTCATCGGCTTGAATTTCTCAGGGGAAAGAGAGTGGACATTCGACCTTGTGTTTATTCAGGGTTTTAGCATTCTGAGGGGCCATCAAGTGAAAACATCATCTAATGAAAATGAGCTGTATCTTTGGATTAAAAGAAAAGAGGAAGGGGGCTGGAGAGATGGCTTAGCGGTTAAGGCGTTTGCCTACAAAGCTAAAGGACCCAGGTTCGATTCCCCAGGACCCACATAAGTCAGATGCACAAGGTGTACATGCATCTGGAGTTTGTTTGCAGAGGCTAGAGGCCCTGGTGTGCCCATTCTCTCTCTCCCCCACCCCTGCCTATTTCTCTCTCTCTCAAATTAGTAAAGGAAAAAATTAAAAAGACTTTTTTTTTAAAAAAAAGAATGGGTTGTGGGAAGGTGGCTCAGTGGTCAGAGGTACTTGCTTGCAAGCCTGACAGTCTGAGTTAGATTCTCCAGCACCATGTGAAGCCGTACACAGGGCGGCACACGTGTCAGTAATCTCAATGGGCCTGTGGACATGGGGGGGGGGGGGCAGAGCCAGGAACAGCCTGGAGCTCTGGGGCCCCAGCACTAGTAACACATTCTGGGGTGAAAACAGAGAGCCGGTCTTAAGCAAAGTCTCAAGGAGGGACAGGATTCCACCCAGGGTGAAAGCAGAGAGCCGGTCTTAAGCAAAGTCTCAAGGAGGGACAGGATTCCACCCAGGGTGAAAACAGAGAGCCGGTTTTAAGCAAAGTCTCAAGGAGGGACAGGATTCCACCCAGTTTGTCCTCAGGCCTCCACATGTGTGTCACGGCACATGTTCACCACTACACGCAGACATATCACACGCACACATATCACACACACGCGCACACACACACACACACACGCTTAAAAAAAAAGAATATCAGGCATAGTGGGGCGCACCTTTAATCCCAGCACTCGGGAGGCAGAGGTAGGAGGATCGCCATGAGTTCAAGGCCACCCTGAGACTACAGAGTGAATTCCAGGTCAGCCTGGACCAGAGTGAGACCCTACCTCGAAAAAAAAAAAGAATATCAAAACTGCATCAGTCACTGGGAGGGCCTGTCAGAGGCATCCTGCCAGCTCTGAGGATAAATTGAAATATCTGTAATCAGAAAAAACAATATTTATCATAACTCCTCCAAACAGACATTGAAAACATGCATGACTTTCCTCCTCGTCTTGTTTCTGTCAGCTTTCTTAGACTCTAACCAATGGCAGAGGCAGGGAATGTACAAAATGAGTAAACTACACATATCATTTTTCTTCATGGGTGCTCCAGGCAACCAGACTAAGTTTTATATTATTTGCTGCAACATAGCTACTGAGGCAGACTGCCCAAGTTTTCTTCCACCAAGACTTGCTGGACTCTCTCCCTGGCCTGCAGCAAGATTTTACCAACACACACGAGAAAAGAAGCAGCCAAAATTGCATTTAAAATCACAATCTTGGGGACTAGAGAAATTGCTCCGTGGTTAAAGGTGCTTGCTTGTAAAGCCTAACAGTCCAGGTTACCTAGTACCCATGCAGAACCAGATGCAGGAAGTGCCACGTACATCTGGAGGCTTTTGGCAGAAGCACAAGGCCCTGGGGTTCTCTCTTTACCCCCCACCCGTGTCTCTCACACAAATAAATAAAAATATTGTAAAAATCAAAATCATACCTATGGGGAGCTTAAAGGATGACTCAGTGGGTAATAGTGCATGCCAAGCAAGCATGAGGACCTGAGTTCAATCCCCAGCACCACGTAAACAGCTGGGCATGGCCACACAGGCCTGAAACCCCAGTGCTACAGAGGGAAAACACAGGAGGACGGCGGGTGTTTTCTGTCAGCCAGTCTAACCCCCAAATGGGGAGCTCCAGGTTCAACGAGACTATGTCAAGGAAACGATGTGGAGAAGAAATAGAGGGGAACACCTGATTGACACTGAGAGAGTCTAATCTGGCCTCTTACAGGTGTGCAATGGGCCCAAGCATCTGCACACACACACGAATACACTCTACACACAAATACACTACACTCACACACGAATACACTATACACACATACGAATACTCTATAACACACACACGAATACACTATAACACAGGAATACACTATAACACACAGGAATACACTATACACACAGGAATACACTATACACACACACAAATACACTATAACACACAGGAATACACTATGCACACACACAAATACACTATACTACACACGAATACACTATACACACACCATGAATACACTATACACACACACACACACACACACACACACACACACACACACATGAATACACTATACACACACTCCATGCCACACATACTACACACACATGCACCAAACAAGCACCCAGAGTCTGGGGCTGGAGAGACGGCTCAGTGCTGACGTGCTTCCTTCACAAGCATGACTTTGGATCCGCAGCTCCCACATAAATGGCCAGGTACAGTAGTGCCCACCTGTATTCCCAGTGCTTGGGGAGATTAAAGCAGCTCCCCGGGGCAAGCTGGCTGGCTGGGCTTGCCGAACTAGTGAGCTCTGGGTTCAGTGAGAGACAAGCATGCATGTGACCCATGTACACCCACACGATCCGCAGGTGCATACAGGCCGCACACTCACACGCATGTGAAAGCAGAAAATATGAACTTAAATGTTGAACTGCTACCGCTGTGACTGATCTGTGAGAACCTGGCTTTTGCAAAGTTAGCTAAAGATGGAAACAGAAACAAACGGCAGATCTTTCTGCCCTCTGCTGACTCATTAAGCGAGCTGCTCCACAGCCCTGAAAGCTCTCTCAACCACAGGTACAGCTCTGCTCCGAGGGGATGGTTCCGATTCTAAAGCCAGGCTTAAAGAATTCTGAGATGAACCATTCTTGTTCCCCATAAACAGCACAGGTAGAGGTGATGCTTTGTGATACTACTTTTTTATATTAAGAATGTCAGTCTCAGGCTGGAGGGATGGCTTAGCAGTTAAGGCATTTGCCTGCAAAGCCAAAGGACCCAGGTTCAATTCTCCAGGACCCACGTTAGCCAGATACACAAGGGGGCACACGCATCTGGAGTTCTTTTGCAGTGGCTGGAGGCTCTGGTGTGCACAATCTCTTCTCCCCCAATTTCTGTGTCAAATAAATAAATAAAAATAAAAATATTTTTAAAAAGAATGCCAGTCTGAAAATACCTTTCTTCAAGAAACTTGAATGAATACTCAAATTCTGTTCCATAAAAATTGGAAACTGGGGCTGGAGAGATGGCATAGCGGTTAAGGCACTTGCCTGAGAAGCCTGAGGACCCAGGTTTGATTCCCCAGGACCCACATAAGCCAGATGCACAAGGTAGTGCATACGGCTGGAGTTTATCTGCAATGGCTGGAGGCCCTGCCATGCCCATTCTCTCTGTGTGTATCTACTTCTCTCTCTCTCTCACACACACACACATAAATAAAATAATTTTTTAATTAGAAACTAAAAATACCCTGTAACCCATTTTGTTTATGGGACTACACTGGATATAGTATTCATATGAAGAATTTCATTACATTCTAATATCAACTAGTTATTCCTTTTTAGAAAGGGGCTATGATTTTATAAATCTATAAAATTATTTGGCAGATGAAAGAAAGGGGAAAGGAAGAAACAATGTTTAATGTCACATATTATCCACTTCAAAAAACCCACAAGGTAATAAGTAGGAACTACTTAAAACTAAATAACTTTAAAATGAAAACATTTTCCTAAACAAGATACATTTGAATTAATACTGTCTTTTAAACATGAACTCCGGGCCTGGGGAGATGGCTGAATGGAAAAGCACCTGCCACACCACCATGAGTACCTGAGTTCAAGCCTCGGCCTTCAGGTTACCCTGGACATTGCAGTGCAAACGTCTGTCATCCCAGATCGTCTACAGTGAGAAGGGAGGCAGAGACAGGAGAAGGTGCGGCCTGGTAGGGACATAGGTGGATGAGACCCTGCCTCAAACAAGGTGGAAGGCAAAGACAGGGCATGCTGGCGACACACAAACACAAGAAAAAAGAAAGGGACTCCAAAGGACACGATTTGTAGACCACTTACAGTTCAAAATGAAAATACACATGATGGTCTTGCCACCAGAGGGCGATGTGACTCCCCTAACAGACCCGAGGGGAGCCCGGAGTGCAGAGCGGCTCAAGGGGCTACCCGGGAACAGCTGCGTCACAGTTCTCGTCCCTGAGAACTAGGAGAGAGGGGTCAAACATGGGGCTTTCCTCAAAAGTACAATCACCTGGGCTTGGCTCAAAGTTGGGAGGAGCTCAAAATAATACAATGTGCACTCGTACAGAAGTCTTATATTATTCAGATCTATAAATGGCCTATTTTAAAGACTGGGGGAGGGTCTTAAAGATACCTAGAGCCCATAAAAGGAATAAGAAAAGTGATGGCATCAGAAGGTAGAATATATGGATATAGGTATCACTGGGAGAGCACACGGCAGGAAAGTAATCACGAAGCCCAGCTAGTGGCTCAAATCTCATTCTTGTAACAAGATGGTTCAGCTTTACCCTCAGCACAAGAGAACATGACATCACACTAGGAGAAAGTGGTACAGCATACTGTACTGGGGAAAGTGGGGACTGTTGTCGGGTACAATGCCAGCATTTAAAATCACCTCGACCAAGGTGAAGTCCGTGTCCTCAAATAACAATCTGGTCATTACGTGATGGGGGAGGGTACTGGGTGAGACGCACAGCCAGATGTCATTTGTCACATTCTGGTTGAGAAAAAACTGTGACCTGCCTGTTTTGATGTCTTACATGGTCATTCCCAAATTTGAAAGTCTCTCTTACAAATGCTTTTATACTTTTTACCATGACAGCCTAATTTCAAGCATTTCAAATTAACAGCGATGTAAAACAATCATTAGTTATTCAGCAGGGGGAGCCCAATAATGCACCTATAACGAAGAGGGACAGAGATACAAACAACCCTTCAGGTGCTCTCACCTCCCATTGCTTTCTGTAACCCAGGGGGCATGCATTAAGAATCAAGGAATATTTTTATCACTTATGCTAATATTATACAGTAGGAGTGCAAATCCTTTTAATAATTCACTGGGGAGTTACACATTGCAAATTCCTTATTAAACATTATTTGAACTAAGGTCATAAGTCTAAGAAACATTTGGGAGGGAAAATTGGCAATCTGTTAATTGCATACACTGTTACAAATCTCTATCTGCTTGTATGCACATGAACGCAACTTCATTTATTATTCATGGATTTTTTTGTGCACAAAGCAGTGAGAACAGTTGTTTTCACTGAGACCAAAACATTTTGTAGTTGTTATCTATTTGTAGATCTTAAAATCTGTAGTGTATATCCAAAAGTTTCATAACTTATATTTTAAGTGGGCTGCCCTTGAAAAAGGAAATCAAAGCTGCTACAATACCTAGGAATCCCACTCCCTCCAGCCCAAAAAGTCAATACTAACAGAATTAACTTTGGACACTGACCAGCCAGCAGCTCTTACATAGAGTTTAATTTGGAAACCATGCCCAGATAAATACTACCAGAACCCCACTCCTAGTTCTAAATGTATCCACTGCAGAAAATCAATGGCTTATAACATTTACTCAGGGGTTGGGAAACTATGACCCACAGGTAACTGACATACAACCATGCCCTTTACCGACGCTCAGAAAATAATATCTTATAGGCCACAAGGTTTCCTCTAGTTTTCTCCCATTTTCCTGATCTCATCCTTCATTGTCCCAAGAGGCAATCTACAGAAGAAAAATAAAAGAACTGTTGGAGTTGGGGAGAAGGCTCAAGGAGAAAGAGTACTTTCTGTGTAAGCATGAAGGTCTAAGACGGCATGAGAGGGCTTGAGTTTGACCCTCATCATGTGGGTAAAATAGCTGGGCATGGCCATGCACACCTGTAAGCCCAGTACTGTGGGGAGCAGAGACAAGGAAATACTGGATATTGCTGGACAGTCTCCCATCTATTCCCACAAAAATAAATGGAAGCTCCAGGTTCAGTGTGAGATTCCACTACAAGGGAATAATGTGGAAAAGTTACAGAATGGGGCACCCAGTGTTCTCTGGCTTCCACATATGTGTACACAGGGCATACATACCTATTTGCACATGCATGTACATCCACTAATCACATTCACCCCTCACACCACATAAGGAATGAACAAATGAATAAGGAAGGATGAAGGGAAGGAAGAACAGACTTTACTTTTCTGAGGCAGGCCATCGAAACCAGAACCTCTTTTCTCCAAAGCCAGCCAGAAAACCTAAAAGTATTTCTATAACCTTGTCCCTTGCTTTTCTGCATCACAACAGACCATCAAAGAATAAAGATCCTCACCTGAGAGGAGCGTCCTGCCCCACAGTAAGAAAGAAGGAACATTACAGCTGAAAGGCCAGGATGGGTTTGGGCAGACAGGCCTTGCTGAGTTCCTGGTCAGATCCTTCTGGTCCTTCCTAGTAGACATGCTGTCCTGGCTTCCTCAAACGTAAGCATGACTATAGGCCTTTCTGTCTTCAATGCCAGGGGTCCCATGTCATATAAAACTAATCAAATATATCTGGATGGTTTTTCTTCTACTGCTAATCTGTGAGCAACTCCTCTCTGCAAATTTAATTCAGACCCTCAAAGGGAAAGTTTTTACTTTCCCAACATTTGTATATTGTGCAAGCTCACTTCTGCTTGGTTACGTCAGGGACTGCAACTCTTGCAAAACCTCGACTATTTGTCTGGCCCTTTATTTATAAGGGGGGGAAAGTACATTGGTCAACGATTTAGATAACTACTTAAGCACTCAAGAAAGGTTTTACTCGCCATTTAAGAATCTACTATTCTACTTAATAGTCTTTAAGATCCTTATCTCTCAGGCTCTTCTCTCAAGTATAAACATTCAGTAGCTTATGGAGTGCATGACAGTTTCTATGAAGATTAAGTCACACAACTTGAAAGACACGTTTTAAAGAAAGATAACATTTTGTAGCTCCAATGATAGGCTTCAATATGGATTCTGAGTTCTGCATTTTCAAGGGCATGATTGTAAGTATCGGGGACATTTCACTTTCAACAGCGCAGGCACATGCACGGCAGACCTGCGAAGCACTGCTAAGGCCTCCTGGGCTTCATGCAGAGGAGGGTGGAAATCAGTGCCCACTAAAGAAACGAGTACCAGCCACAGCGTGTCTTTCCTGGCTCCTCTGGCACCTTTGGAATAAGCTTACAGTGGCACCCCTCTACCATCCCATCGCAGAACCTTGCTGTGGTAGCTTAAATGTGGGGAGATCAATGGGAACAGCTTCTCTGAGATTAATTTATGAACAATCATACTAGTTGGCTTTTGGGCACAGAGATTATTTTTAAAGAGAGACATTAAAAGACACATGCAGAGAGGGGGTTGGTGTATGGATATACCAGGGTCTCCTACCACTGCAAACAAATGCTGGATAAGTGTGCCACTTTGCGCATCTGGGTTTACATGGGCACTGAAGAACAGAATCCAGGCCACCAGGCTTTGCAAGCAAGTGCCTATAACCGCTAAGCCATCTCCCCTACCCAAGGGTGCAGAGATTTTACACTTCTTGGCCCACAGGTCATAGGCATTGGTAGATATTCTGATTTTCAGTGATGCCCTAGACAACAAGACTGCAAAACAGACTCGCAGAGGGTAACAGAACTTGGAGGAAAACTACATGCCACAAATACAGCTCTGCAGTGTCAGGCATTCCGTGATGGGGGAAGAAGACAAGTCAGTTGCATTTCTTAAAAAGGTCTTACAGGGCTGGAGAGATGGCTTAGCGGTTAAGGCGTTTGCCTGCAAAGCCAAAGGATCCCAGTTCAATTCTCTAGGACCCATGTCAGCCAGATGCACAAGAGGGCACATGCATCTGGAGTTCATTTGCAGTGGCTGGATGCCCTAGCATGCCCATTCCCTCCCTCCTTCCATCTCTCTCTCTGCTTCTTTCTCTCTCTCAAATAAATAAATAAATAAAATATATCTTTAAATAAAAAATTTTTTGTTCATTTTTTATTAATTTATTTGATAGTGACAGAGAGAGATAAAGAGACAGAGACAATGATTGAGAAATGGCGCGCCAGGGCTTCCAGCCACTGCAAACGAACTCCAGACATGTGCGCCCCCTTGTGCATCTGGCTAACGTGGGTCCTGGGGAACCGAGCCTCGAACCGGGGTCCTTAGGCTTCACAGGCAAGCGCTTAACCGCTAAGCCATCTCTTCAGCCCTAAAATATATTTTTTAAAAAGGACTTATACAGGGAACAAAATCAAATTTAGGTCCAGCCCCATTACCAAGGGAATCCAGCTGCATGGAATGCAATGGGAGGTACAGGGGTCACTGGCGACCAAAGAGCTTGGTCCCATCTAAAGGGGTAATCTTGCACATACCCACAGCTGTGTACCCCTACCAATGCCACCTTGATGTGTCTAGATCACCAAGAGTTTCAGGAAACCTTGAAATCTGGATTTCTTTTTTCAAGGTAGGGTCTCACTCTAGTCCAGGCCAACCTGGAATTCACTATGTAGTCTCAAGGGTGGCCTCAAACTCATGATGATCCTCCTACCTCTTCTTCCCAAGTGCTGGGATTAAAGGTGTCTGCTACCACACCCAGCTGAAATCTGGATTTTTAATATAGGATTTCCCCCCAAATGCTGATGTAAGGTATTTTTCTTCTGTTTGACTGCTCCACTGGCCAAAATAAATAAATAGGCTTGCAGATTCTACCTGGCCCTTAGGGACAGACAACCCAATTCTCTGGTCCAAATGGCATCCTAGAACTGCTTGCAGTTGAGAGAGTCATGAAGGTACTTACGGCCTCTGCACTCCTCTCTTAGTCAAAGAGGATGGGGCTTGTGTGAGATATTTTTTTAAAAAGGGAAAAGAGTAAAAAGCATTTCCGTATTTCTAAATGTATACATCTACATATATATATGTGTGTGTGTGTACATGTATGTGTGTATATATATATATATATATATATATATATTTACATGTATATAAAGTGCCAAAGTACTACCTTACCCATCACTTGATGGTCATATGAGAGAAAAATTTAATGACTTCGGAGGGAGCAATCTGCCTCCATATAAGCCAGGGATCAGTTGTAGCATGACTGATAATGGCTTGAACAGATACACTGACAGGTCACCCATTCCTGCCCCCAAACTGAATTTGATTAGGCCTTTACATCTAACTTTTCATGTGCAGGAAACACAGAGGAAAGAAGATCACATTAACTCATTAATTGATGGCACCGCCAGGAAGCAATTGGATGTGGTAAATGAGACATTCTACCTGGTAGTCATTCGGGGGAGGGAGGGGGAGGGGAGGAGGAATCTTCTAGATTAGAGACTCAGAGAGGCCAATTAAAAGCAATGTGTGGGGCTGGAGGGATGCCTTAGCAGTTAAGGCGTTTGCCTGCAAAGTCAAAGGACCCAGGTTCAATTCCCCAGGACCCATGTTAGCCAGATGCACAAGGGGGCGCATGTGTCCGGAGTTTGTTTGCAGTGGCTGGAGGCCCTGGCACGCCCATTCTCTCTCCCTGTCTCTCTTTCTCTCTCCCTCTTTCTCTGTAATATATATATAACAAAAGCAATGTGTGTCTCTCAGCTGAATTTCAACAGCCCAGTAATAAAATGCATTTTAGAGACAGAGGAATTTGGGTAATGGACAAGGTAATAGTATCCATTAGGCAAGTGCTTTTACTTTTATGAAAACGTTGGTGTGGTTATGCAGAAACCAGTTCTCATTTCTTTAGCGATGTGGGCTGCAGGAGTTAGGAGCTAACCATCATGATGCCTGTAAGTCACATTTGATCACTCTTGGGGGAAACCGATGAAGCGAATACAGTTAGGTATTAACTTCAATCTAGATAAAGGGGACCAAAGTGAGCTGGTACCACAGAGCCCTCGTTGCGTGGCATTAAGGCTCCGTGACTCTCAGTTACTGGGAATGGAAGGATTTGTTGTCACTGGTGGCTTTGCTACACCCTTCCAAAGCCTGTGTGTGCCTTCAGTCTGAAATCACCAGCTGCAAAAAGAACCAACAAGAGCGACCAAAGTAGGCACAACTTGCTATCAAGGGTCCCTCTCCCCAACACATACACAGTCACCCACGAAACAATGTCAAGTGACCCTCTGTGAGAAACAGTGAATTTCTAGTGCTGGTGTCTCTTCAACATCATGGCCACATTTGAAGGGGCGTCTTCTGGAACCTCCAGTGACAATAACACCAAGAGGAAAGCAAAAGTTGATGGGGCTCTATCTAAAACTCACACTGAGGTGACCTTCATCAGTTTCTGCTTGCACCTATGCTATGACTCAAGGTTATATTTCCACATCTGGAGATGCAAATGAAGCTGAAAAGTAGTCTAATTTAAAACCCAAACTGGGCTCTTCAGTTGTAAAGGAAAACACACAGACCTCACTTAGTAGAGCACTTCCTCTCTAACAGCTGACACTTCTAGTCCAGTGGATTCGATAAAATGGATTCTCTCACATGGACTCTCATAGTTAACTGGTCATCACCATCAGTGACAATGGCCAGATGTTTGAATCAACAACAATAAAAATGTTCTCAGTCAATCATGCATCCGGATTGTGGAGACCCTAATAGTCATCTGCTCTCCTTGCCCTCCCCCACCCCTGTGCCCGAGCTTTTACCCTAAGAACAGCACCAGCCCAACTCTAGGAAGAGCATGGTACCAGAAGTCAGATGAATCGGGACCTAACCAGTCCCATGTCATCTGCCTTGATCTGGCAATAACACCTCAGTTTCCTCACAAACCAGTTGCAGGCGGTGATCCACACACCTGACGACTGTTATTCATTGCAGGGTGAGGTACCGGGTCATTTCCTTCCTCTACAACTTGGTGGTCATAATAGACCTGGGGATCTGCGGCAGAAACAGGTAGACAGACATCACATCTCCAAAGCAGTGGGGAGGAAGTAGAGAGAGAGCTATCCAGCACTAGCAAGCCAGGCTAGAGTATAAAATCTTCAGGCTCACCTTCAGTGACACCCCTCCCCCAGCAAGACTCCGCCTCCCACTGGCTCCACCAGATGGGGATAAAGTATAAGGCCTAATCATAACTACTGTTGTACATTCAAACCACCACTGTGGACATGAGCACCTTACCAAACTCTTTGGGAACCATGGTGACAGCACATATAGCCAACAGCGAAAATAGTGCTGGAGCACCAAGTTGGGACTGAGGAGGAAGTGTGTCTTGATGTTCATCGCCATGTTGGGACTGGAGGAGGAAGTGTGTCTTAATAAGTAGCATTCTTGCACTATTTCTATAGTGTATTATCTTTAGCTATCTCCAGGGCAGAGCATTTGATCCTGCACAGTTCTATGCAGAAGGCACTGTTTTCCCATTTTGTAGATGAGGAAACAGGGGGCAAGAGAGATTCAATAAGTCTCCTCAAGGTGGGCAAGGTGCTCAGGTCCTCAGTGCTGGTCTGGATGAGCAATGACCCCCATCACCATGAGTAAGCCTCGCACTTTATTGCCAGCAGGCGGAGCTGGCTTGTCAAAGCGCTGACAATAAAGGACCATTGGGCGGTTAGTACTGAATGACAACATCTCTCACACCCTCCAAAACAAACTCTAAGACAGAAATAAACGGCTCCCGTAAGCTGCTTCTGACTGGGTGTTCTGTTACCGCAATGAGAAGATAACTGTAACATTAAGTATGAAACAAATGAAGACCGCCAACAGAACTGAGCCAGTGTTACCCAGGAGTCATGGGCACAGACATGGTAGGCAGGAAGGGACCTTCTGGAGACTGGGAGGTGGTCTGAGGAGCACAAGAAGAGGAGTGCAAGCTAGCTGAGCGATGCAGAGCGTCTGAACTAGCAATGATAGGTACCAACCAGACCTTGGTGAGGCCCAGACAGCACAGGTCTGACAGCCAGAGCGCATGCTCAGAGGAAGCCAGGCTACCACATAGTCCAGCAGACACTTGGAGCAGAACTTGGATATCTGACTGTCTTTACACATGGTAGATTTTCGTTTTCTCAGAGCTGATTTTAAAACTGTTTTCAAGGCTCTGAGGGAGGCAGCTCCAGGGGTAAAGTGCCTGATGTGTAAACATGAGGCCCCTGTTCAGGTACCCAGCACCAAGGTAAAATAAAAATGCTGAGCATGGGGCTGGAGAGATGGCTTGGCAGTGAAGCCACTTGCCTGCAAAGTCTGAGGACCCAGGTTCAAGTGCCCAGAACCCACGTAAGCCAGACACACAAGATGATGCATGCGCACAAGGTCACACATGCGCAAAAGATGGCACATGTGTCTGGAGGTCGACTGCAGTGGCTAGAGGCCCTGGTGCACCAATTCACTCTCTCTCATAATTTTTTTTAAATGCTGGGCATGATGGTATGTGCCTGTAAGGTCAGCTCTGGGGAGGTAGGAGGAGACAGGGGATTCCTAAGACCCTCTGGCTCGTTAGTGTAGCCAGGGAGTCCTAGGTTTGATGAGAGAACCTGTCTCAAAGGTAAATTGGAAGAACACCATCAAACTCTGTCCTACACAGTCATGTAAACGCACATGTGCACCTATATGCATATGATCTTGCATACATACATGCCTACACACATCTCACAAATACAGACAGGAAAAGAAAAAGGCTTTAGGTTGGAGAGATGGCTTAGTGGTTAAGCTGTTTGCCTGTAAAGCCTAGGGACCCACAGTCGGCTCTCCAGATCCCATGTAAGCCAGATGCACAAAGGTGAGGCAAGCGCAAGGTTTCACATACCGACTAGGTAGCATAAGCATCTGGAGTTGGATTACAGTGGCTCAGGCCCTGGTGTGCTAATTCTTTCTCTCTTCCTCTCTCTTTCTCTCTCTCTAAAATAATAATCATAATTTTAAAAGGTCAGTCTGTTGGACTTGCCTCAAACAAATAAAAGAAGGAAAGAAAGAAAAGCAAAGAAAAGCTTTGGAACTGTGTATGGTGGTGCTTACCTATAATTACAGGTCTTGGGAGGTAGAGGGAGGTAGATCAAGAGTTTGAAGCTAATCTAGGCCAATTTGAGACATAGCAAGATCCCATCACAAACAAATGAGTTTTTTTTTTTTTAAACAAAGCATATGGGTTTGGGAAATGGTTCAATGGTTAAAGGCACTTGCTTGCAAAGCCTGCTGGCCTGGGTTTGGCCCAGGTTTAAATCCCCAGTATCCATGTAAAGCCAGATACACAAAGTTGCACATGCATCTGGAGTGTGTTTGCAGTGAGAGGCCCTAGTGCACCCATTTTCTCTCTCTCTTTCTCACTCTTTGCAAATAACTATTTAAAAAAAAAACAAACATAGTATTGGGATTGGAGAGATGGTTTAGTGGCTAAACGCTTGCCTGTGAAGCCTAAGGACCCCAGTTTGAGGCTTGATTCCCCAGGACCCACATAAGCCAGTTGCACCAGAGGACACATGCATCTGGAGTTCGTTTGCATGGAGGGCCTGGTGCACCCATTCTCGCTCTCTCTCTCGCTCTCTCTCTCTTAAATAAATTAATAAATAAAATTTTTTTAAAAAAACATAGCATTTCTTTTGCAGGGTACAAAAAATAAAAATTGGATGCCTGTGACCTAGAGTGACCAGTCTCAATTTACATCTCATGCCCTGATAACCCATCCAATGTAGGGTTGGCTCCAGACAGAAGTGCCCTAGTGTGACTGTCCTTTTCTGACCTCGGGTAGGGCTGGCAGGGAAAGCCCTCTCTCTACCACAGCCGTCCTCCACATATGCTGCCTGAGCCAATCTTCTGGCCAGGCCACAGCTTGACCATTTAATCTCCCTTGAACAAAGGTTCCTTTAATAAACTTCCACTTGCCTGGAGGGAAGACGGAAAATGATCTTGCATCCCAGGCACCGGATTGCGGCCAACAGAGCTCAAAAGGAGACAGGCCCTTCAGCGCAGGCCCCTCGGGAGCAGCGGCCAGGCCACCAAGGATCCAATGGCTCTAGGTCTTGCATGGGCCTCAGGAAGCCTCCACCAACTACCACCTCAGCTGGGCATGGAGGAGGGAGGTGGTGGACTCCACAGCTCAATATATTCCACCCATTTCCCACCATCACCTCTGTCTCCCGCTTGGACCACGGGAAACCACCCTGGGAAACAACAGAGACCACACGTCCCTGTCTGAAAACACAGCTCGGTTTCAGGGATTTCCACCCTGTGAACCCTGCCCTGCTCCCCTTCGTTCACCAGCAAGGGTTCCAGCTCCTACCCAGCCATCTTTGTGCCAGGAGAAAGTAGGGCATTTGGTGCGATCCAGAAGGCTGGGCATGATGGAACACTTGCTGGCCTGGGACATTGGAGGGCACAGTAAATGGCAAGTATCACCATCACCTTCTCACTGCTGGGGCGGGACACCCGACCCAAAACAGCTGGCGGGAGGAAAGAGACTGGTGTGGCACACAGTCTCAAGGGGAAGCTCCGTGACGGCAGGAAATGGATAGCAGAGCAGAGGCTGGACGTCACCTCTGCCACAGCAGGTGGAAACAGCAGCAAGACAGGGAACCAAGCCAAGCAGGGAGCTGGCTGTAACACACCTAAACCCGCCCCACAACACACCTCCTCCACGAGGCTCCACCTCCCCAGGTGTCACCAACTGGGGACCAAGCATTCAGAACACATGAGTTTATGGGGACCCCTGATTCAAGCCACCACAGGACGGGACACCCAACACAAAACCTCCCGCCCTGGCACCCGTGACCACCGTCTTGCAACACCCCAGACGCTGACGACTCACTGTGGTCTCCTCCCCGACCCTGGCCTGCCCAGTGCAAGTTAAAATGCGATCCTCGTTTTCCACAGACTTCCCTCTCTCTCCCTTCTTTTCTTTTTCACTTTGCTTCTCATCTCTCTCCACCTCTCTCTTTTTCCATCTCCCCTGTGACAACAAAGGCTCAGATCCAGGAAGCTATCTGTCTTAGGCCTCCATTGAGAACCCCAAACTCTAACTGACTCTCTTAAGAAGCCTGCGGGGTGCCTGGGTGTCCACTGTCCTTGCTCTGAGTGTCCCTCTTTCCATCTCTATGCTTAAATCTTAAAAGTTCCTTCCTAGCCAATCCCAGCCCCAACCCTGCTTCGTATTGGCTCAGCCTGAAATCCCTTTGTGTAGTCCAGCCCAGCCAAGCCTCCCAGCCTCATCTGAGTAGGGGTCTCTGAGAAGAACCCCTCAGGCTGCTTCTGTAGGCGTTCTCTGGTCCAAGGCCCCACTGCCGCTAACAGCATGAAATGTCAACGCGGCTCGAAGTTGCTACTGTGGATTCTGCAAACAGCTCAGAGTCACTGGCACCTGAGGTGGAGGGAGGCCACGGCCTGCGGGAAGGGTGTCATGAATTACTGACCTCAGAAAACAGAAAGGGCTATGGAGGTGGAGAAAGCTCTTGTGCGGAAGCGCAAGTTCTGATGGCACCACACATGTAAAATGCCAGACACTACGCAGTGTTGGGCAGATGTAATGCCAACATGCCTATGCCATGAAGGGAGGGAGAGACAGGAAATCCTGCCAGAAAGAAAGTCACCGGAAAGCTAACATGGTGAATGGAGGAAGTAAGGAAGGAAGGAAAGGAAGATGGAAGGAGAGAAAGAAAAAGAAAGAAGAGGAGAGAAGGGGAGGGAGGGAAGGAAAGTAGGAGACAAGGAAAAGAAAGAAGAAAATAGAAGAGAAAAGAAAAGGGAGTGAGGGATGGAAGGAAGGAGAAAGAAAAGGAGAGAGGGAGGGAGGACAGCCATGGTTCCAAACTGCTTTTCCAGAGGAAACACAACCTTTTGAGAACCTAATTCCCTCATGCAGCCAACCCACATGAAGGGCAAGGTGCTGAGCAACAGGGTGACGCCACAGTGACCACAGTCTAAGTGCCCAGGCCACTACGGCCTGTGCACAGCTGCCCTGGCACGAGGCACAACCCATCCTCTGCAGCTGGTTCCGCCAAAGTCCTCCAGGTGGTTGTGATGCGTGCTTAACTTTGAAAACAGCTGACCAACGAAGCCTGCTGACTCAAGCCCAGAACCCCAGCCTTCAGGAGACAGAGACAGTTCAGTTCAAGTTCAAGGCCTGCCTGGACTACAGAGGCAATTCCAGGCCAGCCCCGGCAACTTAGTGAAACCCCGTCTCAAAAAGTGAAAAGAAGGTGGGGGTGGAACTCGACGGCAGGTGTGCCTGAGGACCTAAGTTCAATCCCCAGAGCCTCAAGATAAATACTAATAAAACTATTATTACTAATTTATTTTTAAATAGCTTACTAATATCTACAGAAGCCCACAAAACACCAAAGCAAACAAACGTACCTGGCTCCAAAGATGTCCTTTTTGGCGAGATCAATTCCCGAAACCACCTTTACCCTGAGAATGCGAGATTCTCCCTGTTAGAGAAGAAGACAACAATGTTATAAGGCTGGTCCTCCCTCCGTGGCCCACCCTGTCATGCCCAGGGCTCAGGTCGGTGATGTCCACTCAGTCCAGCATCGGGACACTAATCAGCCAAGCCCAGATAATCCGTCCTCACGGAGAAGCTCACGATGTTGGCACTCAGCCAGGCCTGGTGGCCATGCCTACAACCTCAGCACTACACAGGCAGAGGCAGGAAGATCACCACAAGTTCACGGCCAGCCTGGTCTACACAGTGCGGTCCAGGCCAGTCATGATTATATCACGAGTCCCTGTCTCAGATATGCAAAAGCAAAAGTAGCTAAGGCTCTATTCACCAAAGCATCCCAAGTTTAATACCAACTAGGTAGGCCATGAACACTGATTATTCCTGACATTTGAGGAAGTGTTTCTCAGTTACAGAACACAACCATACGCACGGAGCCATTGGGCAAAGGACAAGCAGGCACCAAGAACACCCTGACTAATTCCTCCTTTCGAGTGTATGCATTTGCCAGTGTAGCCAGGGGAGAAGCTTTTAGCTAGCAAAACATTTCTTCCAAACCAAAATGCTTTTCACAATATGGTACCAGCAAGAAAAAATCATTCCTAATCCCAGTGAGAAAAATGAAAACATTATCCTGAACGGCACCCACTCGATCGAGCTCATCTTCTGTTCACTCATCCACCGAACCCTTCATTCGCTGCCCCGCTCCCTGCACAGCCCCGCGCCGCGCCTTGGACTCGGCCTCGAATAGTAAACGCGAGTCCGTTCCCGGGTCTGCTACACATGAGAAAGAGACCAGCGGGACAGAGCCCTGTGGTGGCGGCAGGCAAAGGCTGTGTGTTGGAGAAATGCTTGGGGCTACGGCAATCGAGGTAGATGGAGGGGTGGCTTCGAAGGAGGCCACAGTCAACCTCAATTCTGAGGTCGGGTCACTGTTAGCAGTGACTGAAATGCAGGGTTGCTTCCAGCATGCCTTGGAACCAAATGAGATGGCAGAGCGGGGATGATGGCTCCCTAGGCAAATGGGAGAAATGCCCGGTTTCACTTATGGGGACTTCTGCCACTAGCATAGAATCATTAGTTGGAGGCTGTATTCTGTAAACCCCAACCCCATGGGTGGTGACGGAGCCCTTGGGAGCACGAGTGCTGGGCAGTCAAGGAGAAGTACGGAAGAGTCCCTCACCCCAGCATGTCTGGTGAAGACCAAGTGGGGGGAGGCAAACCAGCATGCCATGGACCATCAACAGCGATCAAGACGGGCAAATCCAACCCGGAAAAGGGGACTGTCGAGCTGTTGTTCATTCGCCATGCAGCAAACAGACAAGTCACCCTGGAGAATGTGCTCGAGGTAATTTGCACTCCAGGACGCTTCGGTACTCCTCTCTTCCTCCCTCCATCCCTCCCTGACACAAGGCTGCCCAAATACAGCCGAGGACACAATTCTGTGAAAGACGCCCTCAACCTGTTTGTGCCACGGGCTGTGGGATCACAGTTCAGGGGAAGGGTCCTTGCCCAGCAGTGGGGCCAACCCAGGCATCCCGAACAACAAGAGACATGCCCGCTCTCAAGTCTGAAGGCTCTCGAGGCCCGGTTAGGTGAGGCAAGCGGGGAACTGAAGGCGCCACACTTCCCTCACACGCAGCATCTCGTCGCCTCCGCGGGCTCACAAAGCACTGGGGATTAAAGCGCTTTGTCCCCGGGGCTGGCCTGTCTCGTGAACACTCACAGGCCAAGCGTACAGAAATCTTTCTCTGGCACAAGGTGTTCTGTAGACAGGGATTCTTTTGTTTCTCAGCAAGTTCTTTGCTTGCTAATCAGGAGGTGTCTACCAGGACCTATTAGTATTGAGGGATGTCACAGTGAACGCATATTACATAGGGATCAAAAGTTGCAGGCTGAGATGGCTCAGCACCTGCATGCAAAGCCTGGAAGCCTGGGGTTCAATTCCCCAGTGCCCACACCAGGGTAACACGTGTGTCTACAGTGCATTTACAATGGCAAGAGGTCTTGCCAGGCCCATCTATTCATTTTCTCTCTCTCCTGGCAAATAAATAAATAAATAATAATTTTTTATGTTAGTAACATATTTCTACAGAACTCTCAGTATACTTAAGGCTGTACCTGCTCATGCACAAGGCATGCAGGGTAAGCACGATCCACCTGCAAGATGAAGGGGTTCAGACCTGACGGGGGGGGGATGGGAAGTCCAAGGAGACGGATGGCAGGGAGGCGCCGCGGAAGAAACAGCCTGGTTACGAATGCCAAGGCCTGCCATTCTCCAGGCGCCGCGGCGCACGTGCAGGGACACACCTGTTGGGGCCAAGGTGGGTGGACACTGTCAGAGGAGGTGAAAATGTGCAAGCCTGGGTGCCACGAAAGCAGCAGACACCTTCTCGGGCAGCAAGAGTGAAATGACCCTGAGGTGGAGGAGCTGGGTGCCGGCTAAGCCATGGGTCCTGCTGACACCCAGCTCAGGGACAGCTGAGGCTGCCTGCACATGTGACAGACCTGGGGAGATGAGGATGAAACTACCTAGGATGGGGACAAAAGATTATCTGCCACGTACCACAGACCAAGAGACCACAAGCGTGCTGCTGAGAGACGGCTGGTCTCTTGGATTTGGGCGTGTTGGTGGGGAGGTGTGCTCGTGTCGAAGTGTGCGCATGCCCGGGGTGCGTGGGGGGAGGCCAGAGGACCACCTTAGAATGTCAGTTCTCCCCTTCCACTCTTTCTCTCTTTCTCTCTGTCTCCTTGCTTTTTTGGAGATTGGGTCTCACTCTAGCCCAGGCTGGCCTGGAACTCACTCTTGTCCCAGGCTGGCCGATCCTCCCTTGCACTGGGATTAAGGCTGTGTGCCACCACACCTGGCCCAGGTCTTCTTGGGTATTTGCTGACGCCCACAAAGTAGGGACTCGAGCTCACCGAGTCTACTCCGCCAGTACGTTTAACCACTGAGCCACCTCCCCAGCCCCTCTTTCTCAGAGGTGTTTGAAATCCTGGGCAGAGTGTGAGCTCATGCAGACAAGGACTCAAGCCAAGCGCTGGGCCAGGAGAGGAGTCACATGAGCCCAGCTGCCACCTGGGCTCCTTGGCTTTCATTCACGTTGGAGGAACGGTCTTACACAGGCAGCCTATTCCCAACAGCAGAACAGGTAAAAATTCAAGCAGCATTTATGTGAATCAATGAGTACAAAGAGAGGTTTAACTAGAAATTTCTAAGGAAAATAAGGTCATTCACTTAGTCAATGTGAGCACCTGTTTTAAAATCTAAGGCTACAGCAAGGAAAAAAAGACGTGGCCACCCCCAGCCAGCCCTTGTGTCCCGTGGAAAGCACCTTTTACATGAGCTCATCACGTGTGGGGCACGGATCCAGCAGAGGCGTCCCAAAGGGTCAAGCACTGTTAGAGTTGCCTTCTCCCTGCTGGGGCAAAGTAGCTGACCAAAAGCAGCTAGCTGACGGGAGGAAAGTTGTGTATTCTGTCCTGAAGTCTTGAGGGGACAGCACAGCATGAGCAGAGGCTGGACATCACCTGTGCCACAGCAGGTGGAAAACAGCAGCAGGAGAGTGAGCCAAGTTTGGGCAAGGGGGGGAGCTGGCTATGACACCCCTAAGCCTGTCCCCAACAATATACTTCCTCCAGCAATTTTCAAATTGCCACTAGCTGGGGACCGAGCATTCAGAACTAATGTGTTTGTGGGAATACCTAATGTTTGTGGGAACGACCCTACCTCAAAAAGAGAGAGAGAGAGAAAAGAAAAGAGGGAATGGGCACACCAGGGCCTCTTGCCACTGCAAACTAACTCCAGACACATGCCTCACTTTGTGGACCTGGTTTCCTGCGGGGTACTGAAGAGTGAAGCCAGGCTGTTGAGCTTTTCTTTTTCTTTTTTAATTTTTATTAACATTTTCCATGATTATAAAAAAAATCCCATGGTAATTCCCTCCCCCTACACACTTTCCCCTTTGAAATTCTCCATCATATTACCTCCCCATCTCAATCATTGTACTTACATATATACAATACCAACCTATTAAGTACCCTCCTCCCTTCCTTTCTCTTCCCTTCATGTCTCCTTTTTATACTGGCCTCTGCTACTAAGTATTTTCCTTCTCATGCAGAAGCCCAATCATCTGTAGCTAGGATCCACATATGAGAGAGGACATGTGGCGTTTGGCTTTCTGGGCCTGGGTTACCTCAGTATAATCCTTTCCAGGTCCATCCATTTTTCTGCAAATTTCATAACTTCATTTTTCTTTACTGCTGATGAGAACTCCATTGTATAAATGTGCCACATCTTCTTTATCCACTCATCAGTTGAGGGACATCTAGGCTGGTTCTATTTCCCAGCTATTATCAATTGAGCAGCAATAAACATGGTTGAGCACGTACTTCTAAAGAAATGAGATGAGTCCTTTGGATATATGCCTAGGAGTGCTAAAGCTGTGGTAGATCAATCTTTAGCTGTTTTAGGAACCTCCACACCGATTTCCACAATGGCTGGACCAGATTGCATTCCCACCAGCAGTGTAGAAGGGTTCTTCTTTTTCCACATCCCCGCCAACATTTATGATCATTTGTTTTCATGATGGTAGCCAATCTGATGGAAGTGAGATGGAATCTCAATGTAGTTTTAATCTGCATTTCCCTGATGACTAGTGACGTAGAACAATTTTTTAGATGCTTATATGCCAATTGTATTTCTTCCTTTGAGAATGCTCTATTTAGCTCCATAGCCCATTTTTTGACTGGCTTGTTTGGTTCCTTATTATTTAACTTTTTGAGTTTTTTGTATATCCTAGATATTAATCCTCTATCAGATATATAGCTGGAGAAGATTTTTTCCCATTCTGTAGGTTGCCTCTTTGCTTTTTTCCAGGCTGTTGAGCTTTTAAAGCAAGCACCTCTGACCACTGAGCCTTCTCTCTAGCCCCATGACTTATGTTATTAAGGAATCACGGTGCCTTTGATGGGGAATGGGCTACAAGGAAAGGAGAGTAGGAGAGAAAATAATGAGCTGGGAGCTGGGCAAGAGATGGACAGCGGGGCTTCCAGGATGTCGGAGAAAGAGAAGTGACTGGATTTGGCAAAAAAAAAAAAAAAAAAAAAACAGATACGCTCAGCCCAGCATGGTCATGCACACCTGTGAACCAGCATTCAAAAGGCCAAGGCAGGACATGCATGGGATTCAAGCCACCCAGGGAAATACTCTTTCAACAAAACAAACAAAACTAAAATTCAAAACACAATATTTGGTTTTCAACACCAAGTCACCCCCAAGTAAGTTGTTCACCACACTCTTATGCCCGCGGCCGGGAGGTGGAGAGACAAGAGGGCCTTTACTGAGTACCCACTGGCTACAAGCAGCTGTTTCAGAAAATTTCACTCTCCGACATTCAAACAGAGTGGTACTCTGTTTAAAAAAAAAAAAAAAGAAAACACTTTTACACATGCAGCAAAAATGTCTTATCTCTGTTTCCTCAACATGACTAGCTTACATGCAGATAAGCGTCATGGTCATTCCATACGGAAACAGGTGACAAGGTGTGTGACTTATTTATCAGCCCCAGGCTGAGCAACTGTACTTTCTGAAGCATTTTATTACTTTAATAAAATCTATGCATGGCATTTGATCCAGGTTTATGGCTCTGGTAGAGCCAAATATTCAACCAAGTTGGCCTGGCTTAGTCAATGAAAATATTATTCATAGACTTCCCAGTGTAGAAAGGAACAGGCGAAGGAGAGGCTCTAGGCCAAATATAACTTCCCCTGACTCATCCTGCATTAATCTATTGTTTCACAGAGCTGTTACGTAATAGGAATGCTTGCGGGGGACTTTACATGTGACTTTCTTTACCATTAAATTTTTACAGTAATTTTCATCAAGATGAAACATGATACGATCAAGGTGTTTCCCTGAGAAACAGGATTCTAAAAGCTCATCTGAGGGCAGCTGTTTGGAACGCGGGCAGGTGTGGTGGTTTGCTTCAGGTGTGCCCCATAAACTCGCATGTCTGAATGCTAGGTCTCCAGCTGGTGGGTATTTGGGAACTAGAGCCTCGTTGAAAAGGTGTATCATTAGAAGCAGACTTACAGGAGTTATAGCCAGCTTCCCCTTGCCAGAGTTTGGGACACTATCCTGCTGCCGTTATCTACCTGATGTTAGCCAGGAGGTGATATTCAACCTCCACTCGTGCCATCATTTCCCCACCATCAAAGAGCTTCCCCTGGAGTCTGTAAGCCAAAAGAAACCCTTTCCTCCTGCAGGCTGTTTTTGGTTGGGTTCTTATTGCCAGCAATGCAAAGCTGACTTGCAATCCCTGCTCCTTAAACCACGGGTGAGTGGCACTACCTACCCAGCCTCTAGAATACCGAATCTACCAGAATGGTTTCTGTGGCAAAAGACATTTCAAGTTCCAACTCAAACCTCACAGCACTGCAGGGTGGGGAGATGGCTCAGGTGTGGGTAGGGTGCTTGCTCGGCAAGCACGAGGCCCCGGATTTGGGCCTCCAGGAGCCCCATAAAATACTAGACATGGTGGTGCACATCTGTAATCTCAGCATGGGGGCGGTGGAGACGGGAGGCTGAGTGGGACATGCTGGCTAGCCAGGCTGACTGACTCAGAGAATCCTGAGGTCAGCAGAAGACCCTTTCTCAATACGAAATACGGTGAGTGACTGAGGAAGACACCTGACAACAACCTCTGTCCACTACCGTGTTCGGGCACACAAACCTTCACGCAAATGTGCTCACACACACGGGAACACACACAACCTCACAGTGCTGCTTTACTTTTTATTTTCCTATGACTTTGACCTAAGATGGTGGTGTAACTACCATCTTTACCTACAGTGGCACCTGGCCTACCTAAACGGACGTGATAGCTGGGTTGGGAGTCATGGGCTTCCTCCGCTGGGATGGCCTTACATGTCACGGACACCAGCTCTCCATGTGCACAAGGAAATCCTAAGCCAGGAACTTCAATATCTTGCTCAATGTCCCCTAAATCAATTTATGTGTTTATTCTGTACTGTAAGGAATCTCTGCCCTAAAAAACACTTATAGTTCTATCTACTACCCACGACACCCAGACTCAGAACTGGACCAAAAGGGACAGCCAATCTGTTTCTAGATCACAGAAATACATAGGTTAAATACAATGCCACATAATTTAAGTTGCTATAAGAATAAGTAAGTTAGCCTCTGGAAAGTGACCACTCTCGTGTTACAAAAAGTACCATCCATTCACCTTCCCTTTTCCCTGCTCCTGCCCCAACCTTCACACAAGATTCTGCTTCATACATACTGTTTATTTAGGGGGACTTCAAGTTCACAGAAACATGAGTGAAAGGTACACAGATTACCTACTTGTCACTTTATGCCACCACAACGCCCCAGTGCAAAACCCAGCCTCCCCCACCATCAGCATCCTGTCTCATTGAGGCACTTGCTACCACGAATGAACCCATGAGAACATACAAGAATTATACAAAACCCATAATTGACATTAGGACATACACGCATTTGGGGGTATATATTCTCTGTCTGTACTGATGTCAAATGGCATAACTGAGATACCATGCATAATATTTTCACTGTTCTCAAATCCTCGATCTTGTCTATTCATCCTATCCCTATGTACATTTAAAACAGTCTGCTACACCGCCGTATCCTCTCCCCACATCACACACATGCCTATCCTCACCAATTCCTCCCATATCCTGTCCCCTTCCCCGTCTGTGCCCCCAACTCCAATTCCTGCCCTCTAAAGCCTTTTACCATCTTCACTTCCATGGTGGGCTTCTGGAACATTCCTCCAGCCCTCTTCTACTCTTTCCCTTAGTTCTCCGCTCTTATTTCTTTTTTCCTTTTTTTTTTTTTTTTTTGGTTTTCAAGGTAGGGTCTCATGCTGTCTGACCCAGTCTGACCTGGAATTCACTATGTAGTCTCTGGGTGGCCTTGAACTCATGGCAATCCTCCTACCTCTGCCTCCCAAGTGCTGGCATTAAAGGCATGTACCACCACGCCTGGCTTTCCATTCTATTTCTTACACATTCACCTAAAATGTGTGAGTGGTGTATTCAAGGGATGGAGAAGCAGCCCAAAGCTAAACAAGGTGTATCATGTCACTCCCCCCTCCTGGAGGGGGTACACTCAACTGCAGAGCCAAATATGAACACAGTTTTCACAGGGTGGACCAGAGGCAGAAGGGGTCAGTAGTGAGGACAAATGTTCAAGTTGGAAAATGAGAGATGGCCCAATGCCAAGGCCACACATCCAGCTCTGATTCCAAAACAGTGATGACGCGAGCAGCTACAAGGCCCAGGACTGTCCACTGTGGCTGTCAGTCTACCACCAGCCCAATACAGGACACACAGATGAGAATAAGTCCTACACCACTGAAGGCCAGTGAAGTCCCAAGGTCATTAGTGCCTGAAAACCTGCAGGAACACAGGACTCTGTACAGTCTAAGCTTCTTGATCATTACTGGTGAATGGCCATTCCTATGCCAAGTAGGTGAAAGTTAACACGTGGGAAGGAAGGAAATGGCCGCAGGGCAGGGCTGATTCCAGTTAAAGTGCTCAAGAGCTGCGGCTCGTACTAGCCCCGTGTGGCGCTCTCTTCAAGAGGGGCACTTCCCATTCCTTGTGTGGGGCTAAGCTTGTAACTCTTTTCCAGGAGAAGGATATAGAAGAGGCAGGAATATGTGACTCTGAAGATTAGGTCATTGTAGCACTTTCTTTCTTTCTTTATTGTTTTTTAGTTTCTTTCTTGTTGATGGGACAACACATCTGACCAGAAGCGGCTTGTGGAAAGAAAGACATCACTTCTGGCTTACAGACAGTGTCAAGGGGAAGTTTCATTGTGGATGGGAAGGCGAGGCAGGAGCAGTGACCCATGCTCACATCAGTAGGGAGTAAGTGGAGAGAGAGAGGGAGCTGAGTTAAGCCAACAGAGGTAAGCTACAAACCCCCAAAGCCAGCCCCCAGGAAAACACTTCCTCCAGCACGGCTCCACCTCCTAAAGGCTCCAAACCCGTCCTGAACAGTGCCATCAGCCAAGGATTGAGCATTCAAACACATGAGGCTTTAGGGGACATTTTATGTTCAAGTTCCCATAGCCATAAAAGAATTGCCTCCCCCCACCCCCATGAAGGGACACCGAGCTGCTGCCACGGTATGACCACGCTGAAGCGGCCTGTGGAGAGGTGGGTGTGGAACCGAGGGCTGCAGTCACCACCATGGCAGTGACACAATGCTGTGTTTTGAATCTGGAATGTTCCCCCATAGACCCATGTGGTAGAGGTGTGGTTTGCAAGCCTGCAGCACTTCTGGAAGGGGGGGACTGTAGGAGGTTGGATGTGTGTCTCCCATAGACTGAAGTATTTTTTATTGAGGTTAAGCTTCCTGCTTCAGTCTCTAGCAGCCTGCTGGTCGGGGCATGCCACTCAAAGGAATGCAGAGAGGCGAAGCTCTGGTGGGTCCCTGCTTACGGATTTGGGGTGTTTGCTGGCCGGTGGTGGTCTCTGTCTCTGCTTGGATGGATGAACAGAGCCAGCTTCTTACTGCCATGGATGGACCTTCCCCTGAATCCATAAGCTTGAAATCAATCCCTTCCTCCTATAAAATTGTGTTTGCTTGGATGTTTGTCCCAGCAACACTGGAACGGTCGGTCTACATCAGAGATCTTCAGGAGACGGGGCTCTGGAAGGCATGACCTGGAAGGGGATTCTGGGACCCTGGTCTCTTTCTGCCTCTGACTATCTGCCATCACGAGGCAAGCAGCTTTATCACTCCCTGCCTAAATCTCCACAAGAGAGCCAGAACCAATCTTGCCTTTTTAAAGTTGACTAGCTCAGGCATTGTGTTGCAGCAACAGAGAGCCAACACTTGCAGAAATGAACCCTCCACTCTACCCTGAGGGTGAGAGCAGCCCTGGCCAACACTTCCTCTTCAGCCTCAGGAGAGAACTTGCTCCCTCCATGCCCGTCACCATGCAAGGCACTCTGGAGACCACCCCGGTGAGCCCCAGAAGCCACAAGATGATCTGTGCCAGCTGCTTTATAAGCCATTAAATTCAGGGACAAGTTGTCACACAGCATGGGCAGCACACACATGCACAAAGAATCCCATGTGATAATCCGAATACTGCCTGGCCCTACATCAAGGTTTCCCTAAAATCTATTAAACCATTTCAGTACAAGAAAAGAGTACCCTTCAGAAGTGAAGATGACTGCCCACGGTGGTTATATATCACACCAATGCAGTAGCTTTTTTATTAAAAAAAATATTTTTATTTATTTGAGAGAGAAAGTGAGTATGGGCACACCAGGACCTCCTGCCATTGCAAACAAACTTCAGATGCATGTGTCACTTTGTGCATCTGGCTGTATGTGGGTACTGGGGAACTGAACCCTGGCTGGCAGGCTTCGCTAGCAAGTGCCTTTAGCCACTGATCCATCAGTGGTAGCATCTAGTTGCAGCAAGTATATTATTTTTATGAAATATTTGTGATGTCACGGGCCATAGGCAATGATGAATCAAAATAACTTTTCTCTTTGAGGTGACCTTCTTGGGTACTTTGTTACAGTAATGATAAGCTGACTAGTGCAAGCATGAATACCAGTAACTGTGGTATGACAGAGTGTGTTTAATAACAGTGACAGATGTTACCTGCGGGAGCTGAGGGGAGGAAGGAATTAGTCTGCATGTCAGGGGGAAATGAGAACAGCCTAGGAAGTCGGGGAGCACCCTCGATCAGTAGACTTTTGAGCAAGGCCTCTGAGATAGAAGGCTACACCAGACGCTGGCTAGGAGACAAGAGGAGGAAGGTGGCCTCCCACGATCTGCGTGTGCTCAATGAAGGGGTGGCAGGTCAGCCCGCTCCCGGGAGGCTTACTGGCTGAGGAGACAGGTTCCATCGTGGCTGCTCTCAAGCTCTCATAGCAACCCTGCCCATCCTAGCATCGGGCTTGCAGCGGAACACACGGGTCACTAAATGCTCTCTCGGCTGATGGCCTCCAAGTGCTCACGTGATGTTTCCTCTTACAAGGGCAACACTAGATGCCTTGGGGCCTGGCTGTGAAAAGAGCAGAGCATGGCATTCACGGTGGTCAGCCTGGGTTCTGGGCATGTTTCCCTTTCCCACATCATCCCACCCCTAAGCTAACCTCTGATGGGAAGAGAGAGCTGAGCAGGTGCAGGTGAAAATGCGGAGAGGGGAGGAGTCGATAGTGGACAGTAGGCCGGGGCTCAGGCCTCAGCAAGAATGCAAGTTCTGGGCGGGAGAGATGGCTCCAGGGTTAAGTGTGCTTCTTATACAAGCATGAAGACCTGAGGGGCCCAGAGACCACCCAAGTTTGAGTCTCTGTAGAAACCACTGGGCAAGACCATACACACACCCCAGTCCTGCAGGGAGGGAGACTGGATGACTATGGTGGCTCGTGGAATCTGTAAGGGACTCCATCATAAGGCAAAATGCTGGTGGAGGGACACATGATGTGAGCCTTTGATTGCCACAAGTGAGCTCATGGGGTGTCTAGGCAAGTGCATTGGGGCTCTTGCATTGCGAATACATATACATAAACCACACACCACCACCACCACCACACATAGTACACACATGCAAAAATGAAGCCTGTAAGTTCCAACCTGGCCTGGTGGAACAGGCCTGTAATGCCAGCTACTCAGGTAGCTGATGCAGAGGGATTTTAAGTTCGAAGTCAGCCTGGGCAACTTAGACTCTGTCTCAACCAAAAGTCCTAAGATGGCTGCAGCTCAGTGGTGGAGCACTGGGTGGCAGGCAGGAAGCCCTGGGCTTAGTCACCAGCATTGTCAAAACAAAGCCAGTGCCCCGCAGGTGGATGGGTTTCTGGAATGGCTCTTGTAGAGGAACACGGAATCCTTCCTGCCTGGAAGTCACAGGGGCGCGCTGAGGTAGGCGGGCAGAGCAGCCCGCCACCGAGCGTGTCCTCCAAGAGACCGAGGAGCCCCAAATGGTGCAGCCACAAAACAAAAAAGTGGTCACTCTCTTCTGCTAATTAAAACTTCGCTTTTAGCCAGACTAGCTGGTCAAAGTCCCTGTGAGGGTCTTTAAAGAACCTGTATACTGGGCTGGAGAGATGGCTTCATGGTTAAGGTGCTTGGCTACAAAGCCTAAGGACCCAGGTTCGATCCTCCAGTACCCACATAAGCCAGAGACACAAGGCAGTACATGTATCTGGAGTTTGTTTACCACTGCTAGAGGTCCCTGTAGTGCCCATTCACACACGCACACACACTCTTTCTCTCTCAAATAAATAAAAATATGTTTTTTTATTTTTTGTTCATTTTTATTTATTTGAGAGTGCCAGAGAAAGAGGCAGATAGAGAGAGAGAGAGAGAGAGAGAGAGAGAGAGAGAGAGAGAGAATGGGCACGCCAGGGCTTCCAGCCACTGCAAATGAACTCCAGATGCATGTGCCCCCTTGTGCATCTGGCTAACGTGGGTCCTGGAGAATCGAGCCTCGAACTGGGGTCCTTAGGCTTCACAGGCAAGCACTTAACTGCTAAGCCATCTCTCCAGCCCATAAAAGATTCTTTAAATAGAACCTGCGTACCAGTGGTTCTTTTGTCCTCAAACTCTTCTAATCAGAAGACAGGAGACATTTTAAAATTCCTTCAGGGTTACTATGATGAGAATTATTTTGTGTTCATAGTTTTAAAAGTTATCATGATCAGCCACAGCTCTTTGTTGAAAGCTGAAAATTCATAGCTCAGCATCTAAGGTGCTGGACTTTTCACCGCAGACATTAAGTCTGACCTCTTGCAAAAAGTGAGGTCTGGGTTTTGGACGAAATGACTTAAAAATAAATCTTAAAAAGTATTTTTATAAAAAACTAGTTAAGTAGCCAGGGTAGTTTAAGAAGCAAACAAGATGTACAAGAAGAATGACACAGGAATGCTTAACCTTGTTGACAAAATGAACAAGCTAAGAGAAAAGAGGTCTCTCCTGGGAGAAGGGACTAGGTCAGTAGCAAAGCAAAGTCGCTTTCTGTCAGGATGGGGCACAGAAGCCAAGGCAGATGCAGTGTGTCACATAGCTGGCTGGGAACTCCTGGTCCTCAACCTGAGTCCTGCAGGGCAGGTGGCCTCCTGCAGGGGGCGGGGCGGGGAGCTGGCAGGCTGACTATGGTCAGAGAGCAAAGGCTGCCTGCCAGAGACACCCACAGGGACAGGAACCTCAACCACATGGGTCTGGATGTCCCTTTCCAACTCGGGAGATGGTGGCTGTGACTTTCAGACCCAGACACGGAGAATCCCGAACCTTAGTCTCAGTAGAACCATGCTGGACCACACAGCTCCTTATGTGTATATGCAGCCACTCTGGGCAAAGCCCAGATGTACCAATCACATCCCCACCTACTGCACAGCACAGCACAGGGGAGCATTCATAAGTCACAACCAATGCTTCCTACAGCCTCCAATTAGCAAGAACACAACAACCAATAGAAATGAAGTGCGAGTCTCGGTCAACAGCATTTGGGGGTTCTATTTAATACTGTTCTTTTTCCACATCTTATTCCAAGGATGACTCATGGCGCCTGCCCCACTCTATCGACATTTGAAATTCCCCTCAGGAAGTGCACCACTGTCTCTGCTGTAAAGCTTTTAAGAATGACATGAAAGGAAGGGCCACCCGTCCAGCCAGCTTGACACCCTCGTTCCACCCCCACAGTAAGCTGAAGTGAAACCACCCAGAGGAGCAGAATCCCCAGCTGGGAAACCTGAGAGAGAAGATAACCCCGGCCTCTCAGAGCTTCCCAGGGAACTGAGCTGATTCATCAGAAACCGTGACAAGCCACAAGCCCAGGGTCACAGGCCCAGGAGTGCCACAGCCTTCTGCGACAGGCTGGTGGGAACAACAATCCTTGTGCAGCTGCCCATGCATAGCCAGAGACTCCCAAAGCCATCCAAATGCTAAACAGTTCCTCATTCCTCACTTTCCTTTGATCACCCTGTGAATGAAAGCTGGCAGCTAACTGCCCACCTTGAGTGGTGGTCACCTCGAATCCACCCACCAGGCACCTGCATAGTGGAGACAACACATAAAAGGTCCCCAGCTTTGGCTTACAACAAGGAGAAAACCATGAGATGTGCTGACTTCAGGGTGAGCCATCATCAGCTCCATCACCAGCATCAGCATCATCACCAGCATCAGCTCCATTACCAGCATCATCACCATCACCAGCATCAACACCAGCATCAGCATCAGCATCATCACCAGCATCAGCTCTATCACCAGCATAAGCTCCTTCAACAGCATCAGCATCATCACCAGCATCAGCTCCATCACCAGCATGAGCTCCATCACCAGCATCAGCAATATAACATTTCTGAAGAACTCTCTTCCCTAACTTATCAGGAATTTGCATTGTGTTTTGAACCATGCATTTTTCAAACAGTAAAATAAGGACATTTCTTTTTCAGCTTCTTTATAAAATACCTGACACAAAAGGGTTTCATCTGTATCTTAATTTGGAGTGTTTGGATTTTTTTCCTTTGCATATATGTGTGTGCAAGGGGGTGGCTTGCCCACACGATTCCCCATCTTTGCCTCCAGAACACTGGGATCGCAGAGTGGCCGCCACGCTCACCTAACATTTACACCATTTACATGGGTACTGGGGTCCAAAGTCAGGTCCTCACACTGAAGCAATAAGCACTTTATTCATGACTCCTTGGTCCAGATTAGAATTTTTCAATCAAAGTCCAATTGTCTAGCTGTTATTCAAACAACAAGATTATCTATATTGGGAGACATGATCATATACAGCCTCAAGAGAGAAGTGACAATTCAGTAATTCCCAAACTCTAACTACACATACTGGGTCATTTCCAACAGAATGCTCTGAGAAGGAAAGAAAACAAACATGTTTATAAATGTGCTTCCTACGGCAGCTGCAGGGTTTCTAGCAAATATTTTGTCCAGTTTCTTATTTATCGGCCTCTAACTCAATGCCACTTTCTATGCATAAACTTGAAATTAATTTTTGGATTTAATGCCAACCTCTTTGAAATTGGTTCCGATGGTCCATGGTTCACAAAGATTCCTTGTTACCATTTTTTTCTCCCCTTGGGATGTTCAAGTATGCCCCTAAGAAACAAAAATGTCCATCTCTCCCCACCTCCAATTAAATCTCCCCAATACAGTCACTGGGGCACATCTGTTCCTTTTCACAGGTGTCTCCTGTCCTTTACCTCCACTTACAAAGAGCCCATTACATTTACAGGGTTGCTTATTGTTCTTTTTTTATCATCATCAAATAAGAGGCTGTTGAAAGACAAGACCAATCTCCACCCACAGAATGAGAAATCACAATATGAACATCGCACAGGTGAGTGTGGGTGACATAGCCTCGCCGGGAACCAGGTATTAGGCACCAGAGCCAGGTCCCTCCTTCAACCTGGAGCCTGATCTTTTGAAAAGCCCCAAAGATGCAGGGAGCACACTAAGCAGCTGGATGGGTGGCTGTCAGGAGATGTCCTAGGCTGGTCCCCCATCCTGGGCCTCTACCAGCATCGATGCCAGAAGATGTGCTGAGGTGCCATGTGACTGGGGCAGAGCAGTGCTCCCTTGGATTACCAGTGTTCTGGAAACCCTTTCTAAGTACAGACCCGTGACTGCCAGCACAATCACACCAGACAACTCTGTAGGGAGACGGGATTCTTGCACTCCACTCCAGACCCTTAGATCTCCTGCTCTGGGAGATAGCTCAGCAGGAAAAGTTCTTTCCTTGCAAGCATGAGAGTCAGAGTTCAATCCTCAGACCCACATTTTTTTTAAGGCAGAAACTGTGTCATGTGCTTTGTAAACTCAAAGCTAAGGATGTGGAGACAGGCCAACCCTCTGGTCTCACCAACGAGCCAGTCTAGACTACCTGGTGGGTTCCAGGCCGGTGAGAAACTCTGTCTCAAAAAAGGGGGACCTATACAAATGCTGGGAATGACGGGGAGTGGTGGTGCATGCCTTTAATCACAGCGCTTGGGAGGCAGAGGAAGAAGAGTCACTATGAGTTCCAAGGCCAGCCTGGAGCTACAGAGTGAGCTCCAGGTCAATCTGGGCTACAGTGAGACCCTACCCACACCCCCCCCCCAAAAAGCTCTAGATGTGGTAGTGTATACCTATAATCCCAGCAGTGTGGAGGCAGAGACAGGAAGATCCCCAGATCCTGGTGACTAGCTTGTCTAGCTGAATCAGTGAGGTCCAGACTCAGTAAGAGACCCTGTCTCAAATAAAGTGAACAAGGATTGAGGAAGACGTCTGACAGACATTGACCCTGGACCTCTGCAGTCACACACACACACACACACACACACACACACACACACTCTCTCTCTCTCTCTCTCTCTCACTCACTCACACGAAAGAGAGAAAGAGATAGGGAAAAAGAGAGGATGGGAGGAGGACCAGGGCAGAAGAAGGAGAGACGCTGGGCCAGGCCAAGCAGCAACATTCTCCACTCTCCTCAATGGTTTCTTCCCTCTACTCTGGGCATGCTATGCCTGGAAGACTTGCGGACAGGTAAGGGTTAACAATAATTTTTAGAAGAGCACCTAGGGAATGTATGTTTGGCACAGTGAGGACTCCCAAAAGTCAAAGCTGTTAGTCATCAGATGATAACAGTAAAGTTATGAAATCCTCTTAGAGAGCTATGAAAACTAGGTTAGATTCCAATTTCTCTGCCTGGTTGAGACATGGCCTGAACTCCAGGAGAGTCCATGTCCAAAGGCCTTTGCTATCTGGGGTGCATCAAGGACTTCCTCTTAACTCACCTGGGTCAGGAGGGGGAGTGAGCCAAGTTCACGGCACGTAGAGGCCATGTAGAATGCCACCCCACCGAACCAAGAGTCCTCGAGGATAGAAAACAATGCCATGGTCAGGCTGCAGGCTTAAGTGGCAAAGCTAGGCACTCAGTGTGCCCGCCCCATTGTGCCCGCTTCGGCCCAGGCTAAGCCAGGGCCCCTGGAGGAAGCAGTGAGGGCGCTCTCATAAAGCTGCTCTCGGCTCCTCAGCAAAGACAGACCCAGGGCAGCTGTCTGAGACGGAACAGTTTCTTGGCATTCCAAGTCATTGGGTGCTTTGAATTTCTCTCTCTAATTAAGAAGCAAAGTTTCAAACCAGGAATTAACAGTTTATCAAAAGCAAAGCAGTGGGAGGTGCCGGTGAGCAGCGTAAACAGCCGGTGAGTGGAAGTATCAATTTTAGAAGTAAAGAAAGCCATCCCTGCGAGGGACACAGGAAGCCACCGCGTGCAGTTAATTCCGCCCCCCACACACTGCATTCTCCTGACAGGCAAATAATGTGACCGAACAGAAAACCCACCTCTTACTTGGTCTTGGGAGCCACACCTTTAATTTCAACACTGGGGAGACGGGAGTAAGAGATGAGTTCAAGTGTGAACTTGAATTCCAGATTGGTCTGGGCTACAGAGTAAGCTCCAAGTCAGCATGGGTTAGAGACCATGCTTTGAAAAAGAAAACTCTACCTCTCCTCTAAAAATATACAAACTTCCAAACTTCAAAAGAGTTTAGCCAGGACAACCCCAAAACCTTACTAATATGCACAGAAAATGCTTCTGTTCTCATTGCACAACTTGAGAAATGTTCACAAATTCCCATTTTTCTTTCTCTAGGAAAAAAAAAATCACAATTTATGGTGGTTTTTACATTTTTCATTCCATTCATTTTCTTAATTTCCTGCCCAAAGCAACATCTTCATTTAAGAACATCAGATGGGCCCTGGTTTGTGCATAATAAAATTCACCACCCTGAGGTCTACACAGGTTCTTTGAGAAAGAAGTAAACCAGATCAACTCTTAATAATGAATCATGAGCACGTGGACCTTGAACTAGAGTCAAGAAGTGGAGCTCAGTGACAGAGGCTTGCTTGACAAGTATGAGGCCTGTGTTCAATCCTAAGCACCGTAAAAATACTTGAGGTTGGGTTGGGAAGATATCTCAGTGGTTAAGGTGCTTGCCGGCAAAACCTAAGGACTGGGGTTTGATTCCCCAGTGCCCACATAAAGCCAGCTACACAAGGTGGTGCAGGTGTCTGGAGTCATTTGCAATGGCTGGAGATCCAGGAGTGCTCATTCTCTCTCTCTCTCTCTTTCTCTCTCTCTCATTCTCTGTCACCTGTCTCTCTTTCATAAATAAATGGATAAAACAATAAAAAGGTGTCTTAAGGTGATATAAAGCTATTATGACCATGGATGAACTCACACAGTTTGGAACAGTGCAAAGGTAGGTGAGTCGTTGTTTCCCACTGAGAGGAGTCTCACCCAGCAGCTTCCTGGAGGTACGATGTCTCCCTGACGAGGAAGCCGTCCGTGTTGAAGGTGAGGGGGTGATGAAGACATGTGCGGGCATCAGCGAGCTCTAAAGAGTGCGCGGCGGTCTCGGCTTTCCACGGGCAGGTCCAACAACAAGCTTTGAATTCTCCTCCCAGGCAAGTGTGCAGCGGGCTCTGCCCTCTGGAAGAGCCCTGCCCTGCCACCCACTCCAAAAAGGCCTCAAAATGTCATTGCACTCTGAGGCTAGACTGTTACCAGGCGATGAAGTTGAGTTGGGGCCACATAGGTGTCACTGGTCCAAGGTGACTAGTGTCCTTGTAAGAAGAAATCTGGACAGAGATAGCAAGATCGGCAGATCGGGCAAGGACACAGGCAGGAGGCAGCCATCTGCCAGCCAAGGAGAGAGGCCTCGGAGAAGCAGTCCAGGCGACACCTTGGTTCCAAACCTGTGAGAAATCTGTTTGTGTCACGTAAGCCGCCCAGTGTGAGGTACACGTGGTCGCGGTCCCAGCTGACTGACAGCTGGAAAGAAAACCGGATTGCTGTGATCAGTGAATTGATCAAGGTAACAGCAGAAGACAGACGTGGATCAAAATGGTCTTTAGATGGTTGACTATGGATGAAGGACTGGGCAGAGGTGATCTCCTGGGTCTTGTGCCCCTCCCTGGACACACAGTTGGGCAAATCCCATACGGAGTCTGGCTCCTTCACAAGGGCTTGGCCAGAGCAAAGCAGGTAAGCTCTGTGACAAAGAGGTCTCTAAGTATGTCAGGGACACTGAGGTGGGGCTTGCAGGGTGGAACGACTTGGTGGGAGGAAAAGAAAAAGCATAGTAAGGGTAGACCATAGTCATCAAATAGGGGTTCTGATCCCCAAGGGGAAGAAAATAAAGCAAGGCAACTGGGCACACTGAGTGAATAATCATAATGAATCAGTCTATGTTGGGAGGAATCTAGCTAAAGGATGGACAGAAACTGCATCGTGTCAATTTTAAATAATTTTCATAATTAGTTAAATAAAATTTTACAATTTTTTTAAAATAATTGGTCTATATCCCTGATCACCATATGCAAATTAACATCAGAGACAGGATTCAGCCTACTGCTCACTGGAGTATCCACTATTCACTGGAATATCCACTATTCGCTGCAGTATCCACTATTCACTGAAGTATCCATTATTCACTGCAGCATCCACTGTTCACTGGAATATCCACTATTCACTGCAATATCCACTGTTCACTGGAGTATCCACTGTTCACTGGAATATCCACTGTTCACTGGAGCATACACTATTCACTGGAGTATCCACTGTTCACTGGAATATCCACTATTCACTGCAGTATCCACTGTTCACTGGAATATCCACTGTTCACTGCAGTATCCACTGTTCACTGGAATATCCACTATTCACTGCAGTATCCACTGTTCACTGGAGTATCCACGATCCATCCCATCTACACTTTGTAGCCAAGTACAACCTTGGAGTCCTAATCCTGCTGTCTCCGCCTTCTGAGTGCTGAGACTGCCGGCATGTACTACCAGGTTTACGCAAGCCCGGGGACAGAGTCTAAGGCTTCGTGCCTGCTAGGCAAGCACTCTACCAACTGAGCTCCACCTGCAAGCCTTCCAGCCTGAATGGTTTGTCACTGTTTCTCCCACGACCTCACTGTTACAGGATGGTAAAAGGCACTTTTGAAACAACCTCCCTTGCCCTTCCAGGTGACAAGATGCTCAGCCACAGGAGGGAGGGTCACTGGAGGATCATGGGATCAGGATCATCACCAATTCTGCTAATGTCACCCTTGTGCTAATTAACAGGGACCAAAGTGGAGGCGATGTGCCTGGTGCCTGCAGTAGGCTGCCTCTGCTGAGGCAAGCCTTCCTGCCCATGCTGTCTGTCGAGAATGAGACTACCAGCCTCCTGTACTTAGGGAAACTGAGGCTCAGAGAAGAGGATGCACAGACAGACCACAGGATGGTATGCCACAGGGAAGCTGGGCCTGATCACGGGTCTGTCACTCCACAAAGCCACCTTTCCCCATCACTCTCATCAGAGCAGGTTATAGCAGATTTGACAGTCAATGGAAATCTCAACACTTCCTCCAAGGCCACCGATGAGCTCAGAAAAGAACCATGCCTCAGCATGAAGGCCACTGTCCCAGTTTCTTCTCCAGCAGAGGCCTGAGAGGCGCCGAGGCCAGCACAAGGTTGGGGTCGGCAGCAGAACGCTGAAGCGAGAAGGCTGGCTTACACTGGGAGGCCACCCTTGCAGAAAAGCACGGGAAGCACACCAGTACGGATGGAAAAGGACGGACGTGGACCCATGGATTCTTGCACAAAAGAACCCACCTGGTTGGGATGTTCTAGCGTACAGCATTGAGCCAGTTTGATAATATCACGAGGGAAAATCCATACCACATACTTCCTTACACAAATAGTGTTTCGTGGCCAACAGTGGACTCTGGAATTGTGATTTTAATCAAGTTGAAAAATTGCTCATCAAGACTAGAGGAGTCCCTTAACTTCGTCACCCTCCGACCACACGCTCCGCCCCTAGCTGGGCCAGAGCTCTCCTGAGCTGAATGTTGGTGCGTCATATCACCAGGGTAGCCACCTTTGGATGCCCCAGTGCAAGCCCAGGCTGCCAGCATCTCTAGCCAGGATGACCCTGACAGCATCCTAGCTGTGTCCTATCTCTGCTCTTGACCTGGTGCAGTGTGATGAATGAGGAGCTAGCATTTACAAGTAAGGCAAGTGGAATATAAAATGGCACCATGTCGCACGTCGTAACATTGCTTACAAGTGTCTATCCCCCTGCCCAGCTCGCAGTGCCACCCCTTCCTCTCATTCCTGCCAGCACCCCCGCTCCCTGTGCTTAGCTGCAGCCACACATCACTCTTGGGAATCCTCTGCCGTTTCCTAAGCTGCTCCCTTTCGCAAGGGTGGCAAGGAGACTGGCGGACGTGTGAGCTCAGCTGTCTGCACTCAGTCCGTCTGTGGCTCCAGTAAAACACAGACCAGCACCGTCCAGTACGAAGCAACGCAGCTGAAAACCACCTTCCCAGCCTCAACAAAATTCTTTTTTAAAAAAATTTATTTGAGAAAGAGAGAAAGAGGCAGATAGAAAGGGAGAACAGGCACACCAGGGCACACCACTGCAAATGAACTCCAGGAGCATGCTCCACCTTGTGCCTATGGCTTATGTGGGTCCTGAGGAATTGAACCTGGATTCTTTGGCTTTGAGGCCAGCACCTTAACCGCTAAGCCATCCCTCCAGCCCTTAGTAAAATTCCCACCCCGTGGTAGTTTGGGATGTGCGTACCCCACAGACTCAGGCGTTTTATTAAAGCTTGTAACTTGATGTCCAGCCCCCTGACTAGAGGCGACATCACTGGGGGGCAGATCCTACAGTTCAGCCCAAAGGTGTGTTTGGGGGTACGTATTTTATTTCCACCTAAAAGGTGTGCAGAGAGGTCCGAGCCCTGGCCGGTTTTGTGCTTGCTGCTCTTCCGTGCTGCTGCTGGGGTGGCCCTCTGCTCAGACGTGTGGAAGGCAGCTTCCTGTTCCCTGAAGGAGCTTCCCTGGGTCTGCAAGCTTGAAGCACAGCCCTTCCTCCCCTGAGCTGCATCCAGTTCGGATGCTCAGACCAGCAACGCACCCCAAGGGTGATGGCCCTGGCATGTGTGGGAGAGGGGGGTTAATGGCCATAAGGGTGCACTCATGCATGAGGTTAAGGCCCTTGTGCAAACACCAGCAGGACTCACCCTCAGTTTTGTGGAGAGGCAACAAGACAATGGCTATCTGCAAGTGAGTCTAGTCCACTCAGTCTGTGGTATTTGGGTATTTTTTATACCAGCACGATGACAGCAAGAGCTAAGACTATGTCTCAGACACGGAGGAACTGAATCAAGGTATGTGTTCTCATAACACTTGGTAATTTGCTTTTTTAAAAACTACATAAAATGACGTATACCGAAGCATACAGCATACCCCTATGCCCAGGCCTAGCAGGAGGAATCAGGGGACAGAAGAGAAACATGCCCAGTAGTGCTATGTGCAAGTCTGGTAACTGAAATCTGGGTCCCCAGAATTTAAGCTGGACACAAAGTGGCACACAAGTCACTAATTCCAGTGTGCCTTTGGCGATGGAAGGCGGAGTCAGGAAAATCCCAACACATGCAGGCTGGCTAGCCTGCCATTTGCAGAGGCAAAAGAAAGAATGAGAGAGAGAGAGAGAGGAAGAATGAGAGACAGAGAGAGAAAAGAAAAAGAAAACAAGAGAGCCCTTGTCTCAAACAAGGTGGGAGGCAAGAACGAACACACCGAGGTTGTCGTCTGATCACACATGTGCCACGGCACACACATGCACACACGAACTAAGACTCTCTGTCAGAGAGGTCCTGCCTGCTGTCAGGTGGAAGAAATGCTACTGCTGAGAGGGCCAGAAAAGGCTAGACCCCCCCCCCCCACAGAGTCTGTTTCCATCAGCTCAGACCTTTCCTGGCCAGCCATGGAGTCTAGGCATCAAGACGGACGGTTCACCCTGGGTTTCTGGGGTTTCAGTGTGAAAGTTCCCACATCATATTCATGCACCATTCTGACTTGTGTCAGCCATCGACATCTATGGTCGACAGGCAAGGGATCACCCCTCTCTCTGCCCCTACAGGGCCAAGAGAGGAGACCCCAATGTCAGTGGGAGGCCAGCGAGCCGAGGGGACACGGCTCAGACCACACCGCAGCGGAGGGTGCTAGGAACACTGAGTCAAGCTGGGAAACACTTAGCACACAGACACAAGAGGCATTCGTGGTCTGGGACCACTTCTGTAGATGGTGTCTGCATTTCCAAGGTCGTCCCAAGGTGAACACAGAAAACCAACCTCACCTGGACTGAGGGCAGAACTGAAATGTGCTAGGGAAAGGGACATAGGGGTGAGAGAGAATCACTCCTCCAAAAATGGGAATCAAGTCTGGAAATTCAACTGATGGCAACCCAGGAATGTTGTGGAGAGCCTCCTCTCCTCTTCCTCCTCACAGGGGCCTAGTCCTCCCCCCCTCCCCCCCCCACCACTGCCTCCAGCAAGCAAGGCCTGCTGGGTAACACGGAATTCCTTCCTGTGCCCTTTTGACAGCGATGAGGCCTGTGACATGTTGTTATCTAACTCCTATAGAGAGGGATGACGCCACCTAAGTCACATGGCCCATAAATCGCACAGGGACACATTTTTCTCACAGGAAAACCAGAGTTGAGCTCCCAGCTGTGAGGGAACATTTGTACCCATTAGGACTTTGGGACATTCCTCTCTGCTTTTTTGAAGCTCCTACATATTGCTGCATCTTACCAAAGCAATCATGTTTGGGGTTGGGGGTGTAGTTCAGTGGTAGGGCATCTGCCTAGGATGTACAAGGCCCTGGATTTGATCCAAACATTGTGACTTTAAAGAAATAAAATGAAATAACAGCAAAAAGAGTAAGTTATGTTTTTACCAAGTCACTCATCTTATTACCCTTGAATCCAATGTAAACAAACAATGGCCAGTACCAAAAGTTCAAGACAAAGTGTGACGGGGAAATTACTGAGACTGTTGGCTAAGTGGGATAAGGGAGATGCAGTGGTCAAAGGTGCTTGCTTACAAAGAATGCCAGCCCAGGTTCAACTCCCCAGTACCCATGTTAAGCCAGATGCACAACGCAGTGCATGTGTCTGGAGTTTGCACTGGCAAGAAGACCTAGCATACCCATAGTCATTCATTCATTCTCTTTCTATCAAATAAGTAAATAAATAAATAAAATAAAATGCTTGTTAAATAGCTATTTCTTAAGTTTGCCCTGTGTGAATTAAGAAAATAAAATTATAATTGTATTTCAGTGTCAAAATCTGTCAGAGCACTCTTTGGTTGAGTCATTGTGCAGTAATATGTTCAACACTGAGTTTCAGATGTTGAAGGAGTCACTGAAACACAAAACCATGCTGAAAAGAAATTTCAGGAACGATGCTGAGTCTGGAAATGGCCTTTCTTTCAGACACAAATTCTCAATGCCTGGCTTCTTTGGCTTTTCTTGGTTATTCTAGAATGCTCTTTCATTTTCCACTTACCGGAACTCTGAAAGGCTTACTTAGCATACCTGTTCCACGCTCGCCCCTTTACTACATGCCTGCACTGAATGTCCTGCTCCCTCAAGCCCACCGCCAACCCTGGAGGCAGAGCTTAGGAAATACATGTGTTTGAGCCGGCCCCCAAGCAAGCAGACAACTTGTAACTCAAATATTTTATCAGTAGCTACATCTACAAGGGATTATCTCCGCCCAGTGGCAAGACATTCAGGGGATCCTTACTTGAAATTCCCTGTCTCTGCTTGGTTGGAAGAAATGTCCCCAAAGCATTCTTTTCCAGGAGATGTAGGAAACTACATCCCAGGGAGAACCAAATTGCTATTAACATCCACAATAATAACACAAGAGACACTCTCAGCATGAGAGCTGTTACCTTCCTTATTTTCTTGCTTTATCTCTAGACACACAGTTTCAAACTGAGTTTACACCTTCCTTTGATGCCTTAATGGACAGAGAACAGACTACAGGGCCTGGCAGTTGAACTACTTATATTAGCCACAGGAGGGCGCAGGCGTGCAGCTTCCTGGCCAAGTGCACCAGAGCTATTGACATAAGTGAGAAGGGAAAAAGAAAAGTAAAGAAACAACCAATGACTCCAGGAAACTCAGGTCACCACTGTCTAAACTCCATGGCGTCTCCGAACAGGTGACACTTCCCTCCTTTTCATACCCCACTGGCTTTGACTTTTCTCTCCCTGTGTGTCCCCAAAGAACAATTCCACAAGCCAAGGGGTGAAGAACATTCCAGTCCACGCACCAGGAATACCAATGAAGCAAACTCTGTCAATGTGTTAATTCCAAAAGAAAAGCCCAAACCAGTGGGGAATTTACTAGAAAGAGGTTGGCTGTGGCCAACTGTGCCAGAGGTCAGTTTCTGCAGGATGCCTGAGAACAGAACTTGGAATTTTAGTCTGGGCTGAAACAGTTTCTGAGAGGCGGAAAGTGATTTTGACCTCGCGCTAAGGCTGGACGGCCTCTGTGCCGACGTAAATTTACAATGAGAAGGGCAAACGGAACACAGAGGGCGGAACGCGCACGGCGCTGTCTTGGTGCTCACAAGAGGTGCAAGCGTGCTTCAAGTGAGTGCAGCTTGGAGGGCACATGCCCAAATGAGAGACACCAAGTGCCCAGGCTGATGCCCATCCACTGATGCTACTGCCCCTTTTGGTTAGAGAAGCTTCCCTTTTCAGCTGATAGTGGTTACTGGGGAGCCTCAAAACTCATCAAAGCGCTGAGGCAAGGTGACAGTGGCGGTCTCAGCACAAAGTGAGACCTCTCTATCACACCCTCCAAGGCTCAGGGACGCTTGTGGGAAGGGTGTTGGGAAGAACGTAAAAGCCAAAGGATGGGACGAGTGTTCTGCAGCACCGTCATCTAGACACAATGCAGTCGTGGCATGCATGACCTCACAGGGCTGATGTTATACTGACACAAGACCCTGCACAATGTGAGAGCACCCCTAACTCACGAGGACAGGACATCAAGAGAGAAGAGGAGCCAGCTGGACAGAAGCAGGGGTTCAGTGGAGGGCGGATCCAGAAGGGAGGACAAAGCCGGGAGGTGGGAGGGGATTATGATCAGGGTATACTGTGTAGACGTATGGGGATTGTAGGGCTGGAGAGATGGCTTAGTGGTTAAGGAACTTGCCTATAAAGCTGAAGGAACCAGGTTCAAGTCCCTAGTGCCCACATAGAGCCAGATGTGCAGGGGGGCACATGCATTTGGAGTTTATTTGCAGTGGCTAGGGACCCTGGCATGCCCATTCTCTTGATCTGCCTTCCCCCTTTCTCACTCAAATAAGTAAATAAGTATTTTTTAAAAATTGTCAGTAAAAATGCTTTTAAAAAGAAGACACAGTATCGCTGCACTGGAGCCTGAAGTCACCGCGGCTGTGGAGCATAGGATCATGGGTAGCTAAACTGGGCTCTCACCCCTCCCTGCTCCAGGCAGTCATACCTTCCTTGCTTCCCAGCTCCTCATTTCACTGCTCTCATCATACTATTTCAGGAGACAGGCATGGAGGAGGCTTATGGACTAGAAATGCAGAAGGTAATTCGGACAGGTGAGAGTCCTCTGGCTGGGCAATGGGGAGTATGACCATGATAGAGTAAAGAAAAGAGACAAAAGGAAATTGTGACTTTAAAATTTTTTTTATTTTATGTACTTAAGAGAGAGAGAGCAAATGGGCACTCCAGGGCCTCCAGCCACTGCAAACAATCTCCAGACACATGTGCCACCTTGTGCATCTGGCTTATGCGAGTCCTGGGAAATCAAACCTGGGTCCTTTGGCTTCACAAGCAAATGCCTTAACCGCTAAGCCATCTCTCCAGCCCAAATTCTGACTTTTTAATGTAGGAAATGGAATTGTTTGAACTGACCTGGGTCACAGGTGGTGGCAAGTTAAGACTATAAAGCCCTTCTCTTTGTGTCTGACATCTTCATCCATAATTGGGAGTGGGGAGGGAGATTCACACCCACCTTAGGGAGAGGGCAGGAAGATTAAATATAGTCCAGTTCTCCTCGTGGGGTGTCAGACATGAGCCAGCATAGAGCACTTGCTGAACGAGCTTCTCTCCATCACAGACAGCAGTCCTTGTGACAGTGTGATGTGCATGCAGGGCGTAGGTATGTCCACATCATTGCAAGTGTTCATATAGCAAGAAACATGAGGCCAGGCATGGTGGCAGACACCTGTACTTTCAATACTTGGGAGGCTGAGGCAGGAACAGCAGGAGTCCAAGGTCAACACTGGCTACATAGCAACTTCCAACCCAGACTGAGCTGCAAGACTTTTACAAGGTGTGGGGGAGGGAGAACGGAGAGATAGGCTGTTCCATAAAGTTCTTGCCTTGCAAGAATGAGGACCTGAGTTCAACCCACAAAACCCAGGTGGAAAAAACAAACAACAACAACAACAAAGACGAGCATTGGGCTGGAGAGATGACTTGGTGATTAAGACTCTTGCCTGCAAAGCCAAAGGATCCAAGTTTTGATTCCCCAGGACCCATGTAAGCCAGATGCACAAGGTGGTGCATGCATCTGGAGTTCATTTGCAGCAGCTAAAGTCCCTGACATGCCCACCATTCTCTCTATTCTGCCCTGTTCTCTCTCTCTCTCTCACTCTCACTCTCTCTCCCCCTCTCAAATAAATACATAAGTTTTAAAAGTATTTTTTAAAACAGCCCAACATGGTGGTTTGCATCTGTAATCCCAGCAATGGAGAGGCGGAGACAGGTGGCTCCCTGGGGCTCTCTTGCCAACCTGTCTTGCCTACGTAACGAGTTCCAGGTCAGTGAAAGACCTTATCTCATGGATGATGCCTGAGGAAGGACACTTGGCCTCCACATATGCACACACACACACAAATTTAACGTATGGAAGCACCATTCCTTATTTAAATGTATTGTCTCTATGCTAACCACCAGCACAGCTCACTCACTGCAAACACCCTGTGATCTCAAGTGAGAAGACTTGTATTCAAGACCTCTGCCAGCCACTCAGTTCGGCACAGTATTCCTCTGGGCCCCAGCCCCACCAATGAAAGGAAGGGGACACCCACCTCCCAAGTCAAGGTTCAGTGGGGGCTACAGGGGTCCCTGTAAACTTTGGAACTGCACAAACAGGAAAGAGTGCCAACAGCTGGCACGGAAGTCTGGAAGTTCACTCTCCTACTTATCTTGTGACTCTAAGATGCCAGAGGTGAGACCAACAATAACATGTATTTAGCATATAAAACTATGAACAGGGCTGGAGAGATGGCTTAGCCGTTACTGCACTTGCCTGCAAAGCCTAAGGACCCATGTTTTACTCTCCAGATCCCATGTAAGCCAGACACACAAGGTGAGTCAATCATAAGGTCCCACATGCCCACTAGGTGGTGCAAGCATCTGGGGTTCAATTGTGGTGGCTGAGACCCTGGTGCGCCAATTCTCTCTCTCTCTCTCGCTCTGTGTTTCACTCTCTCTAAAAATTAAAAATAAAAAAGAATATTCCACTAGGGTCATGGAAGATCTCCCAGATGAACCAGGAAAGGTAACGTGATTCACAGCTACCACTCCTGTCTCACCCACGTGTTCACCCAGCAGTTCCCCAGCTTCCCCACCCCGCCCCCAGGACAGTTTTTAAAGCCAGTGTCAATATAAGTATGACATTTTCTGCTTGAGTTGAGTGACTGGCTAGTTGCTCGGTCCAACTTCTTGACACTGAAAGCATCTAACCCTCCAGCTACCACATCTGGTAAAATCACTCGACCTCCATTCCCTGCCCTCCATTCCCTTGTAACTCTGATTTGACGTTTTCATAAACAGAAGCTTTTAGCTTTTCTGATCTCAGATTTAACTCATACACACACACACACACACGCACGCGCGCGCACACACACACACACACACACACACACACACACACTCACAGCATGCACCCCCTTTAAAGAAAACCAGAGACTGACATGGGCTGATCAGTTCAAAGTCCTTGACAGGCCAATGCCCTCTAAGTTCAGAAAGGGGACCAGCATGGGCGAGACCAGCCACATGGCTCCTCCTAACTCCTTAGACGTCCCCACTCTCAGTCTCCTATTATAGGGCCTTACACATGGTGAAACAGGAATATGATAGGATAATTACCTTGCTAAGTACATTCTGGAGTAACATAATCACAGCCCACTCTATCTGACAACAGGGCTTCAAAGCCAGCGACGCCTAAGCGTATTGTTATGGTACAAGGAGATGTGTTTACAGGGTCTCCCGACGTGGCCCGGGCTGGCTGCAAGCTGGACGTCGTCCTGCCTTGACCTCCCATGTGCAGGGGACGACAGATGTGCTCGTCACACCCAGCAACAAGCCTCTTGCACAGCACTGCGGACAAGACCTGATCCTGTACCTGCAACTTCACTAGGCTCTGTCCCTCCGTGGCGGCTGCTATGTAAGCCGTCCTACAGACGCTGCTCCAGCCTTCCTTTCCCAATTCCCTCTTCAGGGCCCGGGGAAAGCATCACCACAAGAACCTGTAACTTTAGTGCATGTGTGCAGTGCCGGTTTTGTGCATGTGTGCGGTACTGGGCCCAGGGCCTCAGGGAGGCCAAGCAAGCACTTTGCTACTGAGCCATATTTCCAGCTTTAAAAACAACATCTGTCGCAGGGCATGGTGGCTCACACCTATAATCCCAGAACTTGGGAGACGGGAGGTAGAAGGAAAGCTGTGAGTTTGAGGCCAGCCTGAGACTGCATAGTGAATTCCAGGTCAACTTGAGCTAGGGTGAGACCCTACCTTGAAAAACCAAAAACAAACTGTGAAGTGACAAAATAATACAGGGTGAGTATCTTTTGTCCAAAATGTATTTTAGATATCAAAATCCTTTCACATCTGGAACAGTGTACATATACAATGAGATATATTGTGGTTGCACCCAATTCTAAAGATGAAAGTCACGCATAGTCTACATGTGCCTTATATGCACAGCCTGAAGACAATTCGATACAATATTTTCAATAATTTTGTGCACCAACACCTTCATGGTGAAGAATTTTCCCACTTGTGGGCTCAAAAGATTTCAGAGCATGCAGCATTAATTTGTGACTTGGGATCCATGATGCTCTGCATTGGTCAGGATACAGCCAAAAGGCCAGAGGCAGCTTTCTGAGAGCTAGGAAGAAGTATTCAGTCATGCTGAAAGGAATTCCTCCAGCATATCGTATTGCCCTGGCACTCCACATCAGCATGCAGTGGCGTCATGTTGCCAGACAAACCACCCAACCCGAGGCAGCTGGCGGAGGACAGGGTTATTCCGCTTGCAGTCTCAAGAGGAAGTTTGACATCACAGGAAAGCAGTATTGCAAAGGGTGGGCATCACTTCTGGCCACAGCAACTGGCAAAAAGCAGCAAGAGAGTGAGCTGAGCTCTGGCAAGGGGGAGAAGGGGGAGCTGGCTCTAACACCTTCTAAGCCGCCCCCAGCAACATACCTCCTCCAGCAAGGTTCCATCTCCCAAACTGCCACCAGCCCAGGTCGAAGCATTCAAGCCACATGAGGCTGTGGGGGACAGACGGTGCCCATCAGACAACTACACAAAGGGAAGGAACGCTCAGACTGCAGTACGCAAGTGCACAGGACTTTAGAGGCGCGCTCTTCGGTCCTGGCTCGGCCATCCACCTCCTGAGGGTATCTCTGGTGCTTTTTGAGTTGCTGACGCTTTTTAAGTCCCTGTGAGGAAGAAGGAACCAGGTGAAGATGTTCAGGGAGCACATGCTGGTGAAAGGGAGGAGGCGTGAGTTCCACCAGCGGCATTCACAATCAGTCCACTGGCTGAGTGGAGCCTGGACTGACGGGTGCTGACAGCCATATGTGGGCTTGCCTGCAGCAAATCTTACAAGAGTTTATTAAGGAGACACGTGTGCACGCGCACACCCACACTTACACACACAGACATTTATTTTAGGAAAGTCCCATTGCAGACGGGCCAGTGGAAGCTAAGTGAGCTCTGTCTTCATGGACGAAAGATGGCAGCAGGAGATGACCCACTCCCTCAGTGCCACCGCTCCTTTTCTCTGATCCCAAGTGATGTCGGGCCCAGGACAATCAGTTGCATTTGAAGGCCAAATGCACACGACTTGGTTATTGAAGCCAGTTCTTTCTATTGGTCATAGCAAACTGTCAAGGCATAAGCCGGCTGAGCAGCTATGACCATGGCTGGCCATGAGCATGCATGTGACCAAGTATGAGGGCCCCCCAGGTCACTTTCTTGGGACTTTATCAGTAGTGGGGGCCAAACCAAACATGCGTACATGTTCAATAAAATGATAAATCACGTGGCTCCTTTTTTTTTTTTTTTTTTTTGTAAATCTCAGCTGGATTTTTGTTTTGAAAACAAATGCTAGAAAATCTTACCTCCTGCCAATAACCCCTCCTCGGAGCAGCCTGTTAGGCATGCGTGACGGGCGCTCCACAGCGTGGAACTAACCTCATGTATTTGATGGACTCAGCAGACCAGTTACTGTAGGTAGGAAATCATTAACGGGACAGTGAGCGGGCCCTCGGCGATGCAAGGGCCAGACGCTCGGCCGGAGGACCACAGCCTTGACGCCCTGGCCTCCCAGCCCTCACCTGTGCTGCGGACACTTCAAGGTGCTGTCAGCCGCAGGGAGCGGTCTCAAATCCCGGCGCTGTGTCACGGGACAAACAAGTGCCTTCTAGCCACACCTGCCCATCACACCTGGGAAGAGGGCGCGACGCGGACAGCCTGCACCCCTCCTCACATTCACTAGTGAGAGCAGCAAGGCAGGAGGAACTAATGGGAGGGGGAGAAACACCAGGAGGCAGGCTGCAACTCACTGCTTATATTTGGAGTCTGTCATTCGGAGACTCAAAGTTTCCTGAGCCAGGCACAGCGGCACACAAATGGAATCTTTGCACTTGGGAGGCCCAGGCAGGCATGTTCTGAGCTTGAAGTCAGCATGGACTACATAATGAGACCTTGCCTCCCAAACAAAGGAAGAAAGAAAGAGAAAAGAAAGAAGGAAATTCACATTGCCAGGAGCTGCAGAGGTGGCTCAGTGGTTAAAGGTGCTTGTTTCAAAACCTGATGATGGGTTCAGTTCCCCAGTACCCACCTAATGTCAGATGCATAAAGTGGCACATGTGGCTGGAGTTGGTATGTGATAGAAAGAGGCCCTGGAACATCCTTTTTCATTCTGTCTCTCAAATAAATAAATAAAAATATTTCTAAAAGCCCTTCACATCACTGCAATACCTGTGTCATTTACTCAGAGGTCACCATATGGGCAGCTGGACAAAGAAGCTCTACCCAGTCCCATCAGGACTGTTTGTGCCACCTATTAAGGATTCTGGAATAAGAATGTTACTGCTGGGCTGGAGAGATGGCTTAACGGTTAAGCGCTTGCCTGTGAAGCCTAAGGACCCCGGTTCGAGGCTCGGTTCCCCAGGTCCCACGTTAGCCAGATGCACAAGGGGGCGCACGCGTCTGGTGTTCGTTTGCAGAGGCTGGAAGCCCTGGCGCACCCATTGTCTCTCTCTCCCTCTATCTGTCTTTCTCTCTGTGTCTGTCGCTCTCAAATAAATAAATAAAAAAATTTAAAAAAAAAAGAATGTTACTGCTGCCACATCAGGGATGCTGGGGTAAATAGAAGACGCGGTGTCCGGCATCTCGTGGGGATAACACCTGTGGCCCTCAGGAGTGATAGCTGACTGCTCTCCCTGGTCATCTACGCAGGGGCCAGCACGTTAGCATTGGTGAGGGGAGGGAAGAAAGCAGATGCTGAGATGGGGAGGTAACGCACAGTGGTGGGGCTCTTGCCAAGAACGTGTGAGGACCTCAATTCAAACCCCAGGACAAGCCAACTATGAAAGGAAGGAGAAAAAGAAGAGAAGGAGGAGGAGGAATATGGAGGGAAAGGTGGCTCTGCTGCCCCATGGCCAGTACTTCCTGTGGAGAAAGCACAAAAGGAAGTGGTGGTTAAGGGGGACACAGCCTTGTCAAGGGAACGTTGAAGGAGACATGTCATGTGGCCTGTTTTATGCCTCTTGGAAGGAGCTGAAGAAAGGAGAAACTCACAATTCAGGGGAAAGAGTTGTCTGCGAGAGTGAAGGGGACTTGAAGGGTAGGGACGGAGGGCGGGGAAGCCACAGACAGGAAGTGAGTGGGCAAGCCTGAGCTGTGTGCAAGGACAGGCAGACGGAAGGTTAGAAAGATGAGGCTGTCCCCCTGACTATAAGGCGTCTTCTTTTCAATGACATAACAGACAGACATCAGCCGATGAGGGGGAAGACTGGGGGTCATCAGAATGCAGAAAGCCTGAAATGGTTTTCTACAAACAGGCAAAACTACTGGAAAAGTGTAGTAAGATGCCTAAAATAACATGATGAGAGCTTGTCTAAGTATCTTAAATACAAATGAGAGGTCCGTGGGCACTGTTTTGGAACAAGGAAGATTTGTTTAACCAGAATGAGCAGGCGTCTAACTGAGGCTGGGGTCTCTTCGCGCGGAGTCAGGGTGGCTTTCTCATTCACAAAGAGGACCACAAAGTCTGAGCATGGGGGTTGTCCCTGAAGGCACCTGCTGGGCAGTGAAAGGTTGAACCCATGGGTTGACAAAGCTCTGATTCTCCACTTCCTAGAAAAGCTTCACGTGGGAAGGAAGAAATGCATGACCATGGGGCAGGAGGCTTTGAATCAAGGTTTTAGAAGTTAACAGGACAACAAGACCTAGAGGGGTCAGTGAAATGAGGTGCATACTGTCGTTGGGGTGGAAGAGCTCAAGGATGGAGAGGTCAGGTCACACGAGTGGAGGCAGCTCCGAAGGGGACCCATGACCAGGAGGTGGCAGCAATTGGCAGCAAGGAGGGGCGTGATGGCGAGGAGCGTGGGTGGCACGAGGCTCAAGGGGAACTGAGGTTCTTAAAGAGAGGACGGAGGCTGCAGAGACGGCTTAGTGGCTAAGGCGCTTGCCTGCGAAGCCTAAGGGCCCAGGTTCAACTGTGCCCAGAACCCACACAAGCCAGGTGCACAAGTTGATGGCATGTGCACAAAGTCGCACATGTGCTCAAGGTGGCACAAGCATCTGGAGTTTGAGTGCAGTGAGCACCAATTCTCTCTCTCATAAATAAGTAAATAAATATACAGGAAGGACAGGTGAACTGCAAACGACAGAAGGGAAAACCAGGAATAACTGTTAGGGACCAGTGTCTAAGAGATCAAGAAGGTAACAGAACATTCAGGGGAGGCACAGAGTGCAGATCCGTAGAACACAGGGGTAAAAAAGGAACAGTCGTTTCAGGGATCAGAGTGGCTAATGGCAGTCAGCGGTGTTACCAGCTCATCCATTCGGCGTACCAAAGCATGTTTCATTTAAAAAGTCACCACCCCTTTGAAGTAAGTCTCTGACAAGGGAAAAGCAGAGCTCACTTTTGTTGGGGACACTCATCCGCATGCCTGCCACCCACTTGTTGGCACTGAACTACCCCTTCCATTGCTGACAGTCCAATCCAGGGCAGGGTGGCAGCCACTAAGCAAAGCTGATCACCACTAGAGGGCGACACAAGCCCAAAACATCAGCCACTGCCAGGCCCTGGTTTAGCCTGCTCTCAAAGCCAGAGCAGACCCAAGCTAAAATTTCTCTCCGGTTCAAAAACTTTCTTTTCTTTTTTATCCAGTAACATAAAATAGTAACAAAACACAGAAAAAGACCTATGAATGGATATGCAGAGGAAAAAATATCTCAAAGCCTTCAGGCCAGATGGTAAGACTGGCTCATGTTTGGGGAAATGAGACAGGAGTAGAGGCATTCGCTTCTCATACAGACATGAGGGGTGTTGGTGAGGACATCTGGCAGCGAGGAGCAGCGGTTCAGATCGCACCCGGGTCACTCAGAAAAGCACATCCGCGGACGGATTGAGCAAGCAGGCACCTTTAAGCACTGAGCCACCTCCCCAGCCCTTGGCTTGTGGTATGGGGCAAAGGCACCGTGGCAGCATTTGATGAAGGAGTCCAGGATGGACACAGGAATAAGTGATTCCAGAGTACATCTGCCACAGCAGCAGAGTCAAGGGCATGGGGTGGGGCGGGGAGAGGCAATGTGGGGGCCAGAGGGACCCAGGTATACACCACGTCTTCCCTCTGCTTCCCCCATGGCTCTAGCACTTTGGAAAGGTGTACAGTTAGTGATGGACCTAGCCCCCACCCTCACCCCCAGGGGTTTCTGATGTCCCACCTCATGAGTCCTATAGGGGCAGGAGGAGACCATGTGAATGTGGGCATCTAGCCAGCAAGGAAAGCTCAGAGCTAACACATCTGAGCGGATCCACGGGCCTGGATTAAATTAAAGGAGACACCACTGACGTTACTTTGATGAAAAATGACCAGGCCAATGTGTTAACATATCCCCAGGGACATCAAAGACCTAAGGCCGACTGCAAGGCCCCCGTAAGGCTGAACCGAGACGGAGCTGAGGTGGAAGACAGCTGAGGTGGTTTAACAGCACTCAGGGTCCCCAAGGGAAACCCTGCTTGGGCTGGGTCGTCAAAGGTGTCCACGGACCAGCACACGTCTGTGTAACATTAACCCTTCTGGGCTAACCTTCTCTGAAGAAAGGAGGGAAGCTGATCTTGGGTGACAGTCGTCAGGGTAGAAGTGGCAATGGCTCCAGCTGGGAAATGAAGCAATCAGACAGGCTTCCCTTTAGCACCAAGGAAAGTTTCAAAGGTTTTGCTGGGAGACCAGGCCAGTGGGGTGAGAGGCGGGCGTGGGGCAGTTCCTAGGGTTGATTATTATTTTAATCAATTAGTTTACGCGAAAGTACTATTTTAAAACAGTTACCCATTAGAAGCACAACTTCTAATTATAACACCAGGGAATAAGATTTTCTAGAAAGTCACAAGTTCGCTTTACCAAGTCAGTTTGCATTACTTTATCTTCACATGAAATTGAAGATTTCAAAGCCTCTGTCAGCTTCATCTCCCCGGCGTCAGAGCCCTTGAGAAACGGGGGTGACACAGCAGTGTTAACCGAATCCAACGGAATACGTATGGAAGGGAACAAGTCCTGGCGACAATGTGTCCTTGGGCGAATGTGTGCTCTCTAGCAGAGCAGATGGGACGGCTGTGTGACACAGTTTAAGAGTCACTCGAACTTTTCAGAATTCTGGGTGATTCCAGAGTACTTCACGAATGAAAAGGAGAGTGGGCCCCTCAAATTATCTTGGGGTCAAGGACGATAGATCATGGGGATGTATGTCCTCCCATGTTCTTAACTGTCAGGAACACACTGTGGGGCTGTCACGCACACCCATTCTACATTTGGAGAGAAAAGAGGAATGGAGGGAAGGAGGGAGGGAAGGAGGGAGACAGATTTGAATAAAGCAGAGGCAATTAGGGCCTGAGATTAAGAGCCAGGATGCTATAGACAGGGAGAGGGATAGCCCTATACAGTCACAGGCAAGAAATTTCCAGAAACAAGAACCATGTCTGCACTATCTCCCACACCCCAAAGGGAAGCTATAATGATAATGATGTCATCCTCACAGAGCCGCACTCATCTGCTTATAATTTTACCTTTTCCACTATGATAAGGCTCCCTCGTAAAGAGCAAAACATGGCCAAGTGCTTCACCATAAATGAAGACAAACTCCCGAGAGCAATGCGGCTGACTTCCAAACTCAAAAATGGACCCTAATCAAATTTGAACCTGATAAAAAGTTAATTGATTGCATATTATCTTGAACATAAATTATACTGGCTGAGACTTAAGATAAGCTGTTTTTCTAACTCCAAGGCACATGGGGCTGAATATATATTCCTACATCCTCAATCATATATCTATACACACACACACACACTGACTTAACCATCCTTGGAACCACATAACCTAAAACGTATCTGATATAAAACAAAATGTCCAGCAAAGGAAGAGGCAGTTCTGCAAAGGTTCTGGACGAGGGAATGTGACTGACGGTGACACAGTGTCGGCTCCGTCCCCTCCAGCACACCAAGCCCTCGCTTTCTGCTGGCTGAGGTCTGCGCAGGAGTCCTTCCTGAGACTCACGTTCCTCTATAGGCACAGGCGCTCTGGCCAGAGGCGCCTCTCACCCTCCCTCAGTCCGGCAGGGACACCGCATGACGCGTGCATGAGTTCGGGCGGAGAGCCGGCTGGACCACGTGAAGCCTCCTCCCTCCACCCGCTCTACCAGCCGCCAAGGGAAGAGCCAGAACTGAGCTGAGGCCGTGCCCACACTCACAGGGACGGCCTCATTCCTTTAGCCTGTCCACACGGCCCTGTTCTTCCAATCAAGCACCAGCACTGATGAAGGATTTTTAAAAAATATTTATTTATTTATTTATTTATTTATATATTTGAGATGGGAAGAGGTAGAGAGAGAGGGAGTGAGAGAGAGAACTGGCGCACCAGGGCCTCCAGCCACTGCAAACAAACTCCAGACGCGTGCACCCCCTTGTGCATCTGGCTTACATGGGTCCTGGAGAATCAAACTGGGGTCCTCATCTTCCCCAGTCCCGGAGGATGATATTTTGGCCTCCTCTGCCAACTCCTCTGCTGTGTTCCTGCAGTTGCCCCTTGAGCCCCGAGCCTGGCACTGCTCTGCTACGGGTCCACCGTCAACAATGGATGGCCCCAAATCAGCAGCATGGGCATCTCTCCAGGAAAGGCTACTCTAAAATGCAGGCTCCTCAGAGCCTGGCTGCAGCAGGTCAGGAAGGGCGCAGCGATTTGCAGATGGGACAACATCAGGTGAACTGAGAGCACAGAAAATTTTGAGGCGCTCTGTCCCACTGAGGGGTGGGGTAGAGGACAGAAGAGTATGACCCGATGGGAATATGGCCACATGCGGAATGTTCATACAGCAAAGTTCATAATTAATAAAAATAAAGAGGTGCTTGCCCACAAAGCCAAAGGACCCAGGTTCGATTCCCCAGAACCCACATCAGCCAGATGCACAAGGTGGGGCATGGGTCTGGAGTTCAATTGCAGTGGCTGGAAGCCCTGGTGCGCCCATTCTCTCACTCAATCTGCCACTTTCTCTCCCTCTCAAATGACTAAAATAAATTAAATTAATTTAAAAAACACATGATTTGCTGGGCCTGGTGGTGTACTCCTTTAATTCCAACACTTGGGTGGCTGAGGCAGAAGGATTGATCTTGAGTTCAAGGCCAGCCTAGGCTACAGAGTGAGTTCCAGGTCAGCCTGGGCTATAGTGAGTCCCTGCCTCAAAAAAAAAAAAAAAAAGGAAGAAAAAAAGGGAAGAAGAAAAAAAGGAAGGAAGGGTTTTTTTTAATTTAATATTTCATTTCCATAAAATTAAATAATTTCCTGATCCACCTAGTGACCCATGGAAATGACCATGATGGGGTAGGGCAGCACAGGGAGAGAGCTGGCAGATGGCTGCTCACAACACAAGAAAGAGAACCTGAGTTCAAACCTCTAGCACCCATGGAAGAGCCAGGCACAGCAACACGTGCCTGCAATCCCAGCCCTGGGGAGGCACAGACAGGAAGATCCCCAAGGCTTACAGACTAGCCAGGCTGGCTAAACCAGTGAACTCCACGTTCAGAGAGACCAAAACATAAGTGGCAAGAGAATTGAGGAAAACACCCAACACTGACCTTGGTCTCTCCATGCACACGCATGCACACGCATGCACACACACTCACACACAAACACCAGGACAATTCTGAGTATGCATTTTGGAATAAGCATCATACCAGATAACCAGGACAGCAGCAAAGTTACCCACAGCCCAAAGAGGCACGCTGTGGTTGGGCCTGGTTCTTCTCAAGCAGGGAACAACTGAGAAGGAAGGTGGCAGATGGGTATGTGTGAAAGCTTGACAGTTGCAGCAGTGATCACGTTACCCACAATGGATCAGCCTGGGCTGGGCATGGTGGCACACACTTTAATCCCAGCACTTGGACCCCAACCCTACCTCCCACTCCGACTTGCAGCCCCACGTGCAGCATGCTCCGGGGTCTGACGATATCACACTGCATCGATTTTGCTGACCTATGAGCAGATGGAAGAAACCTCTTCCAAGATCTAGGGTGTCAAGCCTGCACTGAAGGGGCAGTAAAACCTCTCTCTATTAATAATACCCGCAGAAGTGTCCCCATCAGTTAGCTCAGGCTAGTTCATGTCCACACTGTCCAACTGCATGGCCATATGACACACCCCAATCTACACTCTCACCACTTAAGCAACTATTAGACAGAACAGAGAAAGTGCAAGTCACCCTTGGAAGGGCCTAGAATCCTAATTCCCCTTTCTCAAGCCAGACTAGGTTCACAGCTTCTTTCCCTACCAAAGTGCTTAAGTATTTTTCATGAACGTCTATAATCATGGCAAGCTTTTAAATTCATCTTGGAAGGACTTCCAGGCACCCATCTTAGTATTTTGATGTACTGCATTAATGCCGGCGGGGGGGGGACATACAGGTTAATTGGCTGTGCTTCCTAAATGAAATGTCTTCCTGAGAATCCTAAAACTGCTTTTAAAACTGCAGTTAAGGGCTGGGAGATGACTTAGCAGTTAAAGGTGCTTGCTTACAAGGCCTGTACATCCTGGTTCAAATCCCTGTCACTTACATAAAGCCAGATGCACAAGGTGGCCCATGCATCTGGAGTATGTCTGCAATGGCATGAGGCCCTGGTGCACCCATTAATATTATTTCTTCCTCCCCCCCCCCTTAGTGTGTGTGTGTGTGTGTGTGTGTGTGTGTGTGTGTGTATGTGTATGTGTTTCAAATAAATTAAAACATACATTAAAAACTAGGGTTAGCATACAGCAATACCAGTGGAGGCTTACACATTCCAAGGAAGCAATCCAGTTCTGCAATGTTCAACATTTCCTGTATACCCAGAACAGAAAAGAGGAATAGAGAAAGACAGACAGACACCAACACAATGGAGCCAAATTTATTTATACTGTAGACAACTTAAAATTAAGTCCGCCACCGTGGGAGACAGGATGTCAACCCTGATTCCCCAGTCCCTGTGGCACTGTTGGGAGACATAGAAAAGGTGGAGATTCAGGCTGCAGATGGAATTTAAGTTGCTAATCAGCTGGACTTAAAATAGGGAGATCATCCTTCATTATCCAGATAAGCATGTTGTAATCGCAGTGGCTCTGACTCGTGGAAAAGACAGACAGAAGAATGCTGTGAGGACGCAAAAACACCTAATGCATTTTATAAAGCAGAGAGAGAAAAGAGAAAAAAGACCTTCCGAATGACATCAACAGAAAAAGAAAGCCTTTACCCATCACCTACAAATGCCCCCAGAAAGTAAACGTCACTGGAAGCAAGTCTGCAGCTTTCACAGTGAGGGGCAAATCTGCTTGCAATGAAAACCTTGGGGGAAAAAAAATACGTCTTATAATTCAGCTGGCAAACTTTCATTATGCGAGCTCACTTGGTCGCTTTAGAAAGCGCGTCTCTGGGGCTGGGGGCAGAACTCGAGGGTAAAGTGAGATCCATCCCCGGGACCCACGTAAACACGCCAGGCATGGTGGTGCATTCGGGTAGTCCTGGCCCTGAGGAGGCAGACAGGCGGATTCTGTGGGCTTGCTGGCCAGCAAATCTAAGCCTACTTAGTGAGTTCCAAGCTAGTGAGACCTTTTGTCAGAAAAGATGTATGAGGGGCTGGGGAGGTGGCTCAGTGGTTGAGGGCACTTGCTTGGAAAGTCTTAAGGCCCACGGTCGATTCCCCAGTACCCACTTAAGTCAGATGCACAAATCAATGCATGCATCTGGAGTTCATTTGCAATTGTAGGAGGCCCTGGCATGCCCACAGTCATTTATATTCTCTCTCTCAAATAAATAAACACAAATGATGTTTAAAAGAAAGGTGGATGCTGCCTACAGACAACGCTGAGGTCGTCTTCTGGCCTCCATGCACACGCGTGTGCACACCACCTACCCATACATAAGCCCATGCATTTAAACAAAAAGAAGGCATGGTCGTCTAAACTAAGAAAGGGGTTTCTGGTTTCTGTCTGATTTTTGTAGAGAATGCGTTCATCAAGACAATGTCAATGGAGGTCACTCCCAGCAACACAAGCAAGGTGCAAACCTGAGGCTGCATACCACAGGGATGAAACGAATTATGAAGCAATGGTCCCAATTACGTTACGTCCATCTGGGTTCTCACATGTTCTTTAAGCAACGGTCTCCTTTTCTTTTTCTGAGGCTGAGACTCATTCTAGTCCAGGCTGACCTGGAATTCACTATGTGTCTCAGGGTGGCCTCGAACTCATGGCGATCCTCCTACCTCTGCCTCCTGAGTGCTGGGATTAAAGGCGTGCGCCACCACGCCTGGTAACAGTCTCCATTTCCACCAGTGACGAATTGCTCAATTAGATCATGCCTCCCTCTGGCGAAGTCCTTCGATAGGACAGCAATGCGCTTTGGGTGACAAACTATTTGCTTGTCCCTAAGGCTCGGCAGCTCTGGTCAGCTCCTTTCTTCTCACTGTCTCCATGAGCTGGACTTCAACTCCACAGCCTGCCAGGGTTGTCCTGCCGCCCAAGCCCCTCTCATGGCTTTCTATGTGGCAAGCTCCTCTTTACCAAGATTTCCAAACACACCCCTCACCAAAGAGAAAGTAAAACTCAACTGTGGAGGCCCCCTTCCTGGCCCTCGAAAACCCTTTCCTGCCTCTTTAAGGCAGAAACACGCAAGGGGCCATCACCTCCTCTGAAGGTAAGGCCTTCTAGAATGCCTCCAGAGCCTTACAATTAACCAAAAAATACAAGCAGACGTGCCCTCTAAAATAGTGACAACGGGCGGTTGGGGCTGGGGAGATGGCTTGGTGGTTAAAGACGCTAGCTTGCAAAACTTGCTGGCCCAGGTCTGACTCCCCAGTACCCACATATAGCCAGATGCACAAAGTGGTGCATGTATCTGGAGTTTGTCTGCAGCAGCAGGAGATCCTGGCATATCTGGCCCCCTCTCTCCTCACAAAATATTAGGAAAATTAAAAAGAATAAGGTGTGAAATGGCATAGTGACCAAAGGGAAATGGTGAATGTGCCAACCAGTCATGCAGCCGCTGCCCGTCCTTGGGCACTGGGCACCAACAGAACGGTGCAGGGCTCTCCTGTGATGCTCTTGCCCAGAGTAGGCTTGCTCTGCACAGGAGGGGTGTGGGGCACCGTGCTGCCTGCGGCTCACTAGAGAGAAGCCCTCAGCACCATTAGAATCCCGCGGCACAGCCAGCTACGTGGCTCATCGCTAATGGAAACACCGGTGCGTGGCACTTTTCAACACCGACTCACACTGTGACACGGTACCTGGCATTGACTGTACTGCATTACAGTGCTAGCCATGAAGGAAAAGCTCTTTCCCTCACGGCCCCACATCCGCATCTGTCCCTTCACCATCTGTCCTGAGCTGCACCAGCCTCTCCAGGAAAGCAGGGACCATCTGCTCTGTCACCAAGAAAAACCAAACAGGCTGAACATCTGACCGGCCAGAGGTCAGCATGGCTTCCATCCTCAGAACCCGGGCACCGCGTTAACAAGACGACCACGCTGCTCACGGAGTGCAGGCTGGAAACTGCGACCAGGCTCCAGCATTCCCCAGGGGTCTTCCGGCTGTGCCCTGTCGTGGTGAACCTACTCTCTGGGGTGTCTTTCAGCAGACCCTGAGCCCATTAAGGGGGACTCATGACCTGTTACCTCTCAAAGGCTCTGCCTCAAACCATCATCTCCTGGGGGGGCTCAGATGTCAACATATGTTTGGGGGAGAGTCACAAACACAGCGTGCAGCAGGAAATAAACGAGTCACTCTATGAATAATTCAAATTGACACTGAAAACAAGCCTCGTGCAGTGGCGGGTCTGGATGGAGCCAGTGAGGTGCATCCACGGGGTGCTGACTGCTGACAGGCACTGGAAATGCCAGTTGAGAGCTGAAGCGAGCTAAAATGTTATAACAAATAGAAATGGCCACCTGAATTCTTCAGGTAACAGTGGTGACAAGACATGGATTTTGTGCAAAAACATGAGTGACATTTCCATTTAAGCCACTGTCTCAAACAGAAGTCACTGGGCTTGCCACCTGATGAAGTTGAAGACAGACACATCTTACGCAGGGGGGCTTGGTAATGAAGGGCTCACCACTGCCTTGTAAAAGGCTATGACACAGACTTGTGAACAATCTGACACTGACCACCCTCTCCCTGTTAAGAATAGCCAGACCTGGGGCTGGAGAGATGGCTTAGTGGTTAACTGCTTGCCTGTGAAGCCTAAGGACCCCGGTTCAAGGCTCGATTCCCCACAACCCACGTTAAGTACAAAGGGGTGCATGCATCTGGAGTTCCTTTGCAGTGGCTGGAGGCCCTGGTGCACCCATTCTCTCTCTCCCTATCTCTCTCCCCCCCCCTTTCTCTGTCTGTCACTCTCAAATAAATAAATAAAAATAAACAACAACCAAAAAATAGCCAGACCTACAAGTGGAGGGGAGCATGCATGGATAAACTGTATTGTATGTGAATTCTGTCTCATAAATGTAAGCCATTTAAAAATGCATACGGTGGGCTGGAGAGATGGTTTAGCAGTTAAGGTGCTTGCCTGCAAAGCCTAATGGCCCATGTTCAATCTCTTTCCAGATCCCACACAAGCCAGACAAAGGTGATGCAAGTGCAAGGTCACACATGCACACTAGGTGGCACAAGCATCTGGAGTTTGATTGCAGTGGCTGAGGGCCTGGCGTGCCAATTCTCTCTCTCTCAAAATAAATAAATGCAGAGGGTCAGCTGCACATCTTCAATACCAGCATTCAGGAGGCAGAGGTAGGAGGATTGCTGAGAGTTCCAGAACAGCCTGAGACTGCAGAGTGAATACCAGGTCAGCCTGGGCTAGAGTGAGACTGTACCTCCAAAAAAAAAAAAATGCATAGGGTAAAGTGAAATTCTTTTAGTCCCAGCTATATGTATCTACCTGCACAAGTGTACATACATGCACAAGCATGCACCAATAGGAAGTAAGTTAAAAGCTGGCTCTTGCTTATAAATGCAAAAGTAAGTAAACAAAGTTTTACAAGAAAATGCAAATCTCCAGATCTCCACTTCATCCTGAATAGTCCCTTTCTCAAGGGCAGCAAAAACGGCTGCCCTCTGGAATAGACCAGGAACTTCAACTGAGAACCAGTGGTCTGGGGTTCCACCATCCTCAAAACCAACATGAGTTGAAGAGCCAAAGTGGGTCACAGGTGTCTAATCAGCGGTACAGCACTTGACAGCAAAGTGGCTCACATGGCCAGGCATGGAGGCGACACCTGCTGAAGTCCCAGCATTTGAGAGACTGACAGACAATGGTCATGAGTTTAGGACATCCTGGGTTATATGCTGAGACAACAAAACACAACAAAACAAAACCATCACATGACCATATCTGGGCTGGGTAGGACAAGGCCATCCTCCCTTCCATTACAGGGATGAGTGATGGAAACATTGTTAACAACCTTAATGACTATCTTGGACAAGTGCCGGGTCCTAGTCCTCAGGGCCAAGACCCTGAAGAGGAGCCTGCCTTCATGCTCTGTGCTTTTCATTCATAAAGGAACCGAACCCATGAAGGCATGCGCCACCTACCCACCTATGCTGCGTGAGCCCTGGGGCATCTCCAACTCATCTGAGCCACGATGGCAGTCTCTGGACAACCACCACATCACGAACGACTCCCTGCTCCTTGTAGGAATTTCTGTTCACCAAGAAGTCACCCAAGCTAGAACCCCAGGGTCATCCCCACGCTGCCCAGCCACCTTAACAACATCCATCCTCACAGCTCCCGAGCCCAGCAGCTCCAGACTTGGGCCTCAGCAAGACCATCACAAAAATCCAAGACTGTTTCCCATCTTCTCCACACCACCCTCCCTCCACACCGCCGTCAGCGCAGGGTTCCCACCCTGTACACATGGCCGCATCACTTCCCGCATGCTTCTGCACTCCTGGCAGCCCCCAGGGCTGTCGATGTCACCTGTCACCCAGCACACAGAAATCTACGCTTGCCTTTCTCCACTCACTGCTCCATGACACACTAATTTTACAGCGCTGTTCTCAGCCACACCGTGCACCTGCTCCTCCAGACCTCTGCACACCCTCTCTCGTGGTCAGCAGTGACTTCTCCACTCTTCTCTGTGTGACGAGTCTCCCTCGGGGAACTTCCTGCCCCAGGCCAGTCTCCCCAAAGCAGCCCTCCTCCCCCCCCAGTCGGCCAGTGTGAGGATACCTGGCTGATAGCACCACTCACCCTCTGCTGGGCCTTCCCACCTGGCCAGGAGGCTCCCTGAGGTACGAAGCATCCCCTAACGTCAATCCAGCACTTAGCTACTGGCTGGCTCTCAGAAATTGTTGTTATTGTTGAATGAATTCTTGGCTATTTCCTTTCCCCTATTAAAATTTTATTTTATTTATTTGCAAGCAGGGGGGTGGGGGTGGGGGAGAATGGCCATGCCATGACCTCTTACCACTGCAAATAAACTCCAGATACATGGGCCATCTTTGTGTGTCTCGATTTAAGCAGGTACCGGGGAATCAAACCCAGGCCATCAGGCTTTGCAGCAAAGTGCCTTTAACCACCAAGCAATCTTTCCAGACATCCCCCCAATAAAACTTTTTTCTAAAAGTTCCCTAATCTACCCACACTGAATCCTCCAGCTACAAGAGGCGTCAGTAGACTGCTTTTCTAGCATGCATGAAGGCCTGGGTTGAGTCTCTAGTAGTACATAAACCAGGCATGGCGGTGCATGTCGATAATCTCACCACCCTGAAGGTGGAGGAAGGAAGACCAGAAGTTCAAAGTCATCCTTTGATGCATATCAAGTTATGTGCTAGCGTGAACTACATGAGACCTCACCTCAAAAAAAAAAAAAGAAAAAAATAGCCAGGCCCACGTGGTGGCGCACAGCTTTAATCCCAGCACTTGGGAGGCAGAAGTAGGAGGATCACTGTGAGTTTGAGGCCACCCTGAGACTACATAGTGAATTCCAGGTCAGCCTGAGCTAGTGAAAACTTAAATCAAAAAGCTAAATTAATTAATTAATTAAAATAAATAAAAAATAGCCCTCCTTAAGCTGCTTTCCTCCATAGATAGTGTCACCCTGGCTGCCAGAGTGGGAAAGGCAGAGTACTGGAATCGTGCATTCAGCAACCCAGTGAGATGTATACAATTACTTTTCACCATTGAGAAAATTGAAGCCATTTAATGATCTAATCCCGACGAAATTCCTGAGTGACAGAGCCAAGATTCAAATCCCAGTCTTCATTCTAAATCCAGTTGCTACTATACCACAATCTGCTCACCAAAATAGTAAGTTTAAAATTAAAGCATACTTAAGAAATCTAATATTAAACGATTTCTATAATGTTTCTTTATAAACACAGATTAAAATAATCTTGGAGCAAGAAGCTTCCAGTAGAGACTTGAGGTGAATCACAGGCTGTGCCCCTCACCCACAGCTACTGCTTTATTTATTTATTTATTTATTTATTTATTTATTTATTTTGGTAATGTTGGGGATTCTCCATGTTGTTAAGTAAGTGTCTCACCACTGGGATACCCCAGTCCCAAGGACACCGTATTTATTTGCTCAACAATCTCAAAACGCCTGTCAAAATAGAACCTGATATCCAAGGCAGCACTGGCGGCTCACCTGCCTCGTCAACTTGACTGGATTTGGAATCACCTGGGTATGTATGTGAGAGTGCTTCCAGCTAGGCACGATTGAGGAAGCCACCAAGAACACGGGGGTCCCAGCCCATAGGCAGGGGTCTCAGATTGAATAAAAAGGGGGGAAGAAGGAAGTCGGCTGGACACCAACGTATTCCTCACTCTATCATCTATCTAGCTATTATATATCTACTTATCTGTCTCCTCTCTTTTCTGTCTGTAGATATGATGTGACCTCACGTTCCTGACATCATTCCTTCCTGCCATGATGGACTACAGTCTCTTATTCAGTTGATTCTGTCAGGCATTTTGACACAGCAATGAGAAACAGAGTGGTCACAGCAGCTAAACAGAGAAATCCATCCTTCCTCTACTTCAGCCAAGCTCTTACCAACCACGTCACCGTTTGGGTTTGCTGATCCCAGACCTCCAGGGATGCTCTTCTCAACACACACAAAGCCCTTTTCTCCTTGCCACAATTTGCTCCTTTGAAAGCCATTTTCCAGCATCTCCTAGACCAAACCCCTGTCTCCACAGCAGCTGTCTTCTCTCCTACCTTCATAGCCAGGTATCAAACTCTCAGTTTCCATCACTAACCTTTCCTGGGAATAGCTAAACTGTGTCCCTGCAAAACTCTTACGGTGAAGTCCCCCCCATCCCTAGTACTCTAGATTGTGACTACATGTGGGGACAGATCTAGCAAGAGGGACTCAAGTTCAAATGAGGTGACCAGGGAGGGCCCTAATCCCGTCTGGACTTCCTCACAGGAAGAAGGGGCTGGAGTCACAGAAGGGAGGCCACGAGGAAGCGCAGGGAGGGGCAGCCATCTGTCAGCCAAGGAGAGAGGCCAGCGGAAGCCAGGCCTCCCTGCGCTTTGACCCCAGGCTTCAGCTGGTCTCCGCGGTTGTGCGAAAAACGAAGGTCTGCTGTTTAAGCCACCCAGCCTGGGATCCTTCCTGGCGACACGTGCAAACCAATACGTTTCCAAATCCTCCTCCCGCCTGGCCAGTCCAGCACCAAGGAGGGCAGAAGGACTCAGAGGTCAACCTCAAGTCCGGCTTCAAATCCTTCTAGCCCTGGGGATTCGGCAAGTGGTCGGACTTCTCACTGCAAAACAGGTGCCGCCCACTCCTGCATGGCTGCTTTGAGTATTGTGGCTAGAAATTTTATTGTGCTATATTTCTTTGTGTGTGTGTGTGTGTGTGTGTGTGTCTGTCTGTCTGTCTTTCTGTCTCCCCATAGCACAGGCTCTCTCTTAAAGTCACAGTGCCTGGTTCTCAGAGACACACAGCCATGAGGAGTCTGTAAGCTCTTTCTTAACTTGTTTTGGAACCTACACATATTTGTTTGGAACCTATACCTATGGCGGTTTCAAAATTATCTTAAATACCTACTTAAAAGAGGTTCCTGGGCTGGAGAGATGGCTTAGCAGTTAAAGGCGTTTGCCCACAAAGCCAAAGGACCCAGGTTCAATTCCCCGGGACCCACATTAGCCAGATGCACAAGGGGGCGCATGTGTGTGGAGTTCGTCTGCAATGGCTGGAGGCCCTGGTGTGCCCATTCATTCTCTCTCTCTTTCTCTGTCAAATAAATAAATTGAATTAAATATTGTAAAAAGAGGTTCGTACCAGGCTTACAAACACAACTGGAAATGAAGGGACAGGACACCTAAGGGAATATGAAGGAACTTTCTCAATCTTGGAACAAGCCCCATCCACAATCTAGATGTGAGCTCCAGCCTTCGAGTTCATCTTGGCTATATCCCGGGTCCCAGGCCACGCTACAGTTAGGACATCCCACCCAGGAGCTGTACCTGGACGAGGCCAAGTGATACCTGGACCAGACCTCAGGTGAAACCAAGATCCGTTCCCTCCTTCCTGCCCCACTTCCCGCCCCTCACTGCACACACACAGCCAGCCAAAAATGGTTTCTTTCTACCAGGCAAAACAGCTGTGGCTGGGCTGCGGGCTGAAGCACACCGATGTTTGGTGCCGGGGCCTCTGTGCCCTGGGTGGGTCCTCAAACGCAGAGCTGCCCGGGGCAGGAAGATGGCGGGCCGGGCGAGACATTCTTCAGTCTGCGTTATGGGCCAGGCCCACTGACGACAACTGATTGCAAACGGGCTTTCCTATTACTTTCATGCAACTACACCATGAACCCAAGAAACCCTGATGGAGAAAATCTGGACTCACAGAGAGTTTGGTTTAATAAAAGCTAAGATGCAGGCACAGGGTATGGGCCCTTCTCTTCCATTGGCCTCACACTAATATTCTGCCATGTGATACCAGGCCACAGCCTCTATCGCCTATTTTCCTCAACCATTTTCACAATATTAATAAGAGAGAGAAGTGAAAAACAGAAACATGACTCAGGAACAAGAGAAAAGAAAGGGTACCTTAGGCCAGAAGACATTACGGATGATCGTAAGCAAAGATAAACCAATTCCTTGGGCAATTTAAAAGATGGAGATTAAGATCGTAGCTTTTCTATTATGGGATGCTCATTAACAGACATTTATTAAACAGCATGCTGCCAGCCACCAGCCTCCAGAGTGGCTGACACACACTGTCCTCACCTCCAATAGCTCTGCCAGGTGGGGACCAGACAAACCAGCTCCAGCGCACGCTCAGCTTGAGTGCCAGGGCGGCACATGGAGCCAGGGCACGCGTCACTGAAAGAAGTATCAAGTGGTGGCGAGGCAGCGAGACAGAGAGTTCTAGGCCGCCCTGGACTCCATGGTGCGTTCAAGGCCGACCTGAGCTGTGTAGCAACACCCTGGCTCAAACACACGGAAGCAAATGATGAGTACCGTCCAGTGTCTTGGGGATAAGACATCTCACCATGGCCTGTGATGACCCATTATGACACATTGTACCATCACAGTCTACCATGGGACAGGATTCCATCAAAGTTCACCACACACATGGTCTGATCATGGCCCATGGAACCATCATGGTCTATCATCATCATGGGACATGATTTCACCTCAGCCCACCATGGCAACATGGTCTCGTCATATCCCATTATGACATTCCTAGGCACCAACCAACTTATACCCTGCCCGCCCTGGTACTCACCTTATAAGCCTATTTCCTAAAGTTCAGACATGCCCTGGGCCGCTGTCCCCTTGGGTGTTAGGCACACAGGCCGCACGAGGCACCGTGGTGTTCCACACGCCCTGTAACCCACAGGGCCTCCATCAGGCACTAGTGCTGCCTGGACTTTGCCTCCTCTTTTTCAGAAGCAGCTGAGGCTGCACCAACAAACTGCAGACAAAACCAAAACTTCCTCGCGTGTGTGTGGGGGGGTGTGCATGGGTGTGGGTATGCATGCACGTGTGTGCACGCGTGTGTAGAGGCCAGAGCACGCTTCCGCTGTTAACCTCAGGAACACCATTCACCTCGTTTTGAAACAGGGTCTCATCAGTCTAAAGTTCACCAGTTGAATCAGACCCAGTAAACTCGCGGACCCTGCTGTGTGCGCCAACCCAGTGTCGGGATTCCAGGCACATGCTACCATGGCCGACATTCATGAAAGTTCCGGGGATGGGGCTGAGTCCTCAGGTTTGCAAGGCAAGTGCTTTAACCACTGCCGTGCTTCCTTGGCTTTTTTTTTTTTTTTTACAAGGAAAAAGAGAGGCAGAAGGGAGACAGAAAGAGAGAGAATAGGTGCACCAGGGCCTGCAGGCACGGCGAATGAACTCCAGATGCATGTGCCTTTTGTGCATCTGGCTTATGTGGGTCCTGGGGAATCAAATCTGAGTCCTTTGGCTTTGCAGGCAAACGCCTTAACCATGAAGCCATCTCTCCGGCCCATCTTCCTCTGCTTTTTAAAATGTAATTTTATTTCTTTGAGACAGACTGACAGAAGCAGTCAGGAGATAGACTGAGTATGGGTACAGTAGGGTCTCCCGCCACTGCAAATGAATGCCAAACGCATGCGCCACTCTGTTCTTCTGACTTTACGTGGGTACTGGAGAATCAAACCGAGGCAATCAGGCTTTGCAAGCAAGTTCCTTTAACTGCTGAGCCATCTCTCTTGCCCTTATTCTACTTTTTATTTATTTTTTTATTTGAGAGAAGGAAAGAGAGAATGGGCACTCTAGGAATAGGCACTCCTGCCACTGCAAATGAACTCCAGACACTTGCACCATATCATACATCTGGCTTGACATGGGTACTGGGAAATTGAACCCAGTACATCAGGCTTTGCAAGCAAGTGCCTTTAACCACTCAGCAATCTTCCCCCGCTGTTCCTCTACTTTTTCTTTTCTTTTCTTTTTTTTTTTGAGATAGGGTCTCACTCTAGCCCAGGCTGACCTGGAATTCACTATGGAGTCTCAAGGTGGCCTTGAACTCACGGCAATCCTCCTACCTCTGCCTCCCTCCTGAGTGCTGGGATTAAAGGCGTGCGCCACCACGCCCGGCTTCCTCTACTTTTTCGAAAGGCAAGCTGGACACACTTCTTTCTTCTGTACAAGCATTTCAGAATCCTCCCTGGCACAGCAAAGGGTACATGCTGTGACTGACATGTGCTATGCGGGATGTGTACACCAGCTATCCTGTGCTCGTCCAGTAGAAGATGCTAAAAATGACCGTGCAAGTTGAAACTATGCACAGAAGTGATAGCGGCCCATCGGGAAAACGGTAATTATTTTATGATCTGTTAAAAATTTCGGTAAAACATTAAAAAGTTATTGTCAGTTATAAATGTAGAGGTACATGTAAAAGGAAAATAGTACATTGACATTAAAAACATTGGAAATACTGAAAAGCATTGTATACAAACACCTTGGGCTGGGTGTGGTGGCACACGCCTTTAATCCCAGCACTAGGGAGGCAGAGGTAGGAGGATTGCTATGAGTTCAAGGCCACCCTGAAACAACATAGTGAATTCTAGGTAAGCCTGGACTAAAGTGAAACCCTGCCTCAAAAAAACAAAAAACAAAAAACAAACAAACAAACAAACACCTTGTTAAGACTAGTTTAACACTGCTTAACTTCTTTTCTTCACTTATAATATTATGCCTTGGCAAAACACCATACTTTTTGGTGGGGGTTAATATTCACATAATATTAACCATTTTAATATAGTTTTATTTTTATTTATTTATTTGAGATAAAGAGGCAGAGAGAGAGAGAGAGAGAATGGAGGTGCCAAGGCCTCCAGCCACTGCAAACAAATTCCAGATGCATGAGGCCCTTTGCATAGGTTCTGGGGAGTTGAACCGAGGTCCTTTGGCTTTGCAGACAACTGCTTTAACTGGTAAGCCAACTCTCCAGGCCCAACAATTTTATTTATTTATTTTTTTTACTTATCTGGGGGCAAAGAAAGAGAACACTCTATGAGAGTGCACATGGGCACGCCAAGGCCTCTTGCCATTGCAAACTAACTCCAGACGTATGCACCACTTTGTGCATCTGGCCTTACATGAGTGCTGTGGAATCAAGTTTCGGCTGGCAGGCTTTACAAGTAAGAGCCTCTGACCACTGAGCCGCCTCGGCCCCTCATGAGCAATTTGATGACGGGCAGTTAATTGGAAGGGTTTAGCACACTCGCGGTACAGTATGGCCACCACACCTATTTTGTTCAAAACCATTTTTTTTGAACCAAAAGGAAACCTTGCACCTACTATGCTGTTACCTCTTGCCTTCCCAGCCCCTGGCAGCCACCATTTGCTCTGTGTCAATGTACTGACATATTTCATATGAGTGAAAGCTTAAACTGGGGGCTCTTTTTGCATGTGGCTTCTTTGCACAGCCCGTTTAAGGTTCACCCACACCTCAGCACATACCAATAAGACTGACAGTATTCCAATGTATAGCTATGCCACACCCACCTGTCAATATCCCACCATTCAATTATCTGCTCATTTGCATATCCGCCCACACTGACGGACATCTGGGTCATCTCCACCTTTCGGCTGTTGTGAGCCGGAAGTCTGAGTAAGCTTACAGTTTCTCCCTGGCCCTCTGCAGGCTGAGGACCAGCTGTGGGTCTCTTCCCCAGGACATCTTCGCTCTTCCCGCCTCGACCACTCTCCTGCTCACAGGGACAAGGTCACCTCTGCTGCTCCTCAGGCCCTACGTGTAGTGTCCAGTGGCTGCAACCCCCAACTTTCAAACCGTCATCCATGTCTTCTGTGACCCCATTTGACATAGATTCTGTTTCAGCACGTTTAGCTTTGTTTGTTGGCTTTATTTGAGGTAGGGTCTTGCTCTAGTCCAGGATGACCTAGAATTCACTATGTAGTCTCAGGCTGGCCTTGAACTTACAGAGATCCTCTTACCTCTGCCTCCTGAGTGCTGGGAGTAAAGACATGCGCCACCATCCCCGGCATGTTTAGCTGTCTCAGTACACTCTCATCTTTGTTAAAGTTTCTGATATTTTTATAAAACATCCCACTGACGTGCCCTGGGTTGACAGGGAGGCCACCAAGTACAAACTTTGCTGGCTGTGTGTGAAGCAGGAATCTGGGCAGCGACCAGCCACGGAGAGATCAGAGAGGAGTGCTGTGCTCAGTCACACCTCGTGAAGCGCACCTGCTATTATGTGTGTCGTGAACTGCGGACTGACGAGTGACGTTCGCGCACTGTCCTCAGCTCCTGCGGTCGGCCAACACGCGGAGGTGAGGCAAGCGTGCGCTGGGCTGTTCCCGGGACCGGTTACTATCTAAGTGACGGAGACTGAACTTTGTATTAGAACTGTTAGGTCTGGGGTTTGCAATGGAGGACTAAGATGGGAAGTTTCTTGAATCTAATGCTTATTGTAACAGGTAAGAGAGAAGGGGGAGAAAGAACAAGAGAGAGCGCGCCAGGAAGAGGGTTTTACAGAGAGGATGAACTGCTCAGTGAGTGAGAGGCGGGGCTTCGGGACAGAGTCCTTAACCTCCTCTTAACCCAGAGCAATCTTCAATTTCCATACCAGGAAGCGCATCAAGAATCCCAGGGTTAGTCCCAGGCTACAGGGGAGAGGGAAGGGGATGGGAGAGAGCTCGGAGATGCTAACAAGAACTACGTAAAGTGAGTACCATCTACATATTTAGCTCTTAGCAATATACACAGGCATAGACACACATCATATATGTAGTATATAGTAATTTATCTTTTATTACACTGTAACAAGTCATGGTCACCACCAGAGAGAAACATACAAGGGTCAATCTCCAGCCTGTTCATTCTGGAAGCATCTTCCCAAGTGTGCACCATGTCTGGAATCCCATGGCACTGCCGTGACACATGGGCACAGCCTTCAGCGCAGGAGAGAGCCCCTTCTACCTTCCTCCCTTGCTGTGGTCTTAGAAGTCCACCCACCAGCTAGCTTTGGGCAGTGCCAACACAGGCTCAGCCACCAGGTGAAACTTTCAACATTAGATTTTGCATCAATTTAACTTAGTTTACATGTTTTTCAATGAATGGAAGAATATTTGATGTCAAGATTGGTCCCAGAATTTGTAAAAGAAACATGTATTCTACAGGTTTTTTGTATTGTACAGGTTTTTTTCTGTATAGTTTGAGGGGCCAACTGTGTGTTCCTGGTTCTGCCCATGTCCCCAGTGTGAGAGTCACAAAGCAAAGCAACAAGCTTCAGTGAGGTGCACTACTGCAGTATTGTGAGTGCGTGTGAGTGTGTGTGTGTTCATCACACTCCTTCTAAATCAGACTTCCCAGGGCCTTGTGCCTGTCGCCAGGCAAGCCCCTGTTCTCCGTGCCACAAACCCTGCCCTCCTTGCCTTACTCCTCCCACAAAATGGGAGGGAATGTCTTAAGATGGTTTTGTGAGGGGGGGGGGATACAGACACAGAAGGAAACTAGATACCTGACCTTCTTTCAAAAGAAATGATCAGAGTTAGGGGGGGAAAGGCACTTAGAGAAAAACAGAGGTAAGGATTAAAATAAGCTACATTAAGTTGACGTATAAAAACCAGCCAAGGCACAAAGCACACTGGGATCTAGCTGCCAAAGCTTCATCCGGAGCCCGGTCAAAGCGAGGAGCTCTAGAAGCAGGTTATCCACTTTCCCACCAGCACCTAGCATAACACAATGAAGCAGAAAAGGCCTGTCCACGTGGGCTCCCTCCTCCCGGCTGCAGTGGACGGTTGCTATAAGGTTCTCGTAAAAGGCACCTATCTGTGCTAGAATACAAACGCCCAGCACAGGGGTCAGATTTCCATCTGCACACACAGTTTTCTTTCTCTCCAGTGATGTCACTCTGCACTCCAGCCACTGAGGGGGATAAAAAAGCCTCCCTTGCAAATGTAGGACTCCTGGAGCGATAGTCAGCTGTTACTCAAATGACACTTGACATAACTGAACCCAGAGAGGCGCACAGGGAGCCTCAGGCCTCGTTACCCAGAACAAAGAGCGGCTCTCTCCGTCCAGGACCAGGCACTCCACACGCCACATGCAAATGCAGAGAGCAGAACAAAACCCTCATTGAGAAGGCGCAGCTTGTGAGAACCTTGTTCTAAATCCAGCCACCCCAGGCCCTGAGGACAACACCCCCTCAGGACACACAGCTGGAGAGAGGTGACACTCTGTTATGCCCACGAATGTTGGAGTTCCCTGAGCCCAGGCTGCCCACTTCTATTCCTTCCCCTGATGGGTCCTGCCAGGCTGGAAACAGAAATATCGTCTAGAAGAATAAGGCGTGCACACCCCACTGGCATTTTATCAAGCTATGGCTACACTCCCCTGGTCTAAAACCAACTATTTCGGCACTGGAGAGATGGCTCCGCAGTTAAGGGCGCTGGCTTACGAAGCCTGCCAGCCTGGGTTCAATAACCCAGTACCCACCTAAAGCCAGATGCACAAATTAATGTATACAACTAGAGCTTGTTTGCAATGAACAGAAGCCCTGGAGTGCCCATTGCCACCCCCCCCCCACACACACATTCTCTATTTACAAATAAATAAAGTATGTTAAAGCAAGTATCTCCTTGATGTCCTGTAAAAGGCGCCCTCCATCAATTTTCACTATCAACAAGATGGCTGGAGAGAAGACATTTTCATCAAGTATCAAAGAAAAAAACACACCTCTCCCCAAATATTTAAGTCCCACTCTCCCTTCTGGAAGAAAAGATTTAGAGTATTAGAGCCAGTTTTGCCAAGAGGCGGCCCATGGTTGTCAGGAAGGACTCAAGCTTGGAGCAGAGGCATCTTCATTGTAGAAGGCTCTTCAGGGGCCGGGGTCTGGTTTGTTTCCGATGCTAGGCTTCTGGGCGCGGGGTGCTCAGCCCTCGCCTTCCCCCTTGTTTGGAGGCAAGATCTCTAGTTCACTTCTGTGTTTACCAGGCTAGCTGGCCAAGAAGTTTCAGGGAAATTCTCTTGTCTTCAACCCCCATCTTGCCGTAGGTGTGCATCACAGAAACCTGCCGGAGCTCTGACTTCTACGTGGGGCGTGGGGATCCGAACTCAGTTACCCAGTTACATTTGTGTGGTAAGTACTTTATCCACTGAGCCATTTCCCCAACTCCCAAGTGTGTTATTTATTTATTTATTATTTACCTTGGTTTTGCAAGGCAGAGTGTTGCGCTAGCCCAGGCTGACCTAGAATTAGTCTCGGGCTAGCCTTGAACTCATGGTGACCCTCCTACCTCTCAAGCATGTTTTAATCCATCCCACTCATCACACTAGCTTTCAGGGTCCTGAGTGGGTGGGGAGAAACCTTTTCTGGCCAGGAGATAAGAAGTGCCCTACATGAAACCATTGGGAAAGTCCCTCCACTGATCATTATCTCCCACAAGCAGGTGACAGAAAATCAGCATCATGCTGAACTCCAAAAGACCTGGCTTCTCAAAGCTACTGCCTACATAACAATCTTCAAGAGTCCAAGAGGAGGATCTCATTTAGCCATCAGGCTAGGAGGCCAGAGCAAGGCTGTGTCCTTCTCCCTGGCCCCCAGGCGGTCGCCCCTCCCAGCTCCCAGCGGGGAAGCTCTCTAGCGTCCATTTCCATTTCCAGTAACCCACAACAGAAGGCAGGCTCCGGCTCTCTTCAGGAAGCCTGAGAATGCATCACACTGGCTTCTCTTTGTCCTGGCTGCCAAAAAAATTCAAGAGCTACCATCTGTCTCAGGAGTCCTTGAAATCTATGTCTTATCCTTCCCTTCCTGGTCCTGTGTTAATCGTTTTCATTTTATTGGGCCTGAATTTCATAATTAACTGCCTCAAAGTATTCTGGGGAAGCAGGCAGAAGACAAAGGCAGAAACGTAGCTCGTACATCACCCACCTTCCTTTAGACGCTCTTCCTTAAGCATTTTCTCCATGTGGATGCTGCTGAAGCTCGGCCCCCAACAGCAGTCTGCTTCTCACACACTGCTCACACTGCAACGCCTAAGAGCCTCCTCCATCCCTTGGGGCCCACTAAACAGCCCTGGCCAGACTCTCCATCTCCTTCCACACAGGCTCGGCCTGTATAACCAATAACCAGTGAGCAGGCCTCCCGAATAGGGTATGGACTGTGGCCCTGGGATTGTGCAATGTGCAGCCTTCTTTAATGCATAACTTAAGTTCCCTTTAACAGGAGACTGTCCTAAATGGCCAGCTGGTGACATCTCCCTCTAATAGAACAGCATTAAAAGAAGAAGGTGCTGGCCAGAACACAGCAGACGCTGAAGGGATGTCAAGCATGTACATGAGAATCCAGGCTTGCTTGGTTTTTCCATTCAAAACCAGCGGAGTGGTGGTGCACATGTTTTTATTAATTTTTTTGTTTATTTTTATTTATTTGAGAGCAACAGACAGACACAGAGAGAAAGAGGCAAATAGATAGAGAATGGGCACACCAGGGCCTCCAACCACTGCAAATGACCTCCAAATGTAATGACCTCTCCCTTGTGCATCTGGCTTACGTGGGACCTGGGGAATCGAGCCTCGAACTGGGATCCTTAGGCTTCGCAGGCAAGTGCTTAACCGCTAAGCCGTCTCTCCAGCCCAATGTGGTGCACACTTTTAATCCTAGCACTTGGGAGGCAGAGTTAGGAGGAGTGCTATGAGTTCAAGACCAGCCTGGGGCTACAGAGTGAGTTCCAAGCCAGCCTGGGCTAGACTGAGCCCCTACCTAAAAAACAAAAAGACAATACACACACACACACACACACACACACACACACAAAACAATAGTGGCAGGTGCTCAACAAGTATGTCAACACCCACCAAGCTCAAGCCCTGGGCTGGGTGCTAGGGAGGAAGAGGGACTCATGAAACAAATAGGTGTTAGCCTCAAGAAAACCTCCTCCTGGAAAATGTTAATAAAAATTGAGAAAAAAAAAAAAAGAAAAAGAAAACCTCCTCCTGAGACATGGGTAATCGTAACAAAACTGAAATGCTTGGGAACTAGACATGAAACAGCTCCCAGCCATTCGCAGATGATCACAATTTCAAATATCTGCAAATACACTCATTTGACACCACTTCATGGGTTTCAGTGTGGGGCTGGGCAAGAGAGAGCGACAGGAGGAACCCAGTCCTGGCCGCAAACATCTGCTCACACTGTGACTCGGGCTCTCTGACAAGCGTGTGTGCAGTGGAGGTCTCGCCGCCCCCTTGCTGACACACTGGGAACTGAGACTGAAGGATATAAGCCACTTGATCTCCTTCCCCACCCAGTAAGTACTGAGGGAGGATTTTGAACCTCCATCTTCTGGCTCCATAGGGAATGTGGAATGAAGATAGATTCTCCTGGAGGATGTGGTTGGAATCAAATGGCCCCCATCAACTCAGGTGTTTCCAATGCTTGGCCCCCAGCCGGAGGCAATGTGGGAGGTGGAGGCTGGCTGGAGGAGGTGTGCTCCTGGGAGGACGTGGGCTTGGAGGTGTCACAGACAGACGGCCCCCTGCCAGAGATGAGCTGTCTCTTGCTTCTTTCACCTGCTGTCCCAAGGCCAGGACCAAAGTCCAGCCAGCATGCTCACACTGTGCTGTCCCCTGCCATCATGGAGCTTCCCCATAATGTGTACGCTAAAATAAACTCTTTCCTCCCACCAGCTGCTTTGGGTTGGGTGTTCTGTCTCAGCAATGCAAAAGTCACTACAACGAGCGGGGCGGGGGTGGTCTGAGGAGATATGAGGGTGTCAGATATGAGGACATGATATTGCTGGGTACTGACTGCATCGACAAGGGTCACAAACACTTTTAAAAGGTACCCTTCCTATGGTACAGATGGGGAAACTGGGGTACAGAGGGGGTCCACAAGTGGAAAACAGCAGAGGACCTGAGTTCAGACCTAACTGTCCTCCGGAGCCTGGGCCCCAAGCCCCTCGGGACAGTGGCCCTCCAGTCCCTGCCTGAAGGCCTGCAGGGGGCGCTCCAGAAGCACCAGGAACAGAACATAGAGAAGGGTCCAGAAGGGTCTGAGCAGCACTGGGAATCTGGACCCCTTGGGGCAGCAGGGGCCTGGCACGATGGATCAGCGTGACTTCTGACGGGGCTTGTGTCCCCACGGTGGTGCTGGGCAATGCTGGGCAGCTGACGTACGTGCATGGGTGTGGGGCAACTGCATGGCCCCGCCACACCGCAGGAGGGAGCGACCACACCTGACCTCATGGTGGTTCACTGCTGCCCATCTTCCCAGCCCAGCAGGCAGGGTCTCTCTTCAGGTGTCCAGTCCTCTGCTCAGCCTTGACCTTAAACATTAACTCTCCTCCCCCCTGGCTACGCACTTGGCCGTGGTTCCAGATTCCTCATCATTCTCACGTGTTCAGGGGGAAAGCCACTCTCCCAAGGCTTGGCTTTTCATTCGGCTAGATGCTTCATTCATTCCTCACTGTGTAGCTCAGGCTGGTCCTGTGATCCCCCTGCCTCAGCCTCAAGGGTACACATGCTTCCTCTAAACCCCTCCAACACAGCACGCAGCCATCAGCAGGTTAGTAGGTGAAACGCCTTATCTCTTCCTGCTGCATTTGCACAAAGGATTGCAGAGGACAAATCCGAAGCTAAGGTCCCTGGGCTCCATGATAAGCCCTTAGGTAAGGCAGGTAAGTCATTAGGGTGACTCCGTGGGACAGAGAGCTGAGGATTCCAGCCTTGTGGCCCAAACAGCAAGGAGGCCAGGCTGCGCTGACCTCTGGTTCCTGATGTCCTCGGCCAGTTAGATGAACATTTTGCCTGATGCTCTATTAGTCCAACTAAATAGGGGTTTATTTTCGGTTCTCTGTTTATTCCTCTGGGAAATGCACTGTTTCTGCACTTGGAAAGGCTCCTGAAGCAGCCTGAAGGCTGCACGCTGTGGCCCGGGGTGACAATTTGGAAGCAGAAGCCCCATCGCTTTCTCCCAGCTCTTGACAGCACTGGGCGAGGAGCTGGCGCTCAGGTGTTATTCTGAGCAGTAATGGACAACGGTCTCCGTTCTTCCCTATCCAATCAAAGGCCGCAGAGCTGGAAGGCTGTGGCATAATTCTTGGGAACGAAACAGAACACTCTTCATGCGTTTGCTTTTCTTCTTTTACTGTGGGTCACCTAAGGAAGATATCCAAACAGCTTGCTTCTTGAGGAGCCCTGACCTCAGTGCTCAGAAGCTTGAACTTTACAGGACCAATGCGAAAACCACAGAGAAGGCAATATCCCAAAGTTAGGAGCATCACCTGTCACTCTTCCCCTCCTGTCAACTTGCCACAGTGACAAAGCCTTTGCAAGGCTGAAAAGCATTCTCAACCCATCACACTGCACGCCATGATTTATGGTCCTCTGGGAACGGTCAACTGTATTTTTCCACTGAAAAGGGAAAAGGCGCTGCAGCAAGTGGACGCAGGGAGCTGCGCCCTGAATTCCACCGGGGTTCCTTGGATCCGGAGCCGGGGGGGGGGGGGTTTGCTTAGATAAGGTTAATCACAGAATGATTTTAACCACCAAGCCTGCAAGGGAAGGTGATTTGATATCTAAAAGTCCTTCTCCCACGTTTTCAGACGCATAGCTACTGAGTGTTCGGTAGCCCTGCACAGGGGAGAACAGAAATGAAATGGTAAGGACTACACAGAGAGTTCTACCAAGGAATTTTCAGCAGGAAGAAGCAAGCTTGGCCCAACAGGAAGAGTAACAAACTGTGTAAACCCCAGACAAAATTCATGGGATGAAATAGAAGACGCTGTGGTGACAGCTACAGGGCCCTGGCAGGATGCTCAGGCCTGGTGTCAATCCATGTCTCCTAGCAGCAAGGGTTCCACGTGACCCGCAAGGTGGACAAGATCTGTCCTCAGTCACGGGTCCTTTTCTGTGTCCTGGCCCTCTGCCCCTCAGACTAGGCAGGACTTGGAACGCCCACGGGGTTCTAATGCCACTCATATACGGAGAACTGGACTCTGTCATGGGGATCCACCGCCTCCCCCCTTGTCCACCTGTGCCTGGAATCATCCCATCTGCTCTATTCACTTCTCAGAACCCACGGCAGGCAATGCCAGCTCAGGTCTCACAGGGATGCAGGCAAAAGAAGAGGGGCGAGTCTGCAAGTGGAAGTATGGGGGGGGGGCTGAGGGTAAGTGCACGAGGAGAACTTGATAGTGAATGTATGAGGATGAGCCAACAGAGCACTGGGAACACACTTTGCGAATGACAGCTCCTTCACATCATCCAGGACTGTCCACATCATTTATACCTTTCCTAGGGAAAACCCCAGAAAGAACTGAAGCCACACTCCTCTGTACCCACCCAGCCCTGGTGCCACACGGCGGGGGTGGGCTCAGTTCATACCTAGGGAGCAGTGAGCACAGGAAGTGGCCCAGGCTGGTGGCAGGAAAGTATCAAGAGCTGGATAACGGGACCCTCACAACATCTTACCGTCACCATGTAGGAAAAGGCCACCCATCTATGGGAGCACACACTCAAGGATCCTCGGGAATCAGGACACACCTAGATCTCCCTAGCCTGTCGATACAGAACATGCTGATGACACAAAAGCAGGCCACTGGCTGCCTGGTTTCAAATGCACAGGCTAGACAACCACTGGGTGAGCGAGTGAGGATGAGGCAAGGGCCAGAGCTCCCTGGGGCACCAGAAGGCCACGGTGCACGCACACAAGCAGCCATCTGGTGGGCCAGGGTGGCCGGACGCACAGGAGATGTTACAGAGGCAGGGCTGAGGGTGACCCGAGAGCAGGGCCTTGCAGGCTGGCCCAGGGAAGCGGGCCTGCGCTGTGCCGACAGAGGACGACGACTATGTCACCTGCATCGCCTCTGCCACCACCTGTGGCCACAGGGAGGTATGGGAAGGGGGTTAGGTTTCCAGAAACCCCAGGACCTGTCTCAGCTACCCAGGTTGGACTATTTCTTTATTTTGTGCCCTTTCTCCCTCTGTCTCTCCCCTCCCCCACTGTGTGCGCGCGCGCGCGCGCGCGTGTGTGTGTGTGTGTGTGTGTGTGTGTGTGTGTATGTGTGTGTGCTTACAATGCTAAAGATGGAACCCCGGCCTCATGAAATGCTCGACCACTGGACATGCCAACATTCTGCTCATGTTTTTAACACTTAATATTCATCTAACACATTTTTTAAAGTTCCAATTGTACTAAAGGTACTACATTTTCCCTAATTTGAGGGCCTTATCTTTCACTCTTCCAAAACATTACAATCCCCTTAGTGTGCAGGAACACCATGTTTAGAGAACTGATGGGAATTCCCTTCCTCCACCATACACTGACCCACGCGTGACCTCTGTGTTTTATCTTCCTCAGATGACACATGTGCACACGCCAGAGGACAGTGGCCAAGTGTGTCACACTTACATGAGGACATGTCCTCTAGGCCCCAGCCAATGTCTCACTGTGGGAACCCCGGTGAGGGAAGGGTGTGCCGCCTCCGGGTAGGAGGGGTGGAAATTCTTTCCCTCCACCAGCAGAGAACACTCTCGAGTGCCGGTCTTGCTTTTCACGAAAAACCTGCTGAGCGGTAATCCCAGCTACGGAGAGACAAAGATAGCTCTGAGATGCCTTCACTAACAGACTGCGATGGACCAGAAGGTTGGGTAAGAATGAGTGTTTAACATGTCTTTCCCTATTGTCAAGACACCTGCAAAATTAATTTTTCTTGAAAAATTCCCATGAGAAAAATCACCATGCCAGTAGATGACAAGAAAAAATTTAAGTCATATTCAGTAAAACTCACACTCCCCAAAGTTCACAACTTAGAGCAGGACTGCAAAATATGCCCACTTCACTGAAATGTCTTCTAGGCATAATTACCGTATTACGCATTATTACTGTAATAAAGAGTCAGGGCTGACAGAGCATTCAGAAGAGGGGATGCTCATCTTGTCTCTTTGGAAATGGGGCCAGCAAAGCTCCTTTTTCAAATCTGTGTGGCTTACATTTGACAGATACTGAATTTAGGCCATTTGCCTTGTGTCTCAAGATCACTGTTCAAGATCTTATAGAGTTTTCCAGATCAAGAAACACCGAAGTTGAAAAGAAGAGGGGATTCAGTGGAGGAGGGGTTTGGGAGGGCAGGGGGAGGGAGGAAGGGAGGGTGGCAGGGGGGATTGTGATCAAGGTCTGTTGTCTATAGGTATGGATGTTGTCAATAAAATGACAAAAAGAAACAAAAGGGGGAGAAAATAAATTTCTAGTCTTCATCCTACACATTCCACACATTCCTCATAAAGCTCTGGACTCCCCTGTGGAAGTCTGATCAGATATCCCTGGCCCACTGCTCCTTACCTGCCCCGTTCATCACCTGTGGCCTCCGATGTGCCCTCTGGCTGCCCTTGGCATGTGCTGCCCCACTACACCCACCTCATCCTGATCCCGAGTTGCCGAGTCACCTGGCTGCATTCTACACACATCCACCATCCACAACTGTGAAACTGCACACAGATCTTACCCTGGCAGCCATCTCATGCTGTTCATCCATCTCATGCTTAAAAGTAAGAGAAAGAGGAAAAGACTAGCTGATGCGTGTACATCTCTACCTGCTGTACTCCTGGGGACCCCTGAGGAAGAGTCCAGGGTAAGATATCTCAATCTGAAAGGGGGGTGCTGGTGGCAGGTCTCAGGGACTGCCTGGCTCTCTCCTCTCCCCTCGTGCTACCCCACCTTTTAAATA